>NC_065586.1:11661777-12274693 GCF_024542745.1 Macaca thibetana thibetana
GCTAGAGTGCAATGGCGCGATCTCAGCTCACTGCAACCTCCACTTCCCAAGTTCAAGCAATTCTCCTGCCTCAGCCTCCCGAGTAGCTGGGATTACAGGCGCCCGCCACCTCGCCCGGCTAGTTTTTTTTTTTTGTATTTTTTTAGTAGAGACGGGGTTTCACCGTGTCAGCCAGGATGGTCTCGATCTCCTGACCTCGTGATCCGCCCGTCTCGGCCTCCCAAAGTGCTGGGATTACAGGCTTGAGCCACCGCGCCCGGCCTGTGTTTTTTTTAAGTAGAGACAGGGTTTCATGATGTTGGCCAGGCTGGTCTCAAACTCCTGACCTCAGGTGATCCACCCGCCTGTGTTCTTCTGAGGAGGATGCATTTCCTCATTTATCCTAGGTAATGTTATTAGTGTTTATCAGGTTCTGTAAAGGAGACCTCCCCCCAAAAAAGTCCAAAAGCACTACTATAGGATAGGATACCATAGCCTTAAATATATAATTGGTTATTTAAGAAGAAAGCTAACGAATATCAAATGTTTATGGATATAAAAGATAAGCTTCTTAGACAGAATCTTCAAATCAATGAAGGTCGTTTGTCTTTGAATACCTGCCTTGGGGAAAGTAACCCAAATTTCATTCCCATCCTCTCTCCCTGCCAAGGTTCAAAGAGCAGCACTTTAGAAATTGCAGTTACCATAGCAACACACTCTGTGGCATGAAAACATAAGCTGCAAAAATAAGTTAAAGCTCTGGAAATGTATTGGTTGGAGGGGTTGTATTAGCACATTTCTGTCTCTCCTCTCTGTGCCAATGGCTCTATTTTAGGAATTTTGTTTACTTTGATGACAGCAGAGTCCCCCCCGCCCCCATTTTAATAGAATTGAGAGAGTCTTCATGGTGGTAATTTGAGAAGTAATTATTAAGAAAACTGCCTTCAAGGGTCCTTTCCACCTTAATTTTTCAAGGAAGCACCAAATACCAGCTTCAGACTTTTAACACAAGAGCCTCCCACAGGCACGGCGAAAACAGAACTGTCTCTGAAGGGTTTGATTTGTTCCCCAGAGATAAAAATCCACACTGTTCTTCAGCGCGTTTGCCAGGAAGGCAGGTGGGAGTCTGTCACTTCTCAAGAGCTAAGCTTGGGGCCACCCCCTGCAGCAGCCCCCACCAAGCTTAGTGTCCTTGTTGTACAATGGTTCAGAGTAGATATTTAATAGGAGTTAGTGCTCTCTGTGCCTTTTTTGACCCTTTTTCCATAGAATCTGATAAACTCACACATATGAAAAGTGCTCTGGAAACAGGAAAGTCATATAAAAGGATAGGCATTGGCTAGGCGTGGTGGCTCACGCCTGTCATCTGAGCACTTTGGGAGGCCAAGGTGGGTGGATCACTTGAGGTCAGGAATTCCAGACCAGCCTGGCCAACATAGTAAAACCCCATCTTTACTAAAAGTACCAAAAAAATTTAGCTGGGTGTGGTGGCCCATGCCTGTAGTCCCAGATACTCAGGAGACTGAGGCAGGAGGATCGCTTGAACCCAGAAGGAGGAGGTTGCAGTGAGCCAAGATCTCACCACTGCACTCCTTCCTGGGCAACAGAGCGAGACTCTGTCTAAAAAAAAGAAAAAAAAAAAAAAAAGATAGGCATTAATGTCGTGCCTCCCTCTGGGTGGAAGTGAAGTGGGTGTGTTTGTCCCGCAGGTCATGATGCTCATCCGGAACCACCCTGTCCCCGTCATTGCCATGGTCAATGGCCTGGCCACAGCTGCCGGCTGTCAACTGGTTGCCAGCTGCGACATTGCCGTGGCCAGCGACAAGTCCTCTTTTGCCACTCCTGGGGTGAACATCGGGCTCTTCTGTTCTACCCCTGGGGTTGCCTTGGCAAGAGCAGTGC
Organism: Macaca thibetana thibetana; assembly: GCF_024542745.1. Lineage (NCBI taxonomy): Eukaryota > Metazoa > Chordata > Mammalia > Primates > Cercopithecidae > Macaca > Macaca thibetana. Next base: position 11,663,659 of record NC_065586.1, read on the forward strand.
CTAGAAAGGTAATTTAACTTCCCCCACCCACCTCTGCCTCCCAGCCTTCTCTGGAGTTCCTCCTCCAATGCATGCAATGATTCAAGATCCGCTTGTTAAAAGTGCCTTTCATATCAGGACATTCTGCCCAGAGCGCCTCTGGCTAGATGGGCCATGACTTTCCCTCTAATGGCAGGGAGGGAAGAGCCGACCGCCTGCCTGGTCCTCTGTAGCTTCTGACGCAGGGCGTCAATTTGTGAAATCACTGCATTTCCATCATGTGTACCCTCAGTACCACTGGGGAGGTTTGCCGATTGGTTTTGTTTGTCTTCCTAATGGCACATATTTTGTAATCTTATTTGAAATGCAATTGAGACTCAGTTTTGTTGCACTGAATGGTTGCCCGTGAGATAGAATAGCATGCTGACATAATGCCAGTATCAGGAGCCTAGGATAGTAGTGTCGCTGGCTCACTCTTCGTCAACAGTCGTCTTGTTCCAGAATGGATTTAGAGTAGGTGATTTTTGGAGTATGTTGGGTTTACAACGGTTGCATTTCAAGAACATGAATCTCCTGTGCGTGGTATGTTGAATCTGCCCAAGAAGGAGCCGTGTTGCAAAGTGGTTTTGTTAACTACAGTGAAGTCTGTTTCCGTCACAAAACTTTCTTCCTTCCTATAACATCATAAAATAATATTTCCTAAACCTTCCTCAAGTGTAAACCAACAGTGTTCTTGTTGCAGAAAAAGTGCCTCCTTGTTCTTAATTGGAAATCTGTAACAAGGGGGGCAGAGTCTTAGACCACACCAAGTAAAGAAGCTATTGCTTTCTAATGTATGTGATCTATTTTAGCATCAACTATGAAAATTAGCAGTTGCTCACATGCCTGTGACGCAAGAGAAATAAGATCCAAGGGAAATTAGTAGTAGGACCAAGAAGTTTAGGGAAGTATTCCTTTCTTTTGCAGTGCCCCTTTGTTAGTTTTTGCAGAAATGTGTGTTTGTGGGGAAATTGTGAAGAAGACAGATACCTATGAACACACACGCTTAGGACAGTGGGCTGGAAGTGGGCTCTGCACTACAGTAGGTGACGGCTGGCTAAAGTGTCTTCAGACTAAGAGGATGTTTTCGACTCTGTCAAGATCGACACTTACCTTAAACTCATTCAGTAATTTTTTTTTTTTTTTTTTTTTTTTTTGAGACGGAGTCTCACTCTGTCACCCAGGCTGGAGTACAGTGGCGCAATCTCAGCTCACTGCAACGTTCAAGGGATTCTCCTGCCTCAGCCTCCATAGTAACTGGGATTACAGGCACGTGCCACCATGCCCGGCTAATTTTGTATTTTTAGTAGAGATGGTGTTTCACCATGTTGGCAAGGCTGGCCTCAAACTCTTGACCTCAAGTAATCCGTCCCCCTCGGCCTCCCAAAATGCTAGAATTACAGGTGTGAGCCACCGCACCTGGCCCATTTAGTAAATATTTCTTAAGACTTTACTTTGTGTATTACAAATTGATTGTCAGAGCTTGTTCACAAACTACCTTATAACTGTGCAAATCAAATCACAAGGCCTTTGTTTAATAAAAGACAGCTATGCTGACAGCTGCCTGTCCTCTTCAACACCTGACGTGCTGGAAGGTTCCACAGTAAAGCACTTGAAACCTTGAAGTCAGCCCTACTGTCTGGATAAGAACCCATTCTCTCTTCAACTTTTGAAATCCAGGCTTATTAGATTTGATTCCCAGCAACTTAATGCTAGACTATATTTATCAAGTTTTAAATTGATAAAATTTAAAGTTTTTGAGAAGCAAAGGGGGAAAATATGACAAAAAAGAGGCCTTAAGTTCCAAGGAAGTCCAGTCTTCAGAAACCCCATTTCATAATCGTCCAGTTGGATGAACCAAAGTAGCTTTTACCTCCCAAGGACAGACCTCAGAAAATGGGGCAAAAAATCTCCGGACAGCCCTGCTCAGGTTCCTGGTCTCTGTTCTCATGTTCTGACCCCCCGAAGGCCTCTAAATCACTCAGCTGGAGACTCGCCAGTTTTTTCTAATCAGGTGCCTGAAAGCGGTTCAGAGTTCTGTCAACAAGTCCTTGCACGCTGGGCTTATTAATGCTGGGCCACTCGGAGCCATGACTCAGGAACGTGGTTTGGGGTCAACACTGAAAAGCAGAAATCACAGTACTGATGAAGGGAATTTTGTAGGAAGAAAAAGTCTTTTGGAACTTAAGGCCTTTGTTAGGTTTCTGGATTTGCAGGTCTCATTGTGTGGGCCTGCTTTAGGAGGAGAAACTGGGATTCATAACAATCTAATACACCTGACCCAAACCACCTGCCCGTTGTCTTTGCCGATCGCGTGCGTGTGAACCCATCCGTGGACATCCGTGCACGGGCCCACCGAGTATTTTGGGGGTAGGTGCGTGTCCCTCGTACACCTACAGGGAAGCTAGCAGGTACTTTTGCAAACTGGCCTGGACAGGAAGTTGGGCTTGTCTCACGCTGGCTAAGACAACATGTGTGGGTCACTAGTGCCCTCTCCCGGCCGCCAAGGGACCTGCTTGACTGTGCTGGAGACGGGCAGAAACAATGGAATCAAGCCTGTCTCTTCATTCCAGACCAAGCCTGGACATGAATAATAGTCCCCATTTGTAAAGAGCTTCTCTCCTTGGGCATGATCTAAATAATGCATGTTCCTGGCACCCTATAAAACACCCTGCCTGGCGCAGCTGCTCCATTCCCAGGCAGAGCTGGCCTTGCTCAGACCCCGAGCCAGTGCCTCAAGCAGCCGGCCTCACTGGAGAGCACGTGGGAAATGAGAAGCCCTTCCTCCCAGAACAGTCATTTTCCTGAGGCAGGCAGACTCTGATTTCCAATCAGCTAATGAGAACAGAGTGGGGTTTCTAAGCTGGAAAGATGGTTAAAGCCCGCTGCTCAAACTGGTGCAGACGTTAGAGAGCCTGGGAGAAAGGCTGGGTCTCCAGCCTGCCCCAGACGGGCTGTGTTTTAGCAGTGATTTGTGTGGCCAGAGGTTGGGAGTGCAGTTTTAGAGGAAACACAGTTCCACACCCAGTTTGCAAGAGGGCCTGGGAGTTTCAGGGCCTCGTGTCCTGTGTCCAGCCAGTGAGATGGGACCCATGACCCTCACTCCAGTGTGCTTCCCTCAGAGCCCGGCCACGTGGCAGCCCCAGGGACAGATCCTGCCGGTGCCTCGGTGCCAGTGCAAATGCATGTGCATGTGTGTGTGCACAAGAACCCCATGGGTTCTGCTCAGGCCTGACTCTTTCCACAGTGCTCCCCCCGCAGCTCTTCACCCTGCTGCTAGTGCTCCCTGGGAGACAGATGCCGTGTGCTGCGGTCTGAATGCTGTGTCCTCCCCAAATTCCTGTGTTGAATCCTCACCCCCAAGGTGATGGTGTTGGAAGGTGGGGCCTTTGGGGGTGATGAGATCATGAGCATGGAGCCCTTGTGAATGGGATCAGTGATTTTATAAAAACAGCCCCAGGCTGGGCGTGGTGTCTCATGCCTGTAATCCCAGCACTGTGGGAGGCCGAGGCGGACGGATCACCTGAGGTCAGGAGTTCGAGACCAACCTGGTCAACATGGCAAAACGCCGTCTCTACTAAAAATACAAAAATTAGCTGGGTATGGTGGCTCATGCCTGTAATCCCAGCTCCTTGGGAGGTTGAAGCAGGAGAATCACTTGAACCTGGGAGGCGGAAGTAGCAATGAGCCGAGATCGTGCCATTGCACTCCAGCCTGGACAACAAGAGTGAAACTTCATCTCAAAAAAAAAAAAAAAAAAAAAACAGCCCCAGAGAGCTGCCTTAACCCTTTTTCTGCATGTGAGGACACAGCTAGAAGGCCCCGTTTATGAACCAGGAAGCAGGTCCTCAGCAGTCGCAGAGCTGGCACCCTCACCTTGGACTTCGCAGCCTCCAGAACTGTGAGATATAAATGTCTGTTGTTCATAAGCCACTGGGCTATGGTGCTGTGTTCCAGCAGGCTGAATGGACTAAGACACCACACCCATGCAAAGGGGCATGACGTGGGGAGAGTCCCCTGTGGGCTGTAGCACATGATTCTTGCCACTTGGGTGGCCTATGAGATCCAGAAGACCCCTCTGCTTTAAATAATCGCCCCCATTCCAAGGCTGGGGTGACCATTTAAAAGCCAGCATTAGAGATCATGAACCATCGGTAGTTGGCCTAGGCGTGTTAAAAATAGGCATTGCATTCACTAGGTGCCTACTGAGTGCCCAGGACTGTTATTATACGAGCCTCACACCTGCTATCTCTAATCCTTGCAATACTGCAGGAGGCGCTCATTTTTGTTTTCCAGATGAAACAAACTCCAAGGCATTAAACAGTTGAAGGTCTTGTGGTTAGTAAGTGCCAGAGCTGGGGTTGGAACTCAGGTACATCTGGCTCAGCCAGGTCCCTTGAGCTCAAACCAGGTCCCTGAGCTTTTCTTCTACAAGCAAAATCTTCATAGTGACTTCCCTGATTTATGTCTGGCTCAGATGGACCATTTTTTCCCCAGCCTTTCCGTTGTACTCAATGTGACAGTGTGCCCTGCTGTCATTAGTTAGTGGCTTCTTCACTGTGTCCCTTGGTGACAGTCATTTGTACCTGAGCCTGCTGGCTGCCGAAGTGAGAGGTGAGAAATGGCTTGCTCGGGGGTCCCAGGAGGACCAGTGCCCAGCAGGCCTGGCACCAGGCCCCGCCTGTGAAGCTTGAACTCCAAAGGACTTGGCCCCAAAACATCTGGGGCATTTGGAATTCCATGCAGGTCTGCACCCACACACCGCCGGCCCAGGCCGCAAGTCCCCCACCTGGGATGAATACATGTCCATCTGCTGAGCCGGCCGGGAAGGATCATTTACTACTTTGGATTTACTCTTTCCTCCTTCCAGCTCTGACTCCATTCTTAACAACTCTGAAAGTCATCTAGGACTTGATCATTGTAAGTGACAAAGGGATCGATAAGGTTGACTTGGGTGGCTTTTGTTGTTTTTTCATGTTGCATCAGTTTTTCAGGCTTGGCCACTTCCTGACATTTGGTCCCTGTGAGTTCCCCAAGGGCCGCCTGTATCAGTAGAGGGAAAGTGGCTGGGAGGAGCCGTGACACCGTCTCCACCTTGGCTTCTGATCCCAGCTGATAACACGGTTCAGGGGCAGAGACGGAGCAGAGCACCTTCCTGGCCCCGTGTTGGGACCCGCTAGATGTCTTCAGCAGGGTCCTATTTCACAGCTGTTCACAACAGGATCTGCTTTTTAGCTCCTGGTTCAACCAGGGCTTCAGACACACTTTGGCGTGAAGTGCTCTTCCTGGTCAACTAAAAATGGTCTGCCCTGAAACCCCCATAGCTGTCACATTCCTGCCCCCTCCAACGTAAAATCAGTACAGTTCCAAAACAGAGGTGGCGATTTAGTCCATGCCTTTAACTTTACAGAGGAGACAAGGAGGCTCTGCATCACCCGTCCCTGGCTCCCAGCCCAGTGCCTGTGGGCTCCATCTCCACCCATGGTGGCAGGAGGGGCCTCAGGCCAGGCTTCTGGTCTCTCCTTTATCCAAGCTCAATCCAGGGGGATCCAATCTAGTCCTATGACTTAAAAACCTTCTAGATCCATGGTTCTAAACTGAGAGCAGTATTGGCCCAGGGATATGTGGTGACACCTGGAGACATTCTTGATTGTCACAGCTTGGTGTGGGGGCATGGGTACTACTGATAACTAGAGGGTGGAGGTCAAGAATGCTGCAGAACGTCCTGCAATACACAGGACAGCCCCCAGCCCCCCACCCAAAAAAAGTTATCCGAACGTCAGTACCACCAGGGTTGAGAAACCCCACTCTACATGCTGATGCCTCTCCTGTGTCTGTCTCCAGCTAGTGCAGCTATCTATTACCAGGCAACAGGTCACCCACAGTATCATAGCAAAAGACAACAGAATTTGCAGTTTGGACAGGGCTCAGTGAGGAAGGCTTCTCTCTGCTCCACAGGGTCAGCAGCCTCAGCTGGGGACTTATCTGAAGGCTGCTTGCTCACATGTCTGGCTGTGGAGGCTGCCTCTGAGCTGGGCCCCCCAAAGGGTGGTTGGCAGCACACTGCACCTGGCCTCTCAGTGTGGCTTGGGCTTCCTCACAGCATGGAGGCCAGGTCCTAAGAGCCAGCCAGAGCCAGCTAGAAGCTGTATCACCTGCTTGCCCTCTTCTCAAAGGAACCAGCCTGCCATTTGTGCTATACTCTATTTTCCTGCCTACCTGCCTTCCTCCCTCTCTTCTTCCCTCCCTTCCCTCCTTCATAAATATTGAATAGGTTGCTTGCTATGTGCAAGATAGTCTTCCAGTGCTGGAGATACAGAAATCAACAGAAGACTAAAAAAATGGCCGTAAAACCGCACGCTGGACTCTACATCTGGTCCCTGAAGACATTGTCTGTAAATCCTCGTTTCTCCAGGAGGCTGGGGCTGCTCTTTCCAATCAAGCCGAGCTGGCAGCCCCGTGAGTGCTTGTGGGAAGTGGCCCCAGTGGGTTCTGAGAGGTACTGGACTCCCCACTCCGCCCCCCCAACCCCCACGCTGCAGTGTCTGTGGGTCATCCCAGCTGATGTGGATTCCATCCTGTGCTTGGCCCTCAAAAGAGGTAGACGACATCCCCAGCCGTGGCAGGGCTCAGTGACCAGATCTGTGCAGGAGCAAGACAACACGGGACAGTCACTGCCCCTGGGGCTGGTGTGGTTTCTTCGCTCTTGGAAAGATCTGCTCTCCTCCCGGGCAGGAGTGAGGGCACTGAAGACATCAGCGCTGGCAGGTGACGTGGTGTTTGAGGAAGCTGGTCATTGAGAACCCATGGAGGCAGGAAAGAAGGACACCAGCCTGACCCTTATCCAAAACCTCCTCCTAGGCGGAGTTAATCCTGGCTGCTCAGGAGAGGCAACACATTTCAAATCTCCATGAGATGTTCTCCATGCAGAAAATCTTCTTGATTCTATAGAGACGTAATCATGCCTATGGCTTTGAATAATCTTATGTGATTTAAATAAATTTAATCTTTACAGAGACTGGTATGTTTTATCTCCCCAGCTATACTGCAAACTGTCTAAGAAAAGAAAAAAAAGCAACCGTTTTTATATGCTCACGTTGATGGACATAGAGTAGGTGCCTCCTATTTCTATAACCGATGTCATTGTTATCCACGTTTCTGTGAAACCCAGACTCCAGGCTCAACCTGAGGATGAAAACACTGGGGAGAGGAGGCGGGAGGCAGTAGACACGTCCTACGCATTAAGAGCACCTCCTCCTGGCTGGGTGGTGGCTCCTGCCTATAATCCCAGCACTCTGGGAGGCTGAGACAGGTGGATCACCTGAGGTCGGGAGTTCAAGACCAGCCTGGCCAATATGGTGAAACCCCATCTCTACTAAAAATACAAAAATTAGCCAGGTGCAGTGGCACGTGCCTGTAATCCCAGATACTTGGGAGGCTGAGGCAGGAGAATTGCTTGAACCCGGGAGGTGGAGGTTGCAGTGAGCCAAGATGGTGCCACTGCACTACAGCTCTGGGGCAATAGAGCAAGTCTCTGCCTCAACAACAACCACAAAAAAAGCAACACCTCCTACGGACACACTTGCAAATGACGCTCGGCTTCCAGGAGAGATCACAGACCAAAACCAGGTGCATAGGTTTCCCACCTGAGCAAGGGTTTGATTTGGGACCTAAATCTATGACCTGCTGGCTTCAGGTCTAATGCAGCCCAAGAAATGTCCCAAATCTCTTGTCCTCAAGATTGTCGTAAGGCTGATTGTTTAAAACCAGTTTATTTCACCTGCGAGTGGCCATTCATGGGATGAGTACCACGCTGGGGATGAAGAGCTGTAAGGCTCTAACCTGCGCTTATTCAAATAGCCGGGGCAAGGGTCTCATGGTATGGGTGTCCCTGAGTTGTTTTCACAGGTTTCTGCTGAGAAAGACAATTTGTGTCTTTCCTAGATTTTAGAAACCATAGAGTGTGCTCTTGAAAAAGAGGAGTTTGTTACCGCTACTCACGCACAGAAAATTATGAGCGCTGCCGCTTCCTGGACGAACACTGTGTGCTGGGTACTCTCTGTACATTCTCATTTCGTCCTCCTAACAGCCCAGTGCCGTAGGTACCGCAGCGACCGCCAGCTCATGGGCGAGTAGTTGAGGCCAGCTTTGTCCGAGGTCAAACAGCTGAGATGGTAGATTGAGGATGCCAGACACCATCTGCCTGATAAAGCCACAGATAATCTTCCCCCTGGCCACAGTGCGCTGAAGGGGGCCACTGGGCTGGTGTGAGGCTAGCCTGGGGTCAGCAAGCCTGAAGAAATGGCCGCCCTACCCGTGACAGTTTCCCAAGACAAAGGAATGGTCTCAGCACTGAAGCCCTTGCAACAGAACACTGCCAGTGTGCAAGGGAAGGGACGCCGGCTTTGCTTATCCGCAGACCACCAGGGGAGTTTTTACTGCTAAGCTCATAAATACCCGGCTGAAGCTTCTAGACGAGGACTGTCGTGGGCAGCTCAAGACTCCTGCGGGTCCGTGGGGCCACCCGCTGTCTGTTCCTCTTCAGGGGACCTGCTATGGAAGTCACCACCTTGTGGTTGCCAGCTCACACCATGTAGGGGAGAGGGTGATATCACCTCTCAGGGCCTTGGAGAAGGTAACAAACTCTTCTCAAACATGTGACAAAAGAAAATCAAAAGTTGACTTTCCCGTTTCCTTATGAGCGCTGTGCCCTCAAACCGTGAACTCCCCTGGCCTCCAGTCTGGCTTCCCGGCCCCAAGCTGATGCGCGCTCAGGGACTAGCTATACATTGTAATGGCTGCCTGTGCAGAAAGTAATCCAGAAAGAAAATCTGCTCCCCACTCTGCAATGTCATATAATTTATCCCCAGGCAAATATCAATTCTGGGTTTATTTGTATCTCTGCTTCCTTCCCCCGGGATAGTGAATACAAATGTTCTAATAACCACACATGATAATTGCTTTTGGGAAGCCTAGAGTGTTTATCTTTCCCTCTGTGCTGTTTACTTCTCGGGGTAGCGGAGCTGAGCTCCGCCCAGCAGGTCATACCCCATCAGGTTCAGGGGCTACGCAGTGACAAGGGTATTCGTTTCTGTCCGCCCTGGCTGAAAGATCCTTGGAGAGCTGGCTTGACCCTGGAAAACATAGATGAAGCGAATGAGAGAACACCAGCTCCCTGACCGATTGTACGCCAGTGATTTGAGGTCGGTTACCAGGCAAAAGCACATGGTGATTGAGTGAGCCTGAAACTGTCCAGGCAGCCCTAGGAAGTACGTCTAGTAGGTCTTCTTCCTCTTTTTTTTTTTTTTTGAAACGGAGTCTCGCTCTGTCACCCAGGCTGGAGTGCAGTGGCGCAATCTCAGCTCACTGCAAGCTCCGCCTCCCGGGTTCACGCCATTCTCCTGCCTCAGCCTCCCGAGTAGCTGGGACTACAGGCACCCGCTGCCACTCCTGGCTACTTTTTTGTATTTTCAGTAGAGACGGGTTTTCACTGTGTTAGCCAGGATGGTCTTGATCTCCTGACCTCCTGATCCGCCCACCTCAGCCTCCCAAAGTGCTGGGATTACAGGCGTGAGCCACCACGCCTGGCCGCCTTCTTTTTTTAATATACTTTATTTATTTATTTATTTATTTATTTATTTATTTATTTATTGTCTTGCTCTGTCACCCAATTTGGAGTGCAGTGTCATGATCATAGTTCACTGTAACCTCCACCTCCTAGGCTCAAGTGATCCTCCCACTTCAACCTCCCAAGTAGCTGGGACTACAGGTGCATGCCACCACACCTGGCTAATTTTTTATTTTTAGTAAAGACAAGGTCTCACTGTGTTGCCCAGGCTGGTCTCAAACTCCTGAGCTCAAGCAATCCTCCTGCCTCAGCCTCCCACGGTGCTGGGATTACAGGTGTGAGCCACTGTGCCCACCCTAGAATCAGTTTGTTGATATCCACACAATAACTTGCTGGGATGTTGATTGGGATTGCATTGAATCTATAGACCAAGATACCAGCCCAAGGAGGTGAGTCTGTGTTCACATTTTTGTGATCAAAAATGTTAGAAAGGTTGAAAAAAAAATAGTGCAACTGTCAACCATAGCCACCATCTAGAGTCAATTAACATTTAACATTTTTCCATATTTGCTTTAATCTTTCTGTGTGTGTGTTGAAATAGTTTTTGGCTCAACTATTCAAAAATAAGTTGTTGAAATCATGAAGCCTTAGTCCTAAATACTTCAGTATACATCTTCTAAAGTATAAGGATGTTCTCTCACATAGCTTTAATACTTGTCTCAACTACGAAAATTTAAAATAGTTCCTTAATATTAATTATCTAGTCCTTGTTCAAATTTCTCCAATTGTTCCTGAAATAGACTTTATGCTAGATTTTTGAACCAAGATTCAATCAAGGTCCACCCATTGCATTTGGTTGTTAGGTACCTTTTTAAAAATGTGTTAGTGTTAAAAAATTCAGAAGAGTCCAATTCACTTTTTCAATGATATTGGCTATTTAAAGTGACCAGGCCAATTGTCTTGTAAATGTACAAGTTTTTGGATTTGCCTATTTGTCATAGTAACACTTAACTATTTTCCCTATGTATTTATTTTTAGAAGTAAACCTTGATTCATTTATGCCAAATTCGGTAATTTTATTCCCTTTCCCAGTGGTTAGATTAAGAATGACCACATGATATAATTCCAAAAAGATGACTGGGAGGCTTCTTGAAAAAAATTACTCCCAGTTTGGGCAACATGGGAGGGATGAGTGCCGTTTTGCAACATGGCAAAACCCCGTCTCTACAAAAACATGAAAAAAAAAAAATTACCTGGGTGTGGTGGTGCACACCTGTGGTCCCTGCTACCTGGGAGGCTGAGGCAGGAGGATTGCTTGAGTCCAGGAGACGAAGGCTGCAGTGAGAAAAGATTGCACTGAGTGTGGCTTCTGCTCAGCAGCCAGTGTGACACTGAGGCCCTCAGTCTGGCAGCCTGCAAGGAACTGAATGCAGCCCACGGCCATGTGAGACTGGGTTTTTGGTTTTTGGGTTTTGTTGAGACAGAGTCTCGCTCTGTCACCCAGGCTGAAGTGCAATGGCGCGATCTCGGCTCACTGCAACCTCCGCCTCCCAGGTTCAAGTGATTCTCCTGCCTCAGCCTCCTGAGTAGCTGGGACTACAGGTGCGAGCCACCAAGCCTGGCTAATTTTTTGTATTTTTAGTAGAGACAGGGTTTCACCGTGTTAGCCAGGATGGTCTTGATCATCTGACCTCATTATCTGCCCGCCTCAGCCTCCCAAAGTGCTGGGATTACAGGCGTGAGCCACTGCACCCGGCCCCACCGGTTCTTTAATCTTACAATTTCTAGGGATCGGGAGTCCAGGGACAGCTTAGCTGGAGCCTCTGCTTCAGGGTCTCACAGAGATGGAATCCCAGGGTCAGCCAATGCTGCAGTCTCATCCAAGACTTGACTGAGGAAGGGTTCACTTCCAGCCTCACATGGCTGTGGGCTGCATTCAGTTCCTTGCAGGCTGCCAGACTGAGGGCCTCTGTCACACTGGCTGCTGAGCAGAAGCCACACTCAGTTCCCTGACATGTGACTCTCTCCATGTGGCAGCTCACGACATGGAAGCTGCTTCACCAAAGCCAGCAAGGGAGAGAGAGGGTCTCCTAGTGACATGGCTGTTACAATTGTATGTATCATGAGCACATGTGTGTAATCACAGAGAGCCCATCACCTTTGCCATATTCCACTGATGAGAAGCAAGTCACAGGTTCCATATCACAACAAGGGATGATGCCAAGAGCTGGGGCTCATGAAGGCCACCCTAGATGCTGTCCTCTATAGAAGTAACAGCTTCTCTCTGGAGTTGTGGCTGCAGACATCTGTACTCAAAAGAAGACAAGGCCGAGGGCAAAAGCCTTCCCAATGAAGATGGCAGAGTGGAAAGATGGAAAGAAGCCAGGTCTTTGATAATGTGACTAAACCACTCTATCTTTGGACTCCTAATTACGTGAGATAATCCTTATGGCTTAAGCCATTTTGAATGGCGTTTTTTGTATTTTCAACCTAAAGCATTTTCTATCATAGATACTTTTGGTGGCATTAATAAAATCATAAATAACTAATGAACCCATTAGAATGTCCTCAGATGCAAAGAGGTACACGGTGCTGTCTGAGTCCAGACAAGGAGGAGTCTCCTTCCAGCTGGAGAGCCAGAAGAAACTTCTTGAAGGACATTTTGAAGAAAAGGTAAGTCTAGACGAGGGGAGATGTGAAAGGATGTTCCAAGGGGAGAAGGCCGTGGAAGACAGAGGTGAGAAGGGGTTGCTGGAGTGTTTGATACATGATGGGTGGTGAGAAAAAATTACACTGGGGCCAGATTTCCAAGGCAAAAGGCAGGGAGTTGAAGCCAACTGCTAAGTAGTAGGGAGCTGCCTGAGATTTTTTATTGAGTTGGGATCAAAAGGCGGGAATCCCAGTGTTTGAGAAGAGGACTACTTTCCCTCAACCCGACAGATGGGAGGCTTATGGCTTCATCATTTTGAAATAAAACGTGTCTGAGGTCAGGAGTTGGAGACCAGCCTTGCCAACATGCTGAAACCCCATCTCTACTAAAAATACAACAAATCGGCCGGGCATGGTGGACTATAGTCCCAGCTACTTGGGAGGCTGAGGCAGAAGAATCGCTTAAACCCAGGAGATGGGGGTTGCAGTGAGCCGACATTGTGCCACTGCACTCCAGCCTAGGCAACAGAGCGAGACTTCATCTCAAATTATGTATGTGTTGTGTGTGTGTGTGTATATATATGTATGTATATATTTGATAATCTGAACGAAACAGATGCTTTCCTGGGGGAATAAATTCTAATTTTGGTTGGTACAAGAAGAATTAGAAAATATAAATAGACCAATATCACAGAAGAAAAGTGTGTCAAAGTGATGCAAAACACATGAGGCCTCGCTTGTCTTAACAGTAAGTTCTAGAAAACCTTTATGAAACAAACAGGCAAGAGCACATGATGAACTAGAATCTAATGTGAAGACAGGTGCCAGGTTTGCCTTATGAATGAAAGGATTGTTTATAAAATCAGGTCATGTAATTTACTGCAATATGTTGGTATTATCTCTGGGTAAGAGAGTGGGGATATGGGTGGAGAAAAGGGTCTTAACTACTATCATTTGGGTGATGGGATTACTCTGGGTGAAGGAATTACTGGTGCTTTTTTTTTCAAAATAATAGCTTTATTGAGATATAATTCAAATACCGTACAATGTACCCACCTGAGGTATACAATTCAGTGGTTTTTAGTTTATTTGTGGAGCTATGTGATTTACCACAATCAATTTTAGAACATTACTGCCGGGCACAGTGACTCACGCCTATAATCCTAGAACTTTGGGAGGCCAAGGCAGGCAGAACAACTGAGGTCAGGAGTTCAAGACCAGCCTGGCCAGCATGGTGAAACCCCATCTCTACTGAAAATACAAAAATTAGCCAGGTGTAGTGGTGCACATCTGTAGTCCCAGCTACCTGGGAGGCTGAAGCAGGAGAATTACTTGAACCCGGGAGGCAGAGGTTGCAGTGAGTTGCAATTGTGCCATTGCACTCCAGCCTGGGTGACAGAGGGAGATTCTGTCTCAGAAACAATAACAACAACAAAAAATTAGAACATTGTCATCACCCCCAAATGAAACTCTCTATCCATGAGCAGTCGCTCCCCATTACCTCCCAAGCCACCCAGCCCCAGGCAACCATTCATCTACTCCCCGTCTCTCTACATTTACCTCTTCTGGACATTTCACATAAACAGGATCATGCCGTACATGTCCTTGTGTGTCTGGCCTCTTTCACTTGGCATAGTGTTCAAGATCCATCCATGTTGGAGCATGAATCCACAGTTCATTCCTTTTTATTGCCAAATCCTATTTGATTGTATGGCTATTCCAGATTTTATTATTAATTGGTTGATTGACATCTGGGTTGTTTCCATTTTTTGGCTCCTATGAGTAATGCTGCTGTGAACACTCATGCATAGGTTTCTGTGTGGATGTAAGTTCTGCTTTCTCTTGGGTAAACGCCTAGGAGAGGATTCATTGTCATAGGGTGACTCCAAGTTTAACATTTTGAGGAGACGCCAGACTGTTTTCCAAAGTGGCTGCACTGGTGCTTTTTATTTTCTTTATATGCTCAAATGTTTACATTTTTCTTAAATTAAATAGATACCATTTCTACACCCAGGCTGTTTGTTGTTGTTGTTGTTGTTGTTGTTGTTGCTGCTGCTGCTGCTGTTGTTTTTGAGACCGAGTCTCCCTCTGTCGCCCAGGCTGGAGTGCAGTGGCGCGATCTCAGCTCACTGCAGGCTCTGCCTCCTGGGTTCACACCATTCTCCTGCCTCAGCCTCCCGAGTAGCTGGGACTACAGGCGCCCGCCACCACGCCCGGCTAATGTTTTGTATTTTTAGTAGAGACGGGATTTCACCATGTTAGACAAGATGGTCTCAATCTCCTGACCTTGTGATCCGCCAGCCTGGGCCTCCCAAAGTGCTGGGATTACAGGCATGAGCCACCACGCCCAGCCCACCCAGGCTGTTTTTTACAGTATTTTTTGATGGTATCAAAGCTCCAGAATGCTCAGGGAAGGTAAAGACCAAGAGGAATCGTGGACGAATTAAATAGTTAACAACTAAAAGCCAAAAATTTGCAGATTGAAGCTGAAAAATGGGTAGCATCTGATAATATACCCACATCTCTCAGGCCAGTGTTTCCCAGCCTGGGGTTCCAACTCTGAGGCACACAACAACCTTAGGTGGCACAGAGGAAAATCTTTTTATAAAACATTTTCTAATTATTTTAACACAATCAGAAAAATCAACTAACACATCAAACTCATGATTATACAGCTCTAATTTCTTGCAAATGAAGCTTTTATAAGTGGGTCAATTTAAGGAAAAAATATTATGAATAAAAATATAAGGCCGGGCACAGTGGCTCACACCTGTAATCCCACGCGAGTGTGAGGGTTAAATGAGACAAGATGAAGTGATATGTGTAGCAGATGTTGGTGACCTGCTCAGAGCCCCTTGGCCACATCCAAGTTCACGTGCATCTTCCCCAGGTGGCACCTCTTCCTCCTCTGAGCTTGTCTTTCTGACTCTGGAAGGTGTTTTGTGTTCCTTGAAGCGCTTCAGACCAGGCCCACCCAGAGGAGGGAGGAGGTGAGGCCCCCAGGGGCACCCCCAGGCAGAAGACAGAGTCCATGGATGGCGCCCTGCCTCCAGTGCGCTGAGGGAGCAACACTGAGGTGTTGCTTGTATTTTCTCAGAAAGTCCCTAGCAGGACCAAGCCTCTTCACCCACAGCCATGACCTGTTGGTGCATGCAGGCTTGACTGGTTTCCTCCTTCCCTTCCTTCCCCCCGTCCCACTTTCCAAATTCACCACCTTCCCACCAGTCCTCCATCCAATGTCTACTGTTCGGGGAACCCAAACTAAGTGGAGACACTGGTTCGCATTTGGCACTCAGTAGACATCCCCTGCCTCAGCAAAGAAGTGAAACAAGCTTTAGCCGCAGAAGATGCTCCCATGAAGTGACGGGATTGGTTGCTAAGTGAAGAGGACAGGCCGTAAGTATTGCAGGAATCAAGAGGGAAAAAATCCATTTTGGCTCATTAGCAAGCAAATGGCACCATCCATGGAAAGCTTTGACTTTTCAAGCCATTGCAGATCTCAGCTCTCAGTTAACTTACAAATTGAGACACTACACAGTGGAAAATGACTAGAAAGGCTTAGACCCAGCCAGTCCTGGTACCAAGCACAGGCCGCCCTGACCAAAGGCTGGAGTGGCCTCTGTTGACACTCCCCGACAACTCCCTGCGTGAGCCGCCCATATATGTTCTAGGATTTCCGGAATTGCATTTAGCAGCACTCAGGGAATAGGCCGAGCAGGTGCATTTCCCAAAAACTCCCCTCCAGAGGCGCCTGGAGAAGGGATTTATGAGCCACTGCATCTCTGTTTCCTTCTTTGGCATTTATTGGCTTTTTGATTAATGTTAGAGCAATTTTTCTGTCAACAGCTTTTCATTAGGGGCCTGGTGATGTTCTTTCTGACCATTATTTTACTCAATATCATGCCTGGTCACCGTGAGGAGAAGAGGTTCCACTTAGAAACCATTCATCTTCACAACAGCAAAGGCCCAGATAATCCCACTCCAATACTCCTGCTCTGACAGCTGCCCTGGGGCACACACTGAGTGCTCAGACAGATGCGGGGCCCTAATGAAGGGCTTGTTCAGCAGGCAGTGTGCCGCGCTGTTCCTTTAAAGACCTATTTCAAGTTTGATTCTGTTTCTTTTTAAAATAAGTTATAGGGAACTTGTTGGTGAAGTAATCACTAGGACTTTCTTTTTAGAGATGACAGATGCTTATGACAAATGACAAGCCTGCCTTGGAAGAGTCTGGAGCTAGCAGGTACTGGAAGGACATGTCCAGTTGCCTTAATGGGCTGTTTATTTCAGCTCTCGGATGCACTGTCTTAAAACAGCTGTGGTACAGAAAGCGTATAGGGGGGATTCCTGAAGTCTCTGCCATTCTTTAGCATCAATGTCAACTCTTCTCAATATCATCAATTCTTTCTTTTTGTTTTGGAGACAGGGTCTTGCTTTGTCACCCAGGCTGGACTGCAGTGGCATAATAACTGTAGCTTCGACCTCCCAGGCTCAAGTGATCCTCCCACCTCAGCCTCCTGAGTAGCTGAGACTGCAGATGCACACTACCATGCCCCACTCGTATTCTTATTTTTTGTAGAGACGGAGTTTCACCATGTTGCCTAGGCTGGTCTCAAACTTCTGGGCTCAAGCGATCCATCCACCTCAGCCTCCCAAAATGCTCGCATTACAGGTATCATCAATTCTTTCCTTCTTTTTTTTTTTTTTGAGACAGAATTTTGCTCTTGTTGCCCAGGCTAGAGTGCAATGGCGCGATCTCGGCTCACCACAACCTCCGCCTCCCGGGTTCAAGTGATTCTCCTGTCTCAGCCCCCCGAGTAGCTGGGATTACAGGCATGCGCCACCACGCCTGGCTAATTTTGTATTTTTAGTAGAGACGGGGTTTTTCCATGTTGGTCAAGCTGGTCTCAAACTCCCAACCTCAGGTGATCTACCCGCCTCGGCCTCCCAAAGTGTCGGGATTACAGGTGTGAGCCACCGCACCCGGCCAATTCTTTAGCATCATATCAATTAATATGCCCTCCTCCATCTTGACATCAGACAAAGGAATATAACCTAGAATGACACTTTTTTTTTGAGACAGAATGTCACTCTGTCACCCAGGCTGCAGTGCAGTGGTGCGATCTCGGCTCACTGCAATCTCTGCTTTCTGGGTTCAAGTGATTCTCCTGCCTTAGCTTCCCAAGTAGCTAGGATTACAGGCATGTGCCAGCATGCCCAGCTAATTTTTGTATTTTGGTAGAGATGAGGTTTCCCCATGTTGGCCAGGCTGGTTTCGAACTCCTAGCCTCAAGTGATCCACCCGCCTTGACCTCCTAAAGTGTTGGGATTACAGGCATGAGCCACCGTGCTCAGCCTAGAATGGCACATTTTCAAAGACTTTTTATTGTAAACAATTTTTAAATATGGGAAATTCAAAAGTGTAATAAATAACCACTTATACATTACCCAGCTTGAACAATTATCAATTTATGGCCAATCTTGGTTCATCTGCCCCACTGGTCCACACCTCCTCACTCTCTAGACTATTTTGAAGTGAATCCCAGATGACATCTTGATGTTAGTTATACGAGGATACTAACTCTTTACCACTCTTCGAGTACAGCTTAACAATAAGTCTCTACCAGAAACAGTTTCCCAAGGGGCTGCCTGTTGAGGCCTTGAGACATTCAAATTATGTCATTGTTTGGAGAGTAATTTTGGCTAAGGACGTGGGGGACTCCTTTGGCCAGGAACCCAGATAAGTTACGTTTTATAGGTCAGCAACTGAAAGATTCAGGACCCTAAAGATGTAGGTCAAAGAGTTTTCAGCAAAGACAGTTTATTTTCCACTCAAGCAGCTTTAAGTAATAATCCTATTATCTGCCCTGGTTTCTCAGCCCTATGAGGATGAGGTCTATGAACAGACCCAGTCTAATCATGGTTTCTCTCCCAAGTGACACTGTCTCCTTTTATACCTAAGAAGATTCACATCAATAACATCCAATTAGAACTTTGCCTGTGCCACTCAGCGCCCTGAGAGATAGGCTTCCTTTTTATCTACCAGATCTGATACCCAGAGTTCTTGCTGGGGGAATACCATTGCTAGGGGCCATTTTGAAACTTTGTGGGAGCATTATTTATGGTCAAAAAGAATTGGAAACACTGCGGGCATTGGATGTCAGATGTCTCATAAGCCATGAGACAGTTCTGCAAACGTGAGTATCTCACATTCTACAGGACTGTGTACTCAGGTAGAGGAAAACCTGCTTATAATGACGTAAGCCTAGAAAGTCACTCCATTTGGCAAATAAACACAATGCGTATTTGCACAGTTGTGCTGTACACAGAATGTTTCAGCAATTTAACTCCATAAGTTGAAAGAAAATGGTTCTTCTTGTTGTTCAGAACTTGACCAAGAATTGTTTACCATTTGGAAAACTGTGTCCCCAAAAGCATCTGCTCACTGAGTCAAACGCATATTTTTTTTCCTCTTCTTTTTTTTTTTTTTTTTTTTTGGTGGGCGGGGTGGGGAGCTACGGGCAGAGTCTCACTCTGTCACCCAGGCTGGACTGCAGTGGTGCAATCTCGGCTCACTGCAACCTCTGCCTTCCAGGCTCAAGCGATCCTCCCACCTTAGCCTCCCAAGTAGCTACAAGCCTGCATCACCACATCTGGCTAATTTTTGTATTTTTGGTAGAGACGGGGTTTCACCATGTTGCCCAGGCTGGTCTTGAACCCCTGACCTCAAGCAATCCACCTGCCTCCACCCCACAAAGTGCTGGGATTACAGATGTGAGCCACTATACCAGGCCCCCTCTTGATTCATAGAATACTTACTGCCTAAGCTGTTTATTTAGCAACCAGTACTACTGCTTCATTGAGACATGCCTTTCCTGCTAAAGTGTGTTTCACCTAAAACATCCCACCCATCTGCGTTTGTAGTTCTGGATTCACAGGGATACTCTATGTAGGAATAGCATCTGACTACGTCATTTCTCCTCTAGTCACATGCAATCAGTTACATATTGAAACACACATTACTGTACGTTATACATTATACAGTATTCTATGATACTTTCCTTTATTTCTCAAGGACTCAGAGGGTCCTAGTCAACCAAGAATTGCCAGACATTTGAGGAAAGTCTCCAACGTGGAACGTAGGTATCAAAACAAAGTGATCTGGAAGAAGCAGAAACTACACAAGGAAAAAAGAACCTTTTCTTTTTAGAGACAGGGCCTCATGCAGTGGCACAATCATAGCTCACTGCACCCTTGAACTTCTAGGCTCAAACAGTCCTCCCCTGTCAGCCTCACAGGTAGCTGAGACTACAGGTGCGCACCACCATGCCCAGCTAATTTTTTACTTTTTGTAGAGACAGGGTCTCACTATGTTGCCTAGGCTGGTCTTGAACTCCTGAGCTCAAGCGATCCTCCTGCAATGCGTCCCAAAGCACTGGAATTATAGGCATGAGCCACTGCACCCGGTCTAAACTTAAAAAACAACTATCATTGGAATATTCTCAAAGATATAAGAAATGGCATTCATGAAACACGAACAGGTTGACATACACATATGCGTGACCATACACATGAGTATACACATGTATGTATATATAATCGTATATGTTATATATAATACATTTCATATATTATCTGTTATATATAATATATGTATATAAATATACAAACAAAGAGCTTTTAGGGCATAAACTCAATAAAGGAATTTGTGTTAAAATTGAGGAAAATCTCCTAGAAAATAAAGCAGAAACGGACACCATGGAAGAGAAGTATTTTAAAGAACCAGATCAAGAGAACCAACAGCTAAATCACAGGAATTCCCAGAAGAAAGAGCAGAGAAAAGAGAAGGGAAGAAAGCATTAATGAAATAATTCAAGGAAATGTCTCAGAACAGAAAGACAGGTGTTTCCAGATGAAAGGGGCTCATGGGCCAGGCCTGGTGGCTCACGCCTGTAATCTCAGCACTTTGGGAGGCCAAGGTGGGTGAATCCCCTGAGGTCAGGAGCTCGAGACCAGCCTGGCCAACATGGTGAAACTCCATCTCTAATAAAAATAGGAAAATTAGCCAGGTGTGGTGGCACACGCCTGTAATCCCAGCTACTTGGGAGGCTGAAGCAGGAGAACTGCTTGAACCTGGAAGGTGGAGGTTGCAGTGAGCTGAGACCACGCCATTGCACTCCAGCCTGGGCAACAAGAGTGAAACTCTACCAAAACAAAAACAAAAACAAAAAACTGACTCACAGCAAGGCCACATCATACCTGAGACTGAGTAATGCATAAAGAAAAGAAGTTTAATGAACTCACAGTTCCAAATGGCCAGGGAGGCCTCACAATCATGACAGAAGGCATGTCTTACATGGTGGCAGGCAAGAGAACTTGTGTAGGGAACTCCAATTTATAAAACCATCAAATCTCATGAGACTTGTTTACTACCACGAGAACAGTATGGTGGAAACAGCACCCGTGACTCAATTATCTCCACCTGTCACCACCCTTGACACGTGAGGATTATTACAATTCAAGGTGAGACTTGGGTGGGGACACTGCCAAACCATATCAGGTACCAACCCGGGAGAGGGGCAAAGGGTGGCCCTGGGGCAGGAGGCTTGGACGGTGACCAGCCCCGGTAGGAGGAGGAGGGAGGCCAGGAGGTGTCTCCAAGAAATAAACACACTCACAGATTTGACATCGGACATAACTGAGCTTGTGGAGGGTTGTCCCGAGAGGCGGGGGAGGAAAGGGGACTAGAATAGCACACGACCTATTTAGGCTGAACCAAAGATCATCCTGCCTACAAGGCGGCCCGGGGATGTGCTCCTGGTGGAAGGCCCAGCTCTGTAGGAGAGAGATCTGGTAACATAAATCAGTAGACTTAAAAGTGGCTGTCCTCCGTACTCTTCGGAAAGAATCTGAAATTGAGAGAGAAATTCACGAAAGACTGAATCAGGTAATATTTTATTAGCATTTAAAAAAAAAAAAAAAAGGTTGGGTGCGGTGGCTTATGCCTGTAATCCCAGCACTTTGGGAGGCCGAGGTGGGTGGATCGTAAGGTCAGGAGTTCAAGACCAGCCTGGCCAATATGGTGAAACCCTGTCTCTACTAAAAAATACAAAAATTAGCCGGGCGTGGTAGCGCACACCTGTAGTCCCAGGTTCTTGGGAGGCTGAGGCAGAAGAATCGCTTGAACCCAGGAGGCAGAGGTTGCAGTGAGCCAAGATCACGCCACTGCACTCCATGCTGGGCGACAGAGTGAGACTCTGTCTCAAAAAAAGACAGTAATTCAGCCTGGGCAACATAGTGAGACCCCCATCTCTATAAAATAAACATTAAAAAACAGCCAGTTGTGGTGGCATGCGCCTCTCATCCCTGCTACTCAGGAGGCTGCGGTGGGACAATCACTTGAGTCCAGGAGTTCAAGGGTGCAGCAAGCTATGATCGCACCACTGTCCCCAGCCTGGGCAACACGGGGAGACAGCCTCTTAAATTTTTTCTTTTATCAAATTTTAAAAGAAGTACTGTTTTCACCTGTAATCCCAGCCCGCCAAGACAGGCGGATCACCTGAGGTCAGGAGTTTGAGGCCAGCCTGGCCAACATGGTGAAACCCTGTCTGTACGGAAAATACAAAAATTAGCCAGGCATGGGGGCGGGTACCTGTAATCCCAGCTCTTTGGGAGGCTGGGGCACAAGAATCACTTGAACCTGGGAGGTGGAGGTTGCAGTGAGCCAAGATTACACCAGTGCATTCCAGCCTGGGCAACAGAGCGAGACTCTGTCTCAAAAGAAGAAGAAAAAAGCAGTACTGCTTTGAGTCCAACACAAGTGTAGGGGCGATTCCAGGACATCTACTGGAAGGGGTATCACCACGCAGCCACTAAAAGTGATGTGTGAGGCCAGGCGTGGTGGCTCACCCCTATAATCCCAGCACTATAGGAGGCCAAAGCGGGTGGATGGCTTGAGCCCAGGAGTCCAAGACCAGCCAGGGCAACATAGCAAGACCTTATCTCTCTAACAAATACCCAAAAAAAAAGGGATTATGGGGGCAGAGAAATCCCACAATCTGCCATCCGCAAACTAGAGACCCAGAAAAGCCAGCGGTGTCATTTACAGGCCTGAGAGCCTCTGGTGTAGATTCCAGTTGGGGTCTGAGTGTCTGGGAACCAGGAGAACTGAGGCAGAAGATCCGCGTCCCAGCTTCAGCAGCCGGGCAGAGAGCAAGTTCCTCCATTGTCTGCCTTTTTGTTTCTTTCAGGCCCTCAGTGGATTGCATGTGCCGCAGCGGGGAGGGCCCTCTGCTTTAGGAGCTCACTGATTCAAATGCCAAGCACTTCCAGAAACACCCTCCCAGACACACTTAGAAATCTGTAATCCCAGCTATTTGGGAGGCTGAGGCACAAGAATCACTTGAACCTGGGAGGTGGAGGTTGCAGTGAGCCCAGCTTGTTGCTGGGCATCCTGTGGCACAGTCAAGTTGTCACATAAAATGAACTGGCACAGTATCCATGCTGGTGGAGGCACAGCCTAGCCCTGGAAAGAGTCACACAAGATAGATAGTGGCGCTCACCTCTGGGGAGCGCACCCCTGAGTTCTGGAGCTGAAATGGCCCATTGGAATGCCTCCATATTGAGCCAGAATGACCAGGCCTCCATCCCCGGCCTCTGTGGCATGGAGACAATCCCTGAGGGGTGGCAGCTGAGGCAGCAGCTGGGCTCACAAGTCCTCCCCTAAAAGGCATCGGTGCACCCCTCAAGGTAACAAAAGAATGCCCATGATAACATGGAGAGAAGGTTAGAGAGAAAAACAAGAACACATATTTTTTTTGGCTGCGGTGAGGGGACGGAGTCTCATTCTGTCGCCCAGGCTCAAGTGCAATGGTGTGATCTCTGCTCAGTGCAACCTGTGCCTCCTGGGTTCAAGTGATTCTCCTGCCTCAGCCTCCTGAGTAGCTGGGACTACAGGTGTCCGCCACCACATCTGGCTAATTTTTGTATTTTTAGTAGAGATGGGGGTTTCACCATGTTGCCCAGGCTGGTCTCGAACTCCTGACCTCAGGTGGTCCACCCACCTCAGCCTCCCAAAGTGCTGGGATTACAGGTGTGAGCCACCACCACGCCTGGCCAACAGAACACATGTTTATCTATAGTACAATAATGATGATGTGAAACAAAGTCTTAAAAATCATAGAAAATATATTCCATAATTTTATGTATTTATTTATTTATATTTTAGAGATGGGGTCTTGCTCTGTCACCCGGTCTAGAGTGCAGTGGTGGGATCATAGCTCACTATAGCCTCAAACTCCTAGGCTCAAGCATTCCTCCTGACTCAGCCTCCAGAGTAGCTGGGACTACAGGAGTGAGCTACCACTCCCGGCTAATTTTTTTAAAAACTTTTTTAGAGACAGGGGTCTCACTTTGTATCCTGGGGTGGCCTCAAACGATCCTCCCACCTCAGCCTCCCAAAGGTGCTGGATTACAGGCATGAGCCACTGTCCACTGTGCCTGGTCTCTAATTTTTTTAAGGCAGAGTTTTGCTCTGTCGCCCAGGCTGGAATGCAGTGGCATAATCTCAGTTCACTGAAACCTCTGCCTCCCAGGTTCAAGCAATTCTCCTGCCTCAGACTCCTGAGTAGCTGGGATTGCAGGCTCCCGCCACCATGCCCAGCTAATTTTTGTATTGTAGTAAAGACAGGGTTTCGCCATGTTGGCCAGGCTGGGCTCGAACTCCTGACCACAGGTGATCTGCCCGCCTCGGCCTCCCAAAGTGAGGGGGTTACAGGCGTGAGCCACCACACCCACCATGGCCCATAATTCCTAAGTAATCAAAAATCTAAAAAGCACCCCCTAGGATCTGCTTCTGTTGTTTCTCTCATTAAGCTTTACTCTTGTTTCATGACTTCTGTGCTTATAGAGAAGGAACAGGAATAACTCATCATTATCAAATAACCTCTGAATGTATAGAGTACCACAACAGAAGGAAATTGGTCATATAAGCCAGTATACTCCCTACCCTTGTAATCAATCACATGTTCAAAGGAAAAAGTCAGTGGTCCCAGACATTCTGTTAAGTTAAAATGACCTGGAACAATTATTTCTTTTCTCAACACTTAATGCAGCAGTTATAAAATTCTCCAGCAGAGGGCAATGGGTATTTATCTCTAGATAAAAAAGGTAGCTGTGTAACCCGCTGCTGGTTCCTTTGACTGGAAAATGATACTGGCTTTTCAGCCCTGAAACTAAAAGTAACTCGTTTAGCAACTTACATAGCAAAGTTAGCTAGATGTCAGTTCAGCTGAGTCAGTGGGGAGAAAGAAGTTCATAAATATAATTGTTTGCTTTTTATTTTTTGAAATAGAGTAGCCTGCTATGAAATT
Organism: Macaca thibetana thibetana; assembly: GCF_024542745.1. Classification (NCBI taxonomy): domain Eukaryota; kingdom Metazoa; phylum Chordata; class Mammalia; order Primates; family Cercopithecidae; genus Macaca; species Macaca thibetana. The sequence continues at coordinate 11,688,262 of NC_065586.1, forward strand.
GCTGAGTGCTCAGTCCTGGGCTCCAGGGCAGGGTTTCTCAGCTTTGGGCCCGTGGACCTTTTAGGCCGGATGGTTTCTTGTTGTGGGGGCTGTCCCAGGCCTGGTAGGATGCTGAGCAGCGCCCCTGGCCTCTCCCCTCACCAGCCATGTCAGCCACAAATGTCTCCAGACATTGAGAAACGTCCCCTAGGAGAGAACGGCTCCCTGGCAGGTGAGACCACTGTCCTAGATGATTATCTGGGCAGGTGAGCTTACTGCTAACCATTGCATAGAACGCGCAGGTGATGCCGGAGTCCCACTTTATTCCTGCCTTGGGCTGTTTTTGGGAGTTCTCAAGCCGTGAGCTAAGAGCTGCTCACAAAACTCAGATGCAATCAATCACTGTGTTCTAGACCCAAGGCCACCGCAGGGCAGAATCAGCACCTGGAAGCTTCGCTGACAAGACCCCGCTCTCAGGAAGCAATGGGTGTATGACTCAGGATGTCCTGGAACAGGAGAGAGTCCTCTTAATAAGATTCTCCCTCGTACATTTCTGTTCTCTACGCCCCCGATTCCGCCCAGCCTCTGGCAGGGCGGGGCAGAGGAATTCGACCCCCTTCCTTCAGATCCCGCTCACCCTGCCCCGCCCACAAGGCACCCTCGTGTTCCTCGGGCACATCCCATCTTAAGAAGCTTAGCAAACTCTCCCCTCATTCAAAGAAGTTTCTGAAGGAGGCGTTCTCTCAAGTGTGTTTTGCTGCATTTCTGTCATTTTTTATAGCTAAGGATACTAAGTGATTGTCCCCACATCTCACAGGCAACGCATGATGCCGGATCCTGCTATGATTTCAAGCATGGCTCAGGCCCCAGAAGCAGGGAGCTGACCTCTGGCTGGGTCGACCTCCCCGCAGGCCCTGAGGCACAGTGCCCAGGGCTCCTGATACTTTCATGGGCTCCTGAAGACGTTTTCATGTTTCTTTTCCAATCAGAAGAATGTAGTCGTCAAAAGATCATTTTTAACTTTTTTAATGGAGGAAGGAGCCCTTAAAGGCAAAGGTTCTCAAGGCCCACTAAAGTCACCCTTCAGCCCTGATAACTGTGCTGCACTGCATTTTGGGTGAGGGTCTAGGTGTTACACACACACTTCATACAGGCCAGTCTTGGTTGGTTAAATATAGAGCTAACCTCAACACCAGGTAAAACTGGCAAAGCACAGGTCTTCTCTATTACGGGGTCCATTGCATCATTTCCATATATTCATTTATTCACTCATCAAACATTCTAATAGCCAGGTATACATGAAAGAACTTTGGGTTTAAATAATACCTTAATTCCAAATCATGAAAAAGGGAGAATTGTTTTTAATTCTATATTAAATTCTTAAGCCACCACAGCTACTTTTCCCACACTGGATTTGGAGGTGAGGGAAGAAATCAAGCTCCTTTCTTTCCTCATCTTACTGCAGCCTCTCTGTGACAACTAGAGGTGAGGTGACATCTTAGTCAGCTTGGGCTGTCAAAACAAAATACCATAGACTAGGTGACTAGAACAACAGGCATTTATTTTCTCACAGTTCTAGAGGCTGGAAGTCCAAGATCAAGGTGCCAGCATGGTTGGCTTCTGGTGAGGGCTCTCACGTAGGCTTGCAGACGGCCACCTTCCCCGTGTGTGTGTCTTCACGTGGTAGAGAGTTCATTGATGCTCTTCCTCTTCTTATAGGGATACCAGTTTTATGGGATCAACGCTCCACTCTTTTGACCTCATTTAACCATAACCATCTCCTGAAAGGCCCCATTTCCAACACAGCCACATGAGGGGTCACGGCTTCAACTTATGAATTTGGGGCAGGACACAATTCAGTCCATAGAAGGTGAGTTGGCCAAACAATGGCGTATTTTTAGCCTTTAATTGCAAGGCTGGTCTGAAAAAACAATCAAGGAGGAAGGGTGGAGTCCTTTGAGTATTCATTCCTAGACCTCACCTCCTCGTTGATCTTTTGCTCCAATGACTGCAGACTATGATGACGTGATAGCCTGATGGCCATTGCTTCTCTAATAGCTGGAACTGGTGAGTAACAGTGGTTATTTGTTTGAGGTGAGGTGGATATTTGGAGTTTGGTTCAGTTTCTTGGTTTGGATTTGATGCGTTTGGTTTTTTCTTCTTCTTTCCTACCCTGAGAATAGGAAGAGGAATGATTCCTGCCCAGAAAAGATGGCAAGGTTTTTTGTTTTGTTTTTTTTGAGACAGTCTTGCTCTGTCACCCAGGCTGAAGTGCAGTGGCGTGATCTTGATTCACTGCATCCTCTGCCTTCCGGGTTCAAGCAATTCTCCTGCCTCAGCATCCTGAGTAGCTGGGATTACAGGTGCCCACCACCAAGCCTGGATAGCTTTTTGTATTTTCGGTAGCGACTGTGCTTCACCATGTTGGCCAGGCTGGTCTTGAACTCCTGACCTCAGGTGATCTGCCCACTTTGGCCTCCCGAAGTGCTGAGATTACAGACCTCACCCAGCCTCGATGGCAAATTAATTGCCTAGGAAAGAAATGTCATCTGCGCTGACTCTTCCATTCGGCAGCTTAACATCCCTCAGTCCCGTCTGTCACCGCTAAGCTGTATCTCTCCACAGTCGACTCTGACTTTAAATAGTCCATTGAGTGAAGATATGAATAATAACGTTTCTTAAAAATGTATTTGGCAGGGCACAAAATTACACTGCTAATTACATTATGTTTGGTCGGATCTTGAATTTCTATTCCCTGAGCACATCTTCCCTCTTGCCTGAAAACCCTCTGCCTTCCCATGTTCGTGTTCATGATTTCTTGACATTCAGAGCTCAGATCTTTAATCTGGGACAGCCCTTGCTTGCCTAGTGGCCCAGTGTAAAATCATTTGGTCACCCCATCACATTTTTCTTTTTTTGGGGGGGGGACGGAGTTTCGCTCTGTTGCCCAGGCTGGAGTGCAATGGCTCGATCTCAGCTCACTGCAAGCTCCGCCTCCTGAGTTCAAGTGAAAGCGATTCTCCTGCCTCAGTCTCCCGAGTAGCTGGGATTACAGGCGCACGCCTCCACTCCTGGCTATTTTTAGTAGAGATTGGGGTTTTTAGTAGAGATGGGGTTTCACCATGCTGGCCAGGTTGGTCTCGAACTCCTGACCTCAGGCGATCTGCCTACCTCAGCCTCCCAAAGTGCTGGGATTACAGGTGTGACCCACTGCGCCCTGCCCACTCCTATCACATTTTTCACTCATTAGGTCCGGGACAGCCGGGATCACAGAACCATGGGACCAGCTTAGGGTGGTGGTAATTTGAATTTCTCAGGTGAAACAGAAGGTCTAGGAGATGGTGGGATTCTGGGTGTGACTGGGAAGTGGTGTGGACATGAAGGTCTTTGGGGATAAGGAGTTCAGGGTTATGAACTGGGCTGTCTTTACAGATGGGCTCCTAGGACTATGGCAGGAGCAGAAGTGGAAAGAATGAATCGGGTCCCCATGAAAGAGGACGGTTGATAGGCCAGGCGCTGTGGCTCACACCTGTAATCCCAGCACTTTGGGAGGCTGAGGTGGGCGGATCACGAGGTCAGGAGTTCGAGACCAGCCTGACCAACATGGTGAAACCCCATCTCTACTAAAAACACAAAAACTAGCCGGGTGTGGTGGCGCATGCTTGTAATTCCAGTTACTCAGGAGGCTGAGGCAGGAGAATCGCTTGAACCCAGGAGGAGTTTGCAGTGAGCAGAGATTGCGCCACCGCACTCCAGCCTGGGCAACAGAGCAACACTCTGTCTCAAAAAAAAAAATGGACAGCTGAGCAGGCGGAAGAATCTTGGGGTGAAGCAGGAAGCATCCTGCGGGGAGAAGGCGGAGGAGGAAGACAGAGACGACCTGCATCTCATCACATGCCGAAGCTACATGTTACAAAGAAAGATGTTCAGTTTTTTTTTTTTTTAAATAAAAGGAATGACAAAGTAAGACTCCAGGATGGCGCCACTGCTCTCCAGCCTGGGTGACAGAGTGAGACTCCATCTCGAAAAAATAAAAAATAAAAGGAATGCTTTCGAAGTGATCGTGACGATGGGAGAACCCCAGTTCCCTTTTCCTGGACCCCAAGGTGGGGAAGAAAACCCCTTCTCCTTGTTGAAGGGCTGGACGGGCAGCCCATCCGCAGGGAAGAAGGGAGTTTCTTTCCTACCGGGAAGGTGGAGCGAGCCCAGAATTAGCCTGGGAACTGCCAGAAGGTAAACTGAGGCCCATGAAAATATGAAAGAGATTATTTGAGCAAACAGTGATTCGTGAATCGGGCAGCCCCAGATGGCAAGTGGTTTGAGGTCTGAGGAAGGAGCGCATGGGAAAGGCTCCCTGAGTTGAACACAGAAGCAAAGAGTATATTGATTGATTACAGCAGAGCAGAGCCTTATACATGCGTCCCAGCACACAGTCCCTAGTTACGGGGCAGCAGGCAGTTTCTGATGGGCCTAGAATACAGCCCTGAACGCTGAGTTGGGTTTGGGTTTGCTGACATAGGAACCCAGGGCCCTGGTGCAGCCTCAGTCTCAGCCCACTGATTAGTTATTCCAACAGAATGTAAGAAAGACTGCGGAGAAAGAGGCTGAGTGCATGGACAGAGCTGGGAGGCAGCAAGGCTGGGGCAGTGTGGTGTGTGCCCTGCCCAGGTGCACCTGGCTCTGAGAGACAGAGATAGAGGGACACAGAGATAGGTCCCACCTGCTGCTCCAGCCCTGGCACAGAGCTGCACCTGCAAAGAGGAGGGAATGCCGTGAGCCCAGGGCCTTTGCCCAGAGGGTCAGCTCTGCAACACCAGCCGCTTCCTCCATGTTGGCAACATAGAGAACCCCACAGACACGGGGGACTGACAGCAAGAGGAGCCAGAGAAGACGCAGAACAAAAAGAGCTCCCTGGCTGGAGAGGGTGAGTAATGGGGGGTCAGGGGGCGTAAGCCTGGAGAGACCAGGGTTTATTACCAGAACGTAAGCCACTTGCTGCAAACTCAGAATGTGTCCCATGCAGCCTGGTGCACCGGTGGCCAAGTTCCGGCCACCCTGCGTAGGGTGGGCTGTGGGAGGACATGAAGGAGCCATGGGAGGAGAGGCTCTGGAATAGTCAAAGGACAGGTGAAAAAATCCGACTGTTCTCTCAACCTCACCTATGCTGGCGTCTGAGAAATATGTGAACCTGTGACTCCTCAAGCAATTTTTATTTTTATTCATTCATTTGTTTTGGAGATAGTCTGACTTTGTTGCCCATGCTGGAGTACAGTGGCACAATCACGGCTCCCCACAGCCTCAACCTCCGGGACCCAAATGATCCCCCCACCTCAGTCTCCTGAGTAGCTAGGACTACAGGCACGTGCCACCACACCTGGGTTTTTTTTTTTTTTTGGGTTTTTTTTTTTGGTTTTTTTTTTTTTTTACTTTTTGTAGAGACAGGATTTTACTATATTGCCCACGGTGGTCTCAAACTTTTGAATGCAAGCAACCCTCGCACCTCGGCCTCCCAGTGTTGGGATTACAGGCGTGAGCCGTCACGCCCAGCCCTCCTCAAGCAATTTGATACAGGCAGAGAAAACAGAGGGCTTATTAATTTCAGAAATAAATGATTTAATTGGATTACAATATGTTGAGAGCTAACGCCACATAACACTACACAACACTGACAATAATTACTTTTGTTGTGATGAGAGAACGATTATGTATTAACCTCATAAAACTTTGTGGAGGGAAGGCATTGCAGAAAATAAAAAGAAGCATTAAGTCCCTGGAATACTCCTGTCTTCACTTTGGCAGCTCAAATGCAAGCCTCAGTGCCTGTCAAAATTCCTCTCTGGAGCCATTCGTATTAGAAGCACCTGGAAAGTCTCAGGCCCGCTCTGCTGCAGTAGAATCTCTGGGTTTGGAGAAATACAGGCGTTTGCATTTTTAACAAGCTCCTCCTTGATGCTTAGTATATCAGCACTAAGGAGAAACTATATATATATATATATATATATAGTGTGTGTGTATATATATAGTATATATATAGTATGTATATATAGTGTATATATATGTATATATAGTATGTATATATATGTGAATATATATACACACATATATATCCTTTCATTTTGCTCTATGCAATCCTTCATGAAGTGAGCAAGGAAAAAAAACTTTCCTGTGCAGCACAAATTCACATTTAATAATCCTCCTCCAGTTCTCTGTTTGTTTTGTCTAGTCCTAAAGTTGCTTTTAATAAGGGAGTAGTGATCCTAGCCCATTGAGCTTATTTGTTTTATAAACGATGCTTTGATTTCTCAGGCAGGCTGGGTTGATGTTACCCTTGGCATCCTCCCAGAGAATTTTAGTGCCAATAAGAAAATCTGGGCGTCTGCCGCCCTCCTTATTTTACCCTTGGATGATGTGAGCAGGATGTCTTAGGATGTCCCCAGCTTCAGACCTCTGAACTCAGAGCTGTGTAGAGATCCATGAGTTTACACCCTGGCTAGACTTCAAGAGCAACAGGAGAAAATCAAAAGGAAAAGTCGATGCAAAGAGGACCTTCACCAAGGACACTTTGAGGTCTCAAGGAGGCTATGAAAGTCAATTTCAATAACATCTGGATCTTGCTAGATGTTAAAACCAGCTTGCGGTATTCGTGGCTGTCCGCCAGAGACAGGAACACTGCCTCCCTGCTTAAGCTCCCAGAGGCAAAGAGACATGAAAAGAAGATCCCGGAAGCAACATAAACGTCTTGAAGATGAGGTCCATTCCTAGGAGCTGTATAGAACACCCCAAATAAAATGCACCAACAAAGTCTCATTCCTAAGAACAGCAGATTAAATTCTACTCCGCTCCAATGGACTCTGTGGGCCAGAAGGTGCCAAGCAATCAAATACGCCGTGCCCGCCTTCCCTCTCAAAAAGAAAGCTGGCAGCAATAGCCTGGGAACCCAGCCCCACCTCCGCCAGTGCCGCCCCTGCCTGCTCTGCTCAGCAGCGGATCCCCAGCTTCAACGAACCCCCCCTTTCCTCTGTTTCACATTGGACTTCCACACGTGATTTCAGCTGATGAAAGCATCCTGCTGCTTTAAATTTTCTTAAATATTTGAAAGCCAACCAGGTCCTGTGGCTCATTCCTGTAATCCCAGCACTTTGGGAGGCCAAGGTGAGAGGATCACTTGAGCCCAGGACTTCAAGACCAGCCTGGGCAACATAGTGAGACCTTGTCTCTACAAAAAAATCAAAAAATGAGGCAAGAGGATGGCTTGAGCCCGGGAGGTAGAGGCTGCAGTGAGCTATGATTGTGCTACTGCGCTCCAGCCTGGACAATGGGGATGAGACCCCGTCTCAAAAGAAGGAAAAGTAGGCCGGGCGCAGTGGCTCACGCCTATAATCCCAGGACTTTGGGAGGCCGAGGCGGGCGGATCACGAGGTCAGGAGATGGAGACCATCCTGGCTAACACAGTGAAACCCCGTCTCTATAAAAAATAGAAAAAATTAGCCGGGCACGGTGGCGGGCGCCTGTAGTCCCAGCTACTGGGGAGACTGAGGCAGGAAGAATGGTGTGAACCCGGGAGGCGGAGCTTGCAGTGAGCCGAGATCGCCACTGCACTCCAGCGTGGGAGACAGAACGAGACTCCGTCTCAACAAAAAAAAAAAAGGAAAAGTTTGAAAGCCATTGTGTGTGGCGCTTTCCAGAGTAAAGAGGAGTATCTTAGGCCAAGAAGAATGACCTCCCCAGGGGTCACGCAGCTCATCCATGTCAGAGGTGGGACCTGTTAGCTTCCCAGGGTTCTTGTAACAAATTACCACCCATGCAGTGGCTTCCAGCAACGCAGATGTGGTACCTTACAGCTTTGGAGATCAGAAGCCCAAAATGGGGCCAGGCTCAGTGGCTCATGCCTGCAATCCCAGCACTTTGGGAGGCCAAGCTGGGCAGATCACCTGAGGTCGGGAGTTCGAGACCAGCCTGACCATCATCCAGCTTTACAAAAAATTAGGCAGGTATGGTGGTGCACGCCTATGGTCCCAGCTACTTGGGAGGCTGAGATGGGAAGATCACTTGAGCCCAGGAGGTCGAGGATGCAGTAAGCTATGATTGCACCACTGCACTCTAGCCTGGGCAACAGAGTGAGACCTCATCTCAAAAAACAGAAATCCAAAATGGGTCTCCAAATGGGCTAAAATCAAGGTGTTGGCAGGGCTACATTCCTTCTGGAAGCTCGAGGAGAGAACCTGTTTCCTTGTCTCTTCCAGCTTCCTGCCGCTGCCCAGGTGGTTTTGACCTGTGGTCCCAGCCAGTGTTCTCATCACTCACAGCTGCTTGTTCTCTGGCTCTCTGCCTCCCTCTTGCAATGGCGCTGATGATTCCATTGAACTCACCTGGCGAATTCAGGCAATTCCCCCAGCTGACGAGCCTTCATTTAATCACGTGTGCAGAGAGCCTTTGGCTACGTGAGTCAAGCTACTCACGGGTTTTAGGAATTAGAACATCGGCGTCTTCAGGGGACCATTACTCTGCTTACCACGTAGAACCAGAATCCAGGTCTGTTGGCCCCCAGCCCAGGTATCCCTGCGGCTCTCAGGTCCTCACTGCCCCATTTGTCGTCTTGGGCTCCTCGGAGTTCAAGGTCACCTCTGTGGCTCAGACAGCAGCGGAGAATCGCCCCGTGAAGTGGTGGTTTGGTATTGTGTGTAGTGCAGGTACCGCCAGAGACTCCACAGCACCCACCCGCCCCATATTACCTAACTCCTCAGAAGGCAGGGGGGTTTGCCCCTTGGGGTCAGGGTGCATCTTGGTGATCCACTGAGAAGGGTTAGGGAGAAGACTCTTTATCCAGGAATGAAGCAAGTGCTGCTCACCTGCTGGTGACTTCTTGGGAACCTAGGGAAGGGGGAACGAACCACCCCAGTGTCCACGAGTCCCTGAGTGCAGCCTGTAAATGCAAAAGCGTCTGAGACAGGTCTCAATCAGTTTGCATGTTTGTTTTACTGAGGTTAAAGACGCGTGCTCAGGAAGCAGGACTGTGCCTTTCTCTAAAGATGATTTTGAGGGCTTCAATATTTAAAGGGGGCCCGGCAAGGTGGCTCACACGTGTAATCCCAGCACTTTGGAAGATCGACGCAGGCGGATCACTTGAGATCAGGAGTTCCAGACCAACCTGGCCAACATGGTGAAACCCTACCTCTACTAAAAATTCAAAAATTAGCTGTGCGTGTTGGCGGGCGCCTGTAATCCCAGCTACTCAGGAGGCTGAGGCAGGAGAATAGCTTGAACCCAGGAGGCAGTGAGCCGAGATCATGCCACTGTACTCTAGCCTGGGTGACAGAGCAAGACTGTCTCAACATATATATATTTAAAGGAAAAAGGGTGTATATTGGGGAAAGAGTAAGAACTTTTAAAAAATGTGGGTAGACAAGAGGCAAATGGTTGCATTTTTGGGGGGTCTTTGGTCAGCCGTTCACATGTGAGGAGGGAGAGAGGAACAGTCTTAGACATTCATCTAGCTCAGTGAATCTGCATTGTTACATAAGAGATTATAAAATAAACAGGGCAGAGGAAGCAATCAGATATGCATTTGTCTCGGGTGAGCAGGGGCATGACTTTGAGTTCAGTACTTTGTCCCACACCTGTGTAGATAAGCTATCCGTTTACATTATCAGGGTGAAACGAAACAACTGTTTCAGGGTAAAGACCTCAGGGCCACGGGGGATTTCTAGTGGGCAAATTGTGAGAGAGGTAGGTAGCTTTTTTTTTTTCTTCTTCTTCTTCTTCTTTTGTAGCTACCTTCTTTAGGAATAACATGAGAGGCAGGTTTGCCTGACTGCAGTTCCCAGCTTGACTTTTCCCTTTGGCTTAGTGATGATGGGTCCAAGATTTCTTTTCCTTTCACAACCCCAAGGCTTGGTCCAAATCCCCACCACTTGTGTTGATCAGAAATCAGCAAACATGGGAACCAGGATGGGAAGAGGAAGGCAGGCTGGGCCGATGGTGTCCGTGGGTCTGTCTGATACCAGGATCAGGGAGGCTGCAGGGACAGGCCAGGGCTCCCAGGAGCAGTGAAGGGCTGGCACCTGGCACCACCCAGCTGAGTCACCTCCGTCACACTTCACAGCCCACTAGGCCAACAAGGATGAAGTCAAGAGGAAACGCAAGGGGCTTCCGACTAAAGATACTCGCACCAGGAATTCCTGCATGCCTTGGTGGGTGTGCCTGAGAGTCATTTTCCCTCCGGAGAGAATGACTCTCCTCCCTGCTGGAATGATAACATTTCAGAGGTGTCACTTACCACTGTCCTACAACCAGCAGGGGCCAAGAAGGCTGTGAGCCTCCGAGAGGAGCCAGGTGGGAGAAGCGATGCCAGAGCGCGTGAAGTGTGACCCCTGAGCCAGGCCTCCCCTGTCCCTCCCCAGGGCTGGGCAAACTAACAAGAATAATGGCAGCAGCACTTTGGCAGGCTGAGGCAGTGGAGTTTGAGACTCCTGGCCTGGCCAATATGGTGAAACCCTGTCTTTACTAAAAATACAAAAAAATTAGCTGGGCATAGTGGCGGGCGCCCGTAGTCCCAGCTACTCAGGAGGCTGAGGCAGGAGAATCTGCTTCAACCCAGGAGGCGGAGGTTGCAGTGAGTGGAGATCGCGCCACTGCACTCCAGCCTGAGCGACAAGAGCAAGACTCCAACTGAAAAATTAAAAAAAAAGAATAATGGCAGAGCCTGAAGTCAGAGCTTCCTGGGAGCACCGAGGAAGTCTCTGCCAAAGCCAGTTGAGAAAAGGCTTCATGATAACTAGAGGTTAATGAAGACTCGTTAGTCATCTGGGAGGGGGGTGATAATTAACCAAGAGAGGTCCTCTTCAGTCTTAGCCCTGGAGGGAAACTAGCAGGTTCCAAGGGCCAGTTTCGGGGGCTTGTGACCCACACAGTCACAGGGCCTCAAGCTTGGTTTCATAGTCTGCTGTTGCCATCTCAAAGTAATCAATCATTTTGTTTGTTTTTAAACACAGGGTCTTGCTTGATACCCAGGCTGGAGTGCAGTGGCATGATCACAGCTCACTACAGCCTCGACCTCCCAGGCTCACACTATTCTCCTGCCTCAGCCTCATGAGTAGCTGGGGCTACAGGCACGCACCAGCACACCCGGCTAGTTATTTAGTTTTTGCAGAGATGGGGTCTCACCATGTTGCCCAGGCTGGGCTCAAACTCCTGGCCTCAGGTGATCCTTCCGCCTTGGCCTCCCAAAGTGGTGGGACTATGGGCGTGCGCCACACTGCACTCGGCCAGTAATCAATTTTGAACAAGAGGCTCAGCATTTTCATTTTGCACTGGGCCCCACAAATTATGTAGCCGGTTCTACAGGTCTGTCATGGCTGTGTTTTTGTGGGACTGAGGGTTAGGAAGGCAGTGAAATGACCAGTCTCTCAGCTTCCAAGGCAGATCGCTCATCTAGTCATGAAATCCGATTACTCTTGGCAGAGAACTGCCTCCTACCCACTCACCCCACATATGCACCCACATATGCACACACAGACGCACCCACACACGCACCCACACATGCGCACTCACACACATATGCGCACTCACGCACACACACACGCACCCACATACATACCCACATACACACATCCCCACATACGCACACACACGCACCCACACATGCGCACTCATGCACACACATGTGCACACACGTGCACACATGCGCATCACACACGCGCATGCATGCACCCACATACACATACGCACACACATGCACCCACATACACACATACCCACCTATGCACACACACATGAACCCACATATGCACACACACCCACATACGCACACACATATGCACACACACGAACCCACATATGTGCCCACTGACGCTCACCCATATGCACACACATAGGCACCCACACACGCTCACACATACCCACCTACATGCCCACATACACACGCACCCACATACACACGCACCCACAGATGCTCACACAGACGCTCACACATATGTACTCAACATCACACCAAACTGAAGTTCAGTGATGCATGTAGGTGGGATCAGGCCATGACTGTGAGTTGCTCGAGGGAATTTCATCACATTTCAAGGAAATAATTTGGTACTCAGGTAATGGGCTCCTATTCGTTTCTACCATGGCTCAGTGAACTCAAGAAAAGAGCTGAGGCCAGGCAAGGTGGCCCACACCTGTAATCTCAGCCCTTTGGGAGGCTGAGCGGGGAGGATCACTTGAGCCCAGGAGTTTGAGACCAGCCTGGGCAACATAGGAAGAGCCCATCTCTGCAAAAAAGTTAGCCGGGTGTGGTGGCATGCCTCTGGTTCCACCTACTGGGAAGGCTGAGGCAGGAGGATTGCTTGAGCCCAGGAGTTGGAGGCTTCAGTGAGCTATGATCTTACCACTGCAATCCAGCATGGGCAACAGAATGAGACACTGTATCCCCGCACCCTCCCCCAAAAAAAGAGCTGAACTTCAAAACTAGTTTGAATATTGGGAATTAAGTTCTTTAGTGGCCCCAACCACCACCATTGCGACAGTACCAGCACACAGGGATGTGGGGAGAGCCCCCCTCGGTCCCCTGGAGGCCCCTTCATCCCAGGAGGTTCTGTTAAATGTATGGCTGGCCCACCACTGACCGCCCCCCAAGAGCACGTCCGCAGACTCCCAGAGCCATGGGCTCCTCCCACTTGTTTCCTACTGAGGCCTCCCTTTCGCTGTCAACACTGTGCCCCAGATCAATGTGCCCCCTTCAGCAGCCAAGTTGCTATTTTTTTCCGGTCAGCCCCTTGCTAATAAAACCACTGGCAGAACCGCGGAAGAGGGAGGGGCTAGGAACAGAGCAGAGCAAAGGCTGCAGACTCCTGCGGCCCCCGCCTGAAGCACGAGCTCGTTTTCATGAGTAAACGCTTCTCAATTTGTTTTCTGCTTTTGGCCAATCTCCAAAACCCTGAAATGGTCGTTTTTGACTTTTTTTTTTTTTTTTTTTTTTTGCAATTTGATCCTAGTCTTTTTGGGGAAGGGGGAAGGACTTGCTGACATTTTCATGCCTCCATAGCTATAGATTTGGCTGCTGAAGGTTGTTTTTTTTTTTTTTTTTAATTTTAGGGTGGAGAGGTCTGATGCTGTCACCCAGGCTGGAGTGCAATGGCGTGATCATAGCTCACTCCAACCTCAACCCCCAGGGCTCACGTGATCCTCCCACCTCAGCCTCCAGAGTAGCTGGGACTGCAGACATGCACCACCATGCCCAGCTCATTTTTTAAAAACATTTTGTAGACACGGGGTCTCACTAGGTTGCCCAAGCTGGCCTTGAAGTCCAGGGCTTCAGCGATCCTCCTGCCTTGGCCTCCCAAAGCACTGGGGTCACAGGTGTGGGCCACTGCAGCTGGTGGGCTTTCTACGTTTTTTATGTGATCAGGCATGAACTTCCCAGTTTTCCACTGTTTCCACCACCCCTCTGGCACTACCCTTGTCTTGCGTCTTTAATGTACATTACCTGCCTGGTCCTGGAAGGCTTTTGAGCTTCTGAACCGTGGCCGACAGGAGTGGTACCAGGACATTGTCTTAAAACTGTACTGGAATTTGTAATTAGCGATAATCCTTCCCCGAACATCCACCATTCTCCAAGGCCTTTGTGCTAGATCCCCACAGAGAGAAAAGCATAGAAGATCCTTGTCTTCAAGGCCTCTGAAATCCTGGGGGAAATGAGGGGCGGGAACACAGAGCCATAACTGAGTGCAATGCCTGCAGCGTGTGGTCGTCACACATGTGTTCTCTGTGGGTGGGGAAGGATGAGATTCCTCCAGTGAATACATACAGACCCTGCGAATGGCTTGGAAGGTTCCTTTCCAAATACTAAGTATGAATTAGATACTTAAACACTTGGAATGAAATCGCTTCCGTTAGAGAAAATAAATAGGTGCATCCTACAAGAGAATTTGAGGTGCAGAATGCTCTGGAGGGCTAGACGGCATCTTGTTGGTTGAAGGTAGAGAGTGAAAAGACTACTGGATTGAGAACCCAAAGATGTGGGGTTTGGTCCTAGCACTGCCTCGATGATGCTACGTGACTTTGGGCAGATCATCTACCATTCTGAGAAATCAGCTTTTGCATCTGTACAATAAGGAAGAGGTGAGTCCAAGTGTAGTGGCTCATGCACTTTGGGAGGTCCAGCACTTTGGGGGTTCCAGGTTGGAGGACAGCTTTGACCCCTATGATTTCATCTCCACCCCAACCAATCAGCAGCAAGGCCTAGCCACTCCTACCTCTTCCCCCAAACTGCTTTTGCTTTTATTTGTATTTTTATTTTTGTGTGTGATAGGGTCTCACTCTGTTGCCCAGGCTGGAGGGAGTACAGTGCCACAGTCACAGCTCACTGCAACCTTCAGCCCCCGGGATAAAGTGATCCGGGACCACAGGCGTGCACCCCAACACCCAGCTAATTTTTTTATTTATTTATTTTTTTTTTTTGCAGAAATGGGGTCTCACCATGTTGCCCAGGCTGGTTGGTCTCAGACTCCTGAGCTCAAGCAATCCACCTGCCTCGGGCTCCCAAAGTGCTGGGATTGCAAGCGTGAGCCACCACACCCAGCCCCAAACTGCCTTTGAAAAACACCTAACCTACGAGCCTTCAGTGAGTTGATTTGATTAATAGCTCCATCTCCCGGCCCACATCAATTAAACTCTTTCTTTACGTCAATACCATGGTCTTTATTTGTGCAGTGGGCAGGAAGAACCTGTTGGATAGTTACACCAGACTGGGGAACATTTCAAGACCCCCCCCAACCACCCACCCTCTCTACAAAACGTAAATTAACTGGTATATATGGTGGTAAATGCCTGTAGTCCCAGCTACTTGAGAGGTTGAGGTGGGAGGATTGCTTGAGCCCAGGAGTTCAAGGTTGCAATGAGCCGTGATTGCAGGACTGCACTCCAGCCTGGACAATGGAGTCAGACCCTGTCTTTAAAATAACTAAATAAATTTTTTAGAAAAGAATAAGGAAGAGGTGGGGAAAGAGGAAATCATTTTTAGTTCAAATGCTCTGTGTTCTTAGGGAGCAGAAGGTAACCTTTTTGCTACATCATACGGTCCCTAGAAGATACGATGATCCTTTTTTTTTTTTTTGAGACACAGTTTCACTGTCACCCAGGCTGGAGTGCAATGGCGCAATTTTGGCTCACTGCAGCCTCCGCCTCCTGGGTTCAAGCAATTCTCCTACATCAGCCTCCCAAGTAGCTGGGACTACAGGTGCAGGCTACCACGCCCAGTTAATTTTTATATTTTTAGTAGAGATGGGATTTCTCCATGTTGGCCAAGCTGGTTCCAAGTGATCCACCCGCCTTGGCCTCCCGAAGTGCTGGGATTACAGATGTAAGCCACTGCGCTGAGCCATATGATGACCTTTGATGTTACCACGTGTGGGGAAGCTTGGACACCCAGAGTGTCCCAAAGCAGCTAATCCCCAGAATGGGGAAGCTGCATGTTTTAACATTTATTTTAGTATACTGTTTTGAAAACCTGATGAAAGTTATGACATTGATCTAGGAAAAAGTCACGTTCTCCCCTACATACAAAATGCTGTGCACAACCTCAGGGAACCGGCACCGCTCACAAACCCATGTTAAGGACTCTCAAGAGCAAACACAGAGAAAGAGACCACAGGGAGCTTTGGATTCTAGGATTCAGCTCTGCCAGCGGGCTTCTCATTTTTTTTTAAGAACAGTCAGAGGGAGAAAAGTGAACGTTTGGATTAAAAACTAGCGGGCGCCTGTAGTCCCAGCTACTCGGGAGGCTGAGGCAGGAGAATGGTCTAAACCCGGGAGGCGGAGCTTGCAGTGAGCTGAGATCCGGCCACTGCACCCCAGCCTGGGCGACAGAGCAAGACTCTGTCTCAAAAAAAAAAAAAAAAACTAGACCTACAGCTGAGCGTGGTGGCTCACGCCTGTAATCCCAGCACTTGGGGAGGCCAAAGCAGGAGGATCACTCGAGCCTAGGAGTTCGAGACCAGACTGAGCAACATATCAAGAACCTGCCTCTACAAAAAATACAAAATTGAAAACTTAGTCGGGTGGTGCATTCCCATAGTCCCAGCTACTCCGGAGGGTGATGTGGGAAGATCGCTTGAGCTCAGGAGTTCAAGGCTGCAGTAAGCCAAGATTGCACCACTGCACTCCAGCCTAGGCAACAAAGCAAGACACTGTCTCAAACAAAACAAAACAAAACAAAACAAAAAAACTAGACCTACAAATGTGTTATAGAAAACAAAAAGGAGCTGGGTGCAGTGGCTCACACCTGTAATCCCAGCATTTTGGGAGGCCGAGGTGGACAGATCACTTGAGATCAGGAGTTTGAGACCAGCCTAGCCAAAATGGTGAAAACCATCTCTACTAAAAATACAAAAAATTAGCCGGGCATGGTGGTGGGAGCCTGTAATCCCAGCTACTTGGGAGGCTGAGGCAGGAGAATCGCTTGAACCTGGGAGACGGAGGTTGCAGTGAGCTGAGATCGCGCCACTGCATTCCAGCCTGGGTGGGAGAGCAAGACTCTGTCTCAAAAACTAAAAGAAAAAAAAAAAGAAAAACAAAATGGTTCCACACTAAGAAAGGCGGACTAGAAAACAAGAAAATGTCACTCTTAACAGAATCCCAGGCCTGAAGAAGTAATGGCAGATTAAAGGCATTCATATTTATCAAGCCAAAGAAGGAAAAACTGTAGGAAATGATGAACAAGCCTGCAAGACCAATTATAACCAAAGACAGGAAGCTGAAGCAGGAGGCTTATCTCATTAGCTAATTTGAATGCAAAAGTACAGGGGATGTTTCCTGTGTGCCTCCAGGGAGCCCTTAATTCCTGCATAGGAAGGGCCCTCGGAGATCATGGAGGAGTTATTGAAGCTCTCTCGGGCCCCTTCCTTATGCTCTCTCTCTTGGAAAGTGGAGAAGGAATTCACCCAGGATGAGTGAGCGTTTTTATTTGAACTCCTAAAACATTTGTGTTTGGTGTTCATTTTGAAATTAAAGCATTTTACCAAGAAGCAGCCCTAGGGGGGCTAAGGTAGCAACGTGCCTGACAGGCACCTGTGCCAAGGATAGAAGAGGCAGGGCCCAGTGGCCACCAGGGCCTTTCAGCTTCAACCTCCTGGGCTCAAGTGACCCTCCCACCTCAGCCTCCCTGTAGCTGGGATTACAGGCATGCGCCACCATGCCCGGCTACTGTTTGTATTTTTTGTAGAGAGGCGGTTTCTCTGTGTTGCCCAGGCTGCTCTCCAACTCCTAGGCTCAAGCTATCAGCCCGCCCCCACCTCGGCCTCCCAAAGTGCTGGGATTACAGGCATGAGCCACCTCGCCTGGCTGGCCTCGTGCTTCATATGCTTATGCCGCCTGGAGCAAGAGGATGGAGAGACCTAGGTTACCAGGGTTACCAAGCACCCAGGCTGGCAACTCTCACGTTCCACAGTCACAGGCACGAGACTATTATCATCTCTCAATGCCAGGTTTCACCATGTTGGTCAGGCTGGTCTCAAGCTCCATACTTCAGGTGATCCACCCGCCTCAGCCTCCCAAAGTACTGGGATTACAGGAGTGAACCACGGCTCCCGGCTGGAGATAAGCCTTTAAAGAGGTAATTGATGCAGAGATATGGAACTAACTAAAGTGCCCATTATGCAATGAGTGGGTTAAGAAAATGTGGTACATAAACACCACGGAATACTACCCAGCCATGAAAAAGAATGAAATTATGTCTTTTGCAGCAACTTGGATGGAGCTGGAGCCCATCATCCTAAGTGAAGTAACTCAGGCATGAAAAGTGAATACCGCACATTCTCACTTAGAAGTGGGAGCTAAGCCGTGGTACGCAAAGGCCTACAGAGTGGGACAATGGACACTGGAGACTCAGAAGGAGGGAGCGTGCAGGTGGGTGAACAAACTATCTACTGGGTACAATGTATGCCCCTCAGGTGATGGGTGCACTAAGATCTCAGACTTCACCACGACACAGTTCACCTGTGTAACCAGAAACCACTTGTATTCCAAAAGCTATTGAAATAAAAAAAATACATATATTCAATAAATAGAATAACATTTAAAAATAAATAAGTACTAAAATATTGGGTTGGTGCAAAAGTAATTGCCATTTAAAATGTCAAAACTGCAATTACTTTTGCACCAACCTAATAAAGAGGTCGTTAAGTTAAAGGGAGGTCTTAGGGTAGCCCTAAGCCAATAGGACAGGTGTCCTCCTAAAAAGACACAGACACAGAGGGAAGGCCGTGGGAAGTCACAGGGCAAAGGCAGCCGACTACAGAAGGAGAGAGGCCTCAGGAGAAGCCAGCACTGCCAACACCTTCATCTCAGATTTCTTAGCTTCCAGAACTGCGAGACAACACATATCTATTGTTTAAGCTACGCAGTCTGAGGTGCTTTGTTGTGGCAGCTAAGCCAAACTGAGCCATCTCCTTCCTGCAATCCACACGCATTCCAGCGGCTCCGCACCTTCTCCAAGTGATTCTTCCGTTTTTGCCAACTGGGTGGAGGTGAAAGGTATCTCATGGTGGTTTCAAGCTGCATTTCTCTGGTTATTGATGACACTGATCACAGATCGTATATTCATTTATGAGTCACTCATGTTCCTTCTTAGAAATACCTGTGCACTGGCCGGGCGCGGTGGCTCAAGCCTGTAATCCCAGCACTTTGGGAGGCTGAGACAGGTGGATCACGAGGTCAGGAGATCGAGACCATCCTGGCTAACACGGTGAAACCCCGTCTCTACTAAAAAAAAAAAAAAATACAAAAAAAAAAAAAAAAAAGAAATACCTGTGCATGTTGTTTGAGACTTTTGCATTACTTTTCAGGAGTTCGTATATCCTAGATTCTAACCCACTGACAGGTATGTGTATTGCGAATATCTTCTCCAAGTTCATGCCTAGTCTTTTTGCCCTCTTTATGCACTTTTTGATGAACAGAAGCTCTGTTGCCTAGGCTGAAGTGCAGTGGCGTGATCTCGGCTCACTGCAACCTCCGCCTCCCAGGTTCCAGTGACTCTCCTGCCTTACCTTCCCGAGTAACTGGGATTATAGGCACCCGCCACCATGCCTGACTTAATTTTTGTATCTTGAGTAGAGATGGGGTTTTGCCATATTGGCCAGGCTGGTCTCGAGCTCCTAACCTCAAATGATCCGCCTGCCTTGGCCTCCCAAAGTGTGGGGATTACAGGTGTGAGCCACCGTACCAGCTGGCTAATTCCACAGCTTTAATTGAGTACGGCTCTGTCATAAGTCTTGTTCTCTGGAGTGTGGCCCCTGCCTGAGTATTTCCTTTGGGGAAGAAGAGGTCTAGACCAGTGGTCCCCAACATTTTTGGCACCAGGGACCAGTTTCACGGAAGACAATTTTTCTGTGGAGGAGGGTGGGGGATGGTTTTGGGGTGGTTCCAGTGCATTACATTTATTGTGCACTTTATTATTATTGCGTTGTAATATGTGAGGAAATAATTCTACAACGCGCCATAATGTAGAATCAGTGGGAGCCTGAGCTTGTTTTCCTGCAACTAGACGGTCCCACCTGGGTGTGATGGGAGACAGTGACGGCTCATCAGGCATTAGATTCTCATAAGCACCCTGCAACCCAGATCTCCGGCACGCAGAGTTCACATTAGGATCACATATGAGAATCTAATGCCGCTGTTGATCTGAGGGAAGGCGGAGCTCAGGCAGTGATGAGAGTGATGAGGCACGGCTGAGAGTACAAATGAAGCTTCACCCAGTCACCTGCCACTCACCTCCTGCTGTGAGGCCCCGTTCCTAACAGGCCATGGAGCAGTACCAGGGGTTGGGGACCCTTTGTTTAGATTATTCTTGGCACTTTTCCCTTCTATTTTAAATTTGAGATTCATCTTGTCCAATTTCAGAAAAAATTCTTACTGAAACTTCAAAAGAAATTACATTAAATCTATAAGTCAGTTAAGAAAGGATATCTTTATGACATTAAGTGTTTCTTTTTATAAACATGGTATCTATTTGAGCTTTCTTTAATGTCTTACAAATAATTTAATAATTTTCTCCATAAAGGTCTTTTATTTAGATGTATCCTTAGTACCCTATTTTTTGTCATTGTTACATATATATATATATATAACTGAATTTCTGTTGGTTGCTGGTGTAGAGAAATACAGTTGACATTGTGTATTGATTCTGTCACCAGAAAACTTGCTAATTATCTTACATATTCTAGTAATTCTTGTATTAGGGTTCTCTAGAGGGGCAGAACTAATAGGATAGATATATATTAATCGGGGAGTATGTTAAGGATGCTGACTCACACGATCACAAGGTGAAGCCCCACAATAGGCTGTCTGCAAGCTGAGGAGCAAGGAAGCCAGTCCCAGTCCCCAAACCTCAAAAGCAGGGAAGCCGACAGTGCAGCCTCCAGTCTGTGGCTGAAGGCCCGAGAGCCCCGGGCAGATCGCTGGTGTAAGCCCAAGAGTCCAAAAGCTGAAGAACGTGGAGTCGGACGTTGGAGGCCGGGAATGGGTTCTGCTGCGCAGAGTGGGGCACCTTGCAAGGCCCCCGGGAGTGACTTCTCCTGGATTTCCTGAGCAACTCCAGACCCTGGGAGAAGCCGCCAACCTGTGCAGCCAACTCTCAATTAAAGCATCTGAGAATTAAAGGGAAAATATGATACCCCCACAGCCATCAAAACCAAAGTCCTTGTTTCCTCTCCTGGCTGGATCCCGGGGTTGGAGAAGGGCGGTCTTGGCAGCCGCGGCGGGATCTGTGATGCAGGCAGCCCTGCAGGCCCCGGTGCAGGTTCCATCATCTGCGGTGCGCACCTTCCCGAAAGGGTGGCCCGTGGTCAGGGTCTGCGCGGAACCCTCCTGGCTCTCCCCACACGCGTCACTTCGAGGCCCCACTCCGCGCGGCAACGCAGGCCTTCCATCCCCTCCTTCCCTGGCTTGTGACTTACAGCCTCATTCTGGGAACCTTCCCCAACCACCTGACTTATACCCTGATTCTGGTAACAGCAGAGTTCAGCCCTCAGCGCTGAAATGGGAGACGTCCCCGCCGCCCCCCACAACCCCCCACCCCGTTCCTCACCCACCACCCTCGACACTGGGCTTTTCTCAGTCCAGAAAGCGCAGGGTACCCTATGCACGCGATCACCTGCCCTCAGTGGCCCCAGCAAGCTGGAGTGTCCCTTCCCCCTTTTCCTGCCCGACGCCTGCAGAACCAGGACGGAGCAGCCGTCCAGGACGCCTTCTTCACATCAGGGCCCTCCCAAAAAACAGTTTCCAGAGTTTCCCAGACGTACCCTTTGCTAACCCATACTCTCTCCCTTTCCCCATGCAAGAAAAGAATGAGACCTCCTTTTCTGGAAATTTCTAAAAATAAGTGAGAAGTGCATCTATTAGAGCCGGAGAACTGGGGACTGCCCAGAGAAACGTCTCTGCCAACCAGTGCTGTCCACTGCCCCACTCAGTCCCGTACTGAGTGGCCTGAGTGACACCGGTCATCTCAACAGGGTGGACCGGCCACCAGCCATACCCCTAGGTCACAACAGCCCTGGGCACTTTGACATTTTCCCCACCTGGCTAAAATTAAGATTGAGCTGCCCTGGGAATGTGCTGTGCTCGCAGGGACCCATGGGTTGTGCTGTCTTCTCTGAGATGTGAATGCTCTGGGTCATCTGGAGTGTTCCTTGAGTTTCTGTGAGCCCCGCTGGGGAGCAACATAGTTGGATGTGGTGGTGCATGCCTGTCATCCCAGCTACTTGGGAGGCTGAGGCAGGAAGATCACCTGAGCCCAGGAGTTTGGAGCTGAAATAAGCTATGATCACACCACTACACTCCAGCCTGGGTGAAAGTGCGACCCTGTCTCAAATACATGCATATATACCTACATGCATACATACATAGATGAGCAATACCAGCAGAGTGCAGGGGCGTGCACTTGTCATCCCAGCTACTCAAGAGGCTGAAGCTGGAGGTTCACTTGAGCCCAGGAGGTCAAGGCTGCACTGAGCTATGATCGCACCACTGCACTCCAGCCTGGGTGACAGCACAAGTCCCTGTCTTTAAAACCATTGTTTTAAGAAAGAGAGAAAGAAGAAGGCATGGGAAATAGTTGGGGACACTTGAAAACCTTCATGAAAAAAGTGAAGTTGAAGCTGAGCTTCAAGGACCAACCAGATTTTTACCAGGGCAGGGGACAGCCCAAGCAAAGACGCGAGACCGGGAAGTACAGAAAGTGTTCAGGAAACAGCGGAACTGCAAATATTAAAGCAAGAGAAACAGCAAGGGACTAGGGGGCAGTGGTGATTTGGGGGCCAGGTAGAAGAATACAGCACTGGAGGGGCTGAATTTGGGAAGCCATTGAGTGTTTTTGAGTAGGACTTGGCTGGGAGGGGTTTCTCAGGCAGCCCAACACCTAGAAACGGGCTCAATTCCTACTTTCCCACTTACTAGCAACAAAGGAATGGAGTCATTACGGCTGCAACGTGTCCCTGAAATTCACATATGCCAAGCCTCCCAGACCTTTTCCACTAATGAAGGAAAAAGAACTCAACAGCCTCATCAGCAGTAATTGACTTCAGAGCCTTAATGTGAGCAGCATCAGAAGTTTCCACGTTGAGCCTCCCGCGAATAAAGTTTGACAAACTGCCCTCTTTCCTTCTCAAATGTGCTAACCAACAAATCAAACCTCGGGGTGAAGGACAGGTCCCAGCTCTGCCCCTCTCTGAAATTCAGAAGCTGCTCCAGCAGGATTAAAGGAACCTGGGCTTCCCACTTCAACCTCTTGGCTTCTGCTCTCTCCCAGTGTGGCTTTTATTGTGAGAACTGGGTCATCACAAAACCATCTGGAAATGCCTGCCAAGAAGGCTCCTTCTCCAGAGTACCTGCAGCAAGCCCAGTGAAACGGAAGGCCTTGGAGATAGCACACAATGCTGTCTGCAGATAGTGATCAGACCCCGGAGAGGGTGGTCAGGCTAGTGCTGAAATGTCACACTGCCCTGGCGCATGCCCATCCTCCTGTTTCAGTTACGAGATACTTTTTCACTTATTTAAAGATATCTGGCCAACGCCACCCTACGACATCTCTTCGACGGGCAAGAAAAGGAAGCCTATAGGTTTACAAAATATATTTAAATATTTTCCCCCGATCCAATGTTGATGGCTTTTTTTCAAATAACTGAAAACTATTTTGCTAAAAAAAAAAAAAAAAAAAAAAAAAATTCGTAGTGTTATTCCACCACTGCCTTGTTTTGTTTTGTTTTGTTTGAGAAGGAGTCTCACTCTGCCGCCCAGGCTGAAGTACAACGGCATGATCTCATCTCACTGACCTTCCACCTCCTGGGGTCAAGCGATTCTCCTGCCTCAGCCTCCCAAGTAGCTGGGATTACAGGTGCCCGCCACCATGCCCAGCTAATTTTTGTATTTTTAGTAGAGACACAGTTTCACTGTGTTGGCCAGGTTGGTCTCGAACTCCTGACCTCAGGTGATCTGCCTGCCTTGGCCTCCCAAAGTGCTGAAATTACAGGCATGAGCCACCATGCCTGGCCTGCCTTGTCTTGATAATACACTGCTTTCATAGCAACCCTACCTACCCTACCTGTCAGTACTGCTAAATGTGGAAAAGTCTTTTTTTTTTTCTTTTTTATAGACAGGGTCTCACTCTGTTGCCCAGGCTGGAGTGCACTGATGTGATTATAGCTCCCTGAAGCCCCCATCTACTAGGCTCAAGCCATTCTCCCACCTCAGCCTCCCAAGTAGCTGTGACTCCAGGGACATGCCATAACACCCAACTACTTTTTAAACTTTTTGTAAAGACTTCATCTCAATATGTTGCCCAGGTTGGTCTCAACCTCCCAGCCTCAAGCGATCCTCCTGCCCCAGCCTCCCGAAGTGCTGAATTACAGGCATGAGCCACTATACGTGGACTGAAAAGGTGTTTTATTGAAAAAAACTACAGACTGGGGGCCAGGCACAGTGGCTCACGCCTATAATCCCAGCACTTTAGGAGGCCGAGGCGGGCAGATCACGTGAGGTTGGGAGTTCAAGACCAGCCTGACCAACATGGAGAAACCCCGTCTCTACTAAAAATATATAAAATTAGCCAGGTGTGGTGGCGCATGCCTGTAATCCCAGCTACTTGGGAGGCTGAGGCAGGAGAATCGCTTGAACCTGGGAGGCGTAGGTTGTGGTGAGCCGAGATCATGCCATTGCACTCCAGCCTGGGCAACAAGAATGAAACTCCATCTCAAAAAGGAAAAAAAAAAAGCTACAGACTGGGATCAGGAACTTTCTCCTGAAGGTCAAAACCTTCTCCTGGTTCTCCTGGGTCTTCAGTTTCCCCTTTTGAAAGTGGGATATATAATGTTATATTTTGAGACCCAAGCTTGAAAATACTCTAGATCCAGAACTACAGATTATAGCTAATGTTATTGTTGTTGTTGTTGTTGAGACAGGGTCTCACTCTGACCCTCAGGCTGGAGTGCAGTGGTGTGATCACAGCTCACTGCAACTTCACCCTTCTGGGCTCAAGTGAGCCTCCCACCTCAGCCTCCCAAGTAGCTGGGACCACAGGCATGCACCACCACGCCCGACTAATATTTTTTGTATTTTTTGTAGAGACAGAGTTTTGCCATGTTGTCTGGGCTGGTCTTGAACTCCTGGACTCAAGCCATCCTCCCACCTTGGCCTCCCAAAGTGGTGGCATTACAGGCATGAGCCACCACACCCAGCCTAGAGCTACAGATTATAGCTAAACTTAAACAACAGAAACAAGCATTCCTTCAGAGTTGTGTGTAACGTGAATTTCCTTCTTCTTCTTCTCCTCCTCCTCCTCCTCCTCCTCCTCCTCCTCCTCCTCCTCCTCCTCTTTCTTCTTTACAGAGTTCGCTGTTGTCGCCCAGGCTGGAGTGCAATGGTGCAATCTCAGCTCACTGCAACCTCCACCTCCTGGATTCAAGCAATTCTCCTGCCTCAGCCTCCGAAGTAGGTGGGATTACAGGTGCCCGCCATCATGTCCAGCTAATTTTTGTATTTTTAGTAGAGACGGGGTTTCACTATGTTGGCCAGGCTGGTCTCAAACTCCTGACTTCAGGTGATTCACCTCCCTCGGCCTCCCAAATTGCTGGGATTACAGGCGTGAGCCATCACGCCCAGCCATAACCTGAATTTTCTTAATATACCAAAGGAGCTCACTATTGAAAGATACCTTTTAGCAAATGCATTTATGAAATGAAGAATTATTTTGCCCTCTTAGAAACACTTCAAACCTTTGTGTTTTCTTAGAACAACTTTTTTTTTTGAGATGGAGTCTCACTTTATTGCCCAGGCTGGAGTGCAGTGGCGCGATCTCGGCTCACTGCAAGCTCCACCTCCCGGGTTCACACCATTCTCCTGCCTCAGCCTCCCAAGTAGCTGGGATGACAGGCGCCCACTGCCATGCCCGGCTAATTTTTTGTATTTTTAGTAGAGACGGGGTTTCACCGTGTTAGCCAGAATGGTCTGCATCTCCTTGACCTCGTGATCCGCCCACCTTGACCTCCCAAAGTGCTGGAATTACAGGCGTGAGCCACCACGCCGGGCCAGAACAACTTTTAATGCAATGTAAGCTAGAATGACTTCTTCATTCTGTAATTCCACTTACTAAATTAGATGACTTCTTGCTCATATATCATAGTGTGTGCTAGCGTCAGATCTTAATTGCTTAGTCTGTTCAATTGCTGAATCTAACCAGACCTGTTCCTTTTTGGAGCTTGTAAACACTTCTTCCCAGGAGAGGAAGGAGAACAGAAAGTCAATGAAAATTGGAGTTAATTTTGTTATTGTTAGTAGACTTGGGAAACAGACTGATGAAAGATGAAGCTCAAACCTATTATGGAATTATGTCTGTGTATCAATTATCCCTGCTCTCCTGACATAGTTGCTTGAAAATGGGCATATGGAAAAACCCCACTGACAATAATTATTCCCCCAGCATAATACACAGTTTACAAGGATGGCCCATCTGCTCTGCCTGGGGGTGTCGGAGAGAGGAGCAGCCTGTATCCTGTGGCCAGGTCAGCCTCTCACCTGTACGGCCTTGACTTTCCTCTCTGTCACTTCTGACAGTTCTAGCTAAAGGCTTCCAAAGAAGACGGAAGAACGACATGATGATGTGCAAAATGACGACGTCTGTGTAGTATGAATCCCGTGGCATGATCTCTTTTTGGCTTCTGAGTTTTGCTTGGATGTAGGGCTTTTGTATGTCTCCGGCAGAGATGATGCTTTAATCTATGTCCGCTGTGCCCATGGCATTCTTCTGTTTGGGATTTCGTTGATATATGGAAGCACCGAATCTTTTCATACGCCTAAAACAGCACTTTGTGGTTGGCGTTTAGTAATTCTTTATGGGCACTTGAGAAAGATTTTGATGCTTTCCATCAAACGCTTAATGGATTTTTATGAAGTTTTCAACCTTTTGCTAGGAAACACAGCTTCTGTTTTGTTATTATTCTCCCTGTAGCCCTCCCTCTTCTATCAGGTCTCTCTACTTAGATGAATATTTAATAAGGTGAGATTTCCACATTTCTAATGAGATTTCCACATTACTCATGTTTATTACAGTTCCTTAAACTCTCATAAAGGTTGTGCTTTTCCCCAATACTAATTTAATAACCTTGAAAATGGTCAACAACGTGAGTGCAAGTCGCTTAGTTGGCTTTATAGAGAGCAAATTCATGGAAGAGGTGCTGCTACACCAGGCAACCAGAAACTCGGGAACAGCAGCCCCGGTGAAAAGCAGACAGCAGTAGACCTAGAATGATCACTCTGCCACTTACTACATGAGTGAGATAGAGCAAAACATTGAATCCTTTTGAGCCTCAGTTTCCTCATCTGTGCAATGGGAATAACAACACTTTGCAAGGCTGTCGTGACAATGAAACGTGCGTGAATCCGTTTTGGAGGCTAGGAAATGGTATAAAGATATAAGGTGATATTATTTAGACACCTGAAATATGAGAAAGAGGGTGTCTAGGCTTTTTAAAGAGCTTAAGGAAGAGGACGGGGCGGAGGCTGAGACAGAAGATGATGAGCCCAAAGGGAAGGTGAGGACCCAGCACTTTGTAATAGTAAACACATTTACCTGATGAGTTCTCTCACATATATGGAGACTAAGCACCTAATGCCACAGGGCAATGGCATGCATATGAATTTTTTTTTTTTTTTTTTTTTTTTGAGACTGAGTCTTGCTCTATCGCCTAGGCTGGAGTACAGTGGCATGATCTTGGCTCACTGCAACCTCCACCTCCTGGTTTCAAGTGATTCTCCTGCCTCAGCCTCCCGAGTAGCTGGAATTACAGGCGCCCACCACCACACCCACCTAATTTTGTATTTTTAGTAGAGATGGGTTTCACCATGTTAGCCGGGCTGGTCTCAAACTCCTGACCTCAAGTGATCCACCTGCCTTGGCCTCCCTAAGTGCTGGAATTACAGGCGTGAACCACTGCACCCGGCCATGTACGTGAATATATAATTCAAGCATCTCCATGATCTCCAACTTTTTTTTTTTTTTTTGAGACGGAATGTTGCTCTGTCGCCCAGGCTAGAGTGCAGTGGTGTGATCTCAGCTCACTGCAAGCTCTGCCTCCTGGGTTCACGCCATTCTCCTGCCTCAGCCTCCTAAGCAGCTGTGACCACAGGCACTCGCCACCTCACCCGGCTAATTTTTTGTATTTTTAGTAGAGACGGGGTTTCACCATGCTAGGCAGGATGGTCTCGATCTCCTGCCCTCATGATCCGCCCGCCTCGGCCTCCCAAAGTACTGGGATTACAGGTGTGAGCCACCGCACCCGGCCGATCTCCAACTTCTTGAGGTCACTATTTTATTTAACATCAAAATAAAATGCCTTAAGTAGTTATAATAGGAGCGTCTAGAACACTCACTCCTGTTTCTTTAACATATTCAAGAGCAAGGGGGTTTGCTTTGGTTGTTGTTGTTGTTGTTTTTGAGACAGGGTCTTGATCTGTCACCAAGGCTGGAGTGCAATGGCACAAACACGGCTCACTGCAGCCTCAACCTCCCAGGCTCAAGTGATCCTTCCACCTCAGCCTCCCAAGTAGCTGGGGCTACAGGTGCATGCCACCACGCCCAGCTTATTTTTGTAATTTTTGTTAGAGGCGAGGTTTCACCACATTGCCCAGGCTGGTCTCAAATTCCTGAGCTCATGCAATCCACCCACCTTGGCCTCTCAAGGTGCTGGGATTACAGGAATGAGCCACCACACCCAGTTGGCTTTTTCTTACTCATAATCACCGACATCTTTGCATTCCTCCAAACCATCACGCTCAGCTCTATTTCAGCCTCCACGTGCTTTCCTGGAAATGATAGGACGTGACCCAAGACCTGCTAGCACCAGGCTGGTGTCACTGAAGCTCCGGGAGTGCTGAATGACCACACGATTTGCAAACACTTCAAAGTGAACGCCCGACATCATCACTCTGTTAATGTCCAGGTCATTTCCCACATAGAGAATGCTTTACTTCCACGTCTCTCCATACATCGATCCTGGTCTCCTATCACATTGCCACGTAGCCCTCCCTCCCCTTCCCCCTGTAGACCCTTCTGTTTCCGCCTTCAGGGCCTCAGTCCCCCTGTGAGACTCCAGTGGATCACTCCTGTTTCTGTATCAGGTAGTGATTTAACTCCTTTTTTGTTTATACTCTCCCCTCTCAAGCACTCCGAAAAGAGAACCCGGCCTTTCACAATCAAATAGAGGTGATGGATGGATGAATGCATTTAATAAGTGAGATGCCCAGCAGATGGTTTAAAACAAGGTTCCCGAGTGGAAGCAGAGTCAGTGCTCAGCTTGTTAAACAAAACAAATAATGCCCCGCGGTGGTGATTTCTCAGGTCATCATCATCGAGGTAATATTTGAAGCCAGGGTGATGAATCTTTTGCCGAAGGAGAGCTGTCTGAACCCTGGGCTGAAGATTCAATTTTGGGAAAAATACTTACATTTAATGGATCGTCCAAAACAGCCAGATGCCTGAGAAGTGGATAAGACGTACGAGAATACAGCTTTAGAATCATGGTGGGAATAGAACCGAGACACCAAGCGTTTAGAAAATAAATGGGAGATGAGATAGTGAAGGCAATAAATAGATTTGGCCGGCTACAATCTCATGTGAACCATTTTGAAAGTTACTAAGCATTTTAAGAAAAGCCAAGAGGAAAAAAAACTCTCTTTTACTTATTGCTTTATATTCCCATAACTGGTTTATTCAGGACTCTCAACTTAATGGGGTATAAACATGAAATGGTTTTATTGCCGTCAGTATCTGTCCCCAGTGCTTCTTCATTGCATTTCCATTTTCCACAGAGTGGCAGTACATCAGTGATCAGATGGGCCAGATTGAATAATTTTCCTAACATCTAACATTTTTTACTTAATAATCAAATTAAATTATACTAGCCTAATAACCAGTCTCATTTTTATAGCTAAGATTCAGTCCTTTTTTTTTTTTTTTTTTTTTTTTTTTTTTTTTCCAGATGGAGTCTCACTCTGTCACTCAGGCTGAAGTCCAATGGTGCAATCTTGGCTCACTGCAACCTCCGCCTCCCGGGTTCGAGCAATTCTCCTGCCTCAGCCTCCCCAGTAGCTGGGATTACAGGTGCCTGCCACCATGCCTAATTTTGTATTTTTAGTAGAAACAGAGTTTCACCATGTTGGTCAGGCTGGTCCTGACCTCAAGTGATCCACCTGCCTCAGCCTTCCAAAGTGCTGGGATTACAGGCGTGAGTCACTGTGCCCGGCCCCTACTTATTTTTTTAAAAAAAGGCAAATAACAAATGTTGGCAAAGAAGTGGAGAAGCTGGGACCTTCATACATTACTGGTGGGAATATCTATCAGATAGTACACCCACTGTGGAAGACAGTATGGTGGTTTCCCCAAAAAGTTCAACATAGAATTCTTACAGAATTAGCATCGAATTCAGCAATTCTGCTTCTGGGTGAATACCCCAAACCACTGAAAGCAGGGACTCAAACAGATATTTGCACACTTGTGTTCATAGCAGCATTATTCACGATACCAAAAGGTGGCCACAACTGCAATGTCCATTGGCAGAAGAATGGATAAACAAAATGAGATCTCTACAGACAGTGAGATCGTATTCAGCTTTAAAACATGAGATCCTGCTACATGTTACAGTGTGAATGAACCTTGAAAACATTAGGCTAAGTGAAAGAAGCCAGTCACAGGCCAGGTGCGGGGGCTCACGCCTGTAATCCCAGCACTTTGGGAGGCCAAGGCGGGCGGATCACCTGAGGCCGGGAGTTCAAGACCAGCCTAGCCAACATGGCAAAACCCCATCTCTACTAAAAATACAAAAATCAGCAGGGTGTAGTGGCAGGCACCTGTAATCCCAGCTACTCGGGAGGCTGAGGCAGGAGAATTGCTTGAACCCGGGAGGCCCAGGTTGCAATGAGCCAAGATTATGCCACTGCACTCCAGCCTAGGCAACAGAGCCAAAGAAAAAGGCAGAAGAAAAAGCAGCCAGTCACAAAAGGATAAGTTGCCTAAAATAGGCAAATTCATAGACAAAGTAGAATGGTGGATGTCAGGGGCTGTCAGAGGGGAGAATGGGGAGTTAGTGTTTAATGGGTACAGAGCCTCAGCTGGGGGAAGTTGAAAAAGTCCTAGAGATGGGTGGCGGCGATGGTCGCACAACATTGTGAATGCACTCAATGCCACTGAATTGTATCCTGAAACATGGGTAAAATAGTATATTCTATGTTATGTATATTTTACCACAATAAAACAAATTTTAAAGATTCAGTCCTAGGCATTTGAGAGCTTCCATCTCAAATTCAACTGCCAGCCCATCAGCCCGTCACCTTCTCGCTCTGCCCCTCCCACCAGAACTTTCTGTGCTGTTCCATGTAGAGCCCTGAGAAGCGAAGGATCCCCTTCCATTTCTTTGGAGGGACCTGGAGAACTGGGGTGGGTAGAGCTGTGCCATCCTCTTCCCAGACTCACTGAGCTTCCAGCCCTTCAAACCTCAAAGGAACAGATGACTCCGTGAACTCCACAGCCTGGAGACGGGCACAAGTCTTACAGGTCTGCCCCTAACCTCAGTGGGAGAGGGACAGAAGCAGACATGGCACCATCTTCCTAGATCCCAGAGCCCTCGCGCTGACGTCTCTTACCAGGACCAGCTCTGTGTGACCTGGGAACATCTGTGGCATCTGCATCTTAGCAAGAGTCCAGCTGGAGAGAGATGCTGAGAGCCCCATCTTGCTGAACTCTTTATGAGTTATTGTCTCAGGACACAGCTCCTTACTTAGCTTCAGGGACCGAAGGGACCCCTTCTCCTTTGTGATAGGAAGAATTCTAAGAGAGTCCTCACGATCCCCACTCCCCACCCTGGTATAATCATATAATCCTTGAGTGTGGAAGGAGCCTGTGAATATACGTAATGGAGTTCGCTTCCGTGATAATATTACATCACCTGGCCAAGGGATAGCAAGGATGTGAAGTCCTATTCAGCTGACTGTGTGACTGTCAGAAGGGAGATTGCCCTGGGTAGATGGACAAGGAGGAATACCTCCTTCTCGGCTCCTGTCACCAGGAACACTGACTGGACCTCCACACGGCTCAGGACCCGAAAACCTCCTTAGTGTGAAAATGGGGCTGGGGTTGGTGTGTCATTGGTGGTAGAGTCAGTTCGGGCCTGTGGATCTCAGGAAGCCCTGAGATGTGGTAAGCTCCTGGTGACATCTTGAACTTGGACTGTAAGAGCTAATGAGAATCTTTGCCCCTGAGGTTTGGACCCGTGTTGCAATTTTAGGACAACGGGAAAAATCCCACTTCACATTTTATGACAGACAGTGGATGGCAGCATTTGGTGTGTTTCTCCTTTCTTTTCCTGTTGTAGTTCTCTGTAGGAAGAGTTTTTTTGTTTTATTTTTTTAAATCCTACTTACCAATTTAGAAATTGAAATAAAATATGTTAAGTGTTTCCAGGAATTGTCAGTGAGGGTCCTCCATCCTCCCCTCCACCAACATTGCAACCCGCAGATACAATGGAGACCGCGTGCCTGAGAGCCTGCTCGATCTAAGGGCCCCTCCCCAGAACCCCGCGTTGGATCTGTAAGGCTCAGGGACACAGCTGGGTTTGCTGCCACACTAAGCGGGCAGCTCTCCTGCTGCTGACTCCTCTATCCTGTCCCTGCAAGTGGGATAAAGAGCTCAATTCAGAATTCAGAATTCAGGAAATGAACACCCTTCAGTTCAGGGGCAGATGGGAAAGGAAGTGATGAGTCACCACTGAATTCATTGCATGGGAAAATTAGAAATCTGGTATTATTAAATACCCGAACTGAAAAGGCTCGACAACAATCAACTTCGCAGAAGGGTAACACCAGCTCCCAGCATGCGCCAGGTCCTCTCCATACGGTGCCCATCTTCCCTTTCCAATGGGCCACCTCCTGTGTCAGTAACACGAACGGGACTGGGTCTCAGGGGGGATCCCTGCTGTTACCTGGCACTCACCTGAGGCCAATGTCACTCATATTCAAATCTCCTGAAAACAAAGTTCACCCGCAAAGCACTCAGGGGGAATGTAGGTTTTACTGGAGGTTTGGTGGGAAGCTGGAGGTTAAAGGATGCCTTACCTAGGAAACTTCCTGAAGCTCTTCTTTAAAAGAAAGCCTCAGCCAAGCGTGGTGGCTCACGCCTGTAATCCCAGCATTCTAGGAGGCTGAGGTGGGTGGATCACCTGAGGTCAGGAGTTCAAGACTAGCCTGGCCAACATGGTGAAACCTCGTCTCTACTAAAAATACAAAAATTAGCCAGGCATGGTGGTGCACGCCCGTAATCCCAGCTACTCGGGAGGCTGAGGCAGGAGAATTGCTCCAACCCAGGAGGCAGAGGTTGCAGTGAGTCAAGATCGTACCACTGCACTCCAACCTGAGGGACAGACTGAGACTCCATCTCAATCAACCAATCAATCAATCAATCACTTTCTGTCAGCAGCTGCCTTACCTTGGTCTCCCCAGATACTGCAGGGTTCCCAAGCCAGTCTCAACATCCTGCCAGAGTGGCCTGCTCCATCTGCAAACCGAAAACTAGCCAGAGGTCAGCAGAAGCAAAACACGTTGTCCTCAGCAATATTTTAACTCTAGTCACTTCTCAGGCTTATCTTGAGGGAAATCATCCTACCTGTTGCTTCATTTGCAGAATCACTTACATTCTATCTGTGGATTAATTCATTGTTAGCCATGAACGGCTTCCCATCTGATTCTTGCCTGTAGCCCCCAACCCCTCCTGGACTATAAGTTCCATGCAGGCAAGAGAGTTTATCTCTGCTGCTCATGGTGGCATCTCTTGGACCTTACGCCCCAACATCACAGAACAGACCGCAATTTTTTTTTTTTTGTAGAGTCTCACTCTTGTTATCCAGGCTGGGGTGCAGTGGCACGATCTTAGCTCACTGCAACCTCTGATTCCTGGGTTCAAGTGATTCTCCTGCCTCAGCCTCCCAAGTAGCTGGGATTACAGGCGTGCACCACCATGCCCAGCTAATTTTTTTTTTTTTTTTTTTTAATTACAGACAGGGTTTCACCATGTTGGCCAGGCTGGTCTCGAACTCCTGGCCTCAAGTGATCCACTCACCTTGGCCTCCCAGAGTGCTAGATTACAGTCATGAGCCACCATGCCTGCCCTCACAAATCATTTTTGAATAAAGAATAAATGGGTGCCATATACCCTTGGTCCTGTCTGGATCTCAGTCACTTGCAGTTCCTGAAGTTTCCACAAACAACACTTGTTTCTTACCAGAGACCACTGGGAGACCTGCTTCTCTTTCAGAACCCTTATCATCAACCTTAGACATCACTCACTGTTTTCTTCCACAGTCAAACTAAACAAGAAATGTGTTTCTCTTTCAAAATATCGGCCTGGAATATGGACAAGGCAGCACATCACTCCTTTGTTGGGTGTGTGAAACTAGTTTATCTTTTCATAGCTTTTCTCTAAACTTGTCACCAAAAAGTCTCCAGGTCGTAATTTCCTCATCTGTAGAAATAGAATAACTTTTTAACTTTCTTTTTTTTTTTTTTTTGAGACGGAGTCTTGCTCTGTCGCCCAGGCTGGAGTGCAGTGGCGTGATCTCAGCTCACTGCAACCTCCAACTCCTGGGTTCAAGTGACTCTCCTGCCTCAGCCTCCAGAGTAGCTGGGATTACAGGCGCCCACCATTATGCCTGGCTGATTTTTGTATTTTTAGTAGGAACAGGGTTTCTCCATGTTGGCCAGGCTGGTCCCAAACTCCTGATCTCAGGTTATCCTCCTGCCTTGACCTCCTAAAGTGCTAGGATTATAGGCGTGAGCCACCTTACCTGGTTTTTTATTTTTTTATTTTTATTTTTTTATCAGGAAACTTCACTAATGAGTTATCCCTGAGATGCCTCAATCTCCTCTTCCTTCCATACACCTACTAAATATTTATTGAAAGTTTATGGCTGGGCATGGTGCCACTTGCCTGTAATCCTAGCTGTTCAGGAGACTGAGGTGGGAGGACCACCTAAGCCCAGGGGACAGAGGCTGTAGTGAGCCATGATCCCCCCACTGTACCCCAGCTTGGGGCACAGAGTAAGACTTTGCCTTAAAAAAAAAAAAAAAAAAAAAAAAAAAAGTTTGATATAGGCCAGATTCTGTGTTGTGCACACTGGCATTTATTGTCTCATCTAAAAAAATGAAATATATTAGTGTTTGTTCATTATAAAAAGAATATGAAGCTGGAGTGGTGGCTCACGCCTATAATCCCAGCACTTTGGGAGGCCAAGATGGACGGATTACCTGAGGTCAGGAGTTCAAGACTAGCTTGACCAACATGGTGAAACCCTGTCTCTACTAAACATACAAAATTAGCTGGGTGTGGTGGCGCATGCCTATAATCCCAGCTACTTGGGAGGCTGAGGCAGGAGAATTGCTGGAATCCAGGGGGCGGAGGTTGTAGTGAGCTGAGATCATAACATTGCCAGCCAGCATGGGCAACAAGAGCAAAACTGTATCAAAAAAGAAAAACAGAAAGAATATGAAGTCATAATAGGAAGTCTGAAACATACACAATGCTATAAATAAGAATTACACATAATTACATCCAGAAAGAGTAACTGTTATCCTTTTAAGATATTTCTGTCTGGGTTTTCTGTATACACATGCGTTTTCCATAGCTGAAGTAATAATTTACATACAGTTTTGTAATGTTCTTTTTTCTCTCTTTTTTTTTTTTTGAGACGGAGTCTCGCTCTGTCGCCCAGGCTGGAGTGCAGTGGCCGGATCTCAGCTCACTGCAGGCTCCACCTCCCGGGTTTACGCCATTCTCCTGCCTCAGCCTCCCGTGTAGCTGGGACTACAGGCACCCGCCACCTCGCCCGGCTAGTTTTTCGTATTTTTTTAGTAGAGACGGGGTTTCACCGTGTTAGCCAGGATGGTCTTGATCTCCTGACCTTGTGATCCGCCCATCTCGGCCTCCCAAAGTGCTGGGATTACAGGCTTGAGCCACCGCGCCCGGCCTCTTTTTTCTCTCTTAATAGTACATTTAGGTTTTTTCCTGTAGTTCATAAAAAATTCCCTTTTTTTTTTTTTTTTTTTTCCAACAGAGTTTTACTCTGTTGCCCAGGCTGGAGTGCAGTGGTGCAATCTCAGCTCACTGCAACCTCCACCTCCCAGGTTCTAGAGATTTTCTTGTCTCAGCCTCCTGAGTAACTGGGACTACAGGCACCTGCCACCACACCTGGTTAAATTTTGTATTTTTACCAGAGATGGGGTTTCACCATGTTGGCCAGGCTGGGCTTGAACTCCTGACCTCAGGTGATATGCCCGCCTCAGCCTCCCAAAGTGCTGGGATTACAGGCGTGAGCCACCGTGCCCAGCCAAAATTCCTCATTTTAACAGCTGCATAATATTTATTTAAACTTCTCCCTGATCTGGGATATTTTGGTTGTCTCTAATTTCCTGACAGTATAGAAAATGGAGACAGTGTATATATATCTTTATGCATAAATCGTTGTGATTATTTTTTATGTTTTCCATAGAAGCCCTAGATATGGAATTATAGGGTCAAAACATAAACATTTTAAGCTCTTGAAATATTTTACAAAATTGCTTTTCAGTAAAGTTATATCAACTTATGTTTCCACTAATTGTATGTAAAATTACCCATTGGAGCCAGGCGCGGTGGCTCATGCCTGTAATCCCAGCACTTTGGGAGGCCAAAGTGGGCAAATCACGAGGTCAGGAGATTGAAACCATCCTGGCTAACATGGTGAAACCCCGTCTCTACTAAAAATACAAAAAATTAGCCAGGCGTGGTGGCACTTGCCTGTAGTCCCAGCTACTCGGGAGGCTGAGGTAGGAGAATAGTTTGAACCTGAGAGGCGGAGGTTGCAGTGAGCCAAGATCATGCCACTGCACTCCAGCCTGGGTGACAGAGCAAGACTCCATCTAAAAATAAATAAATAAAAAGAAATAAAATTGCCCATTGGCTAGGCATTGTGGCTCACACCTGTAATCCTA
Organism: Macaca thibetana thibetana; assembly: GCF_024542745.1. Taxonomy (NCBI): domain Eukaryota; kingdom Metazoa; phylum Chordata; class Mammalia; order Primates; family Cercopithecidae; genus Macaca; species Macaca thibetana. Next base: position 11,724,784 of record NC_065586.1, read on the forward strand.
GCACTTTGGGAGGCCGAGGCAGGCGGATCGCTTGAGATTAGGAGTTCAAGACCAGCCTAGCCAACATGGTGAAACCCCATCTCTACTAAAAATACAAAAAATTAGCCGGGCGTGGTGGTGCATGCCTGTAGTCCTACCTACTTGGGAGGCTGAGACAGAAGAATCACTTGAACCTGGGAGGCCGAGGTTGTAATGAGCTGAGATGGCACTATTGCACTCCAGCCTGGGCGACAGAGCAAGACTCCATCTCTAAATAAATAAATAAATAAAATTGCCCATTTCTTTGCACTCCTGCCAGCATTGAATATTAGAACCTAAAATATATTTTCTAATTTATAAGGTGAAAATATTGTATATTATTTAACATTTTTTATTTTTGAAATTACTAGGTAACCGAAACCCTTTAAAATATAATAACCCACACTTACACAGATATACACATGGCTAATTACTAAGCACCTTAATTTTCTCTTTGAGGAAATTTCCCCACAGAGTTATTAGGGTTTTCTTATCAATCTATGTGTGCTCCTGAAGCTGAAATTAACTCTTGGATTTGTTATGCAGAGTTTTGTCGTTTCAGATTTTTTTTTTTTGTCTTTTAGGATTCTGTTTGCAATATTTTTAGTTACCAGAATTTTTTAAATTTTGTGCAACCTAGTCTAATGGTCATTTTCTTTCTTAGTATTCCATTTCTTTTCTTTGCTCACCTTGAGATCACATAAATATTTACCAATATGTTCCCCTAATTTTAAAATTCTTTTTTTTTGTTTGTTTTTTTGAGCCAGGGTCTCTCTGTACCTCCAAGCTGGAGTGCAGTGGTGCGATCACAGCTCACTGCAGCCTCAACCCCCTCAGGCTTAGGTGATCCTCCCATCTCAGCCTTGTGAGCTGCTGAGACTACAGGTATGCACTGCCACACTGGCTAATTTTTGTATTTTTTGTAGAGACGGGGGTCTCACTATGTTGCTCAAGCTGGTCTTGAATTTCTGGGCTCAAGCAAAATCCTCCTGCCTCAGCCTCCCAAAGTGCTGGGATTACAGGTGCAAGACATCCTGCTCAACCTTAAAATTATGTAATGTAGCTAGAACATCTTTCAGCATATAATGATAGGTAAGGGCTTAACTTGATTATCTTTTCAAATTACTACATTTCTTACCTCCATTTATTGAGACTCCATCTCTTTTTCATTTATTTTTGATGACTTTTATCACATGTGAAAGTGTACACTAGCTTTTCCTGGGTTATATTGTTCTATTATGATACATTTCATCAGTATAGCCTTAGACTATGTTTCAATAATAAGTGGGTCAATTTCCCATATTTTTCTTCATTTTCTTAATTTTGTTAACTTTTCTCGCCTACTATTTGTTCAATTTGTTCAGATACACTTTAAAATACTTTTATTTTGGTCTCATAGGGTAGGTGTTAATGGCCTCATTATATGGATGAGGAACTGAGGCTCAAAAAGGATAAACAGCTTAAGGTAGTAACAAATCATGTTTTTTACATCTCTTTTGTCAGATCCAAACTGCTGTCGACTTTTCAGTAAAGTTATGAAGTTTTCTTACTTTTCTTTCTCCTTTCCTGTCTGCCTCCCTCTAGTGGTCATAACACATATTACAATTTATTACAGTTTCTGAAGTCAATTTTTTTTTTTTTTTTTTTTTTTTTTTGAGGTGGAGTCTCGCTCTGTCGCCCAGGCTGGAGTGCAGTGGCGCGATCTCCGCTCACTGCAAGCTCCACCTCCCGGGTTCACGCCATTCTCCTGCCTCAGCCTCCGGAGTAGCTGGGACTACAGGCGCCCGCCACCTCGCCCGGCTAATTTTTTGTATTTTTAGTAGAGAAGGGGTTTCACCGTGTTAGCCAGGATGGTCTCGATCTCCTGACCTCGTGATCCGCCTGCCTGGGCCTCCCAAAGTGCTGGGATTATAGGCGTGAGCCACTGCGCCCGGCCCTGAAGTCAATTTTATACAGTAATTAATACACTCCTTTATAACATAAAAAGACCTAGCTTATTTTTTAGCTTACTTTAAAATTTTTAACCTATATAAAGTTCATTAATATTTCTTTAATATTTGGGGGTCATGTATTATCAGGATTTTCTGAGCAAAGACCAGCCTCAGAAAACATTTATGAAAAAGTCAAGTGACATTACAGTGAAATTTTAAAAATTTCATAGATTTTAAAACTGTAACAGTACAAAGACCTTCCAGATATTTCTTTATTCATTTCTTTTCCTATGGGCATTATCTAAGTACTTTCACAAATAACTATCTTTATTTAGTTATTTTTGACACAGTCCCTGTCACCTAGTCTGGAGTGCAGTGGCACAATCTCGGCTCACTGCAACCTCTACCTCCTGGGTTCAAGCAACTCTCCTAACTCAGCCTCCTGAGGAGCTGGTATTACAGGCATGTGCCACCATGCCCAGTTAATTTTTGCATTTTTGATAGAGATGGGATTTCGCCGTGTTAGCCAGGCTGGTCTCAAACTCCTGACCTCGGGCGATCCACTTACCTTGGCCTCTCCAAAGTGATGGGATTACAGGCATGAGCCACCGTGCCCGGCCAAAATAACCATCTTTAAATTTCCCCTGTAAACTATTTCTTTTCCTCTGACCTGGCTTCACTGTCCTTTCTCACTTTTTAGTCCCTTTGTGTGTTCAGTTGTCACAAAGGTGCCTAGGCCAGGTAGCATCAGGGCAGTAGGCCACCCTGAGCTAACTTTCTGGCCAGGTCTGTGCCAGGCCACCCGAGGGCCACCTGATCATGATTCTGATAAAGATTTAGGACATGCTAGCAGGGGCTGGCCTCACGTCCCTAACTGCCTGTTGGTTGAAGCCTTCTCAGTCTCATTTTCTTCCTTGTTCATTTTCTGCTATTTTTCTGCCTTTTTCTTTTCCCCTTCTTCCTTTCTAACCCCATCATCCTTCAATCTCATCCTTCTCCTTTCTTTTTCACCTGTGAAAAAAGGCACCATAAAAGTTTAACCAAGCAAAAAGAATAATAAAAAGAAAAATAATTCTAGGAAGCATTTATCAATGTTTATCAAAATTATTTATCATTTACCAAAACCAAGGGAAAAAAAATTTTTTTTCTCTTGATCTGATTTCCTTAAAGGGCGAGGTGTGGTGGCTCATGCTTTTAATCCCAGCAGTTTGAGTGGCCCAGGGGAGAGGATCGCTTGAGCCTAGAAGTTTGAGACTACTGTGGGAGTGAGACCCTATCTCTACAAAAAGAAAAATAAAAAATCAGCCAGGCATAATGGTTCGTGCCTGTAGTCCCAGCTTGGGAGGCCGAGGCAGGAGAATCACTTGAGCCCAGGAGTTGGAGGCTGCAGTAAGCTACAATCTCGCCACTGCACTCTAGTCTGGGCAACAGAACAAGGCCCTGTCTCAAAAAATAAAATAAAATAAATTCCTTAAAGACAGCAGCTGCCATATTACCTGTCACCTATAGGCAGGTGTTTAATATTACCATTTATTATGTCACTTCATGACAAATGCGTTCATATTTAACACAACATGAGACAAAAATGTGAGAGGGAAAATAGAAGAACATAACCAGAAAGCTTAGGTTTATTATTCACTGAGGATTAAGGACTGTCAGAGTTGATTAACTCCTAGATTTTGTTCAGAAAGAGAGGATAATAATACTGACCCAATTAAGTAGCATGTTGGGTAGATTAAAGTGCTTTGTAAACATTAATTAAAGATGCAGGGAGTTAGGTGAGGCCAATGTGTTATTAGAGGAAAAGTTTTCTTCCCTTTAATCAGGTATCTCTTTCTGGGGAGGGCAAAGAAATGACCTCAGGACTAAGGCATTGGGGCTCAACCCTGAGTGGGGCCAGTGACTCAGTCATTCTGTGCAACCACTTCCTTCTTAGTTTTCTGTAAAATGGGAGTAAACACAAACATTTTGGGAATCTAGATTGTTATAACATTTGCCATTTGAGTATGTAACAAACCCTACAATTAATACAACCCCATAATCCTTGCTTTCTCCCTGCCTACCGAATTAAACCCAGTAACATTAACCTCCACCAACTTACAAAAGCCTTCCGCAACCAGCTATTAACCTTGGGAGATATTTCCACGGTGATAGCCTGAAGAAGAAAATGCAATGAGCCATGGGGTCAAAAATTCTCCCATGAGTTTCTTCAGCTGTCTGAACCTCAGCTTTCCTGCTCTGTAAAATGGGGTTAAGAAACCAGAAAAACATTTTAAGGATTAGATGAAATAATGTATTTGGTGTATGCACATTAAATGCTGTGTCTGAGGGTACAGGTATGCAATAAATTGCATCAGCATTATTAAGTATAAAATAGCCTCTCCAAGCTGATGATAATAAAAAAGAAAAGAAAAAATTAAAGGCCAAGTGCAGTGGCTCAGGCCTGTAATCCCAGCACTTTGGGAGGCTGAAGTGAGAGGATCGCTTGAGCCCAGGAGTTCGAGACCAGCCTGGGCAATATAATGAGACCCCCACCCATCTCTCCAAAAAATTTTAAATTAGCTGGGTGTGGTGGCGTGCACCTGTGGTACCAGCTACTTGGGAGGCTGAGCTGGGAGGATCACTTGAGCTTGGGAGGTGGAGGTTGCAGTGAGCCAAGATCACACAACGTGCACTCCAGCCTGGGCAACACAGCAAGACCCTGTCTCAAGAAAAATTAGATTAAATTAATGTCCCATCTCTTGCAAGTTTCAGACACACATCCCCACTGCTTTTCTCTGCATGGGTCGCTCGGCGATGGGGTTGGGGATTTTCACGGTGATGTCCCCCAACTCGAACTTCACACCTTGACCGAGGGCACCCGGGAGGCGGCCGCGGGGTCCTGCAGCGCGGCGGGGCCTGGCCCTTTAAGCGCCGCGGGCGCGCGCAGTGCGTGCCTGAGGATCGCGAGTCCCGGCGGCGCGAGCGCGCGGTGGGCGGTGGAGCGCGCACGGGTGGGCGCGCACGGGGGAGAGCGCGCGGCGGGGCGGCCCGGGACAATCTGCGCCGGACGGGCGGCGGCGTGAGGGCTCCGGCGTCAGGGCTCAGGGTCGCTGGCGGCGTGGACACCTGAGTCCCGGAGTAGGGCTCTCCCGCGAGGTGAGTGCGGCCCTAGGACTCCGGGCACGGCTGGAGCGGCGGGAGGGCGTCCTGGCGGCGGTGGCGGCACTGGGGTCTGGCTGGGACGCCGGCGGGTGGGGCAGAGAGGGGGCGCCGGACCCTGCCTTGCGCGCTTCTCGCTCCGACTGGGGGAGCCCGGCGCTGCCGCAGAGGCCACCCGGTGCCCGAACCCTGAACCCGGGGCGTCGCTGCCTCCTCGGGGACCTCTGAGTCGGGGCGCGGCGGGGAGCGCGCTGGGTTCCGAGTCTGGGGCTGTCCTGGGGGCGCAGGGGTGGAGGCGGGTTTCCCAGCCTTGGGCGCAGAGCGTCCCCGCTGTCCCCGACGCCTGTCCCCCAGCCCGGGACCGGTCTCCCTTGCGCTGTGGGACCCCCATGCGGCCTCGCGGAGAGGGTGCGGGTCCGACACGGCGGGCGGAGCCACCTGTTCCACCCGGGCCCCCAGGTCCTGGAATCACGCGGGAATGTGCAGGGTCTGCCCAACCCAGCCGGCGGGAGGGACTAAAATAGAGGAGAAAATGTGACCCGTGTGATGAAATTGAACAAAAGGCAATAAAATAAACTCTAGTATTTCTCCAAGGCTTTGAAAGTTTCCCAGTATTGTTTTACGGAGTCTAAATTTAAGCATCTAGTTGTTTGGTGTATTTTTTTTTTTTCCCTTAACCGCAGGAACTAACCTCAGAAAACTTTTAACTCTTTACCAGAACCTCGTGCGTGCAGAGCAGAGAAGTTAAAAGTGAGTGAAGGAAAATGACTGTGTGTGTCTTTTTCCACCCTAAACAGAGTAAAACGTTCAGATCTGTAGGAAGAAGATTCTTTCTGGCTCCAATTTTAACGGAGATCATTTTTTAAAAATCTGTATTTCTGAAAGGTATCGAAAGACCAAACCAGGCATACGTGGAAACTTGAGGGAAATGCTCATAGGAGAAAACTTTATTAAAAATACTTTTCTACGTTATTTTTTAAAAACACTACATAAAAGTGTCCCAGCATGCACTAAAACGTTTGCCCTCCAAGTTCTGTGTCTGAATTTTACTGGTTGTTTTTCTAGGTGGAGGAGGTATTTTCGTTCATGAAGCCAATGTGGAAATACAAACAAATGCCCTATTGACTTGGGATTGGGTGGGAAGGATGGAAGTTGTCTAAAATCTTTCTTGCCAAAGTTGACAGCGTATGTATGGAATCTTGTGTGTTTTCTTGTCCAGACTAGTAATAGCCATTTTAATGCGATTGGATTATATCCCTTGGTAACAGCACTTCAGATGAGCTTTCTTTGAAAATTTTAGATGCTGACGATTTAAAAGTAACATATTTTCTCCATTACTAGAAATCAGAAATCCAAAATTAGAGTGATAGTGGAGCGAAAGCTGGGAAGAGGAGCGATGCTTTTAGGAAAGTTTGAGCGTGTTTGAATCTCTGGTTACGGAGGGGTCGCGGGGGGGTGGGATTTGCTCGTTAATTCATTCAGGAATATTTGTAGACTGACCACCTACAGCGCGCAGAGCCGTGACTGGACATCCAGCATACAGTCTTTTCTAGATAACAGCCACATGGCCCAAACTGATTAAAACCAGATCAAGCAAGCCTTCATCAGCAGCTGAAGAGATACCTGGCCTTGGTTCCAAAGTTCTCAGACACCCGAGGCGCCCAGAGTTGGCACTGTGTGTTGATTTGGAAGATCATCTCAGATAACTCCAGGAGTGGAGCCTGGAAACCTGAAGGGGGAGAGAGGAAGGGCCTGGGTAGAGCAGAGCTGAGAACAGGGGAGCCTCTAGAACTAGAAGTTCAAGTGCATCTTATCTGCAGTGTTGTGGGACAGCTGCCAGTGGCACAGAGGCCATTCGGGAGGTGCCAGGGGAATCCTAGGAGCATCCCAGAACCCGAGCTCTTTCCTTTGACGGTGAAGGCCATTGCCGCGTGTCACCTTTCTTTGCACTTGGTGGCTTCCTAGCTGCCTGTGTGCTCTGAGAAGAGGGCCTGGTAACTCTGCCCCTGATAGACTGCAGCCATCCCCGCTCCACTCTGAGGGGTCTCCTGGCCACCATAGGAAAGCCTGTGTTCACGGAGGCGCTGCCCTCTGCACGGGTTATGTCCAGCCAGTGGCAACAACAGCCTCTGTCTGCGGAACCCACAGGGAAGCTGCCCCTGTCCATAATGCCCTTGTCCCCTTTCTAGACTGGCAGCATTCATCTTGAAAACTAAGAGTATTTTAAGAAAGTTGGTGCTGGGTTTGTAATCTGTGCATTCAGGATGGGCAGGAAAGGATCATATGGGGAGAGCATTCTGCCTTGTCGGACAGGGATGGGAGAGCTCTTCGTGAACGTGTCTTCAGACTGGGTACTGCCAGAGACTCTAGCACCGTGAAGACTTGATGCTGTTTATCTTTTTTATTATAGTCAAATACATAGAACATAAAATTTACCACTTTAAAGGGCACAAATCAGTGGCATTAAGTACATTCCATTCCCAATGTTAGGCAATCATCACCACTGTCGAGTTCCAGAACTTTTTCATCACTCCAAAAGGAAACCCATTAAGCAGACGATTCCCGTTCCCCTCTCCCAACCCCTGGCAACCACTGATCTCCTTCTGTCTTGGTAGACTTGCCCCTTCTGGATGTTTATACACGTGGAATCTTAGAATCTGTGGCCTCTTGTGTCTGGTGTCTTTGACTTAGCACAATGTTTTCAAGGTCCGTCCATGTCGCAGCGTGCATCGTTGCTTCCCTCCTTTTGATGGCTGAATAATGTTCCATTGTGTGGACAGATCGCATTCTATTCGCCCATTCATCCGATGAATGACTTTGCGTTGTTTCCACCTTTTGGCTATTGTGAATAGTACTGCTATGAACCGTTGTGTACAAGTTTTTGTGTGAACACCTGTTGTCAGTTCTTTTGGGTCTATATCTGAAAGTAGAATTCCCCAGGTCATATGGTAATTCTGTGATTAACTTGCTGAGGAGCTGCCAACTGTCTTCGATAGCAGCTGTGCCATTTTGTGTTCCCACTAGCAATGTGTGAAGGTTCCAGTTTCTCGACATCCTTGTCAACCACTTGTTATTTCCCCCCGCCTTTTTATTTATTTATTTATTTATTTTATTTATTTTTTTTTTTTTTGAGACGGAGTCTCACTCTGTCGCCCAGGCTGGAGTGCAGTGGTGCGATCTCGGCTCACTGCAAGCTCTACCTCCCAGGTTCATGCCATTCTCCCGCTTCAGCCTCCCCAGTAGCTGGGACCACAGGCACCGGCCACCACGCCTGGCTAATATTTTGTATTTTTAGTTAGAGACAGGGTTTCACCGTGTTAACCAGGATGGTCTTGATCTCCTGACCTCGTGATCCACCTGCATCGGCCTCCCAAAGTGCTGGGATTATAGGCATGAGCCACCACGCCCGGCCTTTTTTTTTTTTTTTTTCCTGAGACAGGATTTCACTCTCTTGCCCAGGCTGGAGTGCAATGGCATGATCTCAGCTCACTGCAGCCTCAACCTTCCAAGCTCAAGTGATCCTCCCACCTCAGCCTCCAAGGTAGCTAGGACTACAAGCACGTGCCACCACGTCCAGCTGTGTTTTTGTGTTTTTTGTAGAGACTGGGTTTTGCCATGTTACCCAGGCTAGTCTCAAACTCCTGGGCTCAAGCGATCTGCCCACGTCTGCCTTCCAAAGTGCTGGTATTACAGGCATGAGTGACCACACTTGGCCTTCCTTTACAAAAAAAAGAAAAAAATCTCGGTCCTCCTAGTGGGTACGAAGTAGTATCTCATGGTGGTTTTGGTGCATTTCCCGCACGACTTCAATGCTGGACATCTCTTCAGATGCTTGTTGGCCACACCTTTAGAGAAATGTCTGGCGAGAACTTGGTTCTCTTTTTGTGTTATTTTTTGTATCGTGAAATTTTGCATGTGCGTTAAGTGCAGTTATTTGTATAGGGCTTGGTTTGTATATTTAGGTTCTTTCCCAATGCTTCATTCTGTTGTGGGTTTTTTCCTGCTTTGTCTTTCAGGCTGCTTCTCCTTCTCCTGGGAAGCCAGTTGTCTGACTTGTGCTTTGACATTTTTAATCTTCTGCCTGTGGTAGTTCTTGCCCCCAAGCCTGGGGTATTGATCAGTTCGTCTGGCAGTACAGTATTTATAGATTGATCCTGTACAATGTGCCAAGCTGTTGGGCTGGTCATTGTGCATACAAACATGGAAGTCCTCTTTTTTTTTTTTTTTTTGACATGGTCTCACTCTGTCACCCAGACTGGAGTGCAGTGGCACAATCAAGCTCACTGCAGCCTCAACCTCCCAGGCTCAGATGATCCTCCCACCTCAGCGTCCAGAGTAGCTGGGACTACAGGTGCATGCCACCATTGCCTGGCTGATTTTTGTATTTTTGATAGAGATGGGTCTTGCTGTATTGCACAGGATGGTCTTGAACTCCTGGGTTCAAGCAGTCCCCCAACCTTAGCCCCCTAAAATGCTGGGATTACAGGCATGAGCCACCTTCTCTTTTTGAGATATGTCTTTTTGTGATGTACACAGATTACATTTTATTTTTTTAAATTAGGTTAATGGGCATATAGGGGAAAAGAACAGTGCTACACTGGAATTTAGGGAATCTGCATCAGGTTTCAGCCCCCGATAGCTGTGTGGCCTCAAGGTTCACCCTTCACCCTTCTGAAACTCGGTCTCCTGGTCTGTAAAATTTGGGGTAAGACTGAATGACTTCTCAGGCCCTTCTCAGACCTTGAAACTGGAGATTCACCATAGCTTTCCTTTACAAACCTGATTCTGAGCGTATTTCAAACCATTTAGTTTGCACATATTACTTAAAGGAACTCTCTGTGTGGAAAAAAGAATGTGTCTATACTCTTTTGTACTAGACTATAAACAGTTGAGTTGAGTCTAATGCTGCCTCTAAAAATGGTGCATTTGGCATTTTCTATAAATATTCAGAGCATTTTGGCCGGGCACAGTGGCTCACACCTGTAATCCCAGCAGTTTGGGAGGCCAAGGCGAGTGGATCACCTGAGGTCAGGAGTTCTAGACCACCCTGGTCAACGTGGTGAAACCCCATCTCTACTAAAAATACAAAAGATTAGCTGGGCGCGGTGGTGCGTGCCTGTAATTCCAGCTACCTGGGAGGCTAAAGCAGGAGAATCACTTGAACTCGGGAGGCGGAGGTTGCAGTGAGCTGAGAGCGCACCACTGCACTCCAGCCTGGACAACACAGCGAGACTCTGTCTCCAAAATAAATGAACAAACATGCAGAGAATGTTAAGAGTTGTAGTGAAGATTTGAGTTCCTAACACGCTGGGAATACAGAGGTGACTAAGGCAGCGTGGACCCTGCTCCCATGAAGCTTTGCTTGGAGAAAGCAGACATTCACTGTCTAATATGAATTGATAACAGAGACCCACAGGTGTTTTGGGAGCAGAGCACAGAGAGAGTCTGTCAGGGGTGTCAGAACCACCAGCTGGAGAACGTAGCATTTGAGCTGGGCCGACAAGGGCAGCATAGGGGAAAATTTAGGCCAACACGGTAGAATTGAGGAGTCAGTTATTACGCTAAAAGGGATTAGCCTTCCATTTGGGGGCATGGGCCAGCGAAGGTTTCTGAGTAGGTTGCAGTGGTAGATCTTGTTTCTCTGCTCTCCCGTGGAGGAGACATTTACACATGGAGGGATTAACTTGAAGTTGAACAGGATGTTAGGACTGAGGAAGGCAGCATAGAAATAGGAAGATATAAGATGGTATGAACAAGGGGAAGACACCAGGCATGTCAATTGTTGAATTGAATTTTAGGTGCAAAAAAAAGAGTTTTTTAAAAGTACTACATACCCGGGCATGCTAGATCATGCCTGTAATCCCAACACTTTGGGAGGCCAAGGTGGGAGGACTGCTTGAACCCAGGAGTTTGAGACCAGCCTGGGCGATATAGGGAGACCCCCATCTACAAAAAATGTAAGAATTAGCCAGGTGTGGTAGTGTGTACCTGTAGACCCAGCTATGCAGGAGGCTGAGGCAGGAGAATTGCTTGAGCCCAGGAGGTTGAGGCTGCAGTGAGCTGAGATGGTGCCACTGCACTCTAGCCTAGAAGACAGACCAAGACTCTGTCTCAAAAATAAATAAATAAATAAAGTATTGTGCTAGAGTAGAAAACTAGAACCAGCTCTGTCAGACTTGCCAAACTGACTTAGAAGTGCTGTACCTCAGTTTCTTCATATGCCACAAATTGCCCTCCATCTACACTAGGTAACCAATGAATTTGTTGCATGAGCTCCTGCTAATGCCAGCAATATCACTTTAAGAATGAGATGGCACCAAAATGTACATGAGGTGAGTCTGCTCTGTTAATTTTCTTTATTTTTCTTGACTCCTGATTTTTTTTTTTTTTTTTTTTAACCGAGTCTCGCTCTGTCACCCGGCTGGAGTGCAGTGGCGTGATCTTGGCTCACTGCAGCCTTCACCTCCTGGGCTCAAGCAGTTCTCCCACCTCAGCCTCTGGAGTATCTGGGACTACAGGCATGTGCCTCCATGCCTGGCTAATTTTTGCATTTTAGTAGAAACAGGGTTTTGCCATGTTGGCCTCGAACTCCTGAGCCCCCTACCTCAGCCTCCCAAAGTGCTGGGATTACAGATGTGAGCCACTGTGCCAGCCGCAATAGGCAGTTTTTCAGCCCTCCTATCCCCCTCCATGGACCTTCCCACCTTTTGGAGGCTCCCGTGTCCACTATTTCACTCTGTGGATTTATGTGGACCCATCATTTAGTTCCCACTTGTGAGAACATGCAGCGTTTGACTTTCAGAGTTAGACTTTCACTTAGGATAATGCCTTCAGTTCCATCCATGTTGCTGCAAAAGACATGATTGCATTCATTTTTATGGCTGAGTAGTCGTCCATGGTGTTTATATATCACATTTTCTTTATCCTGTCATCTCTCGATGGACTGCTAGATTGATTCCGTGATGGTTACTGTGAACAGCGCCGCGGTAAAGGTGCAAGTGCGAACAGCGCCACGGTAAAGGTGCAAGTGCGAACAGCGCCATGGTAAAGGTGCAAGTGCGAACAGCGCCACGGTAAAGGTGCAAGTGCAGGTGTCTTTTGATGTAATCATTTCTCTCCCTGTAGGTAGATAACCAGCAGTGAGATTGCTGGGTCCAGTGGTAGTTCTAGGTTTAGTCCCTGAGAAATCTCCATTTGTTTTCTGTAGCAGACTCTACTATTTGACTCTACTATTTAGTCCCTGAGACATCTCCATCTGTTTTCCATAGCAGACGCTACCCTTGAGCTACTTAAAGGCGCCCTGATTTCTCTGAGAGAGGTTCATAGGCATTCCTTGGACTTCTAAAAATAGTAACATGGAAACTGTTAGTTGGAGTCTTCCAGGTTTTTCAACAAACATTTGGTGGTCCCCATTGCTTAAAAATGCGCTAAAAACCCCTTGTTTCTCCCCAGCCTGTTAAAACTGGGAAATGCCTTTGTGCCGACAGACTTGGACTGACTTGAGGAATTTGCGAGCAGGTTCCCCGGAGGTGTAGGAAGAGCGGGAGAAGCAGCCTCTAGCTCCTTCGCAGGGAGGAGGTTGTTACTCGCCTTACCTTACTGACATCATCCATCTTCCGGCTCGCAAAGGGACTTTGGCAGATGAGGTTAAAAGTTTCATGCGTTGGATTCCCAGCAGGAGGTCTTGTGTGAGCTTGTTCCACCCTGTTGTGGATTTAAATCTGTTCAACTTGAGATAAGATATGTAAATCAGACCACAGCTGCCAGTCTAACCAGGTGTTACAAATACCAGTGCTAAATGAACATGCTCTAAGCCAGCTTTCTTTTCACTGGGAGCATGGATGAAAAATTCAGCCAAGAATTTTGAGCCTCTTGGGGTGGGGGTGTTGGGAGAGCACTATAGAACCCTGCAAAACAATAAGGTGTAACAATTCCTTCCTAGCAAGAAGTACTACATTTATCTCATTAGTGAAGCACATGTTGGGTGCTCGGTAATATTTGCTAAGCAAATAAAGACAAAGCACACAAGCTTGTGTCACAAAAGAAGAATAACTTCAACTGGAATTTTCTTCTGTCCATAAATAATTTTCTCAGGAATCCAGAAACGTAATAGACATACCAACTGTCCATTTTTCAAAAATGTACTGAGTAAAAATGTGCAGTGTCTCTCTTCACAAACATTTCTTTTTTCAATTTTCATTATTTTCCAAAACCTTGGAGATTGATAGCAGTTTGCAAACATTGCGTCAGCTAGAACTGTTCCCCCAGCTAGACTTTGCTCTGGTTGACCTCCCCTCTCCTGCGTTCTGGGTCATTCCTTTTTGTTACTAGGACCCAATCAGACATCTGGTCAAGATTGTGTTCAGGTGAGATTTTACTTGAGGAGACTCTGGTTTTGGTATCTTTTTCAGTGATGGTGAACTGGCGGTAGGAAACTTCTTCCCTCAGGGCCTGTTAACCCAGCCTCTCTAGGTAAGGCGACCTGGTGAACTTGTTTGCTTTAAGTGTGGGCGAATCAATTACTTCCATGTGATGTGTGGCTGCGAGTAAATCACTGCTCCTATGAACACAGCTGAGACTATTCACAACAGAGACAGTTTGAAATCAACCTTGTTTCTGTACATTGTTCAGAAAGAACTTTAAAAAAAAAAAACACTAAGTGAAAGCATGATTATTCTTCCAGGAAGTAGAATTACTAGCCTTTTAAAATCTGTGTTTAAGGTTCTAAGTTCTTACGTAAGGCATTTCAGAAGTAAGGGAAATCCCAATTCGGAGGAAAAGCAGAGTCATATGAAAAGGGTGCTAAACCGTGACTGCGTCGACGTTTTCAAACTCCAAAACAAAACTGCCTACGCTCCCAGCAGCCAGCTTCCACCTGGGTCTTGCTTTGATCTTCAGTGCTGGGATACAGTCCTAGTTTACTTAGGGAGAATTTTTGGAAGCATTCTTTTCTTTCCAAGGTTTTTTTCTTGAAATTGAGAAATAGCGCAGACTAAAGAGTAGTTGCTTCTTCATGTGCTTCATATTTATTTTACTGCGGCCTCTGTATTTCTGTGGAGGCCCATTTTTAAGATTAATTTTGGTCATGGATTACATTTGTAGATGCATACACATTCATATTGACATGGATTACCTGTTAATATTGGGAGGTGTTACTGGGTTAGTGTGTGTAATGTGTATTGATGTCAGCTTTTTAATACATTGTTATTTATGAAGCTGGGTTAAGCATCCTTTCTACTGCTGTGTTTAAAGTCACTCCCCTCATCTGCCCCATTTCCCGATGTAAATGTACAGATTGGATGAGATTAATTTCTCTTAAATTGGAAGGATTTGATCTATAATTATGGTGAAAAGGGAAGGATGATAACCACACCGATGTTAACATGTTTGAAATTACTCAAGTATTTAAGCTTTTCTTTTAGATCCAAGGTCTGTTTTTAGGGTACTATTATCTTTTTTTTTAATAAGATGGTTTTAGAGTTTTGTTTTGTTTTTGAGACAGGGTGTCACTCTGTCACCCAGGCTGGAGTGCAGTGGCTAGGTCTTTGCTTAGGGCATCTTCCACCTCCCAGGTTCATGCCATTCTCCTGCCTCAGCCTCCTGAGTAGCTGGGATTACAGGCACACGCCACCATGCCCGGCTAATTTTTGTATTTTTTGGTAGAGACAGGGTTTCACCATGTTGGCCAGGCTGGTCTCAAACTCCTGACCTCAAGTGATCCGCCCACCTCAGCCTCCCAAAGTGGTTTTAGATTTTTTAAATATGAGTTTTGGTTAAGTAATAAATAGTGATTAAGTCTGTATTTTGTGTGACAAGTATTATACAAAATGTTGTGGCTTTTCTTTTTTTTTTTTTTCAGGTCTTTGCTGGGTACAGTGGCTCACATCTGTAGTCCCAGCTCAGGAGGCTGAGGCAGGAGGATTGTTTTCAGTCCAGGTGGTCCAGGCCAGCCCGGGTGACATAGCGAGACCCCATCACCAAAAAAAATTTTTTTAATTAAAAAGCTTTGCTGGCTGGGTGCGGTGGCTTACGCCTGTAATCCCAGCACTTTGGGAGGCCAAGATCAGGAATTCGAGACCAGCCTGGCCAACGTGGTGAAACCCCATCTCTACTCAAAATACAAAAATTAGCCGGGTGTGGTGGCTGGCGTCTATAATCCCATTACTCTGGAGGCTGAGGCAGGAGAATTGCTTGAACCCGGGAGGCGGAGGTTGCGGTGAGCCGAGATCGCACCATTGCACTCCAGCCTGGGTGACAAGAGTGAGACTCCATCTCAAAAAAAAAAAAAAAAAAAAAAAAAAAAAGAGCTTTGCCTACAAGGAGTGTATCATCTAATGGAGGAAAATAAGAATTATATACAGAAACCTTATGGGATCAATTGTATCCAAATGGGAAAAATAGCACATAGAGTGAGCCAGCGGTGGGTATCAACAGCAGGCGCGGGAGTCCAGCGGGGAGGCCAGTGATGAGGGAGTCACGAAGGCTTGACCGGGTTCGGTAGAGTTGAGCTGAGCTTTGAAGCCTGGGAGGAGGGCAGCAGGGAGAAAGTGGGAAGGGGTTCCCAAGTGAGTAGCTCTTTGTTTTTTTTGTTTTTTTTTGAGACAGAGTCTCGCTCCGTCTCCCAGGCTGGAGTGCAGTGGTGTGATCTCAGCCCACTGCAACCTCTGCGTCTCGGGTTCAAGCGATTCTCCTGCCTCAGGCTCCCAAGTAGCTGGGATTACAGGCACCCGCCACCACGCCCAGCTAATTTTTGTATTTTTAGTAGAGACGGGATTTTACCATGTTAGCCAGAATGATTTCGATCTCTTGACCTTGTGACCCACCCACCTCGGCCTCCCAAAGAGCTGGGATCACAGGCGTCAGCCACCGCGCCCAGCTGTGAGTAGCACTTTCGTAGGAGACCTGGTTCAAATTGTGGAAAGGAAGGTGGAAGAGACAAGGCTAGGCCAGATTCTAGAGAGATACTTTTTAAAGCCTCACCTTCTTACAGATCGGCTCCTTGGCAGTACAGATTAGGAAAATGAAAACTCCGGCCACCTGGCAGGGCGCGGTGGCTCACGCCTGTAATCTCAGCACTTTGGGAGGCTGAGGCTGGTGGATCACCTGAGGTCAGGAGTTCGAGACCAGCCTGGCCAACCTGGTGAAACCCTGTCTCTACTAAAAATACGAAAATTAGCTGGGTGTGGTGGCGGGTGCCTGTAATCCCAGCTACTCAGGAAGCTGAGGCAGGAGAATCACTTGAACCCGGGTGGTGGAGGTTGCAGTGAGCCGAGATCGCACCGTTGCACTCCAGTCTGGGTGACAGAGCAAGATTTCTTCTCAAAAAAATATATAAATAACACTCGGCCTCCTTGCCTGGCCTGTGGTATCAAGAGTAAACTGGGATTTTAGAAATGTTAGTTATTGAGGCGGGGCACAGTGGCTTACCCCTGTAATCAATCCCAGCACTTTGTGAGGCCGAGGTGGGAGGATCACCTGAGGTCAGGAGTTCGAGACCAGCCTGGCCAACATGGTGAAACCCTGTCTCTACTAAAAATACAAAAATTAGCTGTCATGGTGGTGGGCGCCTGTAGTCTCAGCTACTTGGGAGGCTGAGGCAGGAGAATCGTTTGAACCTGGGAGGCAGAAGTTGCAGTGAGCTAAGATCGTGCCACTGCACTCCAGCCTGGGCAACAGAATGAGAATCTGTCTTTAAAAAAAAGAAAAGAAAAGAAAAGAAATGTTAGTTATTGAAATATCTGGCAGTTTACAGGTGGGTGTGATATGAGTGTTGGTTTCTTTTGACCTTGGAAGAAAACGCTGTAGGAGCCCCTTTTCCTCTTACCTCTGCCTGAGGTCGGCTCTGTGCACTTGTGTTTGAATGTGCAGCTTTGGTGCGGCAGGGACAGGGATGACGTGGACATTGGGTTTGGTGTGTGAACGTAGAGAAAGAACCAGGCCTGTGCTCAGAGCTCTTGGGTATGTCACGATAACTGAGGTAAAATCCTATTTTTACGAAAGTAGTCTATACATTATTTTCAGAGTGAAAAGGAAATGGTTAATTTAGTCTAAGAGTTTGTTTTTTAAAGCCCTACTTAAGTGGAATAATAGAAAATAGAATGTATGGACTCCGTTTCCTTTAATTTATGAATTGAGTTTAAAAAACTATAGAAGAGTCTTGACATCATTCATTGCTTCCTCTTCTAGTACGTTTCTTATTATAAAACTCATTTTTGTTAATACACAGTTACATAAAAATCGGAAGTAACACAGAACCAGATAGAAACGATGAAAAAGCAGGACTCTCTTCTTCGTTTGAGTAAAATCAAAGCAAAGTGCCTGTCACATAAAAGACACTGATGCCTGTTCACATGAATGAGTGTTGTCAAGAGCCACTAGCATTAGGGCCAACAATGGCTGTTTTGTGTTTACGATCTTTATTTTCACCCACCACTTACCCGTATGAAGAAGCCCACTCATGGTAATGAGCAGGGTGATTCAGAAAGACTTCCCACTGTGACACGCTCTCATTCATGGTGCTCTTGAAGGTCAAGGAAAACAGCTTTTTGAAAAGGGCTTGGCTGTTAAGTCACCATATAGGGATTTTTAGGGATGTGACTTTATTTATTTATTTATTTATTTATTTATTTAGAGATGGAGTCTCGCTCTGTCGCCAAGGCTGCAGTGCAGTGGCATGATCTTGGCTCACTGCAACCTCTGCCTTCTGGGTTCAAGTGATTCTCCTGCCTCAGTCTCCCGAGTAGCTGGGATTATAGGCGTCCACCACTATGCCCAGCTAATTTTTTTTATTTTTTTGAGACAGAGTCTCGCTCTGTTGGCCAGGCTGGTGTACAGTGGTGTGATCTCCGCTCACTGCAGCCTCCACCTTCCAGGTTCAAGTGATTCTCCCATCTCAGCTTCCCAAGTAGTTGGGATTACAAGCTCATACCACCATGTCTGGCTAATTTTTGTATTTTTGGTAGAGACGGGGTTTCACCATGTTAGCCAGGCTGGTCTCGAACTCCTGGCCTCAGGTAATCCTCCCACCTCGGCCTCCCAAAGTGCTGGGATTACAGGCGTGAGCCACAGCACCTGACCAGGATATAACTTTAAAGACAATTTCTTGCCTAAGATATGTTTATTCTCTATTTTGGAACAAATCTTCACATAACTCATGGTGTGCACGCCAGCCCCTTCCTAGCGTGTAGATGTGCACTTCGACCCTGCTGTAGTGTGTAAGTGTGCTCACTGACCTCTGCCCTACTGCATGTCCCGACACAGGAAGGGGGACGTCTTTTAGAAGCTCATTTCTACCTCTTTCCCACCTCAACTGTGCTTGTCTTGACTGTATCTTAAAAGTGCTGGT
Organism: Macaca thibetana thibetana; assembly: GCF_024542745.1. Taxonomy (NCBI): domain Eukaryota; kingdom Metazoa; phylum Chordata; class Mammalia; order Primates; family Cercopithecidae; genus Macaca; species Macaca thibetana. Next base: position 11,743,219 of record NC_065586.1, read on the forward strand.
TAATGGTGGGTGTCTGGACAGGGTAGGAGAGTCTATAAACCTATACCAAAGTCCTCTCTTACACACGGTTTTGCTTTCCATGGTTTCAGTTACTTGCAGTCAACCGTGGTCCAGAAATATTCGATGGAAAATTCCAGAAATAACTCCTTCATAAGTTTTAAATTGTGTACCGTTGTGAGCAGTGGGATGAAATGTCGTTCTGATCCATCGCCTCCTGCATGCGAATCCTCCTTTGCCCGGCGTCCCCACCTGCCCATCACTTAGTAGCCACCTCAGTTCTCAGGTCAGCTCTCTATGTCACAGTGCTTATGTTCAAGTCACTTTTATTGAGTAATGGCCCTGAAGCAGAAGAGACATGATGCTGGCTGGCAATTTGTATATGCTGAAGAGAAGCTACCCAGTGCTTCCTTTAACTGAAAGGGGTGAAAGTTCTCAACTTAGAGAAGAAAAAAAATCAAATGCTGAGGTCACTAAGACCTACTGTAAGAACACATCATCTGGCCAGGCGCGGTGGCTCAAGCCTGTAATCCCAGCACTTTGGGAGGCCGAGACGGGCAGATCACGAGGTCAGGAGATCGAGACCATCCTGGCTAACACGGTGAAACCCCGTCTCTACTAAAAAAATACAAAAAACTAGCCGGGTGAGGTGGCAGGCTCCTGTAGTCCCAGCTACTCCGGAGGCTGAGGCAGGAGAATGGCGTAAACCCGGGAGGCGGAGCTTGCAGTGAGCTGAGATCCGGCCACTGCGCTCCAGCCTGGGCGACAGAGCGAGACTCCTTCTCAAAACGAAAACAAAAACACATCATCTTCTATCTGTGAAGTTGTGCAGAAGGAAAAAGAAATGTATATTAGTTTCGCTGTCACACTTCATACTGTACAAGTTATGGCCACTGTGTGACAAGTGCTTAGTTACCTTTGTAGGTAGAAGACGTGAACACAAACAAGCTCCAGTTGCTGGCAGATGGGTTGGGATTGGTGCTGTCTGCAGTTTCAAGCATCCACTGATGCTCTTGGAACATACCCCCTCAGATAAAGGAGAACTGCAGCAATACAGGCACATGGGGTTGAGTCTTCAGACCCAGCCTGGACCTGTTTTTGTGAAGTGTTTGCAATGGCAATGAGTTGGGACAGTTCTCTTTTTAAAACGTAACACAGACTGGCTAAGCAAGATTGGTTCTACGTGACTTGACTAAGGAGAATGCTTTTTCCATTCACGTTCAGAACTACCAGAGACAGTAATTACCTTGTGATTTGGTTGAAGCTGTCTGTAGGGAATCCAAGTCTTACAAGACACGATTTCCTTCCCCCACATTTACTCGGTGCAAAACCTGATGATAGAATGTGGGAAACTTCATGTTATTTGTTCCAGCTTATATTCTTCAGTAAAGTGCATCGGGTTAACCTTTCCCTGGTTAGTTTTGAGCTGAACTGTGGTGGTAGAAAAGGTTACCTTCGGTGTTTTTCCTCTTCTGTTACTACACCCTTGCCGTCTTTGGGCTTCCCTCCTGAATTGCCCTGGGGTTTCTAGGTGATCCGTGTCCTTTCTTCCCTCATTAAATCATAACTTATCTGCCTGTATCATCTCCTGACATACTGGGTCTTTCAAAGGCTCCAAGGTGCTAAAATGACCTGATAAATCATTTCTTTAGCCTCCAGGAAACCTTCCTTTTCTGTGTTGGTGGCAGCCAGACTCAGGTGCCTGAAGGACACACGCAGGTGCCCTCCGGTGAGTGAGGCGGGCAGGTATCTGTTTTGGAACAATCAGGTCTTCTCCCCCCCTACCCACACTCACCCCCCAGACTCACCACTGGCGTGTGAGCCTGGATATGCGTGTGAAACACAGCGCTGGGGTTTAAATGTACATGAATAGAATTGTGCTAAGAATCTAACTCTGACTTTTCCTTGAATGCTTTGAAGGTCTGTGCATGGCCTCATCCCGCTGGTCTAACTGATGTGCAGTATTCCATAGTAAGCATTTACCACGTCTCTACTTATAGAAAGTTCATGGTAGGTGAAGAACCTGGACTGCCACCAACTCTTCTCAACAGCAAGCAACGCTGTATACCCATCCCGGCAAGTGTTTCCATTTGTTCCTAGTAGAGAGCTCCCCTGGAGTGAAGGCTGAGCAGTGGGATGTGTGGCTCATAGGACACACTTAGTTTCTCTAAGTACTGCCCAGTTGCCCTACAGAACGGTTGTGTGAATTCACTCCCAGCAGGTTCACAAAGGTTGCCCCATGTTCTTGCTGACACTTGTTATTGTCTTAATTTTTGCCACTCCAGTAGGTATGAAAAAATGAATTGTAGTTTTCACTTAAATTTTGCACTTTTTTTGTTCACTAGTGAGGTTGAACATCTGTCTTGTACTTCGTAATCATCTGGTTTCCTCTTTTGTACACTGTCTAATCATATTCCTTGTTCATTATTTTTTTCTGAGTTTCTTATTTAGAAGATTTTCTTACATTCTAGCTATCAGTTCCTTATGCGTGTTAGACAGTACATATCTTCTACCAGCTGGCAGCTTTTCTCTTGATATTGTCTATGGTGTCCTTAATTTTTATGTAGACAGATGCATTGAAATTTTCATCTTATAACCTGTATTTTTTGAGTCCTAATGAATAGAAAGATTAATAGAGCAAAATAGGAAATTCAGAAATAGAACCAACATCATATAAACATTTAGTATAAATAACATTAGTATTTCAAAACAGTGGTAAGAGATGGATCCTTCAGTACTTGGCACTGGAGCTGTCGGGTAACCTTGGCTTGAGGGCAGGGAACAGGTCTCTACTCCACACGTGACACTGACGTAAATCCAAGGCAGATCAGATATTTAAATATGAAAAATGAAACCATAAAAATGCTAGTAGAAATTCGAGAGGTATATTCTATATTCTTAGAATAGGAAAGGCCTAAATTTGCAAAAACACAAGCTATAAACAAAAAGATTGATAAATTCAACTACATAAAAATAAATTCTTTAGGTCGTATTACAAATTAAAAAAAAAATACTTACAATTTATATCTAACGATTTCTGTAGGATAGAAATAAAACTTTCCAGTCTGTTTCATTGCTCTGTCTATCCTAGTACCAGTGCCTTGTGTTTTACTTACTACTACTTTATATTAACTCCTTGGCTGGGTGTGGTGGCTCACGCCTGTAATCCCAACGCTTTGAGAGGCCAAGGTGGGCGGATCATGAGGTCAGAAGTTCAAGACCAGCCTGGGCAACATGGCGAAACCCCATCTCTACTAAAAACACAAAAATTAGCTAGATGTGGTGGTGGGCACCTGTAATCCCACCTACTCGGGAGACTGAGGCAGGAGAATCACTTGAACCCGGGAGGCAGAGGTTGCAGTGAGCTGAGATCACGCCACTGCACTCTAGCCTGGGCAACACAGTGAGACTGTGTCTCAGAAAAAAAAAAAAAAAAAAAAAACTTAAAATACAATATGGAATAGCAGTGGTGAAAACAGAAATGGTTTTTAATATTTTCCGTTAAGTATAGTGTTTGCTGTCTTTATTTTCATTTTCATTTTATTTATTTATTTATTTTGAGACAAGGTCTCGCTCTGTTGCCCAGGCTGAAGTACAGTGGCCACAATCTCAGCTCACTGCAACCTCCGCCTCCCAGTCTCAAGCGATTCTCCTGCCTCAGCCTCCCGAGTAGCTGGGACTACAGGCGCACTCCTCCATGCCTGGCTAATTTTTGTATTTTTAGTAGAGATGGGTTTCGCCATGTTTGCCAGGCTGGTTTCAAAAGCCTGTCCTCAGGTGATCCTCCTGTCTTGGCCTCCCAAAGTGCTGGGATTACAGGTGTGAGCCACCACACCCATCATCATTTGCTGTCATTAAAAAAAACTCTTAGTTAACAAAAAAAAATTCCTCCTAATTTGTGAAGTTTTAAAAACATTTCTGCATAATTTTAAGTTTCTCAAATGCTTCTTTCATCATCTGTTGAGATAATTGAATGGCTTTTCTCATTTAACCTGTTAATGTCGTACATCACATTGGAAAATTAATGTGATGCCAGCCTTACAATCTTGGGATTAACTCTTCTTTGTCATTATTTGGTTTATAGACCCAGTTTACTAATAATTTTATTTGGGACTTTTTGCATCTGCATTTTTAAATGACTGGCTTGTCATTTTTTCTTTCTCATATATTCTTTGGGTTTTGGTATCAAGGTTTTAGTAGCCTCAAAATTAGATAGTGGGGGCCGGGCGCGGTGGCTCATGCCTATAATCATAGCACTTTGGGAGGCCAAGGCGGGTGGATCACCCTGAGGTCAGGGGTTTGAGACCAGCCTGACCAATATGGCGAAACCTGTCTCTACTAAAAATACAAAAATCAGCCAGGCGCGGTAGCTCACACCTGTAATCCCAGCGACTTGGGAGGCTGAGGCAGGAGAATCGCTTGAACCTGGGAGGCGGACGTTACAGTGAGCCAAGATTGTACCACTGCACGCACTCCAGCCTGGGCATCAGAGTAAGACTCAAAAAAAAAAAAAAAATATATATATATATATATGATGATATATATATATATATATATATATATGATGGTGGGGGTTGTCTCTTCTTTTTCTCTTCTCTGGAAAAGTTTGTGTAAGGTTGGAGTTATTTGTTCCTTGAATATTTGGTAGAACTCTCCAGCAAAACTTTCTGATTGGCTTTTCACTATTGAAAGATTTTTATCTGCCGATTCATTTTCATTAGTGGTTATAAGACTTCAGATTTTTTATTTTATTCTTGAATAAGCTTTAACGAGATATTCTTCCAGGAATTTGTCCACTTCATCCATGCTTTCAAATTTACTGGCATAAAATTGTTCATAAAAACCTTTTCAACATCTATGGCACCTATAGTTATGCCCCACTTTTTATTCTGATATTCATCTATTTTTTCCCCTCAGTTCTGTTGAAAGTTTGTCAATTTTATTAATATTTTCAAAAACAATTTTTTGTTTTATTTTTCTCTACTGTATGTTGTTCTGTTTAATTTCATACTCTTTGTTTTCTCGTTGATTTTGCATTTATTCTCTTGGGTTTTTTCTAACTTAAGTTAGACGCTTGGTTCATTAAATTTCAGCCTTCTTGCCTCATGTCACAGGCATTTCAGTGATGTTTCAGCTGTATCCCACAGGTTTCGATAGGTAGCATTTCTATTATTTATTTACGAGTATTTCTCAATTCCTAATGTTGTTTCTGAGAGTTATTTAGAAGTATAAATTCCTAGTGCCTACACACGTGGGTTCTTCCAGTTATCTTTAGTACATTGATTTCTAATTTAATTGCTCTGTAATAAACAAATATATATTTGATACCAGTCTCTTAAAATTTTTCAAGACTTGCTTTCTGGCCCCACATCATCTGTTCTCCTACGTATTCTGCATGAGGCTGAAAGAATGTGTATTGTGAAGCTGTTGCATATAATGTGTTTTAAATGTTAATGAGATCAGCTGGGCAGGGTGGCTCACGCCTGTAATCCCAGCACTTTGGGAGGCCGAGGCAGGCAGATCACGAGGTCAGGAGATCGAGACCATCCTGGCTAACAGGTGAAACCCTGTCTCTACTAAAAATACAAAAAATCAGCCGGGCATGGTGGTGACGCCTGTAGTCCCAGTCCCTTGGGAGGCTGAGGCAGGAGAATCCCTTGAACCCGGGAGGCAGAGCTTGCAGTGAGCCAAGATGGTACCACTGCAGTTCAGCCTGGGCCACAGAGCGAGACTCCCGTCTCAAAAAAAAAAAAAAAAAAAAAAAAAAAAAAAATGTTGATTAGATCAAACTTCCCATTATATTGTTCAAGTCTTCTATATTCTCATGCTTGATATATCAGTTGCCAAGAAAGGTGTGCTAAAGGCTGGGCGTGGTGGCTCACGCCTGTAATCCCAGCATTTTGGGACACTGAGGCAGGTGGATTGCCTGAGCTCAGGAGGCAACACGTGAAACCCCGTCTCTACTAAAATATAAAAAATTAGCCAGGTGTGGTGACGTGAGCCTGTAGTCCCAGCTACTTGGGAGGCTAACGCAAGAGAATCACTTGAACCCGGGAGGCGGAGGTTGCAGTGAGTTGAGATCGTGCCACTGCACTCCAGCCTGGCAACAGAGCAAGACTCCATTTCAAAAAAAAAAATCTAATGTGACAATGTTTTTCTTTTAACTGGATCATTTTCCATTAAATGTAATTATGCAAATATTTAGATTTTTATCATAATTTGTGCTTTTTATTTGTCCTCTTCTGTTTTTTCTTTTATCCTTGCCTTCTTTTGGAATGATTTATTTTTTAATCTTTCATTTATCACCTCCTGTAATTTAGATGATAAATATTCTGGGTTTTTTTAGTGGTTTCTCTAGAGATTTTAACATGAATGCTTATATAATTTTAAACTTGGTCAATATTTTAACTTCCTTTAGAACTCAGATCCCCTCCCTCCTGTGTGTGCTGTCACTGTGGCATGTTTCAGCTCTGCCTTGTCGTAGAAAACAGGATTGTTTGATACACTCAGTGTTTGTTGACATTTACTTGCCTATTTAGTCCACATCTTTCCTCCCTGAAATAGAGCCTTTTTAAAACTCTGTTTTTATTTATATAGAAATTTATAACATTTTCCCTTGGTCTTTTTTCCACAAACATTTTTTTAATCAGAGGTACAGGTTTTCAGCAGTTAAAACCTTTAGCAATTTTTCACGAATATATGTTTGTATACATATACGTATATGTGTGTCAATGTGTGTGTTTTTCAACCTGTCTTGGTTTCAGATGAAACAGAACTTCTGGAAATTTGCATTTTCTATACTATTTTGCCATTGTTCTTGAAAAAATATTTTTATAGGCCAGGTGCAGTGGCTCACGCCTGTAATCCCAGCACTTTGGGAGGCGGAGGTGGGCAGATCACCTGAGGTCAAGAGTTCGAGACCAGCCTGGCCAACATGGTGAAACCCCATCTCTACTAAAGATACAAAAATTAGCTGGGCATGGTAGCACATGCCTGTAGTCCCAGCTACTCGGGAGGCTGAGGCAGGAGAATTGCTTGAACCTGGGAGACGGAGGTTACTGTGAGCCGAGATCATACCACCGCACTCCAGCCTGGGCAACAGAGTGAGATTCTGTCTCAAAAAAAAAAAAATTTTTTTTAAATTTTAAAAATTAGCCCGCTGCGGTGGTGGGCTCCTGTAATCCCAGCTACTCAGGAGGCTGAGGCAGGGGAATCGCTTGAATCTGGGAGGCAGAGGTTGCAGTGAGCCAAGATCATGCCACTGCACTCCAGCCTGGGCGACAGAGCGAGACTCCATCTCAAAAAAAAGAATGTTTTTATAGTACATATAGGTTTAGGTTGAGGGTTTTCTTGTGGTTTTTTTTTTCTGCAATATTACTGTTTCCATTGCTGCTGTTTCAATAAGTCAGTCTAATTATCACTTCTTTGAAAATAATCTGTCTTTTCTTTGAGTGCATTTGATTGTTTGAGACAGGGTCTTTGCCCTGCCACCCAGGCTGGAGTCCAGTGGCATGATCACAGCTCACTGCCACCTCCAACTCCTGGGCTCAGGTGATCCTCCCACCGCAGCCTCCCCAGCAGCTAGGACTACAGGCATGTGCCGCCATGCCTGGCTGTTTTAAAATTTCTTATAGAGATAAGGTCTCACTGTGCTGCCCAGGGTGGTCTTCAACTCCCAACCTCAAGAAATGCTCCCACCTCAGCCTCCCAAAGCACCGGGATTACAGGTATGAGCCACTACACCCAGCCACTTTGTATATTTTTACAATATCTTTAAGTTTTTCAAAAGGTAATACATTCATATGGTTAAAAAAGAAAAGGATATTATATTTCTAGAAACTCTCCATTTAACTCTTGTCCTTAATTCACTTCTACCCCTCACACACAACAATTGTTGTTGACTTGTATATCCTTCCAAAGTTTCTTATGCATACAACAACAAATACAAATATACATTCTTAATCTGTAATCTCTTGGTTTTACACAATGCATAGTATTTTATATATAGTCCTAGACTTTGCATTTTTTTGCTCAGTAATATACCCAGAGATCTTTACTCTCAGTACATGGAGAGCTTCATTTTTTTTTTTTTTTTTTTTTTTGAGACGGAGTCTTGCTGTGTCACCCAGGCTGCAGTGCAGTGGCCGGATCTCAGCTCACTGCATCCTCTGCCTCCCGGGTTCAAGCGATTCTCCCACCCCAGCCTCTCTTGTAGCTGGGATTATAGTCATGAGCTACCACGTCCGGCTAATACTTGTGTTTTTACTAGAGACAGGCTTTCACCATGTTGGCCAGGCTGGTCTCAAACTCCTGACCTCAAGTGAGCCACCCACCTTGGCCTCCCAAAGTGCTGGGATTACAGGCGTGAGCTACCACACCCAGCCTTCCCTGTTCTTCATACAGCTGATTAGTATTCAGTTACATGGATGTACTCTATTTAACCAGCCCCTTATGTTAGACACTTAGGTTATTTTGGGGATTTTTGTTATTACAGACAATTCTACAGTGAGTAACCTTATAAGGTTGGTGCAAAAGTAATCATGACTTTTGCCATTGAAAATAATGGAAAAAGGCTGGGCGCGGTGGCTCAAGCCTGTAATCCCAGCACTTCAGGAGGCCGAGACGGGCGGATCACGAGGTCAGGAGATCAAGACCATCCTGGCTAACACGGTGAAACCCCGTCTCTACTAAAAAAATACAAAAACTAGCCGGGCGAGGTGGCGGGTGCCTGTAGTCCCAGCTACTCAGGAGGCTGAGGCAGGAGAATGGCGTGAACCCGGGAGGCGGAGCTTGCAGTGAGCTGAGATCCAGCCACTGCACTCCAGCCTGGGCGACAGAGCAAGACTCCGTCTCAAAAAAAAAAAAAAAAAAGAAAATAATAGAAAAAAACATAATGACTTTTGTAGCAACCTAATACATATGTCCCTGTGTGTGTGCAATTTCTCAGTAGGATAAATTTCCCCAAATGGACTTGCTAGGTGCGTGGGAATAGATTTTACATTTTGTGCGGTTGCCCCCAGAGGCCTTATGCCAGTTTACACTCCCACCAGCAGAGCCTCAGAGCACCTTGTTTCCCCACAGCCTTGTAGCTACTGTTTCGAGACTGCTTTCAAGATTTGCAGCTGCTTTTAACTTTTTCTTGTTTTCGGTGTTCTGTGGTCTCATTGTGATTGTCTAATAGTACATTTCAAATTTTTATTCTGTGTGGGATTCATGAGAATTCCTCTGTCTGTGGATTGATGTCTTTATCAGTCAGCGGGATACAGAGAATACACACAGAAATGAATAATTTAGGAAAGTTTAATTAATAGATTATTTACAAAAATTATAGGCAGCGTTAGGGAAAGCAGCAGAGGATGGTTCGGTACCTAGAGGACAGCAACACTCAGTAGCTGTTAGCACCCCTGGGCCCTGGGGGAAAGGGAGGGAGCCATGGAAGCTGGGGAGGGAGCTGAGAGGAAGGGCAGAGGCTGGGGTCCTCGGCAGGACCCACCGGCCTACAGGGAGCTGGCAGCCTGCCTTTCATGCCGGGGTCTCATTGGCTGGACTGAACCAGCAGCCCCACAGCAAGGGTGCCCATCTGATACCTTCCTGCTCCTGAGCCAGGAGAGTGAGGCTAGAGAAAGACGGAGAATGGTTCTGATGGGGGGACTCTCAGACTGAGGCTGTACCACACAGTGTCTTTCATCCGTTGTGAAACACGCTCAGCCATTGTCTCCTTGAACATTACCTCATTCGTTCATTCATTCATTCATTCTGGAGATGGAGTCTCACTCTGTTGCCCAGGCTGTAGCGCAGTGGCACGATCTCAGCTCACTGCATCCTCCACCTCCCGGGTTCAAGCGACTCTCCTGCCTCAACCTCCCAAGTAGCTGGGATTACAGGCGTGCCTACACCTGGCTAATTTTTGTATTTTTAGTAGAGATGGGGTTTTACCATGTTGGCCAGGTGGTCTCAAAATCCTGACCTCAAGTGATTCGCCTGCCTCGGCCTCCCAAAGTGCTGGCATTACAGGCGTGAGCCACCGCACCCGGCCTCGAACACTACTTCCGCCCCATCTGCTCTCCTCCCCTCTGAGAAACTCTAGTTAAACACAAACCTTAGACGTAGACATAACCCTTCTCAGCCTGTGCTGGGTCTCTTAACCTCTCATTGGTTTTCACATCTCTCTGTGCTACAGTCTGGACCAATGATAGGTTTCTTCAGATCACTTTTCTTTCTTACATTCTCTGTCTAGCTATATTTGAATATTTGATCTTCTGTTTACCCTGTCTGTCAAGTTTAATTGTTATCAATTTTTTCTTTCTAAAAAGTTCTATTTGGTTGTCTTCCACATTACTCTGGTTATTTTTTAGGATGATAGCCTTTCCTCCTGCCTGTCCCTGGACGTGGGCAGTCACAGGTGATTTACATTTCATCCAGCACTGGAACAGTTTTGAACAGTTAGATAGACTCCGGCCAGGCCATGGAGTCTGTCTAACTGCCAGAGAGGAAGGTTTCTGGGATTTGGTTTTGCTTTGTTTGTTTGTTTTAGAGATAGCCAGCTGTGTCACGCAGGCCGGAGTGCAGTTGTGTAATCATAGCTCACTACAGCCTCAGATTCCTGGGCTCGAGCCATCCACCCACCTCCCGAGAATACAGGCACGCAGCACCACGCCTGGCTAATTTTGCTATTTTTGGTAGAGTTGGGGTTGAGGGGGGTACCTCTGTGTTGCCCAGGCTAGTCTCGAACTCCTGGCCTGAAGCAATCCTCCCACATCAGCCTCCCAAAGTGTTAGGGTTACAGGTGTGAGCCACCACTCCCAGCCTTTCCAGGGTTTTACCTTCTCTTGTCCCCAACTTTTTCCTGTAGCTCATGACTAGGCTCAAGTGTCTCCTATTCTTAAAGGAAAAACAAACAAACATATAGATAGATAGATAAATAGATATAGATATATAGACTCCAAAATGCTTTTCTTTAACCTCATTTTCCTCTACAGCTATTGCCTCGTCTCTCTTTTCTGTTTCTCTTTTCAACCCAAATTCAGAAACCGCTAACCATCTGCTTCCAGGATTGCTGTTCCCGGCACAGCCCACTGTATTGTGATTTCTAACCCGCCTTCACAAGGTCACCTTAGTTGATGGAGTCAGTGGCTGGTTTTTAGTCTTTATTCTGGTTTGTTGTTGTTGCTGTTGTTGTTTTGAGCCGGAGTCTTGCTCTGTCACCCAGGCTGGAGTGCAATGGCGCGATCTCGGCTCACTGCAACTTCTGCCTCCCACATTCAAGCGATTCTCCTGCCTCAGCCTCCCAAGAAACTAGGATTACAGGTGCCTGCCACCACACCCAGCTAATTTTTTGTGTTTTTAGTAGAGATGGGGTTTCACCATGTTGGCCAGGCTGGTCTCAAACTCCTGACGTCAAGTGATCCGCCCGCCTCGGCCTCCCAAAGTGCCGGTGCGCCCAGCCGCCCACTCTGTTCTTTCCCTTGCTTCTTTCCACTCACAGAATGTCATAGAGATGGAGGGGCCACCTCATTCTTTTTTAAACAGTGTGTGGTGTTCAGTTAGCCTCACTGCTTTCAGGGCCTTCTCCTGGTTCTGCCCACGCTTCACACCATGGCCAGAGTCGCCTTTCTAAACTGTAAGTGGATTCTGTCCCTCTGCGGGGTGTAAAACTCCCTTGGTGCCCCCCACCTGTAGGCAAAGTTCAGAAATCAAAGCTGCATTTACTGGGGTCCAGTTGACCTCATCCCCCCCGTTTGCACCTCTCTACCTGTTTTGCAACCTGTGTTGTATCTTGAGCTTGAGCCGAGTTCACTGCTTTATCCTGAGCACTTGCCATTTTTCAAACAGGCATATATTTCCACATCTTTGTTAATTCTTTTTTCTCTGTTAGGAATGCCCATAGGGGTGGGTGATGTCAAAGTGTTGTTTCAAGAGTGTGTTTAATGGGCCAGGTGCAGTGGCTCACGCCTGTAATCGCAGCACTTTGGGAGGCCGAGGCGGGGGGATCACCTGAGGTCAGGAGTTTGAGACCAGCCTGACCAACAACATGGTGAAACCCCGTCTCTGCTAAAAAATACAAAAATTAGGCTGGGCACAGTGGCTCACGCCTGTAATCCCAGCACTTAGGGAGGCCGAGGCAGGCGGATCACAAGGTCAAGAGATCAAGACCATCCTGGCCAGCATGGTGAAACCCCGTCTCTACTGAAAATAAAAAAAATTAGCTGAGAGTGGTGGCGCATGCCTGTAGCAGCTACTTGGGAGGGTGAGGCAGGAGGATCGCTTGAACCTGGGAGGTGGAGGTTGCAGTGAGCCAAGATCGCGCCACTGCACTCCAGCCTGGCAACAGAGCGAAACTCCGTCTCACAAAAAAAAAAAAACAAAAATTAGCCGGGCATGGTGGCAGGCACCTGTAATCCCAGCTACTCGGGAGGCTGAGGCAGGAGAATCACTTGAACCCAGGAGGCAGAGGTTGTAGTGAGCCAAGATTGCACCATTGCACTTCAGCCTGGACGACACAGTACAACTCTGTCTCAAAAAAAAAAAAAAAAAAAAAAAAAAGTTTAGCTGTCTCCTTAAATCTTAGAGCTTGGCTGAGTCGTCACCTTTGCTGTGAAGTCTCTGAACCCTCCCTGGAGCCATGGGCACTCCTTCCTGGGCACTCCTGGACCCCTGTAATGGCACCGAACATTGTTACGTTATCTGTCTTCCCTTAGAGTTGGCGCTATGTGGCAGAATCACTTGTAGAACTCCTTAAAAACACACACTCCCAGCCTTTACCCCCATAAATGTATTCTGTAGGTCTGGGTCTGAGTCCCAAAGAGCTTCTCATCCATTGCCTGGGTGAAGCATCAGTGCACAAATGGGCTCCTCTATGGAAGGGAAGTCTGATTCATCTGCCTTTCTCTAGTACCTGGAATCTCCCCAAAGTGAGGTAGGAAAACAGTAAGCATCAAAGAATATGCTTAGGCTAGAAAGGAAGATAGGGTTCAGATGGAAGCAGGTGATGACTGATAGGCTGAAACTTTCATTCTCAAGCCTGTTGGGAATGGGTTTAAGTTGACTGCTTTTGGGAGAGTGGTAACAATTAAGTGGTGTTTCAAGATTAATCCAACTGGAGAATCCGGCAGAAGTGTAGAGAAGAGGGAGAAGGCAAGGAGGACAGCAGGTGGCAGCTGTAGTTGGAACGTGTATCCCAAAGCTCACGTGTTGGAAACTTAATACCCAGCATGGCCATGTTGAGGGGCGGGGACGGGAAGAGGTGATGAACATTTTCACGCTGTTATTGCAGGAGTGGGTTCACTATAAAAGCCAGTTTGGCCCTTTCTCATGCTCTCTTTCCAGTGATGCCTTCCGTTATGTTAGGATACAGCAGGACATAGCAGGAAGGCCTTCAGCAGATGTGGCCCTGGATCTTGGATTTCCCAACCTCCCAAACCACAAGCCAGGTAAGTTTGTTTCTTGTACAGCAGCACAAAACAGATGAAGACAATGGCTGTGGCAATAACGTAGGCATGTGCTAAAATGGTCCTGAACTTGGATGTGCGACCAGAAGGGAAGTGGGTACAACTGACGTTGTAAAGGAAGAGTCTGCAGGGCTCGGCAGCTGGCGACCTGTGAGTGGCAGGGAGGGGAGGAGTCGGAGACATCTCCATGGCTCATTTGTGTGACGAGGCTGCAAGCCCCTGTGTCTAGGGATGGGCGCTGATTAACATAATGTGGCTCTGGCGTTTGGCAAAACCAGCCCCTTCAGGGGAATGGTGGAAAGACCTGGTTACTTGAGCTGCTCTGTACACCCGAGTGTGGCCATTTGCTCCCATCCCAGTGGTGGGATGGGGAAAGGAGGGCTTTGTGTGTAACACCATCTAGGTCATTCCAGGGCCTCTGGGAATGTACGGAGAAGATGAAGGAAGGGAGCTGCCTTTCCGGCTCCACAGCCCACCAGCTCTCCTAGGACCATGATTTTGTCCTTTTTTTTTTTCACTATTTGGAGTAGTGGCAAATTTATGTATATGCGTATCATCTTCTGGTTTCCTAGCCTTGCTCTTAATCGCCATTTGATGTGTACCGATTGAGCAGAAATGTGTTTTTTTTTTAAATCTGTTTTACAGAGTTGTCTGTAAGGTTTCTCAGAGGAGGTTTTCATGGTAATGCTTGAAGTCTTAAATGACAGGGTTCCCCTAAAGGTGTTCAAGGCAGACTGCATTTTGTCCACAAGTGGTCATGTTTCTATTAATCAGCAAGAGGCTTATTCCTATGAGTCTTCTTTGGTCTTCTAGAAGGTTCTGTTGAACTGTCTTAACACGCCATTCAGGGGCTGGGCTGGATTTCGTGCTAAAAGGGTCAGAGGACCAGGCATGGTGGCTCACACCTGTAATCCCAGCACTTTGGGAGGCCAAGGCAGGTGGATCACTTGAGCTCAGGAGTTCAAGACCAACCTGGGCAACATGACGAAACCCTGTCTCTACAAAAAATAAGCTGGGTGTGGTAGTGCATGCCTGTAGTCCCAGCTACCCAGGAGGCTGAGGTGGGAAGACTGCTTGAGCCCATGAGGTCAAGGCTGCAGTGTGTTGTGATTTTACCACTGCACTCCAGCCTGGTTGGCAGAGTAAGACCTTATCTCAAAAAAAAGGTAGCTGGGGTTGGAGGGCGGTCAGAGGACTATATGAAATTAAGCGGCTTACAGGGGACAGTTTCAGTGTCTTTGCTCCTGGAAGTAAAGATGGGAACTTCCTCACAGTATTAACCGGGGGTACTTTACTTATTCTGAACACGTTGCAATAGCATTTGAGGTTTCTGTAGAGTCCTCAGTGTCGGAGATATCAGTCAGGCTCCCAGTGGTAACACGTTAGCTCTTGTCACCTCCCCTCAAGTGTGAACTGTAACGGAGCTGGAGAAGCAACCACAGTTTATGGCGTCTGAGACAGAAAAGCCAGGGAGAGCCTGAGTGCGAAAGAGCTTGGAAGTGCAGAGGAAGATGCCACATTATTCTGTCATATTTCCAGCAGCAAAGTCATCTTGAATATACCCATCTTTCCTTCAGATTATTCCACCTTCACATGGTGACTCGTGCCTATAATCCCAGCTACTCAGGAGGCCAAGGCAGGAGGATCATTGGAGCCCAGGAGTTCAGTGCCAGCCTGGACAACATAGCAAGACTATCTCTGAAAAAAAATTTTTTAAAATTATTCTTATGTCTTCAGAATGGTTAACAATATAAAAGAGAAGTGGCAGTCAGCATCCTCAAACCGGTTGACTTAGCGTTTCCCAATCCCCTTTACCCTAATGATCGAGTTTGAGAGTAGAGATGCATCTAAGCCATGTTTTTGAGGGATGGAGGCGTTTTACAGTCTAGGCTCACTGACCACTGTCATTCGTGTTTGGTGTCTCTAGGAGTGAGCTGTTGCCGCAGAATGGGCTGCTGGCTCCTGCCCTGCTTCCTCTGATCGAGCCAGCCCTGATGACTGTGTGGAGATGCCTGTAACCCACCAGAAATCAGACGCATCTGACATGAACTCGGACACGTCCCCCAACTGCAGGCTCCGAGCCTTCAGCAGAGGCGGCAGCCTGGAGAGTCGAAGCAGCAGCTCTCGCTCCAGAAGCTTCACTTTGGTGAGTGAGTTTTTTTTTTCATGCTTTCTTGCACTTCGGTTGGTGGATTTTGCCTCAGTCCCTCTCCCTTGAAGTAATATCTTACCAGATCTTTTTGGGTCAATAGCTTGATGTTTGGGAATACTTCTTTGTGAAATGGTTATTTTTAATCATCTTAAATTTTGCACAAATACAGAGCATTACCCATAGTCATGGGGCAAATCCCTCGCTATGGCCAGTAACTCATGGCTGCTTAGACCTAGGCAGGACCAGGCCCTGGGCAGAAACCAACCCAGACAGGAGCGCTGCTCAACAGCTCACAAGATAAACACAGTTCACTCTTTTTTCGTTTATTTGAGACAGAGTCTCGCTCTGTCGTCCAGTGGCGCGATCTTGGCTCACTGCAACCTCTGCTTCCCAAGTTCAAGCAATTCTCCTGCCTCAGCCTCCCAAGTAGCTGGGATTACAGGCATGTGCCACCACCCGGCTAATTATTATTATTATTTTTTGTATTTTTAGTAGAGGCAGGGTTTCGCCATGTTGGCCAGGCTGATCTTGAACTCCTGACCTCAGGTGATCCACCCGCCTCGGCTTCTCAAAGTGCTGGGATTACAGGCGTGAGCCACCACGCCCGGCCCGCTCAAGCAGATGTTTCACTTCTGTGCAAGTAAAGATGCTTTTGTATCCTTCTCAGAATCCAGACCCTTGCATAGCTTTGGGAACTTTACAAAAAGAGTTTGTAAAGTTGAGAGGATCTCGTACTTTCCCTGGTGAGGACGTTCATCTTTCAGGAGAGGGGAGACCATGACACTCACTCCTAGAGGGAGGAACACAGGACAGAATCGAGCCCCCGGGCCTCACTAGGAACCACTGGGGGCGCCTCTCGGGTCCTCTCCTCCAGTGGGAGCACCAGTTTCCCTCAGATACACTGTGCCATAAAATTAGCCCCAGTTATGCTGAAGCTAGATATACTTGGTATCGGGTAGTTACTAGTAATGACGGAATTTTCTAGACCCCCACTTACATATTTTCTTTTTTAAAACCATTATGGTAATATGCAATAAATATTATTTGATTGGCCAGGCACGGTGGCTCACGCCTGTAATCCCAGCACTTTGGGAGGCCGAGGCGGGTGGATCACCTGAGGTCAGGAGTTGGAGACCAGCCCAGCCAACATGGCAAAACCCCATCTCTACTAAAAATACAAAAATTAGCTGGGTGTGGTGGTGCAGGCCTGTAATCCCAGCTACTCAGGAGGCTGAGGCAGGAGTATCACTTGAACCAGGAAGTGGAGGTTGTAGTGAGCTGAGATCGCACCACCGCACTCCGGCTTGAGTGACAGAACAAGACTCCGTCTCAAAGAAATGCCCAGCACCCGAGCAGCGCAGGTGCCGGCTTCTCCTTCCCTGGTGTCCTGTTAGTGTCCACGGGGGGCGCCATTCCCCTTCATCCTGCCGCCCCTATCCTATTGGGATCCATGCTCCTCCTTCCACCTCCTTCTCTTCTTTGTAGAGGTTCTTCGATCGCTAAAGGTGAGGTGTTAAAAGGGAACATTCCTTCCTCCTCTGTATTGCACACATTTCTTAATTCTGCCAGTTTTATGGGCATGAGTTTGATTTTAAATTAAAGGATTCCTGTTGTACCCATTTCTTTCCTATCCGTTACATCATCCAGTAGCACTCCTGTGGTATATGTGATGTTCTGTTCCCCGCCGTGCCTGTCCCTGTATATCATAGGGTAGAATAATGGAAACAGCATTGTAAAGCCCACTCATTATGAAGTTATGTCTGCATGGTGTGTGTCTGGGATCACACAATTCTGCTGTATCCTGCCTTAGACCTGTTCTCCTCCAGATGTTGGAGGAATGTTCTGGTAGTGTTTCCTTGCCTTCCCCTCAGGCCTGTTAACTGTTTTCAGGCATTTTCCTCCAGGGACAGTTATTGAGCTAAGTTTATTTGTCATTTCACAGTTGTGCGCTTTCCTTTAGAACTAGCAAAATGAGAAAATATGGCATTTAACTTTAAATGACAACTAAAGTGGATTTTTGGTTTTGTTTGTTTAAGACAAGGTCTTGCTCTGTTACCCAGGTGGGAGTGCAGTGGCATGATCATAGCTCACTGTGGCCGTGACCTCCTAGGCTCAAGTGAGCCTCCTGCCTCAGCCTCCCAAGTAGCTGGGATAATGGGTGCGGTAGCATCGCACCTGGCTAATTTTTTTTTTTTTTTTTGAGACGGAGTCTCGCTCTGTCGCCCAGGCTGGAATGCAGTGGCCGGATCTCAGCTCACTGCAAGCTCCGCCTCCCGGGTTCACGCCATTCTCCTGCCTCAGCCTCCGGAGTAGCTGAGACTACAGGCGCCCGCCACCTCGCCCGGCTAGTTTTTTGTATTTTTTAGTAGAGACGGGGTTTCACTGGTTTAGCCAGGATGGTCTTGATCTCCTGACCTTGTGATCCGCCCGTCTTGGCCTCCCAAAGTGCTGGGATTACAACCTGGCTAATTTTAAAAATTTTTTCGTAGAGATGAGGTCTTGCTATGTTGAACAAGCTGATTTAGAATTCCTGACCTCAAGCAATCTTCCTGCCTCAGCCTTCCCAAGTGCTGGTATTATAGGCATGAGCCACCACGCCCAGCCTACTAAAAGTTTTTTTTTTTTTTTTTTTTTTTTTTTTTTGCAACCTCTGCCTCCCCGGTTCAAGCGATTCTCCTGCCTCAGCCCCCCAAGTAGCTGGGATTACAGACATGTGCCACCATCCCCGACTAATTTTTGTGTTTTTCCTACTAAAGTTTTTTAAACAGTCACATGACACTTTTCACAGAGCCGCACTTAGCAGCCAGTCCCTATCACAGCATTACAGCGTCTTTAAATGTCATACTCCACTTTTTTGGAAGTGTAAATTCTAAGAGGAGCTGTAAGTTTTATTCTAACTCATCGGGTGTTTTTTTCTAATGTGACTTTTCTCTTTAAAACAAAAATCAACCATAGCGGTTTCTTAATTAAGCGGTGTCCTTTAATTTCCAAGGTCATGAAAGATTCGTCAGTCAACAGCGTTTTTAGGCCTCTAGGTTGTACGACATGTAAGTAAAACATAACCTAGTTAGTCTGTAGGTTTCTTAAGAAAGAAAACCTCGTTCTCATTTATAGAGGTTTTTTTTTTTTAAGCAAATGTTATTCTTAAAAGATAAAAGATGAACGCCTGATTTGAATTGAGAGTACCCTAAAGTTTTCAGTGCTAGTTGGAGTGTCACCTGGTATATAACAGATGTTTGCTCATTAGAAACTTTTCTCCTGAGACAGTGCAAGTTGAAAATTTAAAACGCGTCCAGGTTTGGTGACGTACAACTGTAGTCCTAGCTACTTGGGAGGCCTGAGGCAGGAGGATCACTTCAGCCCAGGAGTTAAAGGCCAGCCTGGGCAACATAGCAAGACCCCTATTTCTACACAAAACAAATAAATTCTAGAAGATGATCTCGAATATTTTTTAAAGTTAAAATAGCCACTTAAATAGGATTATCGAGGCTATCTGTATGGCCACAATTATGACTGAAGCTGTTGTAAGAGGGCAGTGAATATGAAGTCTTTATTTCTCAAGAGGCTGGTTGTGTGCATGCATTTTTTTGGTAAAGAATCCTGCCTGTGAATTTTTTTTAATGAAAGGTATAGGTAGAACTAGAATTAGTTGTCCAAATCTTACAATATGTGGCTACAAATGTGTCCCTTGAATTATGTCTTTTCCTTTGAAATGTAAGAGGGTGGCTTTGATGTGTGTGCAAGGCGGTGCTTCCTAACAACGTCGGGAGCGTGCTTGTGGAGATTCCTACCTCGAGAGGTGATGCAGGCACAAAATAAAAGGCCCGAGAAGGGCTGGAGACGTCCATAGGTGGCAGCTCTCCTCTCCATGGCTCCTGTAGGCGGCTCTGGGTGTTTGGTTACCAACGTCACCCTCTAAGGCCAGTGTCTCCAGGGCTCACCTCATCTCACAAAACCCCCTGGGTGCACGGCGAGGACACGGTGCTGCCTCATACCAGTGTTCCCAGGCTCTCGCTCTGAATGAGGTCCTGAAGTCGGGTCTGCCTTCACACATCCCGAAGCTTCCTCTAGAAGAAAATAGGATTTGGCTGCTCGGAAAGGGCGGAGCGCTCTCCATTGGCACCATTCCCAAGGAGCGGAGCTCCAACACCATGGCTGCCTTTGTGAGGGTGGCTGGGGTCCCAAGTCTGCCTCTTACTTGTTTTTACCTCTGGCTTGGGCAAAAACAATGATCCAAATTTATGAGCGAGTTTTTAGGATTTAATATTTGATAGTTCTGTCTTGAATCCCCCTCTCCCTACACCCACAAGTGCTGTGGCACTGAAGTCACACAGCGGTCTGTGACCAGGCATCTGCCAGCAGCTTCTGAGCCACGCTATTCCTCCAGAGCACTTGACACCTTTGGCCCCACACATGGCTCATGGGCTAAGAAGGCACGGCAAGCACTGGGGGACTTCCCACATGGCTGGGCTGGAGCAAAGTCTGAGGCGTGCACTAGAAATCCAGTGTGCTGTTTGCTCTGTGACTTCAGGAGGGGACACTGAACCAGAGGAGCCAGGAGGGAGAAGCCGCCCAGTCTGCGATAATCCCGCCCTTTCATCCTGCCGTCTCAGCCAGCTAGAATCCAAATGATCCTGGTCAAACAACTGCTTTAAAACATGACTCAGGAGCTTTTCTAAAAGGCCAATTCAGTCAGCATTTCATCAATGCCTACTGCATATAAGAAGTGAGAGGTGATGGGTAAGACTCAGTTTGCCCCCTTTCGGGAACTCACAATGTAGTGGCGAAGCAGCCATGGAGGACCCGAGCTCATGAGGGTCTCGGAGCGTCTCAAATGCCACACACTTGGGGTGTGTCTGTCTCAGTCAAGATCTCTCTATGAGAGAGAGAGAGAGAAGAGAGCAAGATCTGTATTACCAGTTTAAAGACATGTAAGGTGGCCCAGGAGCCCAGCTGTCATCTTTTGAAGCCATTATTCTTTGGTTTTATAGTCAAAACTGTACACGCATCTCATTCTTCATGGATTTGTGTCTCTTTCTTGCCAGAAGTGCAGGTTTAAGTGAGCCATCTTGAAACATGACAACAGGGTCTAGCTAGAAATAACCATAATTGGCCGGGTGTGGTGGCTCACGCCTGTCATCCCAGCACTTTGGGAGGCTAAGGTGGGTGGATCACCTGAGGTCAGGATTTGGAGACCAGCCTGGCCAACGTGGTAAAACCCTGTCTCTACGAAAAATACAAAAATTAGCCAGGCGCGGTGACGCATGCCTATAATCCCAGCTGCTCCGGAGGCTGAGGCAGGAAAATCACTTGAACCCGGGAGGCGGAGGTTGCAGTGAGCCAAGATCGCACCACTGCACTCCAGCCTGGGCGACAGAGGGAGACTCCATCTTAAAAAAAAAAAAAAAAAAAAAAAAAAAAAAAACCACACACACAATAAAACCTTTGTCCCAAAACCGTGGGACGCTCCACCTGCACTTCCAGTCTCTCTTCCGAGGTTGCCGAAGCGGGTGCGGCACTCAAAGCCTCGCAGGAAGCGGCTGCATTTTCTTCTCTCTGTCCCTATTGTTTCAGCTCCGAGGGGGGGTCTCATCAGGCTGGATTAGTAAATCAATAAAGTATTGCTCGAGTGTCAGAGAGCCAACTGTAGTGTTTGTAAGACGACATCAGATCACAGTCTGCCCAATACCCCAGTACCAGCTAGCCCAGGCTGCTGACCGAGGACATCGGGGGTTCAGAGACGCCTGGCTCATCTCCAGACATTTTCTTAGCCATCAGCAGCTTTTTTATCATTTTTTTTGGTCTAGACTTGAGATGAATTCTGCTGCTTCATTTTTTTTAATCCCTCACAAAGAGTCACCACAATTATCTTAGTCTGCAGTTAAACCAAATTTCTTTCTTTTTTTTAGATGGAGTTTCGCTCTTGTTGCCTAGGCTAGAGTGCAGCGGTGCTCACTGCAACCTCCGCCTCCCAGGTTCGAGCAGTTCTTCTACCTCAGCCTCCCGAGTAGCTGGGACTACAGGCATGCACCACCATGCCCGGCTAATTTTGTATTTTTAGTAGAGATGGGGTTTCTCCATGTTGAGGCTGGTCTCAAACTCCTGACCTCAGGTGATCCGCCTGCCTCGGCCTCCCAAAGTGCTGGGATTACAGGCGTGAGCCACTGCACCCGGCAATTTTTTTTCCCCCAGGACGGAGTCTTGCTGTGTTACCCAGAGCTGGAGTGCAATGGCACAATCTCAGCTCAATGCAACCTCTGCCTCCTGGGTTCCAGCAATTATCCTGCCTCAGACTCCAGAGTAGCTGGGATTACAGGTGCATGCCATCACGCCTGGCTAATATTTTTGTATTTTTAGTAGAAACGGGATTTCGCCATGTTGGCCAGGCTGGTCTCGAACTCTTGGCCTCAAGTGATTCGGCCTCTCAAAGTGCTGGGATTACAGGCATGAGCCACCACGCCCGGCCGATTCAGCTGTTTTTTA
Organism: Macaca thibetana thibetana; assembly: GCF_024542745.1. Classification (NCBI taxonomy): domain Eukaryota; kingdom Metazoa; phylum Chordata; class Mammalia; order Primates; family Cercopithecidae; genus Macaca; species Macaca thibetana. The sequence continues at coordinate 11,765,299 of NC_065586.1, forward strand.
GGTAGAGGTTACTTCAGTACACGTATTTTAAGCCTTCTCAGCATTTTTGTTCAACCAACCAAAGATTTTATTCTACCGTTTCTCTAAAAACAGAACTCCTGTCCCAAATCTATGCTGGCATAGGAATAGCTAGGATTGCTGACTTTTGGACCTGTTGCTAGCAGTTTTTTAAAAAGTTATCATCCAGCTTTTTATTGGGCTGCTGCCCTCAGAGGTTGGATGGAGCTTGGATAGACCTTTTTTCTGTTATCTCTGTGCAGGAGTCATCAGAGATCAGCTAGACTGGGACTTTGTTCTCTTCGTGGGGGCTTGTTCTGGTGCATTATAATTACCTTAGTATGTTCAGCATTTTGAATTTTCTGGTTTGAATGCACTAGAAATTATCTCTTCAAAATCATAACATACATATTAGGGTAAAAATACATTGTTCACATTCTCGAAGCAAAGCAACATTTCCTTCAGAGACTTGTCATTTCTTGAAGTCAGCATGGTAGGATAGAATATGTGAGGAATGGGCCGGGCGCGGTGGCTCACGCCTATTATCCCAGCACTTTGGGAGGCCGAGGCAGGCAGATCACAAGTTCAGGAGTTCGAGACCAGCCTGGCCAATGTGGTGAAACACCGTCTCTACTAAAAAAAGTTAGCCGGGAATGTTGGCAGGCGCCTATAGTCTCAGCTACTCAGGAAGCTGAGGCAGGAGAATCGCTTGAACCTGGGAAGTGGAGGTTGCAGTGAGCCGAGATTGCACCACTGCACTCCGGCCTGGGCAACAGAGTGAGACTCCGTCTCAAAAAAAAAATGTGAGGGATGGTTTTCTAGCCTGTTCTTTTAACATCTGAAGATTTGTAGCCTTAAAGAACTGCCATTTACTCCACAGCCCAGACCAGTACATTAAAAACATCATTTGGGCCAAGCACGGTTGCTCATGCCTGTAATCCCAGCACTTTGGGAGGCTGAGGCAGGCAGACCAATTGAGGTCAGGAGCTTGAGACCAGCTTGGCCAACACGGTGAAACCCCATCTCTGCTAAAAATACCAAAAAAAAAAAAGCCGAGTGTGGTGGTGCAGCCTGTAATCCCAGCAACTTGGGAGGCTGAGGCAGGAGAAACGCATGAACCAGGAGGTGGAGGTTGCAGTGAGCCAAGATCACACCACTGCACTCTGGGCTACAGAGTGAGACTCTGTCTCAAAAAAAAAAAAAAATTTTTTTTTTGAGAAGGGAATTTTCTTTTCTGCTGTCAGCCGCCTTCTACCATTCCAACTAATAGGGACAAACTTACGCTTTCTCCAACTCACTCTTGCCCAAGAAAGCGGCTATTTTTGCTTTTCCTCATTTCCTATCTACGTAGTTCTTAGGGACCTGAGTCATTAGCAAACGCCTCTTCCAGTAGCACCCAGTCTTGCAGGAGCCTCCAGTGCGGGCTCCAGCTCTCTGCCACCTCCAGGGACCACCAGGCAATGCCTTGTGCTTTGGGATTTTTTACTGTAACAGCTTTATCGGGATACAAGTCACATAGCATACAGTTCACCCGTTTAAAGTATATATTCAATGGCATATAGTGTATTAACATCAGCACAGTCAATTTTAGAATGTTTTCATCTCCTGAGAAGAAATCCTCATCCATTTGCAGTCACCGCCCATCCCTGCCCCTGCCCTTGCCGCAGTGACCTGCTCCCCCAGGCCATCTCTTTCTTCCCAGCATCTCCCGGGGGAGGGGTAGACGGAATCTCCCTGCCAAGGGCCACAAGCCTCTTTTCTGACCCTGAGGCCCTGATCCCTTCCCCCACCAGCTCAGTCTGCTTCTGCCTCTCCTCTCCTCCCCTCCCAGGGAAGGCAGATCCGGGTTCACTGTGGAGGGCAGCTTCGTGTCCCCCAGGATTAGGCAGCAGACGGAGCCCACAGCATGGCTGGCGCTGCCTCAGGACTCAGGGCACAAGGCCAGGCTGACCACAGAGAAGGTGCTTGGGATACACGCCAGGTGCCCAGCACTCACTCCAGCCCCTCACCCTAGAGGGACTCGGGTAGGTTGAAGATGTGAGAATCTCAGCCTCCCAGGACCTGGGAAGCTGCTCACCGACTGGCTCGGTGAAAATGGATTTTGGGCTGGGTGCAGTGGCTCACACCTGTAATCGCAGCACTTTGGGAGGCCAAGGTGGGTGGATCACAAGGTCAGGAGTTTGAGACCAGCCTGGTCAACACGGTGAAACCCCACCTCTACTAAAAATACAAAAATTAGCCGGGCGTGGTGGCGTGCACCTGTAGTCCCAGCTACCCCGGAGGCTGAGGCAGGAGAATTGCTTGAACCTGGGAGGCAGAGGCTGCAGTGAGCTGAGATCGTGCCACTGCACTCCAGCCTGGGCGACAGAGCGAGACTCCTAAAAATAATAATAATAGGCCGGGCGCGGTGGCTCAAGCCTGTAATCCCAGCACTTTGGGAGGCCGAGGCGGGCGGATCACGAGGTCAGGAGATCGAGACCACAGTGAAACCCCGTCTCTACTAAAAATGCAGAAAATTAGCCGGGCGCGGTGGCGGGCGCCTGTGGTCCCAGCTACTCGGGAGGCTGAGGCAGGAGAATGGCGGGAACCCGGGAGGCGGAGCTTGCAGTGAGCCGAGATCGCGCCACTGCACTCCAGCCTGGGCAACAGCGTGAGACTCGGTCTCAAAAAAAAAAAAATAATAATAATAATAGTAATAAATTGTTTCCCATATTCAGTATTTTCTGCACTATAACCAACATGATCTTTCCAAAATGCTGCGTGGATGACTGTGCCTTGTTCCTTCTTGCGTAACTCTCATCCAGTTCTTCCAGGCCATTGACTGACGTGTCATTTCCTCTCTGAAGTTTTTCCTGCACAGACCCCTTTCCCCGGAAGTGTGGCTTGGTAACCATGCACGCTGTGTTTCCATCACACCCCAGGCTTACCTTGTCATAGGAGTTCCACACTCTAGGGCAGTTGCTGATGTTCTTACCTGAAGCCCTCGTTGGGTGGTAAGCTGTAGACAGCAGGAGCATGATTTATACTGTCGTATTGGGTTGTGTGCTTAGCAGGTGCGTGCGTGTGGCTGTGATTCAGGGGATGCCGTGGGGGTGGGCTGAGGTTTGAAATCCAGCCGTGAAAGTAGGTGAGATGCAGCCGTGCACAGATGGGCGTCGCTGCCTTAGAAGCTGACCTAGGAAGAGCCAGTGATGGACCTGAGCAGGGAGCAAGAAGCGACAAACCATAGCCTGTGGCCCGTAGCTGCCCCCACTCCTTGCTTTTATAAATAAAGTTCAATGTAACAAAAGTGAGGCTAATTCCTTACCTTGGTAGAGTTGAGTAGTTGCTACCCTAAAGCCTGCACAGCCCAGAATATTTATTACCTGACCCTTTACCAAAGAGTTGGCCATACCTCCTGAGGAATATAAAGGAGAGAATGGTGGAAAGTTAACTGTGAAGGGTAGGCGGAGCCATAGCAAATACCTAGGAAGACACAGGGCAGAAAACGTGCAAGATGTCTACGCTGGAAACTATGAGAAATCATTGAGAGAAATTAAAGGGCCAGATCTGTGCATCTGAAACGTCGGCGCATCTGAAACGTCAGCGCATCAGACTCCCTGGAGGCTGCGTCCAACACAGACTGACAGGCCCAGTGCCTGAGGGTTCCTAATGCAGCAGATCTGGGATTGGACCCAAGAATGTTTCTGACAAGTTCACAGATGCTGCTGCTGGTCCAAAGACCACACGCTGAGAACCACACATCTAAATAAATGAAGCCATGTGCCATATTCATGGATCAAGAAAAGATTGCAAAGACATCAGTTCTTTCCAATTTGAGAAACTTCTCTGCAAATCCCAATTAAAGTCACAACAGGGGTATGTGTGTGTTCATGTGAATATGGAAATTGACAAGCTGATACTAAAATTTATATGAAAATAAAAAAGGACTACGAAAGCTGAACAGACTTAAAGAAGGAAGACTTTAAGAATTCCAACAAAACTGAAGGACTTTGCCAGATATCAAGACTTATTACAGACTGGGCACAGTGGCTCATGCCTCCAGTAATACCACTTTGGGAAGCTGAGGCCAGAGGATCACCTGAGCCCAGGAGTTCAAGACCAGCCTGGGCAATAGAGCAAGACTTTGTCTCTACAAAAAATATATATATATTAGCTGGGTATGGCAGTGTTTGCCTGTAGTTCCAGCTACTGGGGAGGCTGAGGTGGGACGATCACTTGAGCTGGGGAGACCAAAGCTGCAGTGAGCCGTGACCGTGCCACTGCACTGTAGCCTGGGCAACAGAGCAAAACGTGGTCTCCAAAAAATCAACAAAAGGCATATGTGAAACATAAATATTTCATTATGTATATGCAAATATTTCAAAATGTGAAAAAATCCAGAACACTTCTTATCCCAAGCATTTTAGAGGAGGAGTACTCACCTGTATTATGGAGAAAAAAAGTTCAACATCATTAGTCTTCATGGAAATGACATTGAAAATCACAGTGAAATATGACTGCATTTCTCTCCTTCGGGGCGCTAGAGCAACCAGCCCTGCTGAAAGCAGCTGTCAGTCAGTACAACCACTTCGGAAAGCTGTGTCCGCCCACCCAAGCAGACACACGTCTTCAGACCCAGCGATTGTGTGTAGGTTTATACCCAACGGGTGCGCGTTGCTTATCCTCCCTAGCAGTGTTCTGCCTGCCTACCTAATGTTCTGCCTGCCTGCCGTGCCTAGGTATCTCTCCTCTTCCTGAGCCATCCTGCTCTCAGGATTAAGCTAATAAGACCAGGCTAGCTTGAGAAATGTGCATGTGTTCTTGTGTTTTCATGCCCAAAACAACAGTATACTATGCCTTCAGCTACAGCCTCTGAAATCGTATAGACCACAGGCTCTGTATGGGCCTGGGAGTTAGATGCTTTGGGTAGGTGGGCATCTGAGTATCTCGCAGATCACAGTGTGGAAAGCATCAGTCTACACCACATGGGTCAGCTCTTAATCATTTTTGATAAGACAAAAAAATACATTAGTAGGGCACAGGCATGCACCTGTAGTCACGGCTACTCAGGAGGCTGAGGCAGGAGAATTGCTTGAGCCCTGGGGGCAGAGGTTGCAGTGAGTCAAGATCGCGCCACTGCACTCAACAACCTGGCAACAGGAGTGAAACCATCCCCCTACAAAAACAAAACAAAATACACAGCAGAAGCAAGGTCCACGCTCATAGTATTATAGAGTCAAATAGTCTGTAAGATTTATAAAATCATCAGTCCACATGTACCACCTCCATTTCATACTCACGGGAGGTAACAACTCTTAACTCTACCTATTTGTTATTTAACTCCACTATTGACATACTGCTGTATATCCTTTCAGGTTTTTTTTCCGTGTGTATTAAGTTTGCATAATTTCAATCTGAGACAACTCGGTTATGGTATAGGTGTGTATATTGCTGGACATAGATGATAATGCTTTCTCTCACATTAGTTTTTCTGTGGTTGATCGTAGTTTGTTTTCTTTGCTTGCGTGATTTCCTGTGTTGCCCTCAGGCTTGCTGTGAACTGGACTACTTGCTGAGCGCACAGGTGGCTTCCCAGGGAGCCACCATTATTCTGGGATTCCCTGCGGCTTTCTCATGTGGATGCTCCTGTTAACTGGCTCTGTGACTTCTGTCTGGGTTTACTCCGTGTTGAGAGGAACAGCTACCCTTCCTGACTACCCTGCAGTGGCTTCCTCAGAAAGGCTGGCATGGGAGATCAGATTACAGACCTTGCATGTTTGTTTTTTTGTGTTTTTTTGTTATTTTTTTTTGAGACGGAGTCTCGCTCTGCCACCCAGGCTGGAGTGCTGTGGCGCAATCTCACTGCAAGCTCCGCCTCCTGGGTTCATGCCATTCTCCTGCCTCAGCCTCCCGAGTAGGTGGGACTACAGGTGCCCAGCACCGCGCTTGGCTAATTTTTTTTGTATTTTTAGTAGAGACAGGGTTTCACCATGTTAGCCAGGATGGTCTCGATCTCCTGACCTCGTGATCCACCTGCCTCGGCCTCCCAAAGTGCTGGGATTACAGGCTTGAGCCACCGCGCCCGGCCTGACCTTGCGTGTCTTAAAAACACCTTTATTCTTCCGTAGTTCTAATTAATAATGGGATTATGTATAGGATTCTAGTTGAGAATTTAGCTGGGTTTTTAGCCCTCATTGTCTCCCAGCTTCTGGTGTTGCTGCTGAGAAGTCTGTTGCAGTTTTCTGTTTCCTGATCTTTTGTTTGTTTAAATTTTTTGGAAGTTATTTCAAACTTAATGAAGTTGTGAGAATAGCACAGAGAACTCCCACATACCATTTAATTAGATTCACCAATTTTTAAATTTTTTCCACATTTTAACATGCGCTCTCTCCACACACACACACACACTTTTTTTCTGAACCATTTGAATATAGTTGCTACATAATGCTCCCCTTAATACAGAAGTACATTTTAAAAACAAGGATATTCTCTTACATAACTTACACAGGGAGTTATCAAATTCTGATTTCTGATCTTTTTTTTTTTTTTCTTTTTTTCTTTTTTTGAGACAGAGTCTTGCTCTGTCACCCAGGCTGGAGTGCAGTGGTGCGATCTTGGCTCACTGCAACCTCTGCCTCCCGGGTTCTAGTGATTCTCCTGCCTCAGCCTCCTGAGTAGCTGGGATTACAGGTGCATGCCACCACGCCCAGCTACTTTTTGTATTTTTAGTAGAGACAGGGTTTCACCATGTTGGCCAGCCTGGTCTTGAACTCCTGAGCTCGAGTGATCCACCCACCTCAGCCTCCCACAGTACGGGATTACAGGTGTGAGCCACCACACTTGGCCTCTGATTTCTGATCTTTTGTATGTGACCTGCTTTTTCACTCTGGGAAGCTTTCCGGATCTTTTCTTGGTTTTCAGTATTCTGAAATGTCACAATGATGCATACCTCAGCATGGGTCTGTTTGATTTTATTCGTTAGTTTGTACACTAAGGACCCCTTTCAATTTGGAAACTCGTGTGCTCCTGTTTACGGGCATTTCCCTGAATTATTTTGTTTATTTTATAATTTCTTCCTCTCATTTTCTCTGATTTCTCTTTCTGGAACTCTCATTATTCACAAAGTGGCCCTCCCAGCTCTATCCTTTGATTTTCTTACCCTTTCTTTTCGTAGTTTTCTGATTTCACAACTTTATCTTTTAGGCTTTTATTTAGTTTTTCATTGTTCTCTGCTGTTAGTGTTGTTTTTTAAATTTCTAACAGTCTTCTTTTGTCCTGTAAAGAAAACATCATGCTGTGTGTGGATTCAGTATCCCCTCTTACCTGACAACTGATGACGATAGCCTTTTTGAAGTTTTCCGTCCCTCCACATAGTTCGTTTCCTGTAGGTTGCTTTTTTGTCCTTTGGTTTTGATAGCTCTTTCACGGTCACGGTTTCCTCAGATGCTCGGTGGTTATTAGATATCTGCACATACTCCAGAGCAGGACAGTCAGAAACTGCTGTGCAGTTCTACACGGGGATTCGTTGACTGTAGTCTTTACCTGTGGATTGACCTTGCTGGGGAACCCTCGGGATCAGCCTTTTTTGGCTCTTGGATTCCTCAGATTCCCCAGAGATGCTGTGCACAGTCCTCCGTCTGGAGGGCGGTCACCTGGCTGCACCCATGGCCCCACTTCAGGGTTCCTCTGTCACCTTTTTCGAGTAAGTGGCTAGTTCTGTGCCAGGATGAGCTCGCCGCTTCTGAAAGAGACTTTCGAACAGTTGGGCCGTCTTCGCCATCACCTTGCCCACACTTCCAGAGCTGCTCAGCACCTCCAGGACCGGAGCTTCTGGGCAGTTCTGTGGGACACAGCAGGTGGGTCACTGGCTTTCCTGGGCCTTCTCAGTCAGTTTCCACCTGTCCTGCCCTCCACCTGCCCTGCTTTTGGCTCCTGAATTCTTCAGATTCCCCAAAGATGACAACGTGCTCCACCATCTCTCTTCCTGTTATTTTGTTGTTGTGATTTGTGCCTTAAAAAAAAAAAAAACCCTTTGTTTTAGTAAGGTTTCTGGTGAGAAAGGAGATAAATATGCGAGTTCAGTCCACCATCTTTAAGCAGAGGTTTCCCGTGATGATGGAAAAGCAAGTGTGTGGGATGGCAGTAGGCTGACAGCAGCTGTCCAGTGTGCCCCGAACAGCTGCTTCTTGTCATTGACTTGCTAGGAACCGCAAGGCGAGGGCCTGTTCTAAGAGCTTTGAGGCGTTGTTATTCGCTCTGCCTTTCGGAGTGCGTTCCCTTCCATCTGGGCGATGGAGAGGCACATGCGGGCACTGTGTGGCAGGGGCACCCCGCATGGCAGGGCATTCTCAGGACACAGTGAGTTCCGCCCTGGGCTACGGACAGATCCCAACTTTGCTTCGGCTTTTGTCTCTTTAGTGAAGCCACTGTTTGTTTTCTCTCTTCTGTTCCCAATCCCCAAACCTATACTCTAGGATGATGAAAGCCTGAAGTACCTCACCCATGAGGAAAAGGACGTCCTCCTGTTTTTTGAGGAGACAATTGACTCCCTGGACGAGGACTTTGAGGAGCCAGTGCTGTGTGATGGGGGAGTGTGCTGCCTCTGCTCCCCGTCTCTGGAGGAGAGCACCTCCAGTCCCTCCGAGCCCGAAGATGTCATCGACTTAGTGCAGCCGGCACCTGGCGCCGGGGAAGCCAAGGGCCTCCCAGAGGAGACGCAGGCAGCAGGTGAGGGGGAAGCACAGGCCAGCCCTGGAACATGGTTTGCTGGTGTCTGTGAGACCCAGAGATACTTCTTCTGTGTTCCCCTGTGCTTGCCAGTAGAAGCTGTTGAGTCTTACAAGATTCTTATAGGGGAAAAGAATCCTTGGCAGTTTCGTTGTCCAGCAAAGGGAAATGCCAGAAGGACTAGAATAAAGAATGGAATGAGCTGGGCACATAAGCGGAGAGTACTTTTTTTTTTTTTAAATACACAATGCATACACACGCACAGAAAGAAGGAAAACTGGAAATGGCTTCCAGGTAATTATTCTGTGTTACAGGCTGGGCACCGTGGATCACTTGAGGCCAGGAATTCAAGACCAGCCTGGCCAACACGGTGAAACCTCATCTCTACTAAAAATATAAAAGTCAGCTGGACGTGGGCTCATGCCTGTAGTCCCAGCTGGTCCGGAGGCTGAGGCACGAGAATCGCTTGAACCAGGAAGTAGACGTTGCAGTGAGCCGAGACTGTGCCACTGCACTCCAGCCTGGGTGGCAGAGCAAGACCCTGCCTCAAAAACAGAAAGACAATCTAATACCACTGCTGACATGGCAGGAGGTGGAGCTTGGCAATGCGAGCCATGGGTAGTGGCTGTAAATACAAATGAAGCTTCGCTTGCTCACTGCTCACATCCTGCTGTGCGCCCCAGTTCCTAACAGGCCACAGACCAGTACCAGGTGTGTTGGTGATCCCTGAGCTGCAGGGAAATGGGCAGAGAAAAATATCTTCCAGTTTTTTTTCCCTGATTGGTAAGGATACTGGAAACAAATGTGGCCAAGGGGTTAATGTTGGAAGGGATGAGGAAAAAATTATTTTTGCCCTGGTAAGGATAAAATACTGTCATTTGTCTTAAGCCACTAGAAATAAATTGTGTGCACATGTGTACCCATATGTCTTTTAAGCAAGGCTATGTATTACTCAGAACTTCATAGACTACAGTTATGGATTCCATGTAAATATGGAGCTTGGTTTGCAGCCATCTCTTCAGAGAAGTAATGTACTGGACATTTTTACTATATAAAATGTGAGACCACATAGTCATGCCAAGGAAAACACTCTTTGAAAAATCAGCTACACCTATCCGTCAGTTCTCTAACATTATATTTTCATAATAATTTTTCTTTCGTTTTTGTGAGACAGGAACTCACTCTGTCACCCAGGCTGGAGTGCAACGGCACAGTCCTGGCTCTCCGCACCCTCCAACTCCTGGGTTCAGATGATCCTCCAACCTCAGCCTCCCAAGTAGCTGGCACTACAGGTGTGTGCCACCATGCCTGGCTCATTTTTTTTTATAGTGATGGGATCTCACTATCCAGCCCCAGCTGGTCTCGAACTCTTGGGCTCAAGTGATCCTCCCACCTCAGACTCCCAGATCGCGGGGATTACAGGTGTGAGCCGCCTCACCTGGTATATTCATAACAATTGTAAGTGCCCACAGAGTATACATTGTGAGATTCTGAAGATATGAACGTAACAAGTTATGAATTTCAGGGTGTTTTTTGTTTTGTTTTTTTCCTGAGACAGAGTCTCACTGTGTTGCTCAGGCTGGAGTACAGTGGTGCCATCTGAGCTCACTGCAGCCTCCACCTCCCAGATTCAAGTGATTTTCCTGCCTCAGCCTCCAGAGTAGCTGGGACTATAGGCACACACCACCACGCCCCGCTAATTGTTGTATTTTTAGTAGAGACAGGGTTTCACCACGTTGGCCAGGATGGTCTTGAACTTCTGGCCTCCAAGTGATCCACCTGCTTTGGCCTCCCAAAGTGCTGGGATTACGGGTATGAGCTACCGCACCCGGCCCAGTGTTGTATTGAGAGGTGTGTAAGTACGGCAGTGCCAGGTGATCAGTGATTGATACATGCTATGTAAGGACTCAGAGGCAGGCCTGCTAAGTTCTCTGTCATAGAGGAAAGTGACACAGCTACATGTCCTTCATCCAGAAGGACCTGCTGGTGTCGGTGTGTGCCACACTTTCTAGCCTCAGTTTCCCCTTTGTAAACTCCCCTGATGAGTTGGTCACTACTTGCGTCCTGTCCTAGCCTTAGGGGCTGGAGCCTCAGCAGCCCGCATGGAGGGGATGTCTCCTAGGTGCCGACTGTCTGACTTGCAGGGTTATCGTGATTTGTCCCTTCTCAAAGTGAGGTCATGCGCATGACATATACCACCTTCTGCTTCCCTAGTCCCGGAAACCGGGAGAGAGGAGTTGACTCACAGGCAGCACCGGGGAAGTTGGTGTCAGGTCCAGGTTGAGGCTCTTTTCAGTTCAGCCAGAGGGAACTTCATGCATTTACTTTCACGTGGGCTGGTGGCTCACAGACTCCTCCCTCGTCTTCCAGGGCCTGCACCTGCCGGGAAGGAGCACGGGAAACAAGATGCTGAGACTCCTCCACCTCCGGACCCCCCAGCTCCTGAGACCCTTCCTGCACCACCGCCCGTGCCCAGCACCCCCGACCCCCCTAGGAGGGAGCTGCGCGCCCCTTCCCCGCCAGTGGAGCACCCCAGACTCCTGCGCTCCGTTCCCACGCCCCTCGTTATTGCGCAGAAGATTTCCGAGAGGTTGGCTGGAAACGAAGCCCTCTCGCCCACATCCCCATCCAGGGAGGGCCGGCCCGAGGAGTGGAGGACACCGGCCGCCTGGGGGCCCCGCAGCAGAGACCCCGGCCCGGGGCCCAGTCGCCCGGCGCAGCCCAAGGCCCCCCGCTTCCCCAGCAACATCATCGTCACCAACGGCGCGGCCCGGGAGCCCCACAGGACCCTGTCCAGGGCGGCCGTCAGCGTGCAGGAGCGCAGGGCGCAGGTGCTGGCCACCATCCACGGCCACGCCGGCGCCTTCCCCGCCGCAGGGGATGTGGGCGAGGGGGCCCCGGGGGGCAGCTCCTCCCCGGAGCAGGTGGCACGGGGCCAGGGCCTGCCTGGCCCCGCTGAGAGTCTCCGGGCAGGGGGTCAGGCTCCGCGGGGCCCGGCGCTGGCCAACGGCTTCCCAAGTGCGCACGAGGCCCTGAAGAGCGCACCCAGCGCCTTCGCGCCCACCGGGAAGTCCCTCTGCTTCCGCCCCGGCCCGGCCCTGCCCAGTGCGCGGGCCCGCCAGAGCTTCCCCGGGCCCCGGCAGCCCGACGGTGCCCAGGACTGGCGCCTCGCAGACTCCCTGCCCCGGCCGCAGGGCATCACCGTGCAGTTCGCAGGCCGCGGCTCCTCGGAGGAGGCCCGCAGGGAGGCGCTGCGGAAGCTGGGGCTGCTCAGGGAGAGCTCGTGAGGGCCGCGCGGGCTCCGGTCCACCGTGAAGAGAGGGTGAGAGAGTCGCTGCACGCAGGAGCTGTTTGGCCTAAAACGGAAGTGGCAGGGGACCCCTTGCCCTCTGCGGCGCATCAGAGTCTAGAGGGGCCAGGCTGGGGCCTCCGGGCTGAGCCCGCACCAGCGGCTCCAGCCACCGGAACAGAGGACTCTTCCCTGAAAGAATCCGGCCGGGGGCTTGTCTCCCTTTTCCCAAGAACTGAGAACCCAAGAACCTTAGACCCATGGGTGTCCGTGATGTGTAAATGCCATCTTCTGGGGGCTGGGAGGAGCAGGACTGGTCTGATTATCATTCTTGAGTCTCATCTACCCTTTTCTCGAAGTACATGACATGAAAGGTCAGATCCCTTCCACTCAGGATTCTCCCCGCCTTTTCTAAGAAAATTAAAAAAAAAATGCTTGTTACATTTTGTAATGTCTTAATATACTCGCTTTTGTTTTCGAAGGGTGAGGCATCATGGAACTTTGCTTTTGTTTCTTGACGTAATTTAGTTTGCCCAGTTTTGTTTTTTACTGAAAACTGCAATGAAACCTTAGAGTTTTGGGAGTGAAACAGAACGGTAATTTTGAGAAAGCAAGTCTCATCAGACTCTGCGGTCTGGGCCATGTTTGCCTGAGCCTGTGTGTGTATGTTTTTAAATACATATGTGTCAACATATACATGCACAGGTATCCTGTGTGTCCACATGTATCATTATTAAATAGAAACTTCTGAACACCCTCCTAAGTCACTACAGGATGCCCCCGCTTCCTATTCTTGGGCAGACAGAGCCACCTCAGCATCCTGACGGATGATACAAGAAATTGTTACTTCCTAGTATGGAAGTGTCTTAAGGGCACGTCTCCATGATATTTTGGTGAACCCAAAGTGCTTTTTCCTTAACAAAATGTTCCTCTGTTCCCAATTAAAGTAATATTCCCTGCTTCCAAGTAAGCAAGACTTCACTAAAGATGGAACTTTTTAGAAAACTAATCTCCTTTATCACTTAATTTTAGTTTTGCATATTCTGAGGTCAACAGAAGGAAGCAAAAGATTCTTAAAGATCCACCTGACTGTCATGTTCCACAAGCAACATCTCAGAATTAATAGGGAAAAACCAGTGAAGGAGGTTAGCAGGAAAAGAACCGGTTTCCTCCCAGACTATGTCTTACACGCTGAGTTATGCCACAAGCGTTATTATCAAAACTATTTAAGGCTGGAGTCTTAGACCTCTAAAAATAGATGGGACGGGCTGCCCTGAGCAGTCACACCCTTGTGTTTTTATGTCTCCGCCAGCACCGTAACAGAGCCTGTTTCTTTCCCATTGAGTATTACTTAAATTCAGACTTAAATGTGCTATGGAGGGCATTTTTCATAGTATTCCATTTGCCTTGTAAATTACATAAAGTGCATGATTATAATTTTTTCCTTAGAAATGCAATATTTAGTCTCATCCAGCTCTTATTCTCATGAATAATAACCTCATAGATTCTTGATGATCTTAATTTAAATAGGTGCTTTAATTTTACCTTTCAAAAGTAGTTACTGTAAATTTTACTCCTGTTAATGCTGGATTGGTTTAAAGGATTTATAAGGGCTGCTTCCTCTTTACAAAGCAAGATGCCATACACTGTTCAATAACAAGGTCCTGATACAACCGGCATTTTAAATACTCTATGGATAAGGACAGTGTATTTTTCACTGACCCCATGATTTCACTGTGAGTAGGGTGAACTGGACTGCATATTAGTTTATTCGTTGCCATAATCACATTTTTGAAAAATAAATTTAAGAGTTTTTTCTTAAGCTTGTTTTTGCATTGCATGCTATATTCTCAGTTACTTTCTTTTAAATGGTTATACCCTTTCCTTCTATTTATTCATAATTTCTTCTGTTTGTTCATGGTTACACTGACTGTCACCCTGGTCATTTCTTGTGTCTAAAACCCTACTAATTAAAGCCATATGTTTTGTACAAAGTTCAAATTGTAGCTGCTGCTAAACTAACCCGTAGGTGTACTTATGTTGGCAAACCCAGTTTGTGGAGAGGCATTAGTTTCCTTGCCGTAATTATATGATGTCATTTCTTAAAGGTCAAATGGTTCACGGTAATTTGAAGGACCAAACATATCTCAAAGCAAAATCGTAATGGAAAGATGAATCCTAAATGCCCCACTTTTTCCCCCAAGTGATGCTTGTAAATCATTCTCTGCTTTTACAAAACTCTTTATCTTAATGCTTAAATCCGAAAAAACAAAATTATCCTTTTCTTTTTGAGACGGTGTTGTCTCCCTTTTCCCAAGAACTGGGAGAGAGAATAACCTTCGCCTAGGCTGGAATGCAGTGGCGTGATCTCAGCTCACTGCAACCTCCGCCTCCCGAGTAGCTGGGATTAAAGGAACGCGCCACCATGCTGGGCTAATTTTTGTATTTTTAGTAGAGACGGGGTTTCACCGTGTTAGCCAGGATGGTCTCGAACTCCTGACCTCATGTGATCCGCCCGCCTCGGCCTCCCAAAGTGCTGGGATTACAGGCGTGAGCCACTGCCCCAGCCATATCCTCTGCTTTCCAAAAGTTGTGTGCAAATGACCAAACCAGAGTCCCGTGGGCGGATGGCAACACCAAACAGGATCACAGCACCTGCTGCAGTCCTCTCCTCCCCCCCTTTCTGATACTTGGTTCCTGGCATGCATACCCAACTTCACGCGACTGGCAGAAATGCTGATCTTTGCGTCTCCCCGTCCGCATTCTCCTATAAGGCTGGCTGAGGACAGAAGGGACAGGAAAGACCGAGACACCGATCCTGGGTTGCTTTCATCAAGAATTCGGAGGACGACTTCTCCACGTGTTTAATGATAGAGCCCTCGGCTTCATGCATTTTGACCAAACTCACAGGCATCTGAGGGCGGCCCCAGGCACGGGGCTCACAGCCTACGCTGCCTGCCTGCTCTTCAGCCCCTCCTGGGCTATACCAGCTGTCTTCTGAATTTAGGATCCCTCACTCAAAATTCCTGGTGCAGAGTTCCACTGTAGGATGCCCACTTGGAACCAGCTATTGTAAAGAGCTGAGCAGAGGTGATGAGCAAGGCCTTATGGAAACCTTAAGACTGACTGTTTTATTAAAAAAACAAAAAATCGGAAATATATTCTCTTGGCCGGTGGCTCATGCCAGAACTTTAGGAGGTCAAGGTGGGGGATCGATTGAGCCCAGGAGTTCGAGACCAGCCTGGGCTATATAGTGAGTCCCTATCTCTACAAAAACAAAAGAAATAGCCCGGCCGGGCGGCATGCACCTGTAGTACGTCACTCAGGAGGCAGAGGTGGCAGTATCGCTTGAGTCTGGGAGGTCAAGGTTGCAGTTAGCCGAGATCTTGCCACCGCACTCCAACCCGGGCAACAGAGCGAGACCTTTTCTCAAACAAAGAAAAAAGAAATGGATTCTCTTTAAATTTCCACACCTCTGGCTGTGAGGATTCTGACTTGTCAGAGTGATTTGGTGTTTGTTTTTTTTAATATACAATAGGTAATCTAAGGAAATCAGTATTTAATGGCTAATAGAGAGGAATGAAAGAGAAAGATAAAATATGACAACAATTTCCTTATCGAGAAACTCCGAACTGCCGTGCTGTCTTCCCAACGGCGACTTCCCCCAGCAAGAGACTGTTTCTCTGCGTGTCTTTCTCGCTGTGACGTGGCGAGATTAACAAACCTGTTTTCCCCTAAACTGCTTCCTGGGGTCTTAAACTTCTGCCATCAAAGAATGGTGAACTCTGAGTGAGCAGTTGCCTTGTTTTTCTGTTCTTCTCATCATGCCTGTGGTCCCTGCCAGGGCTGCTGGGGGAGGAGGAAGGGGAGGAGTTGGGAGTGCTCACCTGGAGAGGTTTATGTTTTCATTGAAACAACAAGTCACCAAACAGGTTTTGTGTCTTCTCTTCACAAGGCTTTTCTCCCCTGCTTTTCAGTAGGGGGAACAAGTCCCATCTCCTTTTCTAATCTGCTAGTTGGACAAGCCCTGCTTTCAAAAGCTGAGGAAAGAAGACAGAGCTGCAAGCCGCTCTGGGAAATCACGTGCTCTGTCATTGAATGTGAAGCGGAGGCGTGGCTGGGAAGCCAACTCCACGTGGTCTACCTCCCCCAGGCCTCTGGGGCTTCTCCCTCACTGCCAGAATCACCACTTTCTCTCGGCATGAAAGCCTTGTGGGGGCATCCAGCCATCCATAGAAGAAAAGGCCCAGGGGCCCTCCCACCCCGCGCTTTTCACCATGGCAACAGTCCGCGCTGGAGTTTGACAGATGAAGGCTTTCTGAAAGGCCTCTTCCAAACAAGACAGCAGAACTCAGCCCTCTGCATTCCACATTCACAAGACTTATGAAATGCCCATCACTCAGCAAAGCGGGCTTCGTGCTTCCTCCTGGGTATTGTCCGTGGGGGAGGGGGGAAGCCAATACCCAGGAGCCCGAAAGGGTGTCCTCCAGGCCTGCTTCTTACGTAGACTGTAGGAGCTTCCTATGCAGCAACCAGCTAAGAAGGGGCTGCTGCATGGTGACTCCTGGTAACGACCTAAACGGCAAACTCCAGCCTAGGGGAGAAGCACCCAAAACACCCTGCAGAGTGCAGCGGGGTCACGGCGCCCCAGCATTGCCTGGATCCCACTGCAATCCCTAGATCTGAGTGCGGGGTCCACAGCCAGACCCCTCTGTCCTGGGCACAGGAGGATCTGGAGCAAGGCAGGGTCGGGCCGGGTCCCCTCCTGCTTCACTGCTTGGGTTTCATGCAGGTTTTCCTGGCTCCTGAGGCTGCTTTAAAGCCCTGGTCAGGCCGGGCGCGGTGGCTCAAGCCTGTAATCCCAGCACTTTGGGAGGCCGAGACGGGCGGATCACGAGGTCAGAAGTTCGAGACCATCCTGGCTAACACGGTGAAACCCCGTCTCTACTAAAAAATACAAAAAACTAGCCGGGCGAGGTGGCGGGCGCCTGTAGTCCCGGCTACTCGGGAGGCTGAGGCAGGAGAATGGCGTAAAAACCCGGGAGGCGGAGCTTGCAGTGAGCTGAGATCCGGCCACTGCACTCCAGCCTGGGCGACAGAGCGAGACTCCGTCTCAAAAAAAAAAAAAAAAAAAAAAAAAGCCCTGGTCACCCTGTCCCTCACTGACCCTTGCTTCTGAGGTTCGGGAGCATCTGGAAGTGCAACCCGCTGTAGGCATGCTCAAAGCCCCAGGCCTCTCTGCTGCGGGCTGGGCAGATGGCAGGAACCCCAGGCCAGCATGCGACCCCCACCCCCACGTCCCCTGCTGCAGTCAGAGCAGTCGCTATGACCAGCCCACCCCAGCCCCAGATAAGAATTCACATTTGCAAGCGGAGGCTGCTGGAACTCAGTGGTTGATGAACAGGTCACCCTTCATAAACTTTAACCTCAGAGTGTTTGTACATGAAGCAACGCTGCCAACAGTAGTGACCTAAATTCTGGAAATGCCTTTCAGGGGTGGGGCTGAATGAACAAGGGAGCTGCGTGCCGGGCCTGCACAGCCTGTGCACACAACTCAAGGACAGCTCCCATTCAGGCCCAGGCCCCTTTGACTGCGGGGCCGGTGCGTTTCCCCCCATGAACTGCCTGAGTGTGAGGATGGCAGCAAGGGACCTGCCCTTGTTTCTGAAGATGCCCTGGCCCTCTGTGGCCCTTATGCAATGGCCCAAGTCCTCATACAACCCATGTCTCTAACAGATTATGGAGCCAGCAATGCCACCTGGCCACCTTCAGTTTCCAACCGGTTCTCGGACTCTACAAGTTTCCTGGTCCTTGAAATCAGACAGACTGTATCCCTTTTACGTGACTATTCACTTGGCGTCTGGCATTTTGAATTTGGGGAAAATAACCTCTGCTTGGGAAGACGGTTTTCAAAGAGTAAGAAGGCTTAAGAAGGACTGGCCGTGCCCAGATGTCGGAGCAGCTGAGGTGCCCCATCTCCTGCGCCCGCCTTCCCAACTCAGGGCTGAGGGGTTCACATGACCGTGACTTCCCTAATTCATCACCATGTGACTGTGAAGCTTTCTGTGAGGCTCTTCATTCGTCAGTCCAATCTTTTTTCTTTTTTTTTTTTTTGAGATGGAGTTTCGCTCTGCCGCGCAGACTGTAGCACAGTGGCGCCATCTCAGCTCACTGCAACCTCTGCCTCCCGGGTTCAAGCAATTCTGCCTCAGCCTCCCTAGTAGCTGGGACTCCAGGTGCCCGCCACCACGCCCAGCTAATTTTTGTATTTTTAGTAGAGATGGGGTTTCACCATGTTGGCCAGGCTGGTCTCGAACTCCTGACCTCAGGTGATTCACCCGCCTCGGCCTCTCAAAGTGCTGGGATTATAGGTGTGAGCCACTGTGCCTGGCCCTTCAGTCTAATCTTAAAAGCCACAAGAACTGAATTTAAACATCTATCATATAAAACGGTTGACGGCAGCGGGGAGGTACCAGATATGAGAGTCTCATGCATTCATTCACACATTCAGCCAATCTTTGTGTCCCTGCCATATGCCTACACTGTGTGGTGCTAGATGGTAGCTCCTTTCTCCCTACGGCCACCTGACAGGTGGGGCTGTCCCAGCAGCTTACACATGGAACAGGGAGGCTTCGCTTCTCTCCTCAGGGGCCTCTGGGGGCTGCCGCAGGTGCCCTGCCCTGGCAGCCAGGCTGCACCCTCCAGTGTGTCCTGCCCTCTTGCTTCCCTTCTTTCCTTGCCACCCACAGAGTCACTTCCTCAACGAACTTGGCCCCCTTCTCCCCATGGCTCCTGCTGATCTTTAGATAGGCCTCAGGGGCATAGTAACAGGGACAGGGCCACTTAGAGGGGTGACAAGAAAAGGCAACTGAAGGCTGGGCCAGTTGAGGGCAGGCTTGGCAGGAAGAGGGAGCGGGGGCAAAGGGCAGCTTCCAAGAGGAAAGGGAGGTGGATGGTGAGTCTGGGCCTGAGAAGGGCCCCCAAGACAGCGGATAGGGGGGTCCTTGAATCTGGTGCCTATGACCTCGGCCTTGGGGACCCAGCTCCAGGCAGGTCCTTTGGTGGCCTCTGTCTCCCTTCCCCCACTTAGAAGCTGGTTCTAGAACCTAGAATTGCCTGTAGGAGTTTCCAGCGCCCTGACGTGCAGGACTGCTACACACAACACGGCTACACAAGCTCCTGGGGTTGCCCGATCCGCTCCTTGGCAGGCCTTTGAAGCCGTGGTTGTTGCTAGAAAGGCAAGGAGGCTTCTGTGGAAAGTCCAGGGACCTGGCTCTAACCCAGCATCTGGGCAGCACTGCACTGCCCAGGCCTGCCTCCGCCTCCACCTCCACCCCGGGCCCAGCACAGGGGACAGCAGGGACCAGGTGGTATTTCGCCTTACACGTTTCCAGCTGCAGCTCCATTGTGACACGGGTACCCTACAAACTGTTGGCCCCTCCTGCCCTGTCACAAATTATCACAATTCTGCCAATATTCCTCAGTGGCACTGCTGACATTTTTGTCTCTGTTTTATTGGGTGTGCCAGCTCTCAAGAAACTGAGGTCTCCTTGCCTTGGGAAGCCCCACAGTTTGTCTGGTAACCTTGCTATCATTTTGATTATCTTTTGTAAATTTATCTAGGAATAACTACTTTCAGTGCCAGTTTAGGCCAAGTTTTTTGTTTTGTTTTGTTTTGTTTTTGTTATTGTTTTTGAGACAGAGTCTCGCTCTGTCGCCCAGGCTGGAGTGCAGTGGCGCGATCTCGGCTCACTGCAAGCTCCACCTCCCGGGTCACGCCATTCTCCTGCCTCCGTCTCCCGAGTAGCTGGTACTAACAGGTGCCTGCCACCATGCCTGGCTAATTTTTGTATTTTTAGTAGAGACAGGGTTTCACCTTGTTAGACAGGATGGTCTCAATCTCCTGACCTCTTGATCTGCCCGCCTTTGGCCTCCCAAAGTGCTGGGATTACAGGTGTGAGCCACCGCGCCGGCTAGGCCAGGTTTTTAAAATCACTCAAGTTTTCCTTTTGAACCAGATTTTTGTTTTTTTCTCAGCTCAGTCATCCACCTCATATAGTTTTGATTCCAAGGGACTGCTTGCTGTTTCTAAAAACCAGATCCTCCAAAATGTACCAGATTTCAAAGGTACATTTTGCTGTAAGTGTACCCTGCTGGATTTTCTTTTTTTTTTTTGAGATGGAGTCTCGCTCTGTCGCCCAGGCTGGAGTGCAGTGGCCGAATCTCAGCTCACTGCAAGCTCCGCCTCCCGGGTTTACTCCATTCTCCTGCCTCAGCCTCCGAAGTAGCTGGGACTACAGGCGCCGCCACCTCGCCCGGCTAGTTTTTTTGTATTTTTTAGTAGAGACAAGGTTTCACCGTGTTAGCCAGGATGGTCTCGATTTCCTGACCTCGTGATCCGCCCGTCTCGGCCTCCCAAAGTGCTGGGATTACAGGCTTGAGCCACCGCGCCCGGCCCCCTGCTGGATTTTCAATTCCACATCGAAGCCTGCAGCTTCCAGAGGAGCCCAGAGCCGGTGGAAAGCACGGAGCACACTGACCCAGGAAGTACAGACAGCTGGGAGGTTCTAAAGGCTGAGGGACTGTCATGCCAGATCATTCTGAGTGGCCACAGAGAGGACAGGTGGAGAGATTTCGACTCAGTCCGGGGAACTGTAGAGCACTCAGACCGCCTGGGATGGAAGGAGCAGTTCATAAGTACATGGTCTCCCCTCCCCACGGCACGCAGAGGCAGGGCCAGGGCTGGGGGGAGAGACTGTCCTCAAAGACGGGCCTCAGCGACACCAGTGTCAGGTGCTTGGCATGTGCCTGGCTCACACCCTCCTCATCCCCGTCATCACCGCAGGGAATTCCTACATGGCCCTGGGAACTCGGGAGCAAGACGAGATGCAGGAGTGAAAGCCCACAGGCCCGGCAGCCCCAGCGAGGGACAACCAACCAGCCCCAGCCAGGGACAACCCACCAGCCCCAGCCAGGCACAACCAACCAGCTCCAGCCAGGCACAACCCACCAGCCCCAGCCAGGGACAACCCACCAGCCCCAGCCAGGGACAACCCACCAGCCCCAGCCAGGCACAACCAACCAGCTCCAGCCAGGCACAACCCACCAGCCCCAGCCAGGGACAACCCACCAGCCCCAGCCAGGGACAACCCACCAGCCCCAGCCAGGCACAACCAACCAGTACCGACCAGGGACAAAACCAGCCCCAGCCAGGCACAACCCACCAGCCCCAGCCAGGCACAACCCACCAGTCCCGACCAGGGACAACCAACCAGCCCCAGCCAGGCACAACCCACCAGTCCTGACCAGGGACAACCAACCAGCCCCAGCCAGGCACAACCAACCAGCCCCGACCAGGGAGAACCCACCAGCTCCAACGAGAGACAACCACCCAGCTCCTATCAGGGACAACCAGCCCCTACCAGGGACAGGCAGCCCCTATCAGGGACAACCAGCCCCTACCAGGCACCGGCAGCCCCGGCCACTCTGCATCCTGGGCCCCTCCCGGATAGTCAGTGGGGACTTCAGCAGAGAAGCCAGTTTTACATTTAAATGTTCACCACCCCTGAGAAACAGGGCTTTCCCACTTTCTACAAATACGTGTCCAGAGTTATTTTCCTTCCCCGGGGCTGGGCAGGCCTGGCTTCCTGCTCAGAGACAACACGGGAGGAAGCTGCTCGCCCCAGCGCAGGGTTTTCCACCTTCCCTTCCTTGCCCGTGGAAACATGGAGCTCTTCTTGGAGCCGGCCCCTCCCTGCTCTCCCTCCCAGCCTCCTTCTGATGAGACAGCACTGAACCCGGACTAGCCTGGCCCAGTCCAGGGACGCTGGAAACTATGAGGCCCAGAGTCCCACGGCCACCTGGGCTGACACAGAGGGGGCGATTGTGTGAACTGCAGGGCCACAGGCCCCAGTCTGGCCATCACGCACAGCACTCTCAGGCCAAGGCTGCCCCGACCTCCCGCTGGGGCCTGTACAGAGGTGGGATGACCGAGACCCAAGTCCCAACTGCCGAGGAGAGGAGGCCCGCCCAGGAAGGAACGCCACCTGCCCCTCCTCTGCCTTCTAGATAGGGGCCTGGGGCCCTGCCCACGAGCTGCTCTGCCTCCGCCCATCCTGCCAAGCCCGTGCTCCTTGCAGAACGGAAAGGCGACCCGCCACCCTGCCTCTCAGACATGGCCTCCTCCGGCCTTTCTCCGGAAAGCCTCTGCCAATTCCCCACAGCTTCCCCTGGCCGGGTCCCGCAGCTCTCCTAGAACTCCGACGGCACCGGAAACTGTTCCTGTACCAGCCGGTGCCACTAGGAGAGGGCAGCGTCCAACAGGAAGACCTGGGCCCGAGACACAACGCCGACTCTCCCCTGCTGTGTGCACTGAAGTTACGCAGGAGAGGGAGGCTGAAAGACTAAACGATGAGGTCATGGATGTGCAGGACTCGTGAAAACTGCCAGCCTAGGACAGTCTAGGGCAGGGTTTCTGAGTGCAGGCCCCCGACGGCAGAGCACGCACCGGGGAATCTGTGAGACACACACATGATCACACTTGCCTCACGCCTGATGGATGAGAAACTCTGGGATGGGCCCCAGGGAGGTGGGATCTCAGCGTACTGGGCTGGCAAACAGAACCCGGCACGCTGCCCTGAGGAGCACAGTAGAAGATGCACGCTCAGGCGCAGCTCGGGCACGGGGCTGTGACCTCCTGGAGGTGGGGCCCCACCGTGCTGATCTCTGTACCCCCAGAACCTAGCAGGGCATCTGGCACACAGTAAGTGTTTAATAAGTAGCTTTTAAAATGAATCACTGTGTGAACACTGATAAACAGGAGTGGCTCAGAAGCATCACTGTGAGCCAATGTCACAATTTAGGAAGCAGACAGTCCAGCTCGGATAAGAGAATAGACCCAGGCCACTTTCTTGGTCCTGAGCATGACCGCCAATGACCGAGGCAGCTTCAACCCGACACAGAGCCAGGCCACACCTCCTGCACCCCCATACATGACCTCCAGGTATCCCTCGAGTAGCTCACAAGGCCACACCTGGCTGTGGCCAGCTATTCCTCCATTCGTCCTTCTAGCATGTGGCACCTGTTAAGCGTATGCGTGTCTGTGGCCATCCTGAGGATACGGTGGGGAGCAGGACAGACACAGCCCCACACTCCCCAGGCTCGCAGTCCAGGGGAGGGCAGAGGACAGACAAGCGATCAAGCTACTTGCAAGAAGGTGTGGCAGCACTGTGACAAGGGAGACATGGGGCTGGGAGACTGAGTAAGGAGCAGTAGTCAGGGAAGGCTAGAAGGACGCCAAGGGGAATATTCTAGGCAGAGGGCACAGCCTGTGCAGAGACCTAGTGCCAGTCAGGAGTCAGAGGTGTGAGGAAGGCAGTGGGGGGCTCCCATGTGGCGCTGTCAGTCTCCACAGTCCCTGGATAGAGCACTGTGCCATGAGCAGGGGCACCCTGCCCACACAGGCCTTGCGTTCTAGCAGTCATTCAACAAACACTTGGGCACCATCCTAGACGCTAGGGATACAGTATAACAAAAGCAAAACATGAAGCGAGACTCTTCTCCTCTGGAGCTTACAGACTCTCGTGGTAAAGACAGAAAGCCGCCGGGCGCAGTGGCTCACGCCTGTAATCCCAGCACTTTGGGAGGCCGAGGCGGGCGGATCACAAGGTCAGGAGATTGAGACCACAGTGAAACCCCGTCTCTACTAAAAATACAAAAAATTAGCCGGGCACGGTTGTGGGCGCCTGTAGTCCCAGCTACTCGGGAGGCTGAGGCAGGAGAATGGCGTGAACCCGGGAGGCGGAGCTTGCAGTGAGCCGAGATCGCGCCACTGCACTCCAGCCTGGG
The DNA here is from genome assembly GCF_024542745.1 of Macaca thibetana thibetana. Classification (NCBI taxonomy): domain Eukaryota; kingdom Metazoa; phylum Chordata; class Mammalia; order Primates; family Cercopithecidae; genus Macaca; species Macaca thibetana. The sequence continues at coordinate 11,789,141 of NC_065586.1, forward strand.
CAACAGAGCAAGACTCCGTCTCAAAAAAAAAAAAAAAAAAAAAAAAAAAAAAAGACAGAAAGCCAAGCCAAGAATGGTGTTTCAGGGTCAAGCAGAAGTCATGGATGGAATCCCTGCCCCGGAGAGACTGGGTGGGGCCAAGGAAGTTGAAGGCCAGTGTCATCACCAGGTAATCAGGAGTTAGGAATGTGCCAGCTCACCCAAGTCACGGTGCTGATCTGGCCTCTGTGACTTCAACCTGATGGTTTCAGCCTCCCCGTTTGCAATCAATGGGAAAGTAGCCAGGCTTTCAGGAGAGGAAGGAACAAGGCAGCGAAGACTATGTGGTATTATGCTTATTATACTGTACCATCATACTGTACCACGAATATTATGCATATTGTACTGATCCACATTATACTGGACATTAGACTTATAATTATGCTACACACATTGCCCTATACTAGGCTACACTATATGTACTGTACTACAGTAAACAGCCTAATGCCCGACTCGTAATCCACATTTAAATGTTCGTGCAACTACGCTGAGGTTTTTTTTCAGCTGAGAATAAGGAGCTGTTTGTCCTGCTTGGCATTTGGGGCCCGAGTGTGTCACATCCAAAGCTGGTTTTCCATCTGCCCAAGTACCAGATCTGGTCTAGATAAGCCAAAGGAAGTGGTAAATGACAAGGCCAGGGAGGTTGCTTGTGGGTGAAACCTCACTGAGGCTAAGGCTAATAACACTTAATGGGAGCCTGAATCCCAGACATCAGCCGCCCTGGCTGATCCTCTAATGACAGGCTGCGTCGTGTGCCTCCTGGGTTGGCTGCCATTGGAGGCGTCACCATGCGTGGGTCCTAACCAGGTATTGTCTCAAACAGGGCTTAGAACAAAACTCACCTCAGATTCACACTTTATTCTGTATTTCCAAAAAAGTGTTCAGGAGGGAAGAAATGGGCAGAGGTAGGAGGTAGAGTGACAATGAAGATGGGCTCTGGGCTGGGCCTGCCACTTCACAGAAGGCACAGCCTGGTCCAAGGCACCTCTATGGCTGGGCTTCAGCATCCTCATCAGATTAGTCAGGATGCGTGAGGCTATGCAGTGGCTTAACAAAATAAGCTTATTTTACTCACACTTTGTGGGCCAGGCATCCCTTTTCTACCCTGTAGCTACACTGGTAGGAGCATGTGGCCTCTGACGCTCCCAGAGGCTGCAGGGAAGGAGAGCGATCTGGAGGGTCTCGTGGATTCACTGGAGGGCAGGCCTGAGGCTGACTGGCATCCTCCTTCCACGTATCACTCATCACATGGCCACACCCACTGCGGAGGGACCAGGAAATGCAGCCACCTCTCCAGGAAGCAGCAATGCCATGGGGAGAGCATGATCCAGTCCTCGCCCACTCAACTGTTCAACCCCTTTATTCACTCAGTTTGGGGAAGGCACCTAGTATGTGCCGGGCATCACGTTAAGTGCTGGAGCCACAAAGATCACTCTGTCCTCAAGAAGTTCAGTAAGTGAGACACACGAAGAGGTGTCGCATTAGAGTTCTGGACAGGTTTCTGTGGGAGCAGCAAAGAGAGGCACCGACCCAGCCCAGGCAAAGGAGGTGGGCAGCGGTGTGCTGTTAACTGTTCAGCAACTGGCTCTCTGAAGAAACATGTATGTGTGCATGTTGACTTATAATTTTATAAATTCTAATGATACAAAGGACACAGAGCACACAACTTACAAATGTTAAAATATTCCATTTCACATAACAGACTGATGCTCAGTTTTTATTGATTTTTTGCCAAACATATTCAGCCATGATTTGACAGAGTTGCATCTTACTCTGCTCTTTCCCCAACAAGTGTCCTTAAATCCAATAAGTGAACAGGTGGTAAACCATTTCTCCCCTTCGTGTTAATTATTTGTATTAAACCGAAGCCTCTTTTTGGCTTTGGCAGCATGTATTTCTGAACTTGTCAATGACACAAGCAGCTTCTTTGCTGCATCACAGAATAATTTCCAAATGTGAGAAAAATATTTCCTCTACTTTTTGTGTTATTCACAATGGCATGGTTACAGGTACAATGCACCGTTAAGTTTAATCTGTATTACTAACATCACTGCAAAGAATAATCAACAGAACCATAAATCAAGCCTGATTTATAGCAATTGCCAATTGCAATGGTGCAAATATTCCCACCATGGCCCATTTCCAGCTACCAATCTGACAATGTCGAGCTCAGAGTCAGTAAGAGACACGCATGAGCAAATCGTCACATGGTGGTCTCCCTCCATACAGACATAGTGGACATAAATAACATCAAAAGTATAGAAAATAGTGATATGGGCCAGGCATGGTGGCTCATGCCTATAATCCCAGCACTTTCGGAGGCCAAGGTGGGCAGATCACTTGAGGCCAGGAGTTTAAGACCAGCCTGTCCAACATGGTGAAACCCCATCTCTGCCAAAAATACATAAAAATTAGCCGGGTGTGGTAGCGCACACCTGTAATCCCAGCTACTCAGGAAGCTGAGGTAGAATTGTTTGAACCCAGGACGTGGAGGCTGCAGTAAGCCGAGATTACATCATTGCACTCCAGCCTGGGCAACAGAGACTGCACTCCAAAAAAAAAAAAAAAAAAAAGAAAAAGTGGTATGATTAGGAAGTGATGAATTTAGAGTACTTATTACCTTTGTCTTATGTGATTGTATGTTTGCCTAATTTTAAAATGATGGCTGTGTTTAACACCTGGCTCATAAAATTCCTGAAATTGTACCCATCAGTCTGGCCAGCCTGGACAAGCCAGCCCCAGCAGTCAGGGAAGACAGGGCCCGGCCTACGCTGAGTGACTGGATGCCTTGGAGTTAGTGATTCCAGAAGGAAAAGGCAGGCCAGTGCAGAGCCAGCAGCCAGGGCTAAGCTGAAGGGCAAAATGTCCTGGGCTTGAACAGGGTTGAACAGGGTGACCACACAGCTTACCACAGACTGGCCTGGGCAGTCCTGGTGATGCTTGGTGTCCCCCAGCCCATTTTAGTTTCAAAAGCACCTGTTTAGTGTGGACATTACATACTTTCCTTGTGACACTTGCAGAGCCATGGCCCTGTGGGTCCCTAGAACTGGCTAAAGAACTGGGGTGGGCAGGGCTCATGAGCAGAGGCCAGGCTGGGAGGGCAGGGGTGAGTGCAGTGGAGGAGGCCGGGCTGGGAGGGCAGGGGTGAGTGCAGATGGAGGACAGGCTGGGAGGGCAGGGGTGAGTGCAGATGGAGGAGGCCAGGCTGGGAGGGCAGGAGTGGGTGGAGATGGAGGAGGCCGGGCTGGGAGGGCAGGGGTGAGTGCAGATGGAGGAGGCCGGGCTGGGAGGGCAGGGGTGAGTGCAGATGGAGGAGGCCAGGCTGGGAGGGCAGGAGTGGGTGGAGATGGAGGAGGCCGGGCTGGGAGGGCAGGGGTGAGTGCAGATGGAGGACAGGCTGGGAGGGCAGGGGTGGGTGGAGATGGAGGAGGCCGGGCTGGGAGGGCAGGGGTGAGTGCAGATGGAGGAGGCCGGGCTGGGAGGGCAGGGGTGAGTGCAGTGGAGGAGGCCGGGCTGGGAGGGCAGGGGTGAGTGCAGATGGAGGAGGACAGGCTGGGAGGGCAGGGGTGGGGGGAGATGGAGGAGGCCGGGCTGGGAGGGCTGGGAGGGCAGGGGTGGGTGGAGATGGAGGAAGCCAAGGGAAGGAAAAGGTGGTAACAAGTATGGCAGGCACTTTCTGGGAAGCTGGAATAAGGGAAGGCACTGGGAGCCATCCACTGGTGCCAGGGAGAATTCCATTACAAGGAGCAGCTGAACTCAGCTGTCTCCAGAGCCAGGGGCTGGGTGGGTGGCTTCTCCAGGGGAACAAGGGTGTCCCCCGTCCCTGATCAACTAGGGTGTCTGTCATTCATTGTTGGCCTCACAAAGCTGGCGAGGGAACAAGAAAAAATATGCACACAAAGTTCAAGCGCATCGCACCTAGCTTTCACAACACATGGGAGATGGCAGGATAGGGTCAGAATCCCCTACCCGTGGGAGGCCTGGGGCTCCTAGGTCTCAGCCGGAGCGCCCCAGGTTAAGCGTCCCCTCAGAGACTGGCAAAGGGGGTGGGGTTGTTCCAACAGCCAGTTCCCGTCACTCTCTCCCCCAACCAGCAGCCTCCCAAACGCCCAAATCCCGAATCTCTCCTGGCCTCCTTTTCCCCCCAGTGGGGACAGGGCATAGCTGGCCCGTCTCCTGGAGGACAGAGCCAGGACCAGGCCAGCAGGCCCTTCCTCCGCTGCCAACATGCAAACACACCCATGTGTGGTGTCCAAAGCCAAGCCACTCTGTGGCAAACCAGCCAAAGACAGAAGATCCCCAAACCCAAATGTTCTGAAATCTTTTCCAGGCTTTCAAACCTTGGCTCAACAAGGCAAAGGAGCTAGGGAACAGTCTTTGGCCTTGAAAGATGAGAAGGTCGAGAGCTCTCCACGATGCAGGGTAGTTGCCTTGGATGACAGCATTTTTTTTTTTTTTTTTTGAGACGGAGTCTCGCTCTGTCGCCCAGGCTGGAGTGCAGTGGCCGGATCTCAGCTCACTGCAAACTCCGCCTCCCAGGTTTACGCCATTCTCCTGCCTCAGCCTCCCGAGTAGCTGGGACTACAGGCGCCCGCCACCTCGCCCGGCTAGTTTTTTGTATTTTTTAGTAGAGACGGGGTTTCACCGGATTAGCCAGGATGGTCTCGGCCTCCCAAAGTGCTGGGATTACAGGCTTAAGCCACCGCGCCCGGCCTGATGACAGCACTTTATAAAGAGAGAAACAGAATACAGCTAAGTGCTGCTCTGAAGACCCTCTCTTTGAATATCAGTATCAGGTTATTTCATCTTCACATTGAGCCTGTGGAGTAGGTTCTACTGCAGGAAACTGAGGCACGGAGCAGGTGGGTAACTTCCAGATCCCATAGCTGATGAATGTCAGAGCTGCGACATGGACCCAGGCTGCCCCCTCTCAGCTGCGACGCTGAGCCGACCCCTGCACAAGGGCCTTGTTCTTGGTCCTTTCCTGCCACTGTGGGAACTTGGAGCCTGGAAGTTACACTGTATGTGACATCAGAGCCACAGCCGGCCCAGGTCACAGGGCATACAGCTTAGATGCTTTGAGAGACACTTCTTAAGGTAAAGACTATAAAACTGTGATGTGAAGAGCTCAGGCTTCAAAGCAGCCCAGGCCAGCCAGGGAGGCTGAGCTGGAGGCTTCTCTAGCCTCGTGGTAGATGGGCCCTGCCCCAGAGGACGTCCCCGATGATCTACGCCAGGGCTTCCTGGAGCCCTTTCTCCTCCAGGCAAGAGAAGCCATGTCCCGAAAGCCCCGCAGGAAGGGTCTGAGGGCAAATTCACAAGTAGCCCGGCCTCTTGTCACGCACCACTGAGGCTGACTCCCGGGTGGGGCCCAGATGCCGAGTGATTCAGGGGAGGCCCTGGCAGCCCGCCTGCCCTGACGCTTGAGTAACCAGGGCAAGATGTGGAAAACCCCCTGACCAGACCCGAAACCGGTGGGAGCGTTAAAGTTTAACCCACCCAGGGTCAGGAACACGGCCTGAAGCCAAAGCAGACGCCCTGCAGGAGAAAAGGCCCATTTCTTTCCGGGCACCGCCAATGGCTTTTCCTTTTTAAGAGGCATAGACACGGTCACAGACGGCCCCAGGGAGATGCCTTGGTGTGGAGGGACCAGTCCACTGCAGGCCCTATCTTGGGTTTCAAAGATTCAAACACCACCAGCACCACCGACTAGAATGTTCTCTGCCATCGAAGGCCCCTCACTGGCCACGTCCCTCTTGCTTCCCTAACAAGACAGCTGGGCAAGGCTGGGGTCTGTGGGGCAGGATGGCCTCTGCAGAGGAAGGGGCCCAAGTGAGGGAAGTCTGCGTCCTGGGTCCAGAGGCCCGGGGTGGTGTGGCAGAGTCCAGGTGGGGTGAGGAGAGCTACTGGGCAGCAGGGGGCCTGATGCTGAGTCTCAGAGCTGGGGGCAGTGAGGGGAAGGCAGTGCCCCAGGGAGGAGGCAGCATGGGATGAGGCCAGTCACAGATGAAGGGAGGGACCCAACACGTCCAGAAGAACAAATGAGCTCACCGGGTGCAGCAGCCGTTCACACCTGTCATCCCAGCACTCTGGAAGGCTGAGACGGACGGATCGCTTGAACTCAGAAGTTTGAGATCAGCCTGGCCAACATGGAGAAGCCCTGTCTTCACAAAAAAACAAACAAACAAAAAAATGAAAAATTAGCTGGGCATGGTGGTGCACACCTGCAGTCCCAGCTACAGGTGGGACACTGATAGATACAGAAGCAAGCATGGATGTAAAGCACGTACATGCGTGTGTATCCCCAGCTCAGTCCACTCAGGGCTGAGGGCTGGGATACCCAACATCCACGAGCACAAACAGCACCCAAACACTAACTTCTGAATTTCCATTCCCCACTAACAAAGAATCAGGGAGGCCGGGCGTGGTGGCTCAGGCCTGTCATCCCAGCACTTTGGGAGGCCGAGACAGGAGGATCACTTGAACCTAGGAGTTTGAGACCAGCAGGGCAATACAGTGGGACTCCATCTCTATAAAAGATGAAGAAATTAGCCGGGCATGGTGGTGTACACCTACAGTCCCAGCTACTTCGGAGGCTGAAGTAGGAGGATTGCACCACTGCACTCCAGCCTGGGCAACACAACAAGACCCTGTCTCTGAATAAATATAAAATTAAAATAAAAAGAATCATAGCTCCCGAGAGAGATGGCTGACTCCAGAGTTTGGGCAGGGAAATGATAAGATGAGCCTGCGACATACATTTTTGGGCCAGAGGTAAGGAAGTGCTCAAAGAATGATGGAGACAGGTCAAAATAACACAGAAGTCAGCTTGAAGGGACTCTCACTAACCAAATCTGGCCTAATTTGAGCATAAAATAAATAATATAATAACAAATAGATTGTAACCCATTACAACCCATTGAAAATGGGAAACCGGCCGGGCGCGGTGGCTCACGCCTGTAATCCCAGCACTTTGGGAGGCCAAGGCGGGTGGATCACAAGGTCAGGAGATCAAGACCACGGTGAAACCCCGTCTCTACTAAAAATACAAAAAATTAGCCGGGCGCGGTTGTGGGCGCCTGTAGTCCCAGCTACTCGGGAGGCTGAGGCAGGAGAATGGCGTGAACCTGGGAGGCGGAGCTTGCAGTGAGCCGAGATCGCGCCACTGCACTCCAGCCTGGGCGACAGAGCGAGACTCTGTCTCAAAAAAAAAAAAAAAAAAAAAAAAAGAAAATGGGAAACCACGTAAGGCCACACCTGTATTAATTATATCCATTAGTTATATTATTAACTACAATTATTTCATGAGTAATGAGATATTTATATAGTTCCAGAGCAACTCTTCTTGAAACATTTAATTACAAAGGAAAAATCACTTCACCTGGAGAAGCCTGGCCAATTCTACCTTCATCAAGTGACTCAAGTGACACCAGAGAAGGGGCAGATGAAAATGGTGTGCCTGGCCAGGCGCGGTGGCTCATGCCTATAATCCCAGCACTCTGGGAGGCCGAGGCGGGCGGATCACGAGGTCAGGAGATCGAGACCATCCTGGCTAACACGGTGAAACCCCGTCTCTACTAAAAATACAAAAAAATTAGCCGGGTGTGGTGGCGGGCGCCTGTAGTTCCAGCTACTCGGGAGGCTGAGGCAGGAGAATGGCGTGAACCCGGGAGGAGCCTGAAGTGAGCAGAGATCGCGCCACTGCACTCCAGCCTAGGTGACAGAGTCAGACTCTGTCTCAAAAAAAAAAAAGAAAATAGTGTGCCCGTGGAGAGAGCACCATGACAGCAGCACTTGCTGCTATTCCTACCACAGACGAAACCTGCCTCCAAGCATAAGAAGACCTCAGAAAACCCCACTTGAGGGGCATCCCATAAATACCCAAATCTGCAAAGCTTCAGAATAAGATCATGCAAGTCGGCTGGGCGCCGTGGCTCATGACTGTAATCTGCACTTTGGGTGGCCAAGGCGGGCATCTCACCTGGGATCAGGAGTTCAAGATCAGCCTGACCAACATGGTAAAACCCCGTCTCTACTAAAAAAAAAAAAAAAAAAAAAAAAAATTGAATATTAGCTGGGCATGGTGGTGTGCACCTATAATCCCAGCTACTTGGGAGGCTGAGGCAGGTGAATTGCTTGAACCCAGGAGGTGGCGGCTGCAGTGAGCTGAGATTGCACCACTGCACTCCAGCCTGGGCAACAGAGTGAGACTCCACCTCAAAAAACAAAATAAAAATAATAATAAAAAAAAAGATCGTGAAGTTAATAACAGACTGGGGCCCTCTCCCAGACTGAAGGAGTCTAAGGAGATACATCTGCATGAAACTGTAGGCAACGCGTTTCGACAGTGGATTCTGTTGTGACACAGGACATCATGGAGAAGACTGGGGAACTTTGACTAGGCTGTGAGGAGTGGATGCTGGTGATCGAGCAACACTAACTTCCTACGAAAGACAAAACCTGCCCCCAAGCACGACAGCACAGGTTTTGTCTCTGGTAGGAACAGCAGGAAGTGCTGTTATGTCCTCATGGTGTTCTCTCCAGGTGCCCACCATTTCTGTCGGTTTTTATACTGGTATTGTGGTTCTACAGAATGCCCTTCTTTGTAGAAAAAACACACCAAAACAGTTGGAGGTGCTGAGGCACCATTTCAGCAATTATTTCCCAAATGATTGAGGGGTGAAGGAATGTTCACTGTACTTGTAACTTCTCTGTAAAAGTTCCGAGGTTGTTTCTAAATCCATCTATCAGTCTTCCATCAAATTCTAGGTCTCAGAGATGGCCGGGAACTCAGGAGAACCTTCGGGCACGGAAGGGTTTTGTTATTCCCATTTTATAGGAGAGATTGTTGAGACAGAGTGGGTAATGCAGCAGGCCTTTGGCCACCTATTTAATAAGTGGGCTGAAGGTGGAGATGGCAGGAGCCTGACATAGAGCAGCCCAGGTTCCCAGCCAGCCCTCCGCAAGTACACCTCCCACCAGGACCTAGTGCTTCTGCAGTGGAGGCCATTCCCAATTAGGTCATTTCCACCTTGAAAGATCAATGCTGGCCGGGCACGGTGGCTCATACCTGTAATCCCAGCATTCTGGGAAGCTGAGGCGGGTAGATCACCTGAGGTCAGGAGATCGAGACCAGCCTGGCCAACATGGCGAAACCCTGTCTGTACTAAAAATACAAAAATGAGCCAGGTGTGGTGGTACGTGCCTGTAATCCCAGCTACTCAGGAGGCTGAAGCAGGAGAATCACTTGAATCCAGGAGGTGGAGGCTGCAGTGAGCCAAGACTGCGCCACTGCCCTCCAACCTGGGCGACAGTGAAACTCCATCTTTAAAATAAATAAAAACAAAAAAAAATCAATGCCATCCCAAGCACAAAAGAAAAAGCCATAGAGTATTAGGCATGGACTTGATGATCAGAGCTAAACTGGGATAGCTGGGCCCATCCATTTATTTATAAAGTCCTCTCAACAACAAAATCCTCCCTCGAAGCCCCTTCAGGTCCGCTGAGGGGAGAGGGCAGGGCAGGTGGAGAAGGAATTCATCAAGCAAAGCTTTCCCCAGGAGACAGGTAGCGGCCACTCGTGAAAGGACAATGAGACAAAGACATTTATTTTAAGGGAGCGAGTCCCTTGCTCAAAGATGCGAAGATGAAGAAATGGAAGGTAAGAGCAGGAGTTCTGTGGGAAGCAGAAGCGGCCCTTAATCTTGCCCTTGAAGGTCGTGAGAAATGCTTTCGTCTGTGTCCGGACAGGTCAGGCCCCAGGGGACCACCCACCCGCCCCCTACAGCACAGCCCAGGCCCAGCCGGACACCAGAAGGCCAAGCTCATCACTGAGGTGAGAAGTCATGAAAGGTGCCAAGCTCCCTGGTGGGTGTGGGGCAGCACCAGGGCCTAAGTGTAGGCAGGCTGGCTCCAGGACTGTGTCGGGCTGTCCCTGGGGACACAGAAGTGATGCCAACTGGGTGATTTTCCACTTAAGTCAAACTACAAGACATCAAATCAAAGATGGTCGCCATCTCTGAGAAATGCAATCCACCACAGACTTGGATTTAAAAGTTTCCCCAGGTTCCTGGGGTGACAGAGCATTATGGAAGGACAGTGACATTTGTTTTTACAAACAGGGAAACTGGTCTAGAGCCACTCCGTGACTGGTGAACAGAATATCTTTTCCCCCTGCCCTCAGTTTGAATGAAATAACCAGGGCCAGCTCCCCTTTCTAGAAGCATTGGCCAGTCCGCCCACCTTCAAGTGGCCACAGGCCTACAAGGAAGGAGGCTGCCCGGAATAGCTTTCTTTTCTGTTTTCCTACAAACTAACCTCAAGATGTAGTCCCTGTGACCCTAGGAAGGTGAGGCCCCGCGTATGCTAAGCCCTGTAGCATGGTGTTCCACATGCATGAGGAATTACAAAACCACTGCACCCAAAGGGAGGGCATAGGGAGCCCCGCTGAGCTCTGAGCTGCAGTAGTAGCATCAACTTACCTCTGTAATAAACAGACCCGAACAACACTGGCTTAAACAGAATCGGTACGGCCTCCATGCCGAAGTTCCAATGGTGGACAGAGCCAGTATGGCAGCTCCACAGCCATCAGGGACTCAGAGCCCCTCAAATTACAGTCATGGGCACACTGGCAACAGACTGCATATACAACGGAAGTCCCCTAACATGAGAATACTGTATTTTTACTGTACCTTTTCTATGCCTAGATACACAAACACCATGTTACAACTGCCTCCGGTACTCAGTGCAGTCACATACTGCCCAGGTTTCGAGCCCAGGAGCAGTACTCCGCCATATAGCCTGGGTGTGTAGCAGGCTGCCCGATCTAGGTGTGTAAATACACTCTATGATGTCCTCACAGCAAGAAGATCACCTGGTGACTCATTTCTCAGAATGTATCTTCCTCATTAAGTGAGGTGTGACCTTATTTTCTCTGCCATTCTCAACACGAACTTCCATGTTGGGACCCAAAATAGCTGTTCCAGTTCCTGCCATCATATTCACAGTCAAGCCAAAAGGAAAGCAGCCTGGAAACAGGTGAAGGCACACCACTTCCTTTCAAACACACGACCCAGAATTCGTACACATCTTGTTTTCATTCCCACTCCATGAGCCAGGATTTGTCACGTGGTCACCGCCAGCTAAAGGTGAGGCTGGGAACCTAGCAACTCTAGTACTAAGTGAAAGGGTGAAAATGCACAGTAGAACCGGGTGCGGTGGCTCACACCTGTAATCCCAGCACTCTGGGAGGCCAAGGCGGGTGGATCACAAGGTCAGGAGGTCGAGACCATCCTGGCTAACACAGTGAAACCCCATCTCTATTAAAAATGCAAAAAAAATTAGCCAGGCGTGGTGGCGGGCTCCTGTGGTCCCAGCTACTCGGGAGGCTGAGGCAGGAGAATGGCATGAACCTGGGAGGCGGAGCTTGGAGTAACCCGAGTTGGCGCCACTGCACTCCAACCTGGATGACAGAGCAAGACTCCGCCTCAAAAAAAAAAAAAAAAAAAAAAAAGAAAATGCACATAGGGCATCAGTTAGCAGATTCCAGCACAAGAGTTGTGCATTTTATTTTATTTACTTATTCTGAGACAGAGTCTCACTCTGTCGCCCAGGCTGGAGTGCAGTGGCTCAATCTCCGCTCACTGCAAGCTCCGCCTCCCGGGTTCCCGCCATTCTCCTGCCTCCGCCTTCCGAGTAGCTGGGACTACAGGCGCCCGCCACCACGCCTAGCTAATTTTTCGTATTTTTAGTAGAAACAGGGTGTCACCGTGTTAGCCAGGATGGTCTTGATCTCCTGACCTCATGATCCGCCCACCTTGGCCTCCCAGAGTGCTGGGATTACAGGCGTGAGCCACCGCGCACCGGCTGAGTTGCGCATTTTAGCATCAAGAACTTCCTTTTCTGCCACCCTAGCACAACCAGGTCTAAACTGGAGCCAATTCTCTTGGCTAAGAAGTGCACGCTGGGCCTGAGCCAGACTAGACCAGAGTGTCCCCTCAAACTCTCAGGAATCTTTTTTAAAGTTTAAAAAAAAGTCTGTTTCCTGGACTGGAGTGCAGTGATATGATCTCGGCTCACTGCAACCTCCGCCTCCCACTTTCAAGCAATTCTCCGGCCTCAGCCTCCTGAGTAGCTGGGATTACAGGCGCCCATCACCACACCTGGCTAATTTTTGTAGTTTTAGTAGACAAGGGTTTTCGCCATGTTGCACAGGCTAGTCTCGAACTCCTGACCTCGGATGATTCGCCCGCCTCAGCCTCCCAAAGTGCCGGGATTACAGCATGTGTGAGCCGCTGCCGCGCCTGGCCCAGAATCTACTATTCCACACTCTCTTGCCTGTTGGCTGGGTCCGTCCCTTCTGCTGGAGGATCAGGCCTCCCAGCCTCCTGCCCTGTCACTGGAGAGTCAAGCTCCTGAGCATGCCCCTCTACACAGTGAGCCTCAGTCTGGCCAGGGAGGATGAGAAAGGCGGGCAGGAAGAGGCAGTGGGCCCCCAGGAGAACCAAGGCTCCCCTGGCTAAGGTGAATTTTCAAGCTCATCAACCAGTGCTAGCACTACCTACAGATGTGGAGGCTAGGGCAGCCCGGGTTGCAGACCCAGCCTGAGCCAATGCTGCTGTGAGACAAAAGGCAAAAATGCCCCATGCCCGCCAGCAGACCCAATGCTGGAGTCCCAAGAGACTGGGATAGGGTCCTCCAGTAGTCAGGCTGCACGTGTGGCTGGCAGTGGCATCCCTGGGGCTCCTTTCAACCCAGCCGGCTTAAAGCAGCTCTAGGGCCCACAGCAGGGGCCATCTGGCCTGGGCATTCTGGCAGCTTTAGCAGGCGGCAGGGACAGGGAACTCAGCCCACGCGTCTAACAGCTCTGCGGCCTGGAAGCGGCCACGGAGCCTGGTGATAACACAGGGCTTCAGTGTCAGAGTTACCAGATTGGGTATCTCGTGGTGACGGGCGAGTTACCTGATACCTACACGTCCTGGTTTTCCATCTATGACACGGAAACGGTCGTTCCTGTGTGGTGGATGGCAACACGTGGGGCGGGGGGAGCCCTTGCTACACCAGCCGCTCGCATAGCGCATCTCTGTGCCTCAGTTTCCTCACGCAGACAGGCAAGCGGACTGTCCACCCAGCAGGGCAGACGAGGAGGACACTGGGCCCCGCCTGCCTCCTCCTTGCTGCTCCTCTGCGGTCCCAGGTCTCGGCTTAGCTGTCTCCAGCGGGGAGGCCCACGCTGGCCCGCCTGCTCCCGGGAGGTCGCACTGGCCTTCGGTGCCGAGGTGGTTGCGCCATCCTCTTTGCGTGTCTTGTCCCTTCTGCTGGGTCCTGGCCGATGTCGTGACCCGCCGTGACGGGCAGAGGAGGCAGAGCCGAAAGGCCGAGGCACGGCACCGCGCTCCGTGCTAACGGCAAAGGCTTCTGGCAGTGGAGGGCCCGCACAGCAGGAGGACGCCAGCCCAGCAACCGCACGTGGTGCTGCCCTGCACGCGACTGAGGCGCACCGGAAGCAGGGAGCACTTTCAGTGTAAGGGGATAGAGGAAGTCCGCCGGAAGAAGGGGGAGGAGGCCCACCGGAAGTGGGGGAGGATGCCCACCGGAAGAGGGGGGAGCTTGTTCTTTGGAAAGCGGGGGAGGAGGCCCGCTGGAAATGGGGAGAGCAAGCCTGCTGGAAGGAGGGGGAGAAGGCCTGCCAGAAGTGAGGGGAGCATGCCCACCAGAAGGGAAGGAGGAGGCCCAGCAGAAATGGGGGAGCACGCCCACTGGAAGGGAGGGAGGAGGCCCAGCGGAAAGTGGGGTAAGGCGGGGCACACCCGCCGGAAAGCGGAGCACACCAGCCAGAAGGGAGAGGATGCCGCCAAAACAGGGCAGTGGGGAGGAGCACACCCACCAGAAGTGGGGAGCATGTTTAGAAAGAAGGAGCACCTCAAGAAGCCAGGGGACTTACAGGGGAAGGAGAATTCAAAAGGATAACACGACAGTCACGCTATATAGCAATGGTCCAGTGACTGGCCACCTTCCAGAAACAGTGCCCCCATGACCAGCGAGAGGCGGGATCCCCAGCAAAGCCACAGTGCGTCTCCCCGCTCATTCCCCATCACTGCTCAGCTCACAGTCCAGGGGACAGTTAGGAACTGCGGGGTCTGAGGTCTCAGAGCAAGAGACAACCGCAAGAGCAAATGGAAGTCTCAGAAAACAGAAGCCGATTCTGTCAAAAGTCTGTTGAGGTGTCTTTGATACTACCAGACGTTAAGGACCTTTGTGTTTTTATTTTTATGTATTTTCTTTTCAAATGTTATTTTAGGTTCAGGGGTTAAATGTGTGGGCTTGTTACATGGGAATTAGGTACACAGATTTTTTGTCACCCAGGTAAGAGCATGGTACCTGATGGGTAGTTTCTTGATCCTCTCCCTCCTCCCACCCTTCACCCTTAAGTAATCCCTAGTGTCTGTTCCCTTCTTTGCGTCCGTGTGTTCTCATCATTTAGCTCCCACTTATAAGTGAGAACATGCAGTACTTGGTTTTCCCTTCCTGTGTTATTCACTTAGGATAATGGCCTCCACCTCCATCCACGTTGCTGCAAAGGACAGGACTCCATTCTTCTTGTGGCTGCATAGTATTCCGTGGCATATATGTACTGCATGTTCTTTATCCAGTCCACCATCGATGGGCATTTAAGCAGATTCCAAGTCCCTGCTATTGTGAATACTGCTGCGATGAACGCAAGTGTGCATCTGGGTTTTTTTTTTTTTTTTGAGACAGTTTCCCTCTGTCACCCAGGCTAGAGTGCAGTGGCGCTGTCACAGCTCACTGCAAGCTCCGCCTCGCGGGTTCACGCCATTCTCCTGCCTCAGCCTCCAGAGTAGCTGGGACTACAGGCGCCCACCACCACGCCTGGCTAATTTTTTTGTAGTTTTAGCGGAGACGGGGTTTCACCGTGTTAGCCAGGGTGGTCTTGATCTCCTGACCTCGTGATCCACCCGCCTTGGCCTCCTCAAGTGCTGGGATTACAGGCGTGAGCCACTGCACCTGACCTTTTTTTTTTTTTTTTGAGACAGAGTTTCACTCGTTGCCCAGGCTGGAGTGCTGTGGCACAACCTTGGCTCACTGCAACCTCCACCTCCCGGGTTAAAGCCATTCTCCTGCTTCACCCTCCCGAGTAGCTGGGACTACAGGTACACACTACCACGCCCAGCTAATTTTCTGTGCTTTTAGTAGAGACGGGGTTTCACCATGTTGGCCAGGCTGGTCTCAAACTCCTGGCCTCAGGTGAGCCACACACCTCAGCCTCCCAAAGTGCTGGGATTACAGGTGTGAGCCACTGCCCGCGGCTGCATGTCTTTTGGTAGATGGATTTATATTCCTTTGGGTATATACCCAGTAATGCGATTGCTGGGTCGAATGGTAGCTCCGTTTTAAATTCTTTGTGAAATTTCTAATTTGCTTTCCATAGTAACTGAACCAGTTTGCATTCCCACCAGCAGTGTATACGTGTACGCTTTTCTCCATAACCTCCCCAGCATGTCATTTTTCGGCTTTTTAATAATAGGTCTTCTGACTGGTATGAGATGGTATCTCATTGTGGTTATGATTGGCATTTCTGTGTTGAGCATTTTTTCTTATGTGTGTTGGCCACATGTGTGTGTTCTTTTGAGAAGGGTCTGTTTGTGACCTCTGCCTGTTTATTTCTCCTTCTAAATATGAGAAGTAGCTTGGAGCAGATAAGGGTGCAGAATGAGGCCTCAAGCAAGGGTCAGCACAGGGTCCCTGGTGGTGAAGTGGGCTCCACAGTGTCTGTGACAGCTGCTGGACCCTCCCATTAGCTCCTGGGCGTGACCTATCTGATGTGCATTTCTCCTGGCTTCCAGGCTTTTTTTTTTTTTTTAAATAAAATATTCTTAGTCCCCCTCTACAGTCCTTGTAGAATTTCGTCCTTGTAGCCTGGGCTCTTCCCCAGTATATTTCATTGACTTCTTGTGATTGCTCAGAGTTTTATACTTGGTTCAGTCCTGTCTTTACTTTTTAAAACTGACTCTTTTAGGTACAGGCATGCAGAACATTCTGCTGAATGCCCTTTGCTTCGGGTTAGGTTCATAATGAGTAACATGGGGTAACACTGATAGAAATTCTAACATTTGATCTTCGTTTACTGTGAGGTAAGCAAAAAAAAAAAATTAATTAATTTTAAAAAGAAATTCTAACCTTAATTTCAAAAATATGATGTTAGTGTTTAGAAAAAAGTATGTATGGTGCCGGGCGCGGTGGCTCACGCCTGTAATCCCAGCACTTTGGGAGGCCGAGGCGGGCGGATCACAAGGTCAGGAGATCGAGACCACGGTGAAACCCCGTCTCTACTAAAAATACAAAAAATTAGCCGGGCGCGGTGGCGGGCGCCTGTAGTCCCAGCTACTCAGGAGGCTGAGGCAGGAGAATGGCGTAAACCCAGGAGGCGGAGCTTGCAGTGAGCCGAGATCGCGCCACTGCACTCCAGCCTGGGCGACAGAGCGAGACTCCGTCTCAAAAAACAAACAAACAAACAAAAAAAAAAAGAAAAACGTATGTATGGTATACCAGCAGTCGCTACCAAACCATCACCTCTAATTCAGGATTACAAGTGACCAGCGGTGGTTCAATCCTAGCACTTTGGGAGGCTGAGGCAGGCGAATCACCTGAGGTCAGGAGGTCAAGACCAGCCTGGCTAAGATGGTGAAACCCCCGTCTCTACTAAAAATACAAAAATAAGCTGGGCATGGTGGTGCATGCCTGTAGTCCCAGCCACTTGGGAGGCTGAGGCAGGAAAATCACCTGAACCTGGGAGGCGGAGGTTACAGTGAGCAGAAGTGGCGCCGTTGGACTCCAGCCTGGGCAACAAGAGCGAAACTCTGTCTCAAAAAAAAAAAAAGATAACTGACTAGGGGATTGTCATAGGATCACAGGATACTCCCACCCATCAGGGGTTGACATGATCTGGAGCAATCGTCAGGGAGCTGTGTTCCTCCCAGTCTGGAGGAAGCAGATGTAACCGGCATACAGAGAGAAGACTTTGTTTTGTCTTTATGATTATAGCAACTTCTCTCTCCTCTATAACCTGCTTGTGTTTGTTTTGATAACTGTTGTCTTATCTAATAAAATTGATGTTCAGAAAGGTACGCCATGGTATCCTATGGCTTTGTCTAGCCCCCAGCACATCACCAGGTAACCCTAGAGATTTGTGATCCTAGTTTCAGAAGCCCAAGACAAAGGCCATGTGAAGCTTGTTAAAAGAACAAGAAAGTGGATGGCAGAGCAGCAAAGTGCTGCCAGTTATTTACACTACAGTCTAAACGCACCCCTTTCCTAAGGAAAGGTTTGAGATGAGGGGAGAGGAGAAAGAGCAGGATGAGTGAGGGCAGCAGCAGATGAAAGGGAGGGAAAAAGCTGGGGTTAGCAAACTCAGCCTTCACCTGTGTGCGCCTGGCCCAGGGCCAGCTCTGACCTCACTGAGCAAGCATTCGTGGCACTCATTACACACCTGTTGGTTCCACCACATTCCATTCTGAGCCCGTTGCCGGGAAAGGACTGCATTCTCTGGCCAGGAATGAAGCCCCAGGGAGGCAGAGACCCCACCGGGACCTGGCTGGAGTTCGTGCCACTGTAATCACCGGGCTGGGCGGCTTCCTCTGAGGGCTGCCTTTATCTCTCATCTGCCTTCTCCAGGCTCTTCGGCTCCTCAGTCCGCCCCCACAGCTGCCTGGACTCCACCTTGGGAGAGGAAGAGGCCCTAGGATGGGGTGGCCAGGAAGTGACTTACAGGCCAGGCCAGAAATGGCATCGTGGTCACTGGCCTTGTGAATTCGTGGTCTCCCACTCCCATCCTCACCTTATCCAAGGGCCAGACACCAAGACCCCCGAAGGCCTGGAGGAGGGAAGCCCGAGCATCTCTCCCCTATCTGCGCCGGCACCACCTCTGCCCGCCCCGGCACCTCCCTGGGGGCTGTCTGCATTCTGTCTGGAGGTGTCTTAGGGAAGTGGGTCAAGCAGGCTCTGCCCAGGGCTTATCTGAGTTGAGAGCAGCCGAGACCCTGGGGAGCATCCGGCCGAGGGTGGTGTCGAGCCTATGGGGAACTGGTGGGCTTTCCCTAATGCCACACGGCCTCTGTCTGCTGAAGCCGTGGCCATGGAGTCCACAGATTCAAGCCGTGTTTATCCCTTAGGGAAAATGAAGCTCTCTGTAAGGTAAGGTGGTGACAAAGCCAAGTCCCTGTGACTCAACTTGACAAGACGTTGTGGCCCCCTCACATTCAACAGCCCCAATCAATGCACACTCACTGTTTTCATCACCAAGGAAAACAGCGGGCCTCTGGGACTCCCTCTGGCGGAACTCCACCTCAGGGTGGGCAAAGAGGGAGGCTCAAGACTGACAGTCAATAGGGGCAAACACATGTGGGCCTCTATGCAACAGTTACCTCGCCCAGGGCCGTATGCTAATTACCAATTCATTCGCATGACAAGTTCATGAAGTAGCTCCCATTGTTACGGCTGCAGGATGAAGAAGCTGAAGGTCAGAGGCCACAGAGAGAAAGCGCAAACCAGTGGCCCCACTCTACTGCGCCCCACCCCATCTGGACCATCTAGATCCAGCCAGGTGCAGCAAGCATGCCTCGGGGCCACGAGGTAGGCTGAAGCCCACTGCTTTGTTGAGCGGCCCGGCCACTGCCCAGCCCAGACAGCGGGGTCCCTGGCATCGTCCACATGCCCTGTGCTCATCTGGGTAGGCATCTGGGCAAGGCACTGAAGAGGTGATGAGAAGCCATCCCGCTCTCCACCATCACAGCCCATGACCCGCAGCCAGCACCCCAACAGGGAGGTGAAGACTCGACTCACGGGAGCCTGCAAGTCCTCAAGCATCCGCATGGAGCCCACACCCACAGCAAGTCCGTCCTGAGAACAGGAGCAGATCCTGCCCCACCAGGAGCGAGATAGGCTGCCTTCTACAAGGCCATTCAGTGTTGGTTTGTTTTTGTTTTTTTTTTTTGAGATAGAGTCTTGCTCTGTCGCCAGGCTGGAATACAGTAGCGCGATCTCAGCCCACTGCAACCTCCGCCTCCTGGGTTCAAGCAATTCTCCTGCCTCAGCCTCCTGAGTAGCTGGGACCACAGGTGCACGCCGCCACCACACCAAGCTAATTTTTGTATTTTCAGTAGAGACAGGGTTTCATCATGTTGGCCAGGATGGTCTCAATCTCCTGACCCCATGCTCCACCTGCCTCGGCCTCCCAGAGTGCTGGGATTACAGGCATGAGCCACCATGCCAGCCGGCCATTCAGTTCTTAAAGACTTATTTCCTGAGTGAGCCCAGCGCCTGCAGAATGAGGCCTACTGTCCACATCTCCCAACTCAACTGTCTCCAACCAGGAGCTGCCTCCAGGGACAGCAGGAGTAAGTGTCTCAGGTTAGGACTGAACAAAGCCTGGGTCCTGTGGTCCCTGGACATGACACGCTCCTTCCCTACCTCCACTCGCTTCACCCACCCACGAGAGGTGGGCACAGCCAAAATGCACAGGAGCCACACTCCTGCCAGCCCCAGCTCTTCCCGGGGCGGCACCACCGCTGGCTGGCAGGGGCGCAGGAGTGGTTCCTCTTCGCAGGTGTGATTTGAGGTGGAGCCACAGAGATTCTCATAACTCAAAAAGCTGGAGCTGACCGGGCGCAGTGGCTCATACCTGTAATCGCAGCACTCTGGGACACCGAGGCGGGCAGATCAAGAGGTCAGGAGCTCACGACCATCCTGGCCAACATGGTGAAACCCGTCTCTACTAAAAATACAAAAATTAGCTGGGCATGGTGGCAGGCACCTGTAGTCCCAGCTACTCGGGAGGTTGAGGCAGGAGAATTGCTTGAACCCGGGAGGCAGAGGTCGCAGTGAGCCGAGATCGCACCACTGCACTCCAGCCTGGGTGACAGAGCAAGACTGTCTCAAAAGAAAAAGAAAAAAAAAAGCCGGAGCCCAGGAACCAATTTGTGTTTTGTAAAATGCCTTTTGGAATCTCGAATGAGACGATGCTGTTCACTGTGGCTGTGGCGGGGCAGGCGTGGGTGCTGGGGGTGGGACCACGGTAGCAGGCAGCCGCCCGGTGATAGCCTTCTTGACTTCCCCTTTCTTCCCTAGGGTTCTGAAGGGGGTCAATGGCCTTATTACACTGAGCCAGAAAATACCCATCAAAGGTCACAATAAGGCTATGGCAAGAACAAACCAGCTTTATTGTTACGTGTTGATGTGGCTTCTCCAAAGACCATGTTCTGTTGCCAGTTGGGTGCGGCCGCGCCCAGAAAGACAATAACTACTATTACACTGCCAAGACAGGTCTCAGAAGTTCCATTTTCCTAAAAATGGCATTTGTGGCTCTGAACGGGATTGATCAAAATTTGTTTTTTGATCAATAAAAACATTTTTTAATAAGAACATTTTTTCTTGGGGTTCAAAAAAATGTCTTTTTGGCCTGAGGCAGCCCAGAAACAGCAGAAGGGCATGCTGTGGGGAGGGAAAGAGAAGTTCCAGTAGGCGGAAGGCAGAGGGAACAGGCCCCTGCAGTGGAGATGGGCTCTCGCCCGCCCTCCCCACCCCTTCCATCTCCCAAGGGCGGATCTTGACCACGTTTGTGGTTCCTGCTCTCTGCTCTGACCTTGCCCACCAAAACTTTGGCCCCGTCTGCAAATACAAACGGAACGGATGACTGATCTGTGTCGCCTAACGAAGGCAGGCTGCCCTTCACATGCCCAGGTTCCTGCCCTTACCCCCAAGGCCGAACCGCTGGCCTACACACGTGCCCAGGGAGGTTCTCTTTCTGTTTCCTCCTGTCAAGACTTCTCCTGGATTCAGGAAGTTCCATTCAAGAGTTTCCTCATTGCCATTACGGAAACCTAAGCCTAAGCCTGGAAGGATCTCTAAGCAGTTACGAAGTCTATTCCCAAATATTGCCGGACTCCCGGCCGTTTTCAGAGGCAGAACCCCCCACCTCCCCACCGACAGCTGCCGTCCGCGCTACGACTCACTTCTTCTGCCACTTCGTGAGGTCTCAGCTAAGGCCTTCAGGTTTCTGGGGGGCTCTGCGCCCATCGGCTCTTGTCTCTCAAGTGAACAGAACTGCTTCTGAAGGGCACACGTAGGGCAGGTGTCCCCACCCACACTGTCCTTCCAGTTCTGGCTGGGCCACTCGCCAGCTGTGTGACCCTGGGCCAATCACTTATCTTCTGTGAGCCTCAGTTTCTTCATTGGTAAAATAAGGGGTCTGAACCAGAGGGTCTCCTAGGCTTCATTATAGGAGGAACTGTGGGCCGGGCGTGTGGTTCACACCTGTAATCCCAGCACTTTGGGAGGCCGAGTCGTACAGATCATGAGGTCAGGAGATCGAGGCCATCCTGCCTAACACAGTGAAACCCCCTCTCTACTAAAAATACAAAAAATTAAGGCCGGGCGCAGTGGCTCAAGCCTGTAATCCCAGCACTTTGGGAGGCCGAGACGGGCGGATCACGAGGTCAGAAGATCGAGACCATCCTGGCTAACACGGTGAAACCCCGTCTCTACTAAAAAATACAAAAAACTAGCTGGGCGAGGTGGCGGGCGCCTGTAGTCCCAGCTACTCGGGAGGCTGAGGCAGGAGAATGGCGTGAACCCGGGAGGCGGAGCTTGCAGTGAGCTGAGATCCGGCCACTGCACTCCAGCCTGGGCGACAGAGCAAGACTCCGTCTCAAAAAAAAAAAAAAAAAAAAAAAAAAAAAAAAAAATTAGCCTGGCACGGTGGCGGGCGCCTGTAGTCCCAGCTACTCGGGAGGCTGAGGCAGGAGAATGGCGTGAACCTGGGAAGCGGAGCTTTGCAGTGAGTGGAGATCTCACCACTGCACTCCAGCTCCTGGGCGACAGAGCGAGACTCCATCGGCGGGGGAAAAAAAAGAAGGGGAGGCGATCCCAGAGTGCTCCCTCCACTAGGACCTCCCCCGTCCTGCGTAAGCCCAGAAGAACCACACCAGGACGCAGCCAGCGGGAGGCCATCCACAAACCCAGGAGAGAGGCCTCACCAAGGCCCATCCTGCCAGCACCTTGATCTTGTACTCCAGCCTCCCAAGACCTTGATCTTGTCTCCCAGAACTGTGGGACAAAAACCACTGTTGTCTAAGCCACCTGTCTGTCGCTCTTGGTTAGGGCAGCCTGTGCAGACCAACCCAGGCCGCCTACCCTGTGTGTGGACTCCGCTCAGAAGAGGGCTGGGCCGGGGGTCTGCAGGCCACTCCCACCTTTGAAAATCAGGAAATGGGGAACCAGCAACCCCCAGCCTCTCCCCAGAGTCTCAGCAGCGGCTCCTGCTTCTGGTGTCATCTCTGGCAGCTGGCTGCTGATTCTGCAGAATTCTTTCAGTTAGAGATCGGTTGCCATCCTCACTTGCCTTGACACAGCACCCTAACCACTTCCCACACCAAGGAGAGGGGTCACTGGGCTGAAGGGTGGGGATGAGAGACACACACACACAGAGAGACCAAGAGAGAGACAAAGGGAGACAAAGAGAAAGAGGTAGGGGGTAGGTGCGTGTGCGCATGTGTGTACACACAGAGGGGTGTGTAGGAGCTGGGCCATTGCACACAATGTCCAGTGGAATGCCTCCCTCCTACAGGTCCTTTCTGTCCCTGAGTCCTCTGTCCCCACATACCCTCTCCTGAGTGTCTACATTTCTGGGTGCAACCACTTCTGCCCTGTTTTGGGGCTATCTTCAAACCTTGCCGGTTGCATCTTTTGGCCTAAACTGTCCACCAAAGCATGTAGCTAAAGGCGGCCCCCTCTCAGCCATGATGGAAGTGAACCCGTCCTCTGCAGGCACCTCCAGCCCTGAGTTCCCACCCTGGCTCCGGCCCCAACCCCTCTCCCATCTTTTTATCTGGGGAGCCCAATGGCCAGCTTCTCCAGGGCACAGGGAGCCTCTGCTCCCAGCCACACGGCATGTCCTCCCTCCACCTCCTTCATTGGCCTGCGGATGCACAGCCCCTCCTACCCCACATCACATCTCTCCCTCCCTGGTTGAGGGGTGGCCATTGCTTCTGCATCAGCCCCTGGCAATCCCATCACCAGGTATCTTTCTCAGCCCTGTGACTCCCATGGGCCTGGCCCTCTCCTGGGCATAGCTTGAGACCCACTACCCTCTGAGCTGCCCTGGGTGCTGTCCCCTTCCAGTTCACTCTCCTGGGTCCCCTCTGAGTCTCTTCCTCGCCCCTCACCTCATCAGTCCCTAGCAGGAAGGCTGTCTGAGGCACCCGGTCTCCTTCCAGGTCCCTGTCCTGGGCAGTGGAGCCCATGCTCGGCTTCAGCCAAGGCCCCAGCACTGGCAGCGGGGTGAGCTCAGGCAGGCAACCCATCCTCTTGAAGTCTGTTTCCTCCTCCTTGCAGTGGGGAGCCCCTCCCAGCATCATTGGGAAGAGTGTGCAATGATGTGTGCAAGACATTTCGCAGGGAGCCTGGCACGTGAACTCCCCCATAGACTCCAGTGACTGTCACCGCATGGTGACATCATCAGCTTGGCTGACCACACCTTTCTCCACCTGGGCACAATCCTCAGAGAGATGGGGACAGGGCAGGACCTCGGGCTCCTGCCGGCACTGGTTCTCCAACTTTCTAGTCAGTTCTATGAGCTGCCAGTACACGGACGTAACTGGAGCCAGTGCTATTGTTTGTGACTAGGGACCCTGACCAGTTGCCCTCGTGTCTGGCCTTCTCCGCCTCCATCAGCTCCAAACTTCTGTCAGCCACTGCATACACCACGCTGCTTCTCACCACCAGCTCCTGCTCAAGCACTTCCCTCACTGGACCCCCATTGCTCCTTGAAAGCTCTCAAGGCCCCCCTCCTTCAGGAAGCCTTTCCCCCCACCAGCGTGGTGGCTGCCCATGCTCCGTGTGCTGGGTGTCTGTGCGCCCACCCAACCCTGCATGTGTAACAGGGATCCATCGGCCCCACGGGGCCCTGGGATCCCTGTGGTTTGGGGAGACTAGGTCATCTTCATCCTTCCCCAGGGTCTAGACCACAATATGCATCTAATAAATATTGGTGGATGGCAAATGGATGGGGGAAGATAGGTAGATGGATGGACAGACAGGTGAACGGGTGGGTGGGTGAGTGGATGGATGGGTGGGTGGACAGGTGGGTAGGTGAGTGAGTAGATGGGAGGATGGATGGACGGACAGCTAGGCAGACACCTGGATGGGTAGGTGAGTGGATGGACAGATGGGCAGATGGGAGGCTGGATGGAGAGATGGACAGATGGACAGATGGGTGAGTCCATGGGTGAGTGGATGACGAAGCACCCTGCCTCCAGCTGCCCTTGCTCCAGGCTCTCCTTTGAGTGATTTCCAGGCTAATCTGCCTAAAGTCAGCTTTGGCTCACTTCACGACCCAAATACCTTCAGAGGTTACGCCTTGCATGCCAAACAGAGGTCAGTCTCTTCAGCCTGGAACCGGGCCCCTACCGACTTCTGCAGTTCTCTCCTTCTCTCCTGATATTGACCACATCAAATCGGATGTTCTCTCCACTCGGCTACTCAGAGCGTAAACCCAGGCAGGACCTGTGACATCGGCTTCCCTCGGGAGTTCCTGGGAAGTGCAGATCTCAAAGCCCACCTCAAACCCACTGAGTCAGAATCCGCATTTTAACAAGCTCTCAGGTGAGTCATGTCCCCATGAGAGCCTGGGGATAACTGCTGTAAGGCGGCCCAAAAGCTCCTGTCAGGCATCTGTTGTCAAAATCCTATACATCTTTTAGGGCTCAGCTTGACTGTGTCCTGCTCCATGTCACCTCCCGCCTGCCCTAACCGCACCCTATGCACACGTGCGCATGCGCACACACACACGAACAGATGTGCTGCGGCCTTTCCTGCAGTGACCACAGCGCTGGGTCTTTTAGCCCAGAGCTCACCCTCTTTCCTGAAGTGCATTTGAGACTCACTCTGCCTCTGCTGTCAATTACAGCTGTGTACTGAGTGAGGGCCTTGTTCACATCCCAGGCTATGCCTCGAGAGATGCTGTGGACAGAGCCTGAATGGCACAGATGCATGAAGCAAATGAATCAATAACGGAGGGAGGAACAAACAGACGTCAGGCTCTTAACACAGGAAGGTCTGCAGGATTCCACTGGCCGCGCACCCTGGGGTGAGAGTTTCACAAGCTTGGCCCCAGCTTTCTTCCCTTGAGCAGTGGGGAGCATCTCAGTCTGTCTGCCCCCATCTTGGAGTGACAGGAAATGAGATACACCCTGGGGAGTGCCCAGGAGCCTTGGAGGCCAGGAGGCTGTCCCTGTAGGTCTAATAAGGACAGGGGCATCTGCCTTGCCAGAGGACGCACAGCAAAGCCTGCGTTCGCAACAGGAGCCCGAGCCCACTCTCTTCAGTGACCAGCTCCAGCACTGGGATGTCAGGGCAAACTCACCAACTCCCTGCCCTCGGCGGGCCGTCTTCCTATCGGCTCATCTTCTAGGGAAGCCTTCCTGAACCGCCTTACCCAATCTCCCCTTTCTCAGGATCCTGGCACTTGGTAGGTATGTGGTTTTCTCTGTTGGTACTGCAGGGTAAAAACAGAGCACCTTCCTTCTAAGACTGGAAACGAGGCAACCGGATCACCCCCACCCCTTTCATTGATTATTGTGCTGGAGAGTCTAGCCAGTGCAATCCGGCAAGAAAAAGACATAAAAGACATCCACATTGGAAAGCTGGTACAGCTGCCATGATCCCGGATGAAGAAAATCCTAAGGAATGTATAAAACAACCACTAGAACTAATGAAAGAGTCCAGCAATGTCACAGAACACAAGATCAGGGTAGAAGTATCAATTGCATTTCTACGTATTAGCAATGAACAATCTGAAAATGAAATTAGTGGCTGGGTGTGGTGGCTCATACCTGTAATCCCAGCACTTTGGGAGGCCAAGGCGGGCAGACAACTTGAGGTCAGGAGTTCGAGACCAGCTTGGCCAACATGGTGAAACCCCATTTGTACTAAAAATACAAAAATTAGCCGGGTGTGGTGGTGGGTGCCTGTAATCCCAGCTACTTGGGAGGCTGAGGCAGGAAGATCACTTGAACCCGGGAGGTGGAGACTGAAGTGAGCTGAGATCGTACCACTGTACTCCAGCCTGACAGAGCGAGACACTGTCTCAAAAAAAAAAAAAAAAAAAAGAAAATGAAGTTAGTAATTCCATTCATAATAGCATCAAAGATAATGCTATTCCTATCAAAATCCCAGCAAGATATTTTAAAGATATAGAGAAGCTTATTCTAAAATCTATATGGAAAGGCAAAGGAACTAGATCAGGTAAAAACAACCCTGATGAAGAAAAAAGAGAAAGAAATCACTGTCCCTGGTCTCAAGGCTTACTCTACAGACACAGCAACCAAGTCAGTGTGGTATTAGTGGGGGACTAGACACACCAATGGAACAGAACCCAGAACTAGGCTCACATGAGCATGTTCCACTGTTTTATTTATTTATTTATGTTTTGAGATAGAGTCTCGCTCTGTCACCTGGGCTGCAGTGCAGTGGCGCGATCTTGGCTCACTGCAACCTCTGCCTCCTGGGTTCAAGCGATTCTCCTGCCTCAGCCTCCCGAGTAGCTGGGATTACAGGCAAGCCCACCACACCTGGCTAATTTTTGTATTCTTAGTAGACACAGGATTTTGTCATGTTGGCCAGGCTGGTCTGAAACTTCTGACTTCAGGTGATCCGCCTGCCTCAGCCTCCCAAAGTATGGGGATTACAGGCGTGAGCCACTCACTGTGCCCAGCCTGGTTTTTTTTTTTTTTTTTATCCAGCAAAACTATTTCAAAACTGAAAACAAAATAAAGACACTCCCAAATGAAGAAAAGCTGAGAGAATTTGCTGCTGGCAGACCTGCCTTATGAAACATACTCGGTTCACCTGATTTTTGCCAAAGGTGCAAAAGCAATTCAGCAGAGCAAGGAGAGCTCTTCAACAAACGGTGCGAGCCTGGACGCCCACAGGTGAAAGTGAGCCTCGTCCCAGACCTCACACCTGATACAAAAAGTCCACTCGAAATGAAACATGGACCTAAATGTAAAACAGAAAACTATAAAACTTTTAGGAAAGAAAACAGAAAATCTTTGAGACCTAGAGCTAGGTGAAGACTTGAGTTTTATTTTGTTTTTGAGACAGAGTCTCGCTGTGTTGCCCAGGCTGGAGTGCAGTGGTGCAATCTCGGCTCACTGCAGCCCCCACCTCCCAGGTTCAAATGATTCTCCTGCCTCAGCCTCCCGAGTAGCTGGGACTACAGGCGTGCACCACCATGCCTGGCTAGTTTTTTTATTTTTAGTAGAGACGCGGTTTCACCATGTTGGCCAGGTTGGCCTTGAACTCCCGACCTCAGGTGACCTACCTGCCTCAGCCTCCCAAAGTGCTGGGATTACAGGCTTGGGCCACTGCTCCCAGCCAAGAGTAGAGTTCTTAGGCATGACACCAACACACAATCCATGAAAGAAAAAAAAAAAAAAAAAATATATATATATATATATATATATATATATAGAGAGAGAGAGAGAGAGAGAGAGAGAGAGAGAGAGGTTGGACTTCATCAAAATTTAAAACTTGCTGAGTGAAAGAACTGTTAAGAGGATGAAAAGACAAGCTACCGACTGGGGAGAAATGCTGAAAAAGCATGTAACTCACAAAGGACTTGTATCTAGAGTACATAAAGACTTCTCAAAACCCAATGGTAAAAACACAGATGAAGGTCCTGCTTCTAATTCAATTAGAAAGCAGGCAAAAGACAAACAGACGTTTCACCAAAGAGGAGGTGTGAGCAGCAACCAAGTGTATAAAAGCACATTCAACATCATAGCCAGCAGGAAAATGCCAATGGCAACTATAAGGAGATGCCCCCACGCGCTAGTTAGAGCAGCTACAATAAAGATACTCCTAACAGCAGATGCCAGCAACGTTATGGAGAAACTGGCTGTCTCAAACATGGCTAGTGAGAATGGAAGACGGCACATTTACTCTGGAAAACAGCTCAGCAGCTGTTTCTTAGAAGACAAAACAGTCACTTTCCATGCGACCCGGCAATCACACTCGGGTGTTTGTCTCAGAGAAATGAACACTTTTACATTTACACAAAAACCTGCACACACACAGAATTGGACACTTAAAAATGGTTACAGGCCAGGCACAGTGGCTCACGCCTGTAATCCCAGCACTTTGGGAGGCCAAGGTGGGCAGAGCACTTGAGGACAGGAGTTCGAGATCAGCCTGGTCAACATGGTGAAACCCCATCTCTACCAAAAATACAAAAATTAGCCAGGCATGGTGGTGAGCACCTGTAATCCCAGCTACTCAGGAGGTTGAGGCAGGAGAATCACTTCAACCTGGCAGGTGGAGGTTGCAGTGAGCTGAGAATGCACCACTGCATTCCAGCCTGGGCAACAGAGCAAGACTCCGTGTCAAAAAAACAAACAAAAAACAAACAAAAAACTTATCTTTTCACAAAAACCTATATATGTACTGAATTGTATACTTGAAGGTTACTGGTGCCTGGGCACAGTGGCTCACGCCTGTAATCCCAGCACCTAGGGAGGCCGAGGCAGGTGAATTACCCAAGGTCAGAAGTTTTGAGACCAGCCTGGCCAACACGGGGAAACCCCGTCTCTACCAAAAATACAAAAATTAGCCGAGTGTGGTGGCGCGTGCCTGTAATCCCGGCTACACGGGCGGCTGAGGCAAAAAAATAAAAAATAAAGGATTACTGGTAAATTTTATGTTATATTTTACCACACACACAAAATCTGTACATAAATATTCATAACAGCTTTATTCAGAAGAGCCAAAACCTGGAAGCAACCCAAACGTGCTTCCGCGTGTGGATGGTTAGACCCACGCTGGTCCATCCGGCCGCAGAATTCGACTCAGCCACAAAAAGAAACCCACAACACGCACAGCAGCTGGCGGGGCTCCCAAGGCCATTGCAATAGAGCCACAGTGCAACCCCGTCGATAGGAACATTCTCAAAATGACAGAAGTGGAAGGACGGAGACCAGACTGGGAGTTGCTGGGGGACAGCGACAGTGGTGCTGTGACTACAGAGAGTTCCTCTATGGTGGTGGAAGTTCTGTATCTCGACTGCACGGAGTCACAGGACCCATACACGGGATCACGTCTCGCAGAACCACACACACGCACACGTATGTGAAAGTGAGTGGAACTGCGAAAGGTTCGACGTCTGATCAACAGCATTGAACCAATGTCACTTTCCTGGTTGTGACGTTGGACAATCATCCTATAAGATGCCTCCATTGAGGGAAGCTGGTTGAAGGGTTTGTGGGACTCTGTTATGTTTGCAACTTCAGGGGCATCTGTAATTCTTCCCAAATCAACAGTTTTAAGTTGTAAATGTGGTCAGGAATTCTCGTCCTTATTTTGCCTCTCCTCGCCCAGTAACACAGGGTGCTGCTGCCTTCTGTGCATTTGACCCCCACGCTTGGATCTGATTGGAGTTGACAGGGCTGGGTGCTCTTGGAGTCCAGGTGGGGCGCACTGGCTGATTGTGGAAGGAGCAAGGATGCCAAAGCCCCACAGGGCTGGCACCTGTGATGTAAACACTCCTCCACCTTCAGCCTCTGTCCCGTTAGGCCCCAAAGAGAGGGACCCAGATGGCTTTCTCCTGAGGGGCTGAGTTAGTGTCACTGCCATGGAGCTTCAGCAGACCATTGTCTGCCCCTTCTGCTGTGGGCAGTGAGGCAGGCGGCAGGGCAGGGGTCAGGGCCCGGGCCCAGGCGGGCGCTTCTTGCCTGCTGCTGTGGGAAGGAAGCTTGCTTCCCAGGCCTTGGGTCTCAAAGGAGACACAGCGCAGCAGGCTGTGGCCGGGAGGCCTCTGGCCTCCCCAGGTGTGCGACGCTCTCCACTGTCCAATGCCAGCAGCCCGGGCCACTGCGGCCACAGCTCCTGAGGCTCGCTTAGGAACAATGCAAAGCATATGCCCAGCAAACAAACAAAGTCAAAGCAGAAGGAAAGGAAAATCCGGCCAGGCATAACAGAGGGAGGCGTCAGCTCACAGCCAGCCCCTCTCTCCCAGCTCCTGTCCCTGCTGGGGCGCTTCCCGCACTCCTCAGGCCCCAGCCCCAGGCATGAGGATCCCAAGTGGCTCTAGAAGCATCTTCGGTTACCTCGGTTCTGGAGGGGAGCCTCCGTCCCACGCACCCCAGTGCCTCGTTTGCCCTTCCCAGAGCAATGTGACCTCCTCAGATCCCTGGCCAGACCTCTGCCTGCCAGCTGCAGACCGGGGGCCTCCAGCAGCCAGGTCCACCTGGCAGGGGCCATTCTCCCTGGCAGCAGTAAAGCCATGAGGCCCCGCCAGGCAGGCAGACCAGGAGGAGAGGCACACGACACTTAGGCAGCTCATCCTCGCCCTCCCCACGAGTGGCACCACCGGGGGCTTCCCACACTCTCCCACCCTGCCAGTCGCAAGGCCAGGAGCCCCGAGTCCCCTCACTCCACCTGCTCCTCCATGGAGCCCACAGCCCAGGCCTGGCAGCTCTGCTGGAACACACGCTCGAGTCTGTCTGGTCCCTTCCTCCCGTCCACTGTCCCCCCAGAGTCCCATGACTAGGGCCTCACCCTCCTGACTCCACCTCAGCCCCTGCCATCTGCTCCCCACCCCACAGCCAGAGCGAGCCCTCAGGTCAGATCCAACCAACCCCGCAACACTTAGAAGAAAACCTACACATCCCACTGGCGACCAAGCCTGCTCCAGCACGGGCCCCCACGCCACTTCCCCTGCGGCTCTCTCCACCTCCTGCTGCATCTTCCTCGTTCCTCAAAGGGCCACGCTCAGTCCTTTCCCTCCGTCCTCTTCTCCCGCACTGTTTCCCCAGCCCGGGGCTGACCCCTTGTCAGGTCTTAATTCTCTCTTGGCCTGGAGGACTTCTCCTCCACACACCCGACCTCAAGCAGCTAACAAACCCCTGAGCTGTGGTGGGTACGATGGCTCAAACCTGTGATCCCAGCACTGTGGGAGGCCAAAGCGGGAGGGGTGCTTGAGGTCAGGAGTTCAAGATCAGCCTGGCCAACAAAGTGAGACCCTGTCTCTGCAAAAAAATTTTAAATAGTTAACCGGGCTGGGTTGCACATGCCTGTAGTCCCAGCTACTTGGGAGGCTGAGGTAGGAGGATCACTGGAGCCCAGGAGGTCCAAGGCTGCAGTGAGCCGTGATCATGCCCCTGCACTCCAGCCTGGGCAACACAGCAAGTTACTTACTCCAAAAAAAAAAAATAAACAAGTCATTAAGCCATGACACAGGCCCGGCAACAGCTCCCAGGAACCCTCCAGTGAGGGCGGCCCTTTCAAGTCGCCTTGACTTGAGCAGAGGCATTGGCCCTTGTACTCCCACACTGACCAGCGTTGACATTGGGTGTCCTCAGGCCACCCCCAGCCACGTCTGCAGCCGAGACCATCCCAGGAGCTGACAGCTGGAGGCTGCCTGCCAAGAGCACTCCTGGCAGCTCCCAGCATGAGTCCTGCAGGGAAGGCAGTCTGGGCAGCACGCACAGTCTCCATCAGCAGTGACCTCTGTGAGACAGTGTCCTCAATCACTGTTTATGTGTCTCACCCTCGGAAAACGGAAGCGCCACAGAAGCAGGACTTTCTCTGCCCTATCACTGTAACCTCGTTGATTACCCGTATCTAGCGCGCAGGAGTGCTGAAGGAATTTTAGCTGCCCAGGTCTGGAACCTGTTTTCCATTCTATTTTCACCATCACCCTGGAACTTTCAGAAATGTATTCTCATTATACAAATACTTTAAAGAGGCTTCAGTTACGAAACTTACCTAGTAAATGGCAGGAGCAGAACTCACATCCGGGCTTGCTTCACCCACAGCCAGTGTTTCTGGGCGGCACGCTTGCCGCCCCCCAGGCAGAAAAGCCAACACCATGGCGCCGGCGGCTGCGAGTCCCCGGCGCGGAGACAGGAAGCCACACTCCCACCCGGCTCCCTAATGCGAGGTGGGTCAGGCCCTCCTGGCCGTTCTAACTAGTCTCAGCTGATGGCAATGCGTGTCCCTAATGCGAGGTGGGTCAAGCCCTCCTGGCCGTTCTAACTACTTTCAGCTGATGGCAATGCAGCCGGTCTGCCTGACTTGTGGTGTTAACTATTACGACGTCAAACCTTTCCTGCTGTGTGTGCAATTTTGGCTCTGTCACCTGTAACAACTTAAGCAAAGGTGAATCGGTGTGAACTGGTCCTGCAGTTACACCAGCATCCCTGCCACCGTACCGGAAGGATGGCAAAGGAGCAGTCGGTGGTCAGCCCTGTGTTGAAGGATGAGGGTACACATTCCAGATGGGTAAGGATTTGAGCAAATCCCCACAATTCCTCACACTCTCAGTGTTGAATGCAATGCTCCCGGTATCCTAGAAGTCATAGTAAATGTGGGCTCATTGATTTGAGAACCGACTCCCGCATCCCCTTATGCCCTTGTGCTAGGCACACAAGCCAGGGGTCAAAACTGAGTATTTCAAATCTTCTTCCTGCTTTGCTTCTTTCACTTATTCTTTGCCAATCTTGTCTCAGCGAAGCCCTGCAAAAATCCCACCGTCAGTCTCAAAATGATTCTGCAGTATTGTTCTGGCCCACCCTACTGAAAGAAAAAGTCACCAGTCTGTGGGATTTAAGAATTCCCATCTTGCCAGACACGGTGGCTCATGCTTATAATCCCAGCACTTTGGGAAGCCGAGGCGGGCGGATCACCTGAGGTCAGGAGTTCTAGACCAGCCTGGCCAATATAGTGAAATCCCGTCTCCACTAAAAAATACAAAAATTAGCCGGGCGTGGTGGCAGGCACCTTAATCCCCGCTACTTGGGAGGCAGAGGCAAGGGAATAGTTTGAACCTGGGAGGCGGAGGTTGCAGTGAGCCGAGATCAAGCCATTGCACTCAAGCCTGGAGGACAAGAGCAAGACTTATCTCAAAAAAAAAAAAAGAATTCCCATATTTTTGGCTGGGCACGGTGGCTCACACCTGTAATACCGGCACTTTGGCACTTTGGGAGGCTGAGGCGGCCGGATCATGAGGTCAGGAGATTGAGACCATCCTGGCCAACATGGTGAAACCCCATCTCTACTAAAAATACAAAAATTAGCTGGGCACGGCGGCACATGCCTGTAATCCCAGCTACCCAGGAGGCTGAGGCAGAAGAATCACTTGAACCTGGGAGGCGGAGGTTGCAGTAAGCCGAGATCATGCCATTGCACTCCAGCCTGGTGACAGAACTAGACTCCATCTCCAAAAAAAAAAAAAAAAAATTCCCATATTTTACAGAGGGCACCTTGGATTTTGTTGGACCCGACCGCCATCAATGATTATCTCAGAAACTAACAGCTGCGGTGGTTTGACCCAGGCCAGTTCCTGTCCAGGCACGCTGCAGGGCTCAGAAGCTGCCATGATACTTTTTGGATGAAGGAATCACATAAACTGGGAATACCACATATTTCTCCTTGATATTCAAATAAGCCTTCCAACATTATTGGGAGGGAAGAGGCATACAGAAGAAAAACTGAGAGAATAAAAGGTTTGTGCCTGGATCTAAGTGGTCAGTGGTGTCTGGGGAGGTGGGGACATTGTTTCTCTACTTGGCAAGGCCATATTCCCTGAAGGGTGGCATTCCCACGGTTCCCACTACTGTTCAGGTACATTTCTATGTGCAATAAAGCATAGTCGTTGAAAGTCACATGTGTGATTTTAGCTGCCCAGGTCGGAACCTGATACTGACTGTGCACACTTGAGGGGTTTCTGAGGTCTGCAAGGACAGAGCCTGCTTGGTCCACTGTGCATTCAACACTGTATCTGGCATGCAGACACTATGATCATAATACTAATCGTTAACCTTCCTTGAGCACTTACGCTGCAGCAGCCACAGTCCCTGGCCGGGCGCGGTGGCTCTCGCCTGTAATCCCAGCACTTTGGGAGGCTGAGGAGGGCAGATCACGAGGTCAGGAAATCAAGACCATCCTGGCTAACACAGTGACACCCCATCTCTACTAAAAATACAAAAAAAAAAAATGCCTAAAAAATTAGGCATGGTGGCAGGCGCCTGTAGTCCCAGCTACTCGGGCGGCTGAGGCAGGAGAATGGCGGGAACCCGGGATGCGGAGCCTGCAGTGAGCTGAGATCGTGCCACTGCACTCCAGCCTGGGCGACAGAGCGAGACTGCATCTCAAAAAAAAAAAAAAAAAAAGCCACTGTCTCATGTCCTTTATCCCATTAACTCCTCATACAACCCTACTAAGTTATCCTCATCCTAGAGATAAGAAAACTGAGTCAGAGGTCAATAACTACCCAAGGTCATAATGGTAGGAAGTGCTGAAGCTGGGGCTCAATGTGCATCTAATGAGGGGCCACCACGGCCAGCCTGGAACCTTCGCTCTCCTCTGACTGTAGCAGGTATTTCTTGCCTCTGGGCTCCTGCTGCAACAACGTTCCACACCTGCCCGCTCCCTAGTGGCAAGTGTATATGAAGCTTGCCTGCTCATCTCCTAGATTACAAAGCCAACAGTTTGTGGCAGTGGGACAGCGTCCTCGCCCATCAGTCCAGGCAAGCTATTTCCTGCCAGCACTGACACCAGCAGGCTCTAAGTGACCCTGCCGCCATCCAGAGTCAGTGTGGACCGGGGACGTGGTGACTAGGAAGACCTGCCTTTATTTTCCAAATTCCTAAGCTCCTCTGGTGGAACCAGACTAGACAAGTGAGAGCTCACCAGCAAGCCTGAGGTCAGGCAGCGTTTGCATCAAGTGCGGAAGCCTGTTCCAAACCAGGGCAGGGCGGATTCCCTCCAAATCTCCACAGTCTGGGGGGGTGGGAGGGAGCATTTGTTGAGCACTTCCCAGGGCACCCCCATTCCTAACCTTAGACTCCTGTACACAGGTCAAGCTTGTTTCTTTTGCAAGACAGCAGCCGACTAACCACCCTCCCTTTAAACTCATCCCTCCGCCAGGGCTGTGGGTAGGCAGAGAGACACCTTATACAAAGCTCAAGGGGAGGAGCCCCTAAATCACGCAGGGGGCCCAGAGGACAGCCGCGCATTTCCATGGAGAGGTGGTGCTTGAACTGAATCTTGAAAGGCAAGGGGCATGAGCATAGGAAACAGCACACCCAAAGGTGTAATTACAGCAGCCGCCACTAAAGGAATCCTTCCTACGTGCCAAGCCTTGCTCTAAGCAGATACCGTGGCTTAAGTTCACTGAATTGTTCACATTTCTTGTGTGTTTCTCCTGCTGGAAGAATGTTCGTTCCTCCAGGGCAGTGACTGTCCCTCCACCTCTATCCCCAGGGTTTACAACAGTGCCTTAGCATATAGAATGAGATCAATAGGTATCTGTGAAATGAATCTCTGTCTTCCCTTGGTCTCCAAGTATACATATAAAAGTTTAAATCTGGCCAGGCACAGTGGCTTACGCCTGTAATCCCAGCACTTTGGGCGGCCAAGGGGGATGAAGCCCTTGAGGTCAGGAGTTCGAGACCAGCCTGGCCAACATGGAGAAATCACATCTCTACTAAAAATACACAAATTAGCCAGGCTTGGTGGTGCACGCCTATAATCCCAGCTACTTGGGAGACTGAGGTGGGAGAATCACTTGAGCCTCGGAGGCAGAAGTTGCCTGAGCTGAGGTCACGCCACTGCACTGCAGCCTGGGCAACAGAGTGAGACTGTCTCAAAAAGAACAAAAACAAAAAAAATCTATAAGACACATTGGGCTCCCAATAGCTGAAAGTTTACCTCTGAATATAGAAAAACTGGAAAACAATTTTTTTTTTTTTTTTTGAGACAGAGTCTCTCTGTTGCCCAGGCTAGAGTGCAGTGGTGCAATCTCAGCTCACTGCAAGCTCTGCCTCCCGGGTTCACGCCATTCTCTTCCCTCAGCCTCCACCTGGGGGACTACAAGCGCCTGCCACCATGCCCGGCTAATTTTTTCGGGGATTCACCTTATTAGCCAGGATGGTCTCGATCTCCTGACCTTGTGATCCGCCTGCCTCAGCCTCCCAAAGTGCTGGGATTACAGGCGTGAGCCACCACGCCCGGCCAGATGAAAACAATTTTAGGAGGGCACCTAAGACATTGCATCTCTGCCTTTTCCAAAGAATATCTTGAGTTTTTCACTCTGAGTATCATGGAGATACTACACGATATGGTTGGAGGTAGGAAGTCTGTGGTCTCACCTCTCTACTGTAGGCCTCACCACTCTGGGACTACAGCTGACTCTTTTTTTTTTTTTTTTTTTTTTTTTTTTTTTTTTTTTTTTTTTTTTTTTTTTTTTTGAGACGGAGTCTCGCTCTGTCGCCCAGGCTGGAGTGCAGTGGCCGGATCTCAGCTCACTGCAAGCTCCGCCTCCCGGGTTCCCGCCATTCTCCTGCCTCAGCCTCCTGAGTAGCTGGGACTACAGGCGCCCGCCACCGCGCCCGGCTAATTTTTTGTATTTTTAGTAGAGACGGGGTTTCACTGTGGTCTCGATCTCCTGACCTTGTGATCCGCCCGCCTCGGCCTCCCAAAGTGCTGGGATTACAGGCTTGAGCCACCGCACCCGGCCTTACAGCTGACTCTTGAATAACACAGGTTTGAACTGCAGGGGTCCATTTACACATGGATTTTCTTCTACCTCTGCCACCCGTGAGACAGCAAGACCAACTCCTCCTCTTCACCTACTCAGTGTGAAGACGACGAGGATGAAGACTTTTATGATGATCCACTTCCACTGAATAGTAAACATATTTTCTCTTCCTTATGGTTTTCTTATTTATTTATTTACTTATTTATTTATTTAGAGACAGGGTCTCACTCAGTTGCCCAGGCTGGAGTGTGGCGGCACAATCTCTGTTTATTGCAGCCACAAGCTCCATGGCTCAAGTGATCTTCCCACCTCAGCCTCCAAAATGCTGGGATCGTTAGCATAAGCCACCGTGCCTGGCCCATGATTTTCTTAATAACATTATCCCTAGCTTACTTTATTGTAAGATAAAATACATAATACATACAACATACAAAACATGTTAACTGACTACTTACTATATTGCTAAGGCTTCCAGTCAACACCAGGCTGTATTAGTAAAGTCTGGGGAATCAAAAGATATATGCAGGCCGGGCACGGTGGCTCATGCCTGTGAGCCCAGCACTTTTGAGAGGCCGAGGCAGGTGGATCACCTGAGGTCAGGAGTTTGAGACCGGCCTGGCCAACATGGTGAAACCCCCTCTCTACTAAAAATACAAAAATTAGCCGGGCGAGGTGGCAGGCACTTATTATCCCAGCTACTTGGGAGGCTGAGGCTAGAGAATTGCTTGAACCCGGGAGGGAGAGGTTGCAGTGAGCCGAGATCATGCCATTGTGCCCCAGCCTGGTGACAGAACTAGACTCCATCTCCAAAAAAAAAAAAAAAAATTCCCATATTTTACAGAGGGCACCTTGGATTTTGTTGGACCCGACCACTATCCATGATGTATCTCAGAAACTAACAGCTGTGGTGGTTTGACCCAGGCCAGTTCCTGTCCAGGCACGCTGCAGGGCTCAGAAGCTGCCATGATACTTTTTGGATGAAGGAATCGTATAAACTGGGAATACCACATATTTCTCCTTGATATTCAAATAAGCCTTCCAATATTATTGGGAGGGAAGAGGCATACAGAAGAAAAACTGAGAGAATAAAAGGTTTGTGCCTGGATTTAAGTTGTCAGTGGTGTCTGGGGAGGTGGGGACATTGTTTCTCTACTTGGCAAGGCCATATTCCCTGAAGGGTGGCATTCCCACAGTTCCCACTACTGTTCAGGTATGTTGCTATGCGCAATAAAGCATAGTCGTTGAAAGTCATGTGTGTGTCTGCCGGGTGCAGTGGTTCACGCCTGTAATCTTAGCACTTTGGGAGGCTGAGGCGGATGGATCACCTGAGGTTAGGAGTTCAAGACCAGCCTGACCAACAGGGAGAAACCCTGCCTCTACTAAAAATACAAAATTAGTTGGGCATGGTGGTGCGTGCCTGTAATTCCCCAGCTACTCGGGAGGCTGAGGCAGGAGAATCACTTGAACCCAGGAGAGGTGGAGGTTGCAGTGAGCCGAGATCGCACTATTGTACTCCAGCCTGGACGACAGAGCAAGATTTCGTCTCAAAAAAAAAGAAAGAAAAGAAAAGCAAGGGGCATGAGCATAGGAAACAGCACATCCAAAGGTGTAATTACAGCTCCGCCACTAAAGGAATCCTTCCTACGTGCCAAGCCTTGCTCTAAGCAGATACCGTGGCTTAAGTTCACTGAATTGTTCACATTTCTTGTGTGTTTCTCCTGCTGGAAGGATGTTCGTTCCTCCAGGGCAGTGACTGTCCCTCCACCTCTATCCCCAGGGTTTACAACAGTGCCTTAGCATATAGAATGAGATCAATAGGTATCTGTGAAATGAATCTCTGTCTTCCCTTGGTCTCCAAGTATACATATAAAAGTTTAAATCTGGCCAGGCACAGTGGCTTACGCCTGTAATCCCAGCACTTTGGGAGGCCGAGGCGGGAGCTCAAGACCAGCCTGACCAACATAGAGAAACCCCGTCTCCCCACTAAAATTATAAAATTAGCCGGTGTGGTGGCACATGCCCGTAATCCCAACTACTCGGAAGGCTGAGGCAGGAGAATCGCTTGAAGCTGGGAGGCAGAGGTTGCGGTGAGCCAAGATCGTACCATTGTACTCCAACCTGGGTGACAGAACGAGACTCTGTCTCAAAAAAAAAAAAAAAAAAAAAAAAAGGCTTAAATCCATAAATCCAACATAAAATGGACTATACCCCCTGAAAAAAAGTTTTCCACTATCCTACAGGAGGCCAACAGTAAACAACATTAGCATTTTCACACATACAAGCATACCTAACAGAACCTGATGTGCTTTTCCCAGTAACTATAAAATTAGAACAGCTTCTAATGAAACTAACATTTAAGTGATAATCCAATAATTTTCAAAGTTACTCTTCCAGAGAGCACGTCTACTGAGACAATGGAAGATGTCTGAATGCCCTTTGTACTTCCAAAGGTTTAAAAAAACTCATTGATTATATGTATTTTTTGGAGACAGAGTCTCGCTGTCACCCAGGCTGGAGTGCAGCGGCGCCATCTTGGCTCACTGCAGCCTCTGCCTCTCGGGTTCAAGTGATTCTCCTGCCTCAGCCTCCTGAGTAGCTGGGACTACAGGTGCGTGCCGCCATGCCCAGCTAATTTTTTTTTTTTTTTTGTAGAGACGGGTTTTCACTGTGTTAGCCAGGATGGTCTTGATCTCCTGACCTTGTGATCCCCCTGCCTCTTACAGGCGTGAGCCACCATGTGTGGTCAAAACACTCATTTAAATTAAGAATGCATGCATGTGGGTTACCAAAAGGAAAAAAAAAAAAAAAAACACCCAGAATGCCAAAAACATGCTTTTACTCATAACATACTAAGTCTTAAAAATTGAAATTGATTTCACCTCTTATTTTTATTCAAAACAAGTTTGCGGCCGGGCGCGGTGGCTCAAGCCTGTAATCCCAGCACTTTGGGAGGCCGAGACGGGTGGATCACTAGGTCAGGAGATCGAGACCATCCTGGCTAACACGGTGAAACCCCGTCTCTACTAAAAAAAAACCAAAAAACTAGCCGGGCGAGGTGGCGGGTGCCTGTAGTCCCAGCTACTCAGGAGGCTGAGACAGGAGAATGGCCCGAACCCGGGAGGCGGAGCTTGCAGTGAGCTGAGATCCGGCCACTACACTCCAGCCTGGGCGACAGAGCGAGACTCCGTCTCAAAAAAAAATAATAATAAAAAAAAAAAAAACAAAAAAAACAAAAACAAGTTTGCCAGCTGGGTGTGGTGGCTCACGCCTGTAATCCCAGCACTTTGGGACACCAAGGCGGGTGGATCACTTGAGACAGGAGCTCGAGACTAGCCTGGCCAACCTGGTGAAACCCCAGTTCTACCAAAAATACAAAAACTAGCCAGGTGTGGTGGTGGGCACGTGTAATCCCAGCTACTCGGAAGGGCAAGACAGAAGAATTGCTTGAACCTGGGAGGCGGAGGCTGCAGTGACCAGAGATCAGTCACTGCACTCCAGCCTGGAGACACAGTGAGACCTGGTCTTAAAACAAACAAACAAACAAACAAACAAAAAGGAAATTGCCAGTTGGATACCTTCCATTTGCAGCTAAGAAACACATTGAGTGCCAGGCACAGTGGCTCCTGCCTGTAATCCCAGCACTTTGGGAGGCCAAGGTGGGCGGAGCACATGAGTTTAGATCAGCCTGGCCAACATGGAGAAAGTCCATCTCTACTAAGAATACAAAAATTAGCCTGGCGTGGTGGTGCACACCTATAATCCTAGCTACCTGGGAGGCTGAGGCGGGAGAATCACTTGAGGTTGGGACCCGGAGGTTGCAGTGAGAAGAGATCATGCCACTGTACTGCAGCCTGGGCAACAGAGTGAGACTCTGTCTCAAAAAAAACAAAAACAAAAAAATCTACAAGACACATTGGGCTCCCAACAGCTGAAAGTTTACCTCTGAATATAGAAAAACTTGAAAACAATTTTAGAAGGTTTCACCATGTTAGTCAGGATGGTCTCGATCTCCTGACCTTGTGATCCGCCTGCCTCGGCCTCCCAAAGTGCTGGGATTACAGGCGTGAGCCACCGCGCCCGGCCAGATGAAAACAATTTTAGGAGGGCACCTAAGACATTGCATCTCTGCCTTTTCCAAAGAATATCTTGAGTTTTTCACTCTGAGTATCATGGAGATACTACACGATATGGTTGGAGGTAGGAAGTCTGTGGTCTCACCTCTCTACTGTAGGCCTCACCACTCTGGGACTACAGCTGACTCTTGAATAACACAGGTTTGAACTGCAGGGGTCCACTTACACAGGGATTTTCTTCTACCTCTGCCACCCATGAGACAGCAAGACCAACTCCTCCTCTTCACCTACTCAATGTGAAGACGACGAGGATGAAGACTTTTATGACGATCCACTTCCACTGAATAGTAAACATATTTTCTCTTCCTTATGGTTTTCTTATTTATTTACTTATTTATTTAGAGACAGGGTCTCACTCAGTTGCCCAGGCTGGAGTGCAGTGGCACAATCTCTGTTTATTGCAGCCACAAGCTCCATGGCTCAAGTGATCTTCCCACCTCAGCCTCCAAAATGCTGGGATCGTTAGCATAAGCCACCGTGCCTGGCCCATGATTTTCTTAATAACATTATCCCTAGCTTACTTTATTGTAAGAATAAAATACATAATACATACAACATACAAAACATGTTAACGGACTACTTATTATATTGCTAAGGCTTCCAGTCAACACCAGGCTGTATTAGTCAAGTCTGTGGAGAATCAAAAGATATATGCAGGCCGGGCACGGTGGCTCATGCCTGTGAGCCCAGCACTTTTGAGAGGCCGAGGCAGGTGGATCACCTGAGGTCAGGAGTTTGAGACCAGCCTGGCCAACATGGTGAAACCCCATCTCTACTAAAAATACAAAAATTAGCTGGGCGAGGTGGCAGGCACCTGTTATCCCAGCTATTTGGGAGGCTGAGGCTGGAGAATTGCTTGAACCCGGGAGGCAGAGGTTGCAGTGAGCCGAGATTGCACCACTGCACTCCAGCCTGGGCAACAAAGTGAGACTCCATCTCAAAAAAGCTCTTCGTGAATTTTTGACTGCATGGGGGGTCAGCACACCTGACCACCACAATGTTCAACGGTCAACTGTATTTCCTTCCTATAATGAAATTATTAATATTTCTGCTCATTATAAAAACCCTGAAACCATCCATGACTGATTCTACTGTACTGAATGGCACTATCACACCTCTCAGCATAATTCCTTGACTATGAGGGCCTCTTCCAATCCAAATCTTCTATGTGCTCTAGGGTTAAGATTGGACTGAGCTTCTCGGGTTTTTGCTCTTTTGTGTTTTTCTGCCTGGCTTCTGTTTGGGTTTAAGTTTTCTCATCATGATCCTTTGCTTGGCTCTCCTAGCCACTGTGCACTTTCTGCACCCTCCGTCGGGCTGCTTCGTTTTGCACAGCTCAGGTCTGCAGTAGCTGTATGTGAACGCAGAGTGTCTAACGGCCTGTGAGGCTCCCACAGGGAAGTAAGGGGACTGACCTTGAGACAGATCCTGAG
Source organism: Macaca thibetana thibetana (assembly GCF_024542745.1). Taxonomy (NCBI): domain Eukaryota; kingdom Metazoa; phylum Chordata; class Mammalia; order Primates; family Cercopithecidae; genus Macaca; species Macaca thibetana. The sequence continues at coordinate 11,831,353 of NC_065586.1, forward strand.
GCTGCCAGGATGCCTTTCCAGCTTATCAGTCCCCCCAAAAGAATCAAAGGCCCAAAGGAAGAAGTCTGACAGTCAGATATGTTAACACCTGCTTACCTCTGAAGATCACAAGGGGGAAAAAGGAGGCCCAAAAGACTGACAGTTATGAGAAACATAAAAATTTGCAAAATTAAGGGGGCTTGTCCTTTTGAACTGAAGATGCAATGTTGTGAAGAATCTAATTTGGCCCACTTTCTGGTTCCCAAACATATTACACCTACTAGTGACTATATTCTTTCTAGATGAAAGGTGAATGAAGGTAAATCATCACCACGCACCTGATTTTCATATTGTCTGCCTTGTGTATGATATGAAGTTTAAAGGGTGAATTTAGAATTATCCTGGCTCCCTGTAATAAATAATCTAGAAATAATATAAAAATGATAAACTTGTAAACCCAACAAAAGGACAGTAACAGTACACAGGTCAGTGATGAAGATGGTGGTAAGGGTTGGATGATAAGCTTCCTGTATGTGAAATTTGGAAAGTTTTTTCTTTAATAAATCCTTGTTTTTTTCCAAATGATAACTCTCAGCTCAATTTTTGAAATTTTGGCAATGGTGATTACAGTAACTGTTTGGAGTGTGTAAATCAGTCTTAAAATTAATACCTGGCAAGAGATGACCAAGAGTGTTTCTTGCTGTTCCTTTGTGAGTTACCTGCTTTGCAGAGGCTCTGCCCACAGAAATCACAAACGCTGCCCCAGGCTGAACCATGCAGTACCATTTCCCATCTCCACCAGTATTCGGCCTATTCTAAAAATGTGCATTCATTGGTCTGCGTAGGCTACTTTATTTTTCATTGGCCCCAAATACATTAACTCCAGCACCTAAGAAAAGTCATGCACAGATGGAATCCTTAAGGTGAACACAACACTAATCGTCTGAGAATGTATTTTTAAAGCACAAAGATGACGCTGGGAGATACCAATTTACCCGTTCAATAGGTTTCCAAAACTCAAACCAAATAAAACACCACCACACCAAATCTAAATTACAACACTTTATTGCAGCATCGGCAAAGGTCAGATTTCTGAAGCTGGTGAAGATTGGGCAGCATTTCCGTGTGAAATGTTACAACTTTACAAGTTTTGTTTCTTATTTAAATCTACATGCAGAAACTGAAACATGGTAAAAGAAAAAATGCAAAATAGCTAGAAAAAAAGATGTAATCAAGTTGTAGCATACAGATGTGCTCTTCAACTAAATGTACTATGCCTACTGGAAAGCAAACGAAAGACAACTATCCTAAGAAATTAACAGATTGTCAGAAACAGACTAAGAACCCTCATTTCTATTGAGTGGGGGAGAACAAAACGAAACAGAACAAAAACAAAAGCAAAATAAAAGCTCTACTTGTTTCCATACTTTGTTTAGAGACAGAGGCTGTAAACCCATGAAGGTCAACAAAATATTCTCATCCACTTCTTGTTGTCCTTCGTTCGTTTTCTGTGACATGCTGACTGGCATGTTTTGTTTTCAATGATACTTACAATGGGCTCAAGTAGATCCCTGTTCTTGGGCTGGTATCACTTTTCTAAGCCATCTGAATTAATGCTCTCTGTATACTAAAATAGTCTTCACATTTTTCTTTTACCCTAATAGGCAATTTTATATCACTGACTCTGATGAATAAAACGGATTTTTCTCCCTCATCCCTTGTTCCTCTTGAAACAAATCCCTAAACACAAGCCTTCCTGGTGGATTATCTGGTATTTGGATATCTTTCATCATTTTGTTGTCCTGCATGTAAGTTTTACTAGAAGATTTTCCTGCTTGCTCTATACTTTTCTACTGTAGTCCTGGAGCCCCCAAATGTATCTTCTTCCAACATGGGATGTTCAATTCAGAGACACTGAAACCCAAATCAAGTTTAAAGCTCAAGTTCATTTCCCCCACACCATTACCATCACAACCCGTTTCTTCTCTGGCTCAATCATCTCCTTCACGCTCTCCCTGGTGTAACTGCTCAGTAGTCAAGTGAACCATCTCATTTCTTGACTGCCATTCTCAAGAGAAGATTAACCCTCGCGAGATTTCCATTACAAAAGGCCTTTTCCGCCTTGTCTGGAAGCGTCGGCTTGTTCCGGTGTTGGCAGAGGCTGGTGTTTCTGCCTCCTGGCCCCAGCCTGTCCCAGGTTTAGATTCGCAACTCTCTAGACCGACCTGCTGAGATGTGTCCACTGCTCTCATTCAATTGCTGGAGGACTCCACTATCCACAACATCAGATACAGGACCTAATGAAATGACATGTGCTGCTGGATCAACGTCTCCTAAAGGAACAAACAGGGTCACATCAGAGAGCTTACTGCCGCAGAGCAAACTCCAGCAAGACTGTGTCTGCAACACTACCCACCACCACCAAGTAACTTCCCCAAGTTACAGCTGGCCCTGGCATCTGCGGGTTCCACATCCATGGATCAAAAATATAGGGGGAAAAAACCCCCAAACAATAAAAAATAACAGTACAACAATAAAAAAACATAAATATTAAAAACAATAAAGTATATCCACTATCTCCATAGCATCTACACTTTATTAGGTATTACAAGTAATCTAGAGATGATTTAAAGTACACGGGAGGATGTGCATACCTTATACATAAATGCTACATCATTTTTTACCAGGGACTTGAGTGTCTGTGCATTTTGGTGTCTGAGGGAGTCCAAGAAGAAACTCCCTGTGGTTACCGAGGACAACTGTAGTGCTTTTTTGAGAGCATTCATGCTCTCTACTGAACTACGACTTAACCAGAGCCACTGGAGCAATGACTGGAGGGGTGGCTCCTGTTCTCTTCTACAACTAATTCCTAAGATGCTAAGAATTCACGGTTTGTGTCATGGTTCAGTTGTGCATCCCCAAAATTCACATGTTGACACTGAACTGCAGGACCTCAGAATGTGACCATATCCGGAAACAAAGTTGCTGTAGACGTAATTACTTAAGATAAAGCCATACTGGAGCAGGGTGGAGCCCTAATCCCCTATGACTGCATCTCTATAAAAAGGGGAAATTTGCACACAGACACACACAGGGGGAAAAGGCCACGTGAAGACGAAGGCGGAGACCAGGGTGCCTTATGACAAGGTTTGGAAGCCAAAGACTGCCGGCACCCCCAGCAGCCAGAAGGCAGGCCTGGAGCAGCCTTCCTCCAGGTCTCAGAAGGAACCAGCCCGCTGACTCCCTGACCTCAGGTTTCCTGCTGGCAGCCTCCAGAGCTATGAGACAACAGACTTCTGTCGTTTAAGCCACTAGGGCTGTAATACTTTGTTACGGCAGCCCAAGCAGATGAACAGTATGTTTTTCACAGAGCAAGCTATCTTAGCAAGAAACTTTCAAAGCGTTAAGAGGCAAATGTGGAAAAGTATATCCTCAGCTGGATAAGATCCATAACTTTTCCAGAAATGAACTGATGGAAAAAACACAAGTATTCCCTGAGAGAATGAAAGAGAAGATTCAAGCATCTCTCCTGAAGTCAAGAAAAGGCAGCTATCTAACCTAGAATACTTTAAATAAATGCAGTAAATGACAGGAAAAAAATGTGCAAAATCCTTGCTAAGTAAGGTATAGTTATAGCATAAGGTGTCATTCGACTGGTTTACAGGCAAACAATCATCTGAGTGACTCAAAAATCTATCAGCTCAAAAAGTGTTTATTAATACAATATACACTTTGGATTAAATGCAATTCTACAAGGGACTCTATTTTATAACAAAACTATCACTAATTTAACCTTACATAAAGATATAAAAAAAAATTCTGATGAAAAAATGCAGACTCTACTTAAGATAGGTTTACAAGAGTTCAAGACCAGCCTGGGCAACATAGTGAGACCTCAACTGCACTAAAAATAAAAAAAAAATTAGTCATTTGTGGTGGTGTGTGCCTGTAGTCCCAGATACTGAGAGGCTGAGGCAGCACTGCTTGAGCCCAGGAGGTCAAGGCTACAGTGAGCTGTGATCACACCACTGTACTCCAGCCTGGGTGACAGAGCAAGAAGACGCTGTCTCAAAAACCAAATAAAACAGACAAAAAAATTATTTTGAAAAAAATGGGTTTAAAAGATAGCATACTACCATGCCACTAAGTGTAGGCCACACACCAGCAGCTTTGACATCACTGGAGAGCTTGTTTAAAAGTAACCAGAGCGCCGGGCGCGGTGGCTCACGCCTGTAATCCCAGCACTTTGGGAGGCCGAGGCGGGCGGATCACAAGGTCAGGAGATCGAGACCACGGTGAAACCCCGTCTCTACTAAAAATACAAAAAATTAGCCGGGCGCGGTTGTGGGCGCCTGTAGTCCCAGCTACTCGGGAGGCTGAGGCAGGAGAATGGCGTGAACCCGGGAGGCGGAGCTTGCAGTGAGCCGAGATCGCGCCACTGCACTCCAGCCTGGGCGACAGAGCGAGACTCCGTCTCAAAAAAAAAAAAAAAAAAAAAAAAGTAACCACAGCTTGTGCTCACCTCAGCAGCACATATGTTAAAAATTGTAGCACTACAGAGAAGACCATCCTGGCTAACACGGTGAAACCCTGTCTACTGAAAATACAAAAAATTAGCCGGGCGTGGCAGCAGGCGCCTGTGGTCCCAGCTACTCGGGAGGCTGAGGCAGGAGAATGGCGTGAACTTGGGAGGCGGAGCTTGCAGTGAGCTCAGATCGCGCCACTGCACTCCAGCCTGGGTGACAGAGCGAGACTCCGTCTCAAAACAAACAAACAAACAAACAAACAAAAAGACAAATTTTAAAAACAGCAAAGGACATTTGGTCCTCTAAAGGGTAAAATCTCATGTTTCCATGTTTGCCTGTTCATCTACCGTGTTTACTGCCCCTGTACTTTAGGAGCACTGACTATAAAAATTCCATTCATCATACTTTACAGAGTGCCATTCTTAAGAGGGATGGACGAGTTTTCTTTCTTAAGGTGCTATCTGAAGGAGAGATTTTAAAACAGTTGAATGGCTAGCTCAAGAGCTGGGACTCTTAAAAAAAGAAAAACAGCGGGAAGAGCTAGGGAGTAGAACTGGAGTGAGAATGTTTATTAAATGACTAAACACAGACTGCGAAAAGTTCCTTTGTCCATTCACCAAATATTAATTGAGCATCTACTAGGTGCCAGGCACCAAGAGCTACAAAGGAGACAGAATGGAAACAACATGAGACTTACTCCCTGCCCTCATGGCCTGTAATCTCATGGGGAATAGAGACAAGCTAAGTGGCACTTAAGGAGGACGAGGTCTGCAGAAATACCATAAGTCGTGGCAGCAGATCCACAGTGACCTATGTCAGACTTGAGAACACCAAGGCAGGACCTGAAGAAACAAGAGTTCTCCAGGGGAACAGCTGGAGGCTGTTCCACACAGAGGAGGCAGAAAGAACACAGAACTAAAGGTCGGCAAGGCTGGAGCAGGGGAAAGAACAGCAGGAGATGAAGCCAGTAATGTATGTTCACCTGCATCATGGGGCCTTGGGGACCAAGTTGAGGAGTTTAGACTTTTATCCTACAAGCCACAAGGAGCCATTGGAGGATTTTAAGCAGAAGGGCACACACAGATATCAAATTTGTATTTTAGAAAGAACACTGGGTCTGTAGGGAGAGAATGAGTAGGAAAAGGTTGAAGGGTTGAGAAGAGACGGAGAGGCTGATAAGGAGGCTAAGGCAGCAACAGCAACCCAGGCAAGAGGCGATGGTGGCTTGACCCAGGGTCTTGGCTATGGGCAGAGAATAGAACAGGCAAGAGTGAGGGCAGAATTTGGGAGCAGAATGCAGAGGATTTGCTAATGAACTAGATCTGGGGATTGAGGGAGGAGGAGCTGTCAATAACACGACTTCCTCTTCTTTTGTGGACAAGGGGGCAGACGACACCTCCTCTCCCTGCACTGGAGACCCTGGGGGAGAGGGGCCTGGGGCAGGGGCACGGAGTCTTCCATCTCTGAGTCATAGGCGGGTGGAAAGTCAGAAATGAAAACGTGAGATCTGGGCTGGAGACCTGGACAGCAGCCAGGCCACTGGGAGGGATGACACTTCCTTAGAGAGTGCAGAAGAAGAAGAGGGTCCAGGCCCAGCCCAAGGAACACAGACATCTCTGGGCAGGGCAAGCGCAGAAAGGAGGCGGCGTCAGAAGCAGGAGCCGCAGTGGTCAGGGGAAGGGAAAACTCAGAAGCCAGCAGATTCACAGACGCCAAGGAAGGGTCTGTTGGGAGAACAAGGAAGGCCCACAACGCAAAGTGCTGCTGAGATGAGGCCAAGAGATGACAGGTGGGGATGCCAGTGAAGGCAGAAGCTGCCAGTGGGAAGGACAGAAGTCTAACGAACCTTTCTTTTCTAGCACCTAGGGCTGTGAACTGGAAAGCCACCCAAGTGGGAGCACAGGGGGCAGTGTAGCCAATAGGGAGGAAGGGAAAATAGAAAGTGAAGGAACGAACCTTTGGTAGCTTTTACCTCTGTTCACAGCATGGCCACATGGAGGGTGGAATTATCTTTCAAGTACTTGTGGGCAGTTCCTCCCACTGCCAGCTGTGAACTGGCAGCGGTAAGCCACCCAAGTGGGAGCAAGGAAGAAGGGGCAAGTGTAGCCAATTCTTCCAAGAGGAACTGGAGGGAGGAAGGGAAAATAGAAAGTGAAGGAACTCTGCAAAGCGACTAATACTGGTAGCCAGGTAATAAAGGCTTACCTCTGTTCACAAGCATGTCGATGACAGCACACATATGCTTACGTATCTCCTGCCTGGTCCTTAACACACTCTCACCCAAGGCAGTTTTTCTCGAATCTACAGACAACTCCATGAACAGTGCAGGTGTGGAATTACCACAGTCTTTCTTATAAGTACTTGTACTTGTGCTCCTCCCTACCACAGTGCAGTCCTGTGTCTCCATCTACCACAGTGCAGTCCTGTGTCTTATGCTCCATCTACCACAGTGCAGTCCTGTGTCTCGTACTCCATCTACCACAGTGCAGTCCTGTGTCTCTTCTACTCCATCTACCACAGTGCAGTCCTGTGTCTTCTACTCCATCTACCAGGTACTCCATCTAGTGCAGTCCTGTGTCTCGTACTCCTGTGCAGTCTGTGTCTTCGTACTCCATCTACCACAGTGCAGTCCTGTGTCTTATACTCCATCTACCACAGTGCAGTCCTGTGTCTCGTACCATCTACCACAGTGCAGTCCTGTGTCTCGTACTCCATCTACCACAGTGCAGTCCTGTGTCTCGTACTCCATCTACCACAGTGCAGTCCTGTGTCTCGTACTCCATCTACCACAGTGCAGTCCTGTGTCTCGTACTCCATCTACCACAGTGCAGTCCTGTGTCTCGTTACTCCATCTACCACAGTCAGTCCTGTGTCTCGTACTCATCTACCACAGTGCAGTCCATCTACCACAGTGCTACCACAGTGCAGTCCTGTGTCTCGTGCTCCATCTACCACAGTCAGTCCTGTGTCTCGTACTCCATCTACCACAGTGCAGTCCTGTGTCTCGTACTCCATCTACCACAGTGCAGCAGTCCTGTGTCTCGTACTCCATCACCACAGTGCAGTCCTGTGTCTCGTACTCCATCTACCACAGTGCAGTCCTGTGTCTCGTACTCCATCTACCACAGTGCAGTCCTGTGTCTCCATCTACCACAGTGCAGTCCTGTGTCTCGTACTCCATCTACCACAGTGCAGTCCTGTGTCTCGTACTCCATCTACCACAGTGCAGTCCTGTGTCTCGTACATCTACCACAGTGCAGTCCTGTGTCTCGTACTCCATCTACCACAGTGCAGTCCTGTGTCTCGTACTCCATCTACCACAGTGCAGTCCTGTGTCTCGTACTCCATCTACCACAGTGCAGTCCTGTGTCTCGTACTCCATCTACCACAGTGCAGTCCTGTGTCTCGTACTCCATCTACCACAGTGCAGTCCTGTGTCCTGTGTCTGCAGTCCTGTGTCTCGTACTTCTCCATCTACCACAGTGCAGTCCTGTGTCTCGTACTCCATCCAGTGCAGTCCTGTGTCTCGTACTCCATCTACCACAGTGCAGTCCTGTGTCTCGTACTCCATCTACCACAGTGCAGTCCTGTGTCTCGTACTCCATCTACCACAGTGCAGTCCTGTGTCTCGTACTCCATCTACCACAGTGCAGTCCTGTGTCTTGTACTCCACTCCATCTATCTACCACAGTGCAGTCCTGTGTCCACAGTGCAGTCCTGTGTCTTGTACTCCATCTACCACAGTGCAGTCCTGTGTCTCGTACTCCATCTACCACAGTGCAGTCCTGTGTCTCGTACTCCATCTACCACAGTGCAGTCCTGTGTCTCGTACTCCATCTACCACAGTGCAGTCCTGTGTCTTGTACTCCATCTACCACAGTGCAGTCCTGTGTCTTGTACTCCATCTACCACAGTGCAGTCCTGGATGACTGTACACTGAGGGAGGGAGGCAAATCCTACTGGATGCCCTTCATGTCATCCAACTCCATAGTGAGTCTACACAAATTACTAAGACACTACACTTGCAATACATGAATTGTGCTATTCAGAGATGTTAGGTTGCAATATGAACAGGTAAAAGACGATGGAAAACATCAAGATATTATGTTGGTGCAAAAATAATGGCAGTGTTTGCCATTACTTTTATTGGCAAAAACCGCATTACTTTTTACCAACCGAAATACAAATATTCTAATAGTTTTGGTCTCTGATGATGAGACAGGAGGGAATTTATGTTATCAAGAACACTGTGGCATATATTTAAAGCTACTCTAAGAAAATGCAAAAGCAGGAAATGAACATTTTTCATTGCCTGTTAACCTAGCTAATTTCTACATTTTAGCAGTAATAAAACAGGCTTAATTAAAGGACTTTAATAACATTTGGATAATTAAAAATAACCTAGTATCTTATTATGCCTAGTTAGACGGGTTTACACGTCATTTACAACTTGGATTTAAAAAAAAAAAGTATACTTAACAGATGCTAAAGAACAGATCTCCAAACTGTCTTGACAAGCCAATTTTCTACATTACAATTTGATTAGAGTTATCTGAGCAAATAGTTCAAAGAAAAATGCCACCAGAACACACGAATATGTTCAGTGATGTTCAGTGAGTAACAGACACAGGCTTTGATGACTACATTTTCCCCCATGCTACCCTCCTGAATCATGATCTAATTCTGCCATCCCCAGCACACTCTCCGTCTACACCTGCTCCCCTGCTCCCAACAACAAAGTGCCATCTTGGGCTGTTGTAGAGCCTCGGTGTTTACACTAATCCCCTAAGTGAGATCAGTAAGGGCAGCAGAAGCCACTGTCACTTTAACTTAACCACAAGACAATATTAACTGAGGTGGGCGGAGCACCTCAGGTCAGGAGTTCGAGACCAGCCTGGCCAACATGGTGAAACCTCATCCCTACTAAAAATTCAAAAATTATCTGGGCGTGGTGGCAGGCGCCTGTAATCCCAACTACTTGGTAGGCTGAGGCAGCAGAATCACTTGAACCCGGGAAGTGGAGGTTGCAGTGAGCCAGGATCTTACCACTGCACTCCAGCTTCAGTGACAGAGTGAGACTCAGTCTCAAAAAAAAAAAAAAAAAAAAAAAAAAAAAACAGAGAAAGAAAAGAACAAAGTTAGTTGATGATATGGGTCTTTAGATCATGTCCCATAGAAACTTTAAATTACCCTTAAAAAACATAAAAGAGGTCTTATCAGGGAACATCTTCACTTTCAAATTCTTTATAGAGTTTTAAATTATCTCACATTAAACAATTTAAGTGGAACTGGTAAGAATTCCATCAGGAGATTTTATAATTTAAAAAAACAGGCTGGGCGTGGTGGCTGACGCCTGTGACTCCAGCACTTTGGGAGGCCGAGGCAGGCGATCACCTGAGGTCAGGAGTTCGAGACTAGCCTGGCCAACATGGTGAAACCCTGTCTCTACTAAAAATACAAAAATTAGCCAGACGCAGTGGCGTGCCCTGTTGTCCCAGTTACTCAGGAGGTTGAGGCTGGAGAATCGCTTGAACCCAGGAGGCGGAGGTTGCAGTGAGCCCAGATCCCACCACTGCACTCCAGCCTGGGCGACAGAGCAAGACTCTGTCTCAAAAAATAAATAAATAAATAAGAGCTTAGGAACAAACTACCTGCATGGTTAAAAGTCCAGAAAATAGATTTTTAGTTTTTGGAAACATCGATATTAATTAACCCTGGCCTGAGAAATTCTAACGCAAAGCCTATGATGTCTCTTTCTTGCTCATCTATAACAAACTCCTTCCTATTAAAGCCAAAGAAGAAGAAAGAAGTCCACTCAGACAGGGCAAAAGCCAGGATCCAGCTGAAACCACTGTCTTTGTAAGAACAGCCACATGGGCAGATGGCTCGAGCTTAGGAGGTCAAGACCAGCCTGCACAACATGGCGAGAATCTGTCTGCACGGAAGACATAAAAATTAGCCAGTTGTGGTGGTGCATGCCTATAGTCCCAGCTACTTGGGAGGCTGAGGTGGGAGGATCACTTGAGCCCAGGAGGGTGAGGCTGTAGTGAGTTGTAATTGTGTCACTGTACTTCAGCCTGGGCAACAGAGCAAGACCTTGTCTCAAAAAATAATTAAAAACAAAAAAACAAAACAAAACAGAAAAACAGAACAGCCATAACTAGAGTATAGATCAGGTTTTTTCCCCTCAAATATCTACACTTCAAAGACTTTTCTCTTTTGCTAATAATCAGGCCTTAGCCAAAATATAATCCAGAATTCTCTAATTTATTCTTAGGGACATCATGAAAAACAAACAGCTAAGGAAGAGTAATGACTGCTTTACCTTCCACCAGTCTTAAAGATTAGATCTGCATTAGGTGCTCCCTTCGGATGTTGGTAGCGAGGCCGCCTCTCACGATTGGTGTTTGCTGGAGCTGGGCGTTGTGCAAGAGACTGCAACATTTCTGTAATTAGGAGCAAAAAAGAAAATGCTGTTAACTCTTAGAAATGTACTCCTCCTCGGCCGGGCGCGGTGGCTCATGCCTGTAATCCCAGCACTTTGGGAGGCAGAGGCGGGCGGATCACGAGGTCAGGAGATTGAGACCATCCTGGCTAACACGGTGAAACCCCATCTCCACTAAAAATACAAAAAATCGGCCGGGCGCGGTGGCTCAAGCCTGTAATCCCAGCACTTTGGGAGGCCGAGACGGGCGGATCACGAGGTCAGGAGATCGAGACCATCCTGGCTAACACAGTGAAACCCCTCTCTACTAAAAAATACAAAAAAAAACTAGCCGGGCAAAAAATCCCAGCTACTCGGGAGGCTGAGGCAGGAGAATGGCGTGGGAGGCGGAGCTTGCAGTGAGCTGAGATCCGGCCTGCACTCCAGCCTGGGAGACAGAGCGAAACTCCGCCTCAAAAAAAAAAAAAATACAAAAAATCAGCCGGGTGTGGTGGTGCTGTGGTCCCAGCTACTCGGAGGCTGAGGCAGGAGAATGGCGTGAACCCGGGAGGCGGAGCTTGCAGTGAGCCGAGATTGCACCCCTGCACTCCAGCCTGGGCGAGACTCCATCTCAAAAAAAAAAAAAAAAAAAAAAAAAGAAATGTACTCCTCCTACAGAGTGAATGAAATGTTGGGGAGATTAAGTTTATTAGTCCTGTCAGGGAGCTGACTAAAGAAAAATAGCCATTATACAGACTAAAATGATTAAGAAGTTTTGAAAGAGCATTATCAAGAGATGAGACTCTTTTAATACCCAATGTTCCCTTTACTGTGAATTTGGCCACCACACAGCTATCTTATGAAGCAGTAAAAAAGCCTAAGAGGCAGTGCATTGCAATAGCTAAGAGCATTGTGTGTAGAGCGAGACTACTGGTTAATATCCCAGCTCTGTCACTTTCTAGCTGTGGGACTTTAGGTTCAATTTCCCTCAATGTAAAATGAAGATAACAACAACACTTATCTCAAAGAATTGTTATGAGGATTATACACTTTGAAAAAGTACATAAAACGGTGTCTGGCCAAAGAGTAAGCACTCAGTGTTAGCTATTATCATTAAGAATGTTGGAGCCAGGTGTGGCGGCTCACGTCTGTAACCCTACCACTTTGGGATGCAGAGGCGCGAGGACTGCTCGAGCCCAGGAGTTCAAAATGAGCTTGGGCAACATAGCGAGATCCCCTCTCTACAAAAAGTTAAAAATTAGCCAGGTATGGTGGCACATGTCTGTAATCTTAGCTACGTGGGGGGCTGAGGCAGAGGCAGGAGGATCACTCGAGCCCAGGAGTTTGAGGCTGCAGTGATTGCGCCACTGCACTCCATCCAGCCTGGGTGACAAAGGAAGGCTCTTAAAACAAACAAAAGCACTGTTGGGTATCAACTGGGAGAGAACATTCTACAAGTGAGATTAAAAGATTAGAAACCACAAATACTGATTTACACACACTCTCCTGTACAAACAGCGGTTTGTTCAGCACAGTGCTGTATAAACAACTGTTACGGCTGTAAAATCTGCATACCACAGGAACACCAAAATGCTATCTTATGAAGTCTCCATGGACTCGATATGTAAGGTTCCAATTAACCAAAAATTGTTGGGTGTGTATGCATAAAACGAGAATCCTAATTTGAGTATTTCCTCAAATCTGAAGGAATACAGGTTCCTCAAGACCAGGACGCCCAATAGACAAAAGGAGATAAATACAGTTGTGTGCTGTGTGACCATGTTCCAGTCAATGACAGACACCTATACAATGGTGGTCCCAACAATTCATAATGGCTACACGATACAGCCTCGGTGTGTAGTAGGCTACACCATCTAGGTTTGTCAAGTATACTCTATGATGTTAGCACAATGATGAAATTGCCTAATGCCCCTTTTTTTAGCATGTATCCCTGTCATTAAGCAACACATACTATTTGTTAAATGAATCTGCACACAACTGGCTGGCAATGTGAAGCAATTAAAAATTGATTATCACCTTGCTTGCAAACATAGCTAGCAGTTTATAATCTAATTTAATTAGAGCAAAATATGGTAAAAATTACACTATTGTTATTTTACAAATAAGTGAAAAAAATTAACACAGTGGGATACAAAATGAATTTCTCAGCATAAATATGGACAAAAATGACACGAAAAGGTGAGACAAAATAACAATTTTGATATTCAAAAGGCAACAAAAATTTCCACTTCTCTTATAGATGATTTTATACCTTGATAATCCTCTTGTTCTTGCCGTTCATTGATATCTAGTGTGAGCTTTTTCATTCTCATCCTTTCTTCTTGTTCTGCCTGTTGCTGGTTCCAATGATTTGCAGCAAGTTGAGAGGACATGGGTACATTAAGGATCTTAAACTGGGAGAAAATAACAAAGGAGTCACAAATAGTTTGAGAACATTGAGAGAAAGAAAAAACAGACTTCAAATAAAATGGCAAATAGAGGCTGGGCGTGGGGGCTCACGCCTGTAATCCCACCACATTGGGAGGCCTGGGCGGGTGGATCATGAGGTCAAGAGAATGAGACCATCCTGGCCAACATGGTGAAACCCTGTCTCTAACAAAAATACAAAAATTAGCCTGGCATGGTGGCATGTGCTTACAGTCCCAGTTACCCGGGAGGTTGAGGCGGGAGAATTGCTTGAAGCCGGGAGGCGGAGGTGAGCTACCACTGCACTCCAGCCTAGTGACAGAGTGAGACTCTGTCTCAAAAAAAAAAAAAAAAAAAAAAAAAAAAGGAAAAAAAGAAAAAACAGATACCAGTATTACTCTAATACAGTCAAAACCTTTTAGGGCTGGATAAGGGAAAAGCCAAGTCCAACCTCCATAAAACAACAGATGGTCTGCTTTCTGCATCCTATGGAGAAGCACGCATCTAGCAACCGGGGACAACCTTTCAACCATTAACCTCGGAGTGTCTGGGTCACTGTCGGAAAGGTGTTTACACAGAACAGATCTAGTCCATCTTCAGCAATACTCGCCGTTCATACGTCTGAAGACACCTGTGATGAGGGGAGAGTGAAGCCACTAACCTAGTGAGATGAGTTCTCTGTTATGGAGGAAAGTGAGTCCTTATCTAGAAATGTGTTTGTTTTCAGCAGGATGTTCCTGGTTTAAGATTGCTCTTATTAAACAAACCAAGACAGGATCTATCAACTTATGGGCCATGGCTCCCAGGAAAATGTTAAGTAAGCTATGTCAGCATCTAAGCATAAGATGGAGATGTTTCATAACCTAAATTCCCCCTCTCCTGTCTGATAACCTGCATACCTCACTTAAGAGACCTCATCAGTGACTCCAAACCAAAGGCACACATGATGTGGAATGGAAGGATTTGGGGAGCTGTGCCCATGTCCCAGGCTTCTCTCAGCTTAATCTGTGTCTTCAGAATACTGGCATCCTTGAAATTATCATTAAAGCTGAACACTGTACAAGAGCTCTGATTCACTGGAGTCTGATTTGACAGTCTGATTCTATTATCTCCAACATCTTCTCTTGGTATTCTCTCTTAGGATGCACTCTAGTCAGTCAATGTTTTTCTTAAAATGTAACACCTAGAGACAAGCCTGGCCAGCATGGCAAAACCCCGTCTCTACTAAAAATACAAAAATTAGCCGGGCATGGTGGCAAGCGCTTATAATCCCAGCTACTCAGGAGGCTGAGGCAGGAGAATCGCTTGAACCCAGGAGGCGGAGGTTGCAGTGAGCCGGGATTGCGCCACTGCACTCCAGCCTGGGAGACAGAGCGAAAACTCCGACTCAAAAAAAAAAAAAAAGGAACACCCAGAATGCCAAACACACTAGGACAGATACACTAAGGTGCAACTAAGTGCAGGTGAGAGACTATCTACAAGCCCAACTACACTTCATATTTAAGACAGCAGATAAATACCTCACATATAAAAATGAAAAAAATATTAAGGTAGTCCACTTAACTACCAGCCCGGTAAACCCTACCCATGCCCCCAGTGACCTCAGCTTGAGAATCTGCTCTTAGTGATCTAGTATTGACTCCTTACAATTATCATCTCCTTTTTAAAAAGCTCAAAACATTTTTTATTTTTTTTTAAGACAGTGTCTTGCTTTGTCATCTGGGCTGGAGTGCCGTGGTGCAATCATGGCTCACTGCAGCCACCACCTCCTGTGCTCAAGCAATCCTCCACCTTGGCCTCTCAAGTAGCTGGGACTACAGGTGTGCACCACCATGCCTAGCTAATTTTCATTTTTTGGAGGACCTGGGTCTCACTATGTTGCCCTGGCTTCAAAACTTTTTTTTTTTTTTTTTTTTTTTTTTTTTTGAGACGGAGTCTCGCTCTGCCGCCCAGGCTGGAGTGCAGTGGCCAGATCTCGGCTCACTGCAAGCTCCACATCCCGGGTTCACGCCATTCTCCTGCCTCAGCCTCCCGAGTAGCTGGGACTACAGGCGCCCGCCACCTCGCCCGGCTAGTTTTTTGTATTTTTTAGTAGAGACGGGGTTTCACCGTGTCAGCCAGGATGGTCTCGATCTCCTGACCTCATGATCCGCCCGTCTCGGCCTCCCAAAGTGCTGGGATTACAGGCTTGAGCCACCGCGCCCGGCCTAAAAACTTTTTTTTTTAAAAGCAACTTTATTGGGGTATACCTGACATACAATCAGTTGCACATATTTAAAACGTAATTTGATGAGTTCTGCTGTATGTGCTCACTTCAGAAAACCTCCCCACAATCAAGACAATGAGCACATCCGTCACCTTCAAATTTCGTAAGCAAGGAAACCATCCCCAGGCAACCACCAATCTGCTCTCTGTCACTACTGATTAGTCTGCATTTTATTTTAAGAAATGAGGTCTTGCAGACTAGAGTGCAGTGGTATGACCATAGCTCATTGCAGCATCAGAACTCCTGGGCTCAAGTGATCCTCCCACCTCAGCCTCCCAAGTAGCTATGATTACAGGCACACACCACCATGCCTGGCTAACTTTTTTTTTTTTTTGAGACAAGAGTCTTGCTGTGTTGCCCAGGCTGGAGTGCAGTGGCACAATTTCGGCTCATTGCAACCTCTGCCTCCCAGGCTCAAGTGATTCTCCTGCATTAGCCTCTTGAGTAGCTGGGACTATAGGTGAGTGCCACCATGCCTGGCTAGTCTGTATTTTCTAAACGTTTATATCTATCAGATTATACAACATGCAGTCTTTTTTTTTTTTTTTTTTCCCCCGAGATGGAGTTTCACTCTTGTCGCCCAGGTTGGAGTGCAATGGCGCAATCTTGGCCTACTGCAACCTCTGCCTCCCAGGATCAAGCGATTCTCCTGCCTCGGTCTCTTGAGTAGCTGGGATTATAGGCATGCACCACCACCACACCTGGCTACTTTTGTATTTTTAGTAGAGATGGGGTTTCTCCATGTTGGTCAGGCTGGTCTCGAACTCCCGACCTCAGGTGATCTGGCTGCCTCGGCCTCCCAAAACGTTGGGATTACTGGCGTGAGCCACAGCGCCCAGCCACAACATGCACTCTTTCATTGTCCAGCTTATTTTACTTGCCATAAAGATTTCAAGAGACATACATGTTGTATGCATCAATACGTTGCTCCTTTTTATTGCAGAATTGTATTTCCTTGTATGAATATGCCACATATTCATTCACCTGTTAGGAACATTTTGGCTGTTTCTACTTTTGGGTTATTACACATGCAATTCTGCATTCATGTACAAATCTCTGGGTGGATGTTTGTCTTCATCTCTTAACTGAAAAATGCTAGGAATGAAATAGCTAGAAATATCTGGTGTGTTTTACTTTTTAAGAAACTGCCAGGCCGGGCGCGGTGGCTCAAGCCTGTAATCCCAGCACTTTGGGAGGCCGAGACGGGCGGATCACGAGGTCAGGAGATCCAGACCATCCTGGCTAATACGGTGAAACCCCGTCTCTACTAAAAATACACAAAACTAGCCGGGCGAGGTGGTGGGCGCCTGTAGTCCCAGCTACTCGGGAGGCTGAGGCAGGAGAATGGCGTAAACCCGGGAGGCGGAGCTTGCAGTGAGCTGAGATCCGGCCACTGCACTCCAGCCTGGGCGACAGAGCAAGACTCCATCTCAAAAAAAAAAAAAAAAAAAAAAAGAAACTGCCAAAGTGGTTATACGTTATACCCTTTTTTTTTAAGACGGAGTTTTTTTTCATTCTTGTTGCTCAGGCTGGAGTGCAACGTGGCACAATCTTGGCTCAATGCAACCTCTGCCTCCTGGATTCAAGCGATTCTCCTGTCTCAGCCTCCCAAGTAGCCGGGATTACAGGTGCGTGCCACCAGGCCCAGCTAATTTTTGTATTTTTAGTAGAGATGGGGTTTCACCATGTTGGCCAGGTTAGTCTTGAACTCCTGACCTTAGGTGACCCACCTGCCTCAGCCTCCCAAAGTGTTGGGATTACGGGTGTGAACCACCGCGCTCAGCCCCATTTCATATTATGATAGAAGTGTATGAGAGTTCCAGTTCTTTCATATCCCAGGCAAAAAATTGATATGGTCAGTTTTTAATTTTAGCCATTCTAATGAGCATATACTGCTATTTTGTTTGGTTTTAATTTTCATTTTCCTAACAACTAAAACCATCTGTTTTAAAACTCAATCTAGAATTATGCTAAAAGTTGACATCAAGCTTATCAGACTATCTAGTTTTCCGCATGTATATTTTGCTTGCTTTTGAAAAAGGAAATATTGGCCCACTGTGAATCTTTCATTCCATTTGGTAAGATTTTTCTAAGTTAATGACAACTGCTTTATAATTATGTGTGATTTCAGTCCTAAAGGATACAATTTGTTTATGCCTAACTGGGACTCACTTAAAGTAGATAATCTCTCTCTTTTATTTATTACAACTTTTTTCTTTTTTGGGGGGAGGGGGAGGGGCAGAGTCTCACTGTGTTACCCAGGCTGGAGTGCAGTGGTGCCATCTGGGCTCACTGCAGCCTCGACCTCCTGGGTTCAAGCAATCCTCCTGAATAGTTGGGATTACAGGTGCACGCCACCACACCCAACTAATTTTTGTATTTTTAGTAGAGACTGGGTTTCACCATGTTGCCCAGGCTGATCTCAAACTCCTGAGCTCAAATGATCCAGCTGCCTTGGCTTCCCAAAGTGTTTTACAGGCACAAGTCAACTGTGCCTGGTCAGATAATCTTTTTTTTTTTTTTTTTTTTTTTTTTTTGTGGGTTTGTGGGGTGTACATATTTATGGGGTACATGAGATATTCTGATACAGACAGACAATGTGTAATAAGATAATCCCTTTTGATATTATTTAATTTTATCCTTTTGGATAATAATCTTTCCTTTTGATATTTTAAAAGGGACTGAGAACAGGTTTGTTTTGTCTGTTTCCCATATCTCTTTGCAAGCACTGGGACTACCCTTCTTTGTTCTTATGCTCTAAAGACAGCCTTTTAAAACAGCACCTCCTGGGGCCCAGCACTTTGGGAGGCCGAGGTGGGTGGATGACCTGAGGTCAGGAGTTCGAGACCAGCCTGGCCAACATGGTGAAACCCCCGCCTCTACTAAAAATACAAAAATTAGCCAGGTGTGGTGGTGCATGCCTGTAATCCCAGCTACTTGGGAGGCTAAAGCAGGAGAATCACTTGAGCCTGGGAGGCAGAGATTGCAGTGAGCCCAGATTGCACCACTGCACTCCAGCCTGGGCAACTGAGTGATACTCTTGTCTCAAAAAAAAAAAAAAAAAAAAAAAAAAAATATATATATATATATAAAAAAACATCAATTAGGCTTTGAGAGTGACAGCTAAATTTTAAATCATTTTCTGTTCCAAGTACAAAATAAGATGCCTTGGATGAAGAGACATGGCAGACTGAATTTCTTAATGTAAATTATAGACTCTGGTATTACAATCCTCTTAATCAGTTGGCTGGCTTTCCTTTCAGTGGCTATACTAACTGGTCCTAAACAGTTATGAATTATGCAAATAGAGGGATTGGTATATTACTGTTTTACAAAATAGTCAAGCAAGGCAGCCCAGTAAAAAATGTAGATAGGTGGGGCACAGTGGCTCATGCCTATAATCCTGACACTTTGGGAGGCCGAGGTGGGTGGATGACCTGAGGTCAGGAGTTCGAGACCAGCCTGGCCAACATGGTGAAACTCCATCTCTACTAAAACTATAGTCCCAGCCACCCGGGAGGTTGAGGCAGGAAAATTGCTTGAACCCGGGAGGCGGAGGTTGCAGTGAGCCAAGGTTGTGCCACCGCACTCCAGCCTGGGCAAAAGAGCAAGACTCTGACTCAATTAAAAAAAAAGTAGACAGATAATTTCTTAATCATCATGAAACTGGACGTTGCAACTCTAAGATATTTTTATCTAAACACTCAGAAATAAAACAGTTGGCCACTTCTCCCCCTTTTAGGTTCCTGACGATAAAATTTGAAATTTCCTTCATAATCCACTAATAATAAGCCTAATGATGATGGCACTAATCACAATAATAAAATAGTACAAAACATTGTAAAGAAAAGTTCATAATGTGATCAAAGAAGGTTAAAAGATCTTCTAGGCCGGGCGCGGTGGCTCAAGCCTGTAATCCCAGCACTTTGGGAGGCCGAGGTGGGCGGATCACAAGGTCAGGAGATCGAGACCACAGTGAAACCCCGTCTCTACTAAAAATACAAAAAATCAGCCGGGCGCGGTGGCGGGCGCCTGTAGTCCCAGCTACTCAGGAGGCTGAGGCAGGAGAATGGCGTGAACCCAGGAGGCGGAGCTTGCAGTGAGCCGAGATCGCGCCACTGCACTCCAGCCTGGGCAACAGCGTGAGACTCCGTCTCAAAAAAAAAAAAAAAAAAAAAAAAAAAAGATCTTCTAATGGGAAACAATTATAAATAAAAGATGAACAAAAACACATTTTATGAACTCAGACAAATTTTACAAAAGGCAAAGTTCTCAAGTATTATGTACTTAAAAAGAACATAAAAGAGACAGTAATAAATACACGGAAACAAAGAGACAAATTTACTGATGGCCACCTTTGCCTACTGCCTTTACTGCAGAGCTGCTAAGATACTGTTAACAGAGACACACTACTTTATAGCAAGTTAGATGATAAAAATATTGAAGTCACTCAAACTAAATTTCCTGAACATAATAGCAATGAAGGTGATTTAGCTTATATTTTGCTGCTACTCCATGACTGTAGCTAAAATTAAAAAACATAATCCCAAGTTACTATGACATATAACTATCCATTATTCTAGTAAAAATATAATAACAAATCATAACTCCTTATGTAAACATTAATTGCAAAAAAGGCTTGTCTGCCAGTATTAAACTATACTATGTTACACATTTGTTTGAAATAATAAAAAAGTTGTTTTTTTTTTTTTTTTGAGACGGAGTCTTGCTCTGTGGCCCAGGCTGGAATGCAGTGGTGCGATCTCAGCTCACTGCAACCTCTGCCTCCTGGGTTCACGCCGTTCTCCTGCCTCAGCCTCCCAAGTAGCTGGGACTATAGGCGCCCGCCACCTTGCCCGGCTAGTTTTTTTGTGTGTGTTTTTAGTAGAGACGGGGTTTCCCTGTGTTAGCCAGGATGGTCTCAATCTCCTGATCTCGTGATCCACCTGCCTCAGCCTCCCGAAGTGCTGGGATTACAGGCTTGAGCCACCGCGCCTGGTCAAAAAAGCTTTTTAAAGCATTTTATAACATTTATATTACATTAAAACTTGTTTTAATTTAAATTCATTATTCTAATTCATAAATATTTAAATCTAGAAAGAAAGAAATGGCTAAAAGCATTATCTTTTTCTTTCTCTGCAACTACTCACTTCATTGGTGCAATTTTTTTTTCCCCCTAATGACCACAACAGAAAGTTATTTCTGAGTACAAATTTGATGCACAAAGAGGTCTTTCACTTTAAAACCAAAGATTCCTATAAGGCAACACATTTCACATTTGTAGAAACACCGTTGCACCAGAAGGGCCAACACCCAAAAGCCAAATAAAGGAATAAAAATCACAACAAAATATACTTTCTTTTTCAGACCACAACATACCAACGATGTTTCTTCAAATAATGTTCCAAAAACTGAACATTTTCCAAAATTCCAAATAAAGTTTAGAAGCATTGAAAATTTACTTAATAACCAGGTACTCTGAGTTCTCATTTCATGTCTGCTAATATTTTTTAAATTTAATAACAATATATCCTTAACAATTAAAAATTAAATGTTACATTTTAAGAAACAAGAACTTCAAATTCATTTACATAAAATTACATAAGCCACCCGGTTTATAATCTACCTACTTTCAACCAAAAATATTCCTTCTAAAAAATACATAATCTTATTTTGATTTATACAATTTAGAATTTCAGACTGCTGGGGTATACTTATTTTCCAAAGCCCACAAGCTTTTTTTAAGTAGGCTTTGATTATTTTCAATGCCTACATGTTCTATAAGGGTCAGATGGGGTGTAGAGTTGACAAAGGTGATAATGAATATTCATGTACTTCATGAAAGGGAGGAAGAAAAAAACTGATTATTTACTGTTGTGCAATCTGACCTTCAAAAAGAGATATTCCTAAACTCTCTTTTAGTTAACAAAAATCATGGCCCTAGTGTGCCAATGGAAGAGCATTATCTAGCAGCTGTGCAGGAATAGAGACCAAGGTATATCTAGCTGAAGCTGCCATGTACTCCCCTCCACAATTCAACAGACAAGATATGTGCATGTGTGCATGCCTTCCAACTTTACAGCCTAATTACCTTTAGAAACTGTGTGCCAAGAAAAGCTGGTGATGGGGGAATGGAGGAGGAAGCTAAGAGTTTTTAAAGAGAAAGAGAATGAAGGAGATCTAAAACATGGTAACTGAAATAGAAAAGTCTAGTTCAGAGAACTAAATAGTGCCTAGAAAAGCAAAAATGCTGGGATTTGTGAATCCTGGTTTAACAGTGGTGAATTAGCATTTCCCGGTGCTCTGAGGACAGCAGTCTTAGCAAAGATCTCAGGGCAACACCACATTTAGGGCCTGATTTTTGAAAAAGCTCTCATTTTCCCCACAGATAGAGAATGGAGAGTAAAGGAATGGGGATGTGCCAGAGTCCAACCCTGGTCAAAGGAGGGGAGGGGTGTGGCTCTCCTGAAAGCACCAGAAGGCCTGGCTGGAGCCTGGGCTGGAGGCAAGGCCTGATGATGGCAGTGTCTGAGGAAGATTCAGCAATGCTGTGATCCTGTCAAAGTTAACTCTCAATACATGAGTCATGCCGTGAAGTCTTTGCCAGCCCCACACTCCACGATTCTTCTTCTTATTTTTTTCTTTGAGACGGAGTCTCGTTCTGTCGCCCAGGCTGGAGTGCAATGGTGCGATCTTGGCTCACTACAACTTCCACCTCCTAGATTCAAGTGATTCTCCTGCCTCAGCCTCCTGAGTAGCTGGGATTACAGGTGCCCACAACCACGTCTGGCTAATTTTTGTATTTTTAATAGAGACAGGGTTTCACTATGTTGGTCAGGCTGGTCTTGAACTCCTGACCTTGTGATTCGCCCACCTTGGCATCCCAAAGTGCCGGGATTACAAGTGTGAGCCACCGCACCTGGCCACACTCCACAATTCTAACTGGTATATAGGTGGTATCGCTGCAGCAACAAGTAGTATACTGCTCAAGTATATCACTTGTATGCTGCACAAGTATACTGCACAATTCTGATCTCGGTGTACATGAGAAGTTGCCCAACAAATGCAGGGATATTTAGGCATCATATATTTGAGGTTGTGCTAGTGGGGAGGACATCTCAGATGCAACTTATTGCAGAGTCTTCCCTGATCATCCTACCTAAGAGGCAGCCTCCCTCTCCTGGCACCTCATCACCCCTGTCTCTTTCTATCCTCTTACCCTGCTTTATCCTCCTTGGTAGCTGTAGGGAAAAGAAAGATCAGACTGTTACTGTGTCTATATAGAAAGAAGTAGACATAAGAGACTCCATCTTGTTCTGTATTTGAGATGCTGTTAATCTGTGACCCCACTCCCAAGCTTGTCCTTGCAAGAGACATGTGCTGTGGTGACTCAAGGTTTAAAGGATTTTGGGCTGTGCAGGGTGTGCTTTGTTCAAGAAGTGCCTGAAGGCAGTTTACTGGTTAAAAGTCATCACCATTCTCTTAATCTCAAGTACCCAGGGACACTGCCAAAGGTTGCAGGGACCTCTGCCTAGGAAAGCTAGGTATTGTCCAAGGTTTCTCCCTGTGTGATAGTCTGAAATATGGCCTTGTGGGAAGAGAAAGACCTGATCATCCCCCAGCCTGACACCCGTGAAGGGTCTGTGCTGAGGAGGACTAGTACAAGAGGAAAGAAGGCCTCTTGGCAGTTCAGATAGAGAAAAGCATCTGTCTCCTGCTCGTCCCTGGGCATGGAACATCTCGGGTGTAAAACCCGATTGCATGTTCTGTTTACTGAGAGAGGAGAAAACCACCTCAGGGCGAAACCACCTCAGTCTCGCTCTGCCGCCCAGGCTGGAGTGCAGTGGCCGGATCTCAGCTCACTGCAAGCTCCGCCTCCCGGGTTCACGCCATTCTCCTGCCTCAGCCTCCCAAGTAGCTGGGACTACAGGCGCCCGCCACCGCGCCCGGCTAGTTTTTTGTATTTTTTAGTAGAGACGGGGTTTCACCGTGTTAGCCAGGATGGTCTCGATCTCCTGACCTCGTGATCCGCCCGTCTCGGCCTCCCAAAGTGCTGGGATTACAGGCTTGAGCCACCGTGCCCGGCCTCAATGCCGCTCTTTATGCACTAAAAAGGTTTATGGAGATGTTTACATATGCATATCAAGGCACAGCACTTCTCCTTAAACTTATTCATGTCACAGAGATCTTTATTCATATGTCTTACTGCTGACCTTCTCCCTCGATGATCCTCTTATCCTGCTACGTCCCTTTTTCTAAGATGGTAAAGATAATTATCAATAAATACTAAGGGAACTGAGACCGGTGCCGGCATGGATCCTCTGTATGCTGAGCGCCGGTCCCCTGGGCCCACTTTTCTTTCTCTATACTTTGTCTCTGTGTCTCATTTCTTTTCTCAAGTCTCTCGTTCCACCTAACGAGAAATGCCCACGGGTGTGGAGGGGCAGGCCACCCCTTCAGTAGCCATTCCCCCAACGTGACTTGGTGTATTTCTCATGCCTCCCAACACCAGAATGAAAGCTTGCAAGAGAGGAGGGACTCTGGCTAACTGCTGCTATGTTCTGCACACAGAAGTGCCTGGTGTGTAGCAGGTAAATAATAAATATTTGTTAAACGACTGTGTAGATGAATGTGGGAGTCAGGTATTGGACTTGTCTAAGATAACTGTGGCAGCTACCATACACAACAAAATGTAACATTCTATTAATTCTAAGAGGCACCATTATTTTATTTATCCCTAAAGCAGAAAGAAATGCTGTCAATTATCACAGGATTCCATGAACTCTAAGAAGCAACTTGATCTCAGAAATGTTAAAATGTAAAAAAAGTTTACAGAATTGATCTAAATACACCTAAAGGTATATCTGAGAGCTGGCCTATATTCTCTTCATACCATGTTTCACTATCTACAAATAGGTGCATTTGTCTCTCTCACTCTCTCAGTAGGAGGTAAGTTCCACGAGGGCAGGTACATTGGTCTGTGTATCACTGTAGCCTCAGGACCTGAATAGAATAGTACCTGGCACATAGTAGATGCTCAATAAGTATACGACAAATCAACTATGAGTCCCTAGAGTAACAGCTTGGTAGAGGGGCAAAAGGTTTTGAGGGACAATCTTGTATGAAGGGGGAAAGAGCAAACAACAAAAATGGAGAGGGATATAGAGAAGGGTTGGTGTGATGTTCAAGTGACGGCAGCCAAGCCTCTTCGGAGCTGCATCAGTTGCCATCCTCCTTTCCTTCCCTGCCCGGGGCTTGCTTGTGGACGTTTGTGCTAGATATCAAGGTAGTTACATATTCTAACAAATATATATCATTTAAAACACATAAGGGGCCAGGCGCAGTGGCTCACGCCTGTAATCCAAGCACTTTGGGAGGCCGAGGTGGGCGGATCACCTGAGGTCAGGAGTTCGAGACCAGCCTGGCCAACATGGTGAAACCCCGTCTCTACTAAAAATACAAAAATTAGCCAGGCGTCATGGTGGATGCCTGTAATCCCACCTACTCCGGAGGCTGAGGCAGAAGAATCGTTTGAACCTGGGAGGTGGAGGCTGCAGTGAGCCAAGATTCTGCCACTGCACTCCAGCCTAGGTGACAAAGTGAGACTCTGTCTCAAACAAACAAGCAAATAAAAGACAAACCATATAAGGGATGAAATTATTCTACCACTGAACACTGAACGCTTTAAAACTGTGCAACCCTTATCCCCTTGTAGGTCAAAGATAAGTTAAAACCAATAAAACAAAGTTGCTCCTTAAACGGGATAACTCACAATCAGCTATAATTACAGGCCGGGCAGTTTCTTACCTGCTGTTTATTGCCTTTTCTTGTTAACATGACAAACGGCATTGTGTCTGCAGACTCGGCCTCTCCTTCCCCACCTCCCAGTGGGGGCCCTTTCCTCAGCTGGCTTTTGAGATGCAAAGGAATGGCAACATCTAGTTGGTGCACTTTAACAGATTCACCACTTCGTTGCTAAAAGAAATTAAAAAGGACATAATAAACACTCCAAGATATATATGGATGTATGTCAATATAAATTGCAAACTCATTCAATGCTGTATTTCTTTTTTTTTTTTTTTTTTGAGACAGAGTCTCGCTCTGTCGCCCAGGCTGGAGTGCAATGGCCGGATCTCAGCTCACTGCAAGCTCCGCCGCCCGAGTTTACGCCATTCTCCTGCCTCAGCCTCCCGAGTAGCTGGGACTACAGGCGCCTGCCACCTCGCCCGGCTAGTTTTTTGTATTTTTTAATAGAGACGGGGTTTCACCGTGTTAGCCAGGATGGTCTTGATCTCCTGACCTCGTGATCCGCCCGTCTCGGCCTCCCAAAGTGCTGGGATTACAGGCTTGAGCCACCGCGCCCGGCCCAATGCTGTATTTCTTAAAACACAACAATCATAAGAACTGTAACAGTCAACAATCACAACTATCATAATACTCTTTCTGAACCGTGGATAAATCTAGGGAGTATTTCTCCCTCCACCTAACACCTCTGCCTACGACATGGAAGGAACTATGGGACTTGGCTGCTGTTGACTGCTCCAGCCTCTCCCAAGCATGCAGTGCTGCAGGTTCTACCAAATCTTCCCCCCCCTCCTTAAATACACCACACCCTTCTATTCATCTTCCTAGACCACATCTTCCTTCATAATCCCAGGCAGCATGGGCTCATCACTGCATCCCTTTCTCCAGGGCTCCCCAGCAGGGCGTTACCCACAGCAGGCACTCAGGGAGTACTGAAGAATGAATGGAATCTATGACCATTCGGATTAATTCCTTGGTTGGCAAAATCAATTATTTTTAACATTTACAATGAACTTTCCAACCAATTAATTAAATGAACCTTCACTGAAGACTTGCTATATGTTACAGGCTTGGAGATAGTAATGTTAAAAATACTTAGCCACTACCCTCCAAGAGCTCAATAAGCTTGTTAAGACAGATGCAGAAACAATTATGATGATACATCATAGGTGTATAACACCTGTGGAGGAGATTAAGTGACTACCTGTACCTGGCTGGCAGTGGTTGTGTGCCTTTCACGAAAGGCTGAATAGAAATGGCACATTTGAGAATGTTAAAGACTTCATCGACTTCTTCCAAGCAAACGGTAAAAGAGCAGTTTGGGGGATGTGGAGGGAATCCAGGCAGGGGAAGAACAGGTGCAAAGCAAGGACATGAACCAGCATGGTGCACTTAGGGAACTGCAAACACAGGACTGATGAATGAGCAGCAAAGAGGGAAGAGCTGAATATTCCATGAAGCTAGGCAGGTCATGCTGAAAGGCCCTCAATGTCTTGGAAACTGCTCTACCACCATTTAAACAGTCTTCTGATACAGGCCCCATATATTCAAGAGACTTGCAAATCAAGTAAAATCCTGTTTTATTGTTTTTTAAGCTCCAGTTTATTATAATCTGCTTGAAGTCTTCCCAGGTTTATAAGATTTATAAAGACTTTTTTCTTAAAATTCAAAAGGATCACAATAGACAAATCTTGATTTTTCTCCCTGATTATAACATTAACATATTCTCTTCATAAAATATTTAAATACGAAAATGTATTGGTAAGTATGTCCATACTAACTCCTCCAGCCACTTCCCTCTGCCCCAACCCCAAGATGCAACAACTATTAACAATGGAGTATGTTCTCTCAGATTTTTTCTTGCATATACGAACAATATATACATATAAACACAAGCAACCACTATGCATACTGTTGTATACTCAACATACATATTTTTTCTTCTGTTTAATCCTATATCTTGGTTATCTTTTTCTTTGAATATATATAGAGCGAATTACATCGATATGCCCTTATTATTTAATTGATTATTGACAGACAACCAAGACTTTTTTTTTTAATGCTCCTTCCCACACATGGAAGGACTTTCTTTCCTATCACAATGTGATATCTTTGTATATTTAGCTTTATAAAGAGAACAAGTAGGGGTAAATTTTTAGATCAACTGGCAAGCCCATTCGACAGGTTTACTGAATTTCCCTCTAAAAAAGCTGGACTGACAGACATTTACAAATACGTTTACTCAAACAAAACCACACTGGGTATTATCACTTAGTAAATCTCAGTATCTGATGGTCTGATAAGTGAAAAGGCTCATCTGAATTTGCACACTATTTTATTACTCATGAGCTTTGGCATGATTTTGCCATTACCTTTCATACAATTAAAAAAAAAAAACTAGATCATTTATCATTTCTCATTGGTTTGCTATAGAAGTATTAGGCCTTTGTGTAGACTATAAACGTTTTCTTCCTGTCGTTTCTTCAAGTTTCTCATAGCATCCTGTGCTAGAAGGCAACACAGTAAAATAGTTGAGAACAGATTCTCACACCTCTTAGCCATGTGGCCATAAGCAAGTTTTTTTTTTTTTTGAGACAGTCTCACCCTGTCCCCCAGGCAGAGAGATTGCGCAGTGGAACAATCTTGGCTTACTGCAACCTCCACCTCCCGGGTTCAAGTGATTCTCCTGCCTCAGCCTCCCAAGCAGCTGGGACTACAGGCATCCGCCACCACGCCCAGCTAATTTTTTGTACTTTTAGTGGAGACAGGGTTTCATCGTGTTAGTCATGATTGTCTCGATCTCCTGACCGCGTGATCCACCCATCTTAGCCTCCCAAAGTGCTGGGATTACAGGCGTGAGCCACCATGCCTGGCCAGCAAGCTTCTTGTCTTTCCAAGCCTCTGTTTCTTTAGCTAAAGCAAAAGAATACTAATAGTATCTGACAGCACTGTGCAAAGAATAGATGTAAAGCACTTGATGCAGGGCCCAACAGTCTTCAAAATTATGGGAGTGTTTGATAGATTTGCAATTAATTCTGGTGTGGAAATAAAACGGAAAGTCAACTTTATTTCTGTTTATTGTCTGTTTTCCCTTAACTGATTTGCAATGTTATCTTCATCATATTATTAAACGGTCATGTTTTGGGTCGATTTTGTATTCTCCTCTGTTTCATTAATCTGTTCCTGTATCAAACTATTATTGTCAGTTTAAAACGTTTTATCTTTTTTTTTTTTTTTGAGATGAAGTCTCGCTCTTGTCCCCAATGGTGCGATCCCGGCTCACTGCAACCTCTGCCTCCCAGGTTCAAGTGATTCTCCTCCTCAGCCTCCCGAGCAGCTGGGATTACAGGTGCCCACCACCGAGCCCAGCTAATTTTTTTTTGTATTTTTAGTAGAGACAGGGTTTTACCATGTTGGTCAGGCTGGTCTTGAACTCCTGACCTCATCTGATCCGCCCGCCTCGGCCTCTCAAAGTGCTGGGATTACAGGTGTGAGCCACCGCACCCGGCCATATTTTCATATCTTGTAGAGCATTTCACTCATTTCCCAAAAATCTGTTAGCATTCTCTATTTTGCTTATTCTTACAGATGTTTTAAGAAATAATTTTAAATTTATTCTGCATTGATCTCCCTGCTCTTCTCTTTCCCCTGCAAAACCAAAACATCTTCCTGGTGTGATATAATTAGGATTCCACTAAGTTTAAGGGCTTGATTTATGGAAAACTAGTATCTCTAGGATACTGCATCTTCCTGTGACAATTTTATCAAAACAAAGAGATACTGTACAGTTGTTCAGTATTTTGATATTGCTTAAAAACTAGGGCCTAGTATAGGATTAAGTTTTTCTCCAGCACAAAAAGCATATCTCCTGCAAAAATGTGAATCCAAACTTCCCTCCTTGATTATATCTTCCCATCCTTCCAGCTTGCTTCTTCAAGAACTGTCAATAAGCAAAAATTATTGGACCATATCAAAAACTTCTATTCCTTTGACTTCATCAGCTTTTCTACCTTATTTCTAAATGTTAGGGTTCTTCAGGGCTCAATTCTGACCCTGCTTCTCTTCTATCTCCACACTTTACACCGGGGATGAATCATTTGTTCCAATGCTTTAAATATACTCTACCAATCACATTTCTGTTTTCACTCCACATATCCCTCTGATCTCCATACATTTCCATTTTGACACCTTAAGGCTTCTCAAGTGTAGCATGGGCAAAGGGAAACTTCTGCTCATTGGTCCCTTGTTTCCTGTCCCAGAGATTAGCCAGTGGCCCAATCTGGAAAACCAGCTATCATCTTTGATGCCTCACCCCCTACACACCCATATCCAATCCAGCAACAAATAAGCCAGATCATTCTACCCCTGAATAGCTGAAATCCAGACTTCTCTCCGTGTGTCTTGCCATATGCTAGACAGCTGACCATCATCTCTCACCTGACTCACTACAACAGCCTTCTGTCCAGGCTCCCTGAATTTAGTCTTGCCCTGTTGGGTACCTCTACCCTCCCACATAGGATTGTGCCCTGCCCTCTATTAGTGTTGGCCTTCTTTTAGTTTTTTAAACACAGGTTCTTTTCTCCCTCAAGACTTTTGACACATTGTTCCCATCTTCCCTTAAATTTTCACCTGGATGGATGGCTCCACTTTACTTGCCCTGTTTGAAATTCATGACCTCAGAGGTGTCTTCCCCATTATCCTATCTAGGAATGCCCTTCCCTCAATCTCTACCAAAGCATTCTGCTCTTAGCATTCATCACAATTTGAAATGATGTATTTGTTTAGTTGTTAAATATCTACCTTCTGTTAGAACAGGAACCACGTCAGTTGCATTTACCACTTTATACTTAGCCTGATGCACACTGTTAGGCACACAGTAGGTACCCAATAAACATATCTGCTAAACAAATGAGTGGTTGAGTAAATGGCTACTGATTCATATAAGATGGGAAGTTTCTCAGAGAAGTAAACCATTCTCTCCTCCAAGGGATTATAATGATTATGTTTTATTTGATTGCTTGGGCTCCTAAATAAAATAAATGTAAGATTTATTTCATAAATTAGGAGCTTTCTGGATATATGAACACATGTTATTTTAATATTTAAAGAAAGAAGATCACCTAAGACACCTATAACACTAATTTGTACTTGATCATACCTTTGGCTGTAGCAGCATCAAGGAAAGTAAAATCCAATATTTCAACTCTAAAGGACTGCTCCATGAGCATATAAAGATTCCATAATATCTTCTACCTTTAAAAAAAAAAACCCTGTCTTTTAACTCTATGACCTTCTCTAGCTACCTCCCCGTTTCTCTTCCCTTTCTGGCAAAACTCCTCAAGACTTATCTATATCCAGTATCTTCACTCCCTCCCTTCCCATTCTCCACCAAACCCACCCCAACGGGGCCTGCATCCTGCCATTCAAACAAACAAACCCACTCGTCAAGTCACCAAAGGGTTAACATCAAGTACATATAGGGCTGAAGTAAGCAGTCTAAGATTTTACCTCTAACTCTAGAAAAATATAGTTACTTGAAATTACTGTGGCATTCAAAAAACTGCTAGATGGTGTTTTTTAGAAAATCCAGTTTATTAATGTTATGAATACATTAAACAACTAGTATTTCTTTAAACATTAAATAACAAACATTTTTCCATTAACATAGAAGCTATTCAACTAATAAATGTAAGAATTTACTAAATTAAATGACCCCAAATGTCTATCTTATGCACAGTTTGGCTTCCAAACAAACCGCAAGAAAGAAGTCTTAGAAATATGAGTTAATAGGCCGGGCACGGTGGTTCACGCAGTAATCCCGGCACTTTGGGAGGCCGAGGCAGGCGGATTACCTGAGAGGTCTGGAGGTCGAGACCAGCCTGGCCAACATGGTAAAACCCCGTCTCTACTAAAATACAAAACTTAGCCCAGGGTGGTGGCACATGCCTGTAATCCCACCTACTAGGGGAGGCTGAGGCACAAGAGTTGTTTGAACCCAGGAGGTGGAGATTGCAGTGAGCTGAGATCGTGCCATTGCACTCCAGCCTGGGCACTCCAGCAACAGAGTGAGACTCTGTCTCAAGAAAAAAAAAGAAATACGATTTAAGAAATAAAGGCAAAGATTGGCATAATGATATTATTCTGTTCCAAATCTTGTGTGTGTTGCATTTTCACCAACTCTACCTCATGCAAATCAGGATGTGGGATGCAAGAAGGACAAGCAGCTAGCTGCAAGCTGTCTACACATGATCTAGCAAAAGCTGCTGCAGAAGAGACACTTAGATAGGAGAGGCCTTCACATGAACCAGAATATAATGGGCTGCAACGTTTTGTATTGAGAAGAGTCTTTGGAACAAACGACATTTAATACCTGTAGATTTTCTAGCATCATTTTATCCAGAGCTTGAATGAAGTCCTCATCTTCTACACAAGGTACATGCTTAAGTCCACCGCCTTTAATCATTACCTCCTTATTAAAACAAAACAACAAAATCAGACCAGAAAGTTTAACTGTAATGTTTTCTAGGGCAAAGCCTTTTAGTATTGATAACTTGCTCAACATAACTCAAGGAGTAAAGTGAGTAAAATATCTAACATTATTCAATGTTAAAAGAATTTAAAGAAAATGGTTAGGAAAACAAATTGAAAATGAATTTCTAAACAAACATTTTTCATAATCAAAAGAAACAAAAGTTTAGTGACTAAAATTTGAATACTATAAAAATGTTGCACAATTTCAAAAAGTAAACTTTTCAGCCATACATACAGTATTCTCTTCATCGGTTTCATTTTCCTTATTGGAATCTGTAAGGTAATCTGTATTCTCTTCCTCCTCTTCTTCTCCCTCATCATCATCATTATCAGAACCCTCCTGAAATTATTGAATATTAGAAGATTAAAGCACTTTGAGAAGTTAATCATATTTTACATGCCTTAAAAAGATTTCAAAACTTCTGTATAATTGTTTACTATTCTCAACTTTTAGCTCTTTATGTAGTTGGCTTCCAGTGGGAGGGCAAAGTCAGCTAGTAACATTTAAGACAAATTGGTAGTTGAAAACCCATCTTACTGCCTTCAACTGATCTAACAATACAGAGATCTACTGTAGAAGCTCTTTCTTGAATTCCACAATGAAGAAGTTTCCTGAGCCTTTTGTGTTCTCCTCCTCCTGAAACTAATCTGGAGACTAATCTGAACGTCTCACAGTAGTTCTTTAATACCCATCTAACTGCAACGGAAACCAACAAAAGTTCAAATATAACAGCATTATGAGCTGAAAGCAATGATACAGCAATACCTTTCATAAAGCACTTCGGTTTGGAAGGTATTCTCATACACTTCATTTTGTTTGCTCTACCCAAGTCTGAGGATGCAAGGACAAGTTTTACTGTTCCTATTTTACACATGAAAAAACTGAGACTCAGGAAAGTTAAGTGACTTGCCCAAGGGCACACTGCTATTAAGCAGAAGACCTGGCCGTTCAGCTCCCCTAACTGGTGGTTTTCAAAGACGATTTCACCCCATTATCACAGTCAGTCTCTGCCTCCATCCACTTCCCTCAGCTGAAATTTCTGGTCAAACAGAAGACGGGGCAGAGTTCCGACAGATTTTCAAAGGGCACAAAGCACAGAGTGGAGCTTCGTTTGCCCCTCCACCCCAGTATATCACAAGTCACCCCCAACATGGTTCCTTAAGAGTTAAAAAAAAAAAAAAAAACCCACTAAACCCAGCTGCTTCTCACTGTGCAAAGATGGCTGAGAAATAATTCCTGAAACAAATGACTTAAATGTGTTATCTTTAGTGTATGGAGCAATTAATTCCAAAACCATAACAGTGTATAGACAGCTGAAGATTTTGAGTTCCTAAAATGACAACGTTTCAAAAAATGGATACCAATGGCCGGCGCCATGGTATAATCCCAACACTTTGGAAGACCGAGGTCAGGGGATCACTTGTCAGGAGTTCAAGACCAGCCTGGCCAATATAGCAAAACCTCGTCTCTACTAAAAATACAAAAATTGGCCAGACATGGTGGCAGGCACCTGTAATTCCAGCTACTCAGGAGTCTGAAGCAAGAGAATCACTGGAACCTGGGAGGCAGAGATTGCAGTGAGCCAACGTTGCACCACTGCACTCCAGCCTGGTCGACAGAGCTACACTCCATCCCCCACTCAAAAAGAAAATGTACATCAATACATTACCTTTTCCCCCCCAAATGCATTAATGTTTTCTGAATTAATTTTATAATTCAAAATTAAATTTGCAATAGAGGTGCTCTTAAATTTGCTCTTGAAAAAATGAATCCTTTCTTAACACTTAAAAGACACTTCCCATTCAAAAACTAAGCTAAAATACATTAACTTTTTCCCTCTCTCCATCCTTTATGCTTCATATTATTCAGGGAATGGAGCATGCATTAATTTTTCAAATTAAGATTTTGAATAAGAATTTCATTTGTCCTAATCCCACTGTACACTGATACAACAATGGGTGGAATTAAGAAGTGCTCGCCAATGAACCACAAAACCTAAGCAGGCTAGGGAAAGCAAGAGGAACAGCGCAGCAAAAGGCGAACTGCCTGAGTTCAAATACCGGCTCTGCCACCACCTGCTCTATGATCTTGGGAAAATTATTCAACCTATCTGTGCCTTCGTTTCCCACCTATTGCAAGGGTAGTATGAGAAATGGTAATACAAAGACAGCGCTTAGGGCAGTAACCATGAATAACAATTGCTCAGTAAATAACTATTATTGCTATTATAAGAATGAATCCTGTACTTTCTGTTGATAAATTACACAATGCTAGAGAATACTGGAGTTGTCACAGAAGAACATTTAATTGAAACAGTTATCTTTAACTTAGATAGCTGATGTTTAAGAGAAAATGTTCTGGTTGTCAGGTGCTAAGAGTCACCCCCACTCTTCAAAAGGTCAAATAGAACCTTGAACAGCTGAGGACCAAGATAAAAATAGAACACAGCATTTGTTTTGAAGAGCTGAATTATAACCCTTCTGTCTCAAAGTAAATAACTGTAGAATATCCATTGCTCTTTTTTTTTTTTTTTGAGACGGAGTCATGCTCTGTCGCCCAGGCTGGAGTGCAGTGGCCGGATCTCAGCTCACTGCAAGCTCCGCCTCCCGGGTTCACGCCATTCTCCTGCCTCAGCCTCCCAAGTAGCTGGGACTACAGGCGCCCGCCACTTCGCCCGGCTAGTTTTTTGTATTTTTTAGTAGAGATGGGGTTTCACCATGTTAGCCAGGATGGTCTCGATCTCCTGACCTCGTGATCCGCCCGTCTCGGCCTCCCAAAGTGCTGGGATTACAGGCTTGAGCCACCGCGCCCGGCCTATCCATTGCTCTTATCACTTTATAATCAATGCATCTTCTTTCTTTAATAAATTTCTCCTCCTTATGTTTGGAGGGCGGTCATGGGAAACTGGTCTTGGGGTGAAAGGAGAAGTGAACTATTCCAACCTCATTTCTCACAAAGTAAACCACAGTCCCAGTTCACTTCCACACACAAGCACATGGAACCTCCCTCTGCACGTTTTGTTTGTATTTTTATGCAGCAAACACCCATGTATCCTGTGCACTATGCATTCTCCAACTGGAAAAGTAAGTAATGGTTACAAATGATATAACTATCAAAAGTATAAAGTTCATGTTTAAAAAGGAGAAAATGCATTTAGAGGAGGAAACATATCAGAACTCTTCAAATGAGAAATTAGTAAGAAAATGAGCGCTCCTTAATGTCATATTTACCAAGGATGCTGGATTTATTAGATACTGCTCATGTAATTAGTACAGTAGCCAAATCCAAGACAACCATAAGATTAGTCTGAAAATATGAAATGGAAATATTTTCTCATTTCCCTTTGTTGTTATAAAATACTTAATAAGTCAACTTGAATTCTATTACTGAATGTTTCTATTACAACCTCATTTTGAAAACAAAGCAATGTAATGCCCATCTAGTACACTGAAGCCAATTAAAGAAACATATTCCAATTCTAAATTTTTACTAACTTATTTATATCTAAGGAAGTTCTAAGGTTGTAAAGAAAAAGTGGTAGCAAATAACAATAAATACTTAATAGTGCATTTCCACTGCCTATAAATACTAGCCAATTAGGAAAACCATACATTATTACCTATCTTTTCACAACCAATCCTTTTTAACTAACAGCAAAGCCATTTGTTATGCAGTTAAAGCATTCCAAATATCCAATAAGTTACAAAGCTTTAGGGCTGAAGGAAACACAGCCTTATGGATTTTTACATCTGACCGCAGAAACCTTTAATCACCTTAAATTATGAGTCCTTTCTCTTTAATTCTAAATAAAGCTTTTTAAAAATCCAGTTTGCAAATCTATCTTATGAATGTTATAAACAATTAACATTCCTTTAAATATTAAACCCACATTCTCAAAATATTTACATCCCATTTACTCAAATAAATAAAAACTTTAAAACTGAAATTAAACTTCCCCAAAACACTTAAGTATTGACTGCAAATTTAAACTTTTTTCAATATTTAATTAAAATAATACTTCCAGTGAAAAACTGCTAATTTCATGACTTACATTTTAATTTCATCAGTATTCTATTCGTATCTTACTAATTCTAACTTTTTAAACTCTCATTTTTCTTCTATACCCCTAACCCATTCCCCAATCTACGAGATTATAAAGCAAATCCCAGACATCCTTTTATTTTGTTCGACTTTTTTTTTTTTAATTTAAAGAAACAGGGTCTCACTATGTTGCCCAGGCTGGACATGAATTCCTGGGCTCGAGCAATCCTCCTACCTCAGCCACCTGAGTAACTGGGACTACAGATGTGCACAGCTTCATGGAACTTTTAAACGTAAGTGAGTTTGGAAGAAAAAACTGAAGAATCATGGGTCGAACATGGTGGCTCACGCCTGTAATCCAAGCGTTTTGGAAGGCCAAGGTGGGGGGATCACTTGAGGCCAGGAGTTCGAGACCAACTTGGCCAACATGGTGAAACCCTGTCTCTACTAAAAATACAAAAATTAGCTGGGCGTGGTGTCACACACCTAAAATCCTAGCTACTTGGGAAGCTGATGCACAAGAATCACTCGAACCCAGGAGGTGGAGACTATGGTGAGCAGAGATCATGCCACTGCACTCCAGCCTGGGCGACAGTGAGGACTGTATCAAACATCGACAAAACCGAAGGAATTAAAACTGCTAGTTTTAATCATACAGAAATGACATTTTGCTAAGTCAGAAACAGTACAAGAGCAATTTCATATGGTTTAGCTTAATAGAGTCATAGATACAAAAAGGGTGTATCAATTACTATGGTATATGTTGAATTTCGGATTTCATATAACCATGAGATCTGGGAAAAATAAAGCAAAGCTCATTAATATCTAGCCAGTAATTTTGCTTTGAAGAGTATAAAATCCACTGACTTTTAAAAAGTCCATATTCAACAGCGAGATTACGATACACAAGAAGTGGGGTGCAGTGGCTTACACCTGTAATCCCAGTTCTTTGAAAGGCTGAGGGAGGAGGATTGCTTAAGCCCAGGAGTTCAAGACTAGCCTGGGCAATACAGCAAGATCCTCATCTCTACAAAAAAAAAAAATAAATAATAATAATAATAATTAGCTGGGCGTGGTAGCACGTCCATGCAATCTCAGCTACTCAGGAGGCTGAGGTGGGAGGATTGCTTGAGCCCAAGAGGTTGAGGCTGCAGTGAGCTATGATCACACCACTGCACTCCAGCCTTGGCAACAGAGAGAAACCCTGTCTCAAAAAAAAAACAAAAAAAAAGATGTGGAGATCAAACAATTTTTTTCTTTAAATTGCTTATTAAATAAAAATGCTATGATCAGTATTTTATTACTTTCTTTAAAAACTTTTAACGTGGGCGCGGTGGCTCACGCCTGTAAACCCAGCACTTTGGGAGGCCGAGGCGGGCGGATCACAAGGTCAAGAGATCGAGACCACGGTGAAACCCCATCTCTACTAAAAATACAAAAAATTAGCCAGGCGCGGTGGCGGGCGCCTGTAGTCCCAGCTACTCAGGAGGCTGAGGCAGGAGAATTACGTGAACCCGGGAGGCAGAGCTTACAGTGAGTCGAGATCGCGCCACTGCACTTCCAGCCTGGGGGACAGAGCAAGACTCCATCTCAAAAAAAAAACTTCCAATTAAACAAGGGGTTTTATGATAGAAATATACTACTAGTTACATTTACTATCATAAAACTAAATAAGAGACCAGGTGCAGTGGCTCACGCCTGTAATCCTAGCACTTTGGGGGGCTGTGAGGGGCGGATCACTTGAAGTCAGGGGTTCAAGACCAGCCTGGCCAACATGGTGAAACCCCATCTCTACTAAAAATACAAAAATTAGCTGGGCGTGGTGGCAGGTACCTGTTATCTCAGCTACTCGGGAGGCTGAGGCAGGAGAATGACTTGAACCCAAGAGGCAGAGGTCGCAGTGAGCCAAGATTGCACCACAGGACTCCAATTTGGGCGACAGAGCAAGACTCTGTCTCAAAAAAACAAAAAACAAAAAACAAAAAACAACTAAGGAGGAGGTCTTATGTATTAAAAAAATTTTGGCTCGTATAATCAAAATACTCTTATACAAATGTACTCTATGTTGCTATATATAAAAGTCATCACCTCTTCTTCTGGCTCATTTACTTCACTTTCATTCCCAGATTGTTCTTCTGTTTCAGCTCCCCCTTCTTCTTCTTCTTCATCCTCTTCAAGATTTTCTCCTTCTGTCATAGAATCTTTTGAATCTTTGTCATTTACTAGGCCTTGAAATGAGAAGATGGAAATGGAAAATACATTAAAAATAGATACAGGCCAGTTTTCTATACTATACCAATTCATGTAAAAGTATGCATTAATAATTCAACAGCCATTTTCTCAGAACAAATGTAAAAGAGTTAAAAACTGCGGTGAGAGACATTTTAAAAACTAAATGTGTAGGCCTACATTTCAACAAAGAAACACCACTAACAAAAAGCGACAAAAAATAAGTGTATATGTGTGTATACTTTTCCCTCTTTTCTTACAGCTTTAAATACTTGGATAATCTTATATATCTCAGTCTTGGACAAAGGTAGAAAACAGCAACAGAGGAGGTACAGTCTCAGCCATATGTAAGATACAGCATTGGCCACACTCTTTACCAAATGAGATTTAAAGAGTCTCCAAAAACTCAAAGACTTGAAACAAATTGTGCCACTTTAATGGATAAATCATATTTGGCTATCAATTTGAATGTAGGCAAATTAAGATGTGGGGGAATGGGGCAAAAAGCTACATAGCAGCTTTGTCACCATACAGACTCACTTTTTTTCTTCAATAACAGCATTCTCCTCCTAAGCCTAATGGAACTCCCTGGCCTGAATTTGCTTTCACCTCCTGTGTCCATCCCACATTTCACAGCCTAGTCAATTCTTCCTGTTGGAATTCCAATCCACCCTCTCTACTTTTGAGATGCACACAATATGGTCTCATCTGATCCCACTGATCTGCTACCCACTCCTCTCTCCTAAGCCCTCCCCTGAAGTTGCCTCAGACATCTCCTGTCACAGAACACACTGCTTTAAGATTTTGTTTGTCCAATATCCTTCTCAATAGAGAACACCCTTCAATACGTACTTTCAGATCCCATCCACTCTTCAAGTTCCGTTTCAGTTTTACTTGCTGCAGAAACTGTCAATGAGTATTTCAATCTATTACTTTTTCTCCTATTTGCTCCTAAAGCATGTGGAGAACTTATAGCATCTTACATTTGATGATATACTACGTTGTTATTTTTTTCCTAATAATCACATAAATATTACATCAGATTATAAGACCCTTGAGGACAAAAAACTTATATGTTCAAAACTTGAGAGCACATATATTAATAAATACACAGTAGGTGTTAAATAAATACCTGTTGATTCATAGAATCTGAGAGGATTCAAGCAGGAAGAAACTTTAGTGATGATATGATTTAACCCTCTCATTTCATGAATACTGGTTTGAACACTTCCAAACCAGAATTCAAATAATATTGACTATTACCATTTTAGTTTTGTTCTTAAATTAAAATAAAAATCTGAGCCAGTAATCTTACCTATCCTGAGAAAATCAGAGGTACACTAAAAATGTTATTTACATAAAACTAGAATCAACCTAAGAGTGAAACAGTATCAACCTAAGAGTGAAACAGCTGTATGAAATAAATTATGGCACATAGATACAAATGAACACAGCCAATTAAAAAACAAAAAATAAAGCTTTAAAAGAATATGTGTAATGTCAAGAAAAAATTTCATAATGTATTAAGTAGAACCAATTGGTTATAAAATCACAAACACATAAAAAATTTAAAAAGAGTAGAAAAATATGTATCAAAATAGTAACACATGATTATCCTTCTGTATGGAATATTGGTATTGTTTTCTTGGTATTTAAAAAAATTACTGTCATGAACACTTATTACTTTTAATACTATTAAAAATTATTTTTAAAATATAAGAAAATGGTTTTAGTATTTTCCAATTAACTACAATGTTAACATTGGGATACTATAAAACTAACATGAGACAATGAATTTTCAGGTGTCTGAAAACAAAAAACTACCAAAAGCACAATACTGTATTATCTTCTGGTTTATCAGTAGGAAACTGATTTAATATCAATTTTTCTGCATATGTCTTCTTCCTGATATTTAGACTCTATAACCAGGAAGCAAATGGAGACTTGGGAGTGCACTGATTGCAGCTGCTACCATCTTTTGAGTTTTATTCATGAACAGCGATCTATTTTTTACCTTCATATTCTAAGCAAGGACAGAGTCCTCACAAGAAGCCTGCAGTCCTTTAATTTAGCCTTTTGATCTACAAAGGACAAAGCACAACTGTTCTCTTTTCTGTCACCAAACTAGGTATCACACTAATATTTACTCATGTCCACTATACAGAGAGTACCATTCATTAAGGTTTTTGAGAAACAAGGCTAAGACTTAACAATTTTCCAAGGATCCAAAGCAAGTGAAATAAGTTCACAAATACTCTGCTTGATATGAGATCATGTATTCAATTAGAAATTTCAAAAGGAAAAGAAAGTAGGTAACTTGGAAAAAGGTTCAAAGAACAAAAAGAATCACATATGCTTTTACGGGTTAAGTTGCAGGAAAAGTTAATACTTGCACAATCAGTAG
The DNA here is from genome assembly GCF_024542745.1 of Macaca thibetana thibetana. Classification (NCBI taxonomy): domain Eukaryota; kingdom Metazoa; phylum Chordata; class Mammalia; order Primates; family Cercopithecidae; genus Macaca; species Macaca thibetana. The sequence goes on from NC_065586.1 coordinate 11,871,985, forward strand.
CAGCACTTATAAAACCTTTACCATGAAAACTGGTTCTTCAGATATGCAATGTAGTAAATTTATATAATTTGCATAACTGGTTAAGGTAAAGATCCCTTCATGATAGACATGAATGTACCAAGTTCTAGTGGGAAATCAAATACTAGCTTAATAGTATGAAAACGTGTCACTTTATTTTTATTTTATTTATTTTTTTTGAGATGTAGTTTCACTCTTGTTGCCCAGGCTACAGTGCAATGGCGTGATCTTGGCTCACTCCAATCTCCGTCTCCCGGGTTCAAGCAATTCTCCTGCCTCAGCCTCCTGAGTAGTTGGGATTATGGGCGTGCGCCACCATGCCTGGATAATTTTTGCATTTTTAGTAGAGATGGGGTTTTGCCATGTTGGCCAGGCTGGTCTCCAACTCCTGACCTCAGGTGATCTGCCTGCCTCGGCCTCCCAAAGTGCTGGGATTACAAGCATGAGCCACCACAACTGTCCAAAACATGTCACTTTAAAATGACTACAATAAAACATGCTAAGAACTATCAGCATATAAACCAGGTTGGTATGGCTATACCTTGTACTGGTTATTTCTAAAGACATGTAGGTTCCTGCAGCTCTAATGGCAGCTATTCAAGAGTTAACTCTTCTCCCCAAAACAACCTCAGGATACTGAAGTATATAGAGAACCTTCTAATTATCTCTAGATTTTCTCTAGTCCTTAGAAACAGAAGCAACTCTGCCAGTGGTAAGCTCTGAAATCCTACCCTGCAGGATAGTTCCAAATTTCTGACAGTTACTCCCTTCTACAGTTTCTTTCCTTGCACTTTTTAAGAAATAATGCCTGTTGAAAATATATACTGCAAAAATAAGTAATGCTTTAATCAAAAATAGATTTTATATTAGCAACCAAAAATTCTACAATTAAGAGAGGTAGACAGGATTGTGGTTTTCGTTTTTTTTTTTCCCATCACTATTACTTGCTTCAAGTCCTGTGAGTACTGCATAACTGTTTTTCTCCAGTTTGAAATTACCTAGTGAAATCAAGCACATCACATGGCTATTACCTAACACTATTATGTTACACTCAACACTGAAAATAGAAAAGATACAATGTAAACTCTGACTGGTAACATTATAAAGCAAATTCCAGATACAATCTGCCAAATAGCACCTTCATTTTCTGTCTATAATCAATTGCTTACCCAGTTTTATTAAGAATTCTCGTTCCAAGTCTTGTACCTGCCTGATGGATTCTTCCAGAGAATTACAGAGTTTGATCTTTGGTCTTAGCAGTTCTAGGGTATCACTGATCATGTAATCTATATCAATAGGAAATGGATGGTCTTTTGTCCAAACCTCCAAACTTTTCTTCCACCAAACATAACGCTGATAACAAATGAAAAATAAATTTAGCTACAAGAAATTAATAACAAAATATTTAAAAATAATAAACTATATTGTGCTGTTACCTAGTTATAACTATTAAGCTAAAAGGTTGTAAAAGACACCTACCATTTCTATTAACGGTCAACAGCAATGATCTTATTCCAATCATTTCCCTCTGTCTATACAGGCTTTCAGCTATTTATTATAACTGTCACAGTTTTTTTAAGGCAAGGATATATTATAAATAAAATACCAAATAAATTTTCAGCTACTCCAAAACAAGGTACTGATTTCCCATATTTAATTTTGCAAATATAACCAAATTCAAAGCCATTGTTGTGATAAATGTTCATTATTTTCTCTGTACTACTTGCTTTGATTTTTGAAGAGTTAAAGTATCTGAAGATACGTTTTTTGAAATATATAAAACCACTAATCATCAACAAGCATTTATTGAACATCTACTGTGTATATGGCACTGTGTAGATATTTTCCCTCTCTACTCCAAGCCTGGTTCCCACATTCTATTTTATATTTGTTCTAATTCCTAAATTTACATTAACTGAAAGCACAACCCCAACCCAAGAATTTACTAGTATATAAACAGGTATTCCTCTAGGAGTTTTACTCTTCCTCTCCAGTCTGTTCCAGGTCCTTGCTACTCCAAGTGTGGACCTCATCTGGGAGCTTGTTAGAAATGTAGAATCTCAGTCCTCCCCCTAGATCAACTGAATCAGAATCTGCATCTTTACAATGTCCCCAGGGGACATGGATGCTCAGCAAAGTTTAGAAGCACTGCTCCAGGTGATCCTTTCTTCCTGACCTTCTAATACTGCACTGTACACTCCATGTTCTGGGTGAACACACAGACCTCGCCACCCAGGCCTCACTCACTTTTGACTCCAATTCCTAAGTATGGCTCTGCTATGCACTTTTGTCTGTTAATCAATTTGGAAAACATTTTTGTCTCTTTTTGCTCCTGAATATTTCTGAGTGTTTCCTTTCTCTCAGCCTAAGACGTCAGAGAGAATCCAAAGAATGATTCCCTTCTGAGAGAGACTCTAGTTTGGATGCTGTTATAGTTGCCATTTTGCAGCAAAACTCTGGCTTTTAATACAGTATCCAACTTAAGATGGTCTCACATACAACAGGGACTCCAACCCTCAAATCTGCAAGTCCTTTTCCCCACTTTCTGCTCATCAATTCAGAAAGTAAAGGAGTAATAAGTTTCCCTCTATTGCAAAAGAATAGTGGTAGGAGCAAGCTAACAGACCACAATTCCCCAATAATATTTACCCCCCACTTAACACATGCCACAATGTGGATGTATTTTTAATACTTCAAATTCTAACATTAAACTTATTTTCTTCATAATGGGTAAATGAAAATACTAACAACTGTGATTATATAGAATTGAATGGTACTATCAGTACTTAGTAAAACTTAAAGCACTTGATAGTGAGTTGTTCACCCTAATCGGCACTTAGAAAATTGTATTTTATGGGAAATAGTAATTGGGCTCCAACTAATCAACCTATAAGTTAACTTCTGAAATATAAACTTTATAGAGGTTGTAGTACTGTCCCTGTATTTGTATATGAATTTAATTTATATTGTACTTGGTCTAAATCAGAAGTTTATATAATTAACCAAAATTAAGATATGGAGTGCACAACTCAAGAATTTATGAATAAATGAACAAACATTCTTTCTGTATTAAATAGAACACATTTTTCTCAAAAGCGATAGGTTTTCTTAAAAAAAAAAAAAAATTGGCTGGCATGCTGACTCATGCCTGTTAATCCCAGAACGCTGGGAGGCCGAGATGGGTGGATCATCTGAGGTCAGGAGTTCAAGACCAGCCTAACCAACATGGTGAAACCGCGCCCCCCCACCCCCCGCCACCAAAAATACAAAAATTAGCCAGGTGTGGTGGAGTACGCCTGTAATCCCAGATACTCTGGAGGCTGAGGCAGGAGAACTGCTTGAACCTGAGAGGCAGAGGTTGCAGTGAGCTGAGATTGCACCACTAGACTCCAACCTGGGTGACAGAGCAAGACTCAGCCTCAAAAAAAAAAAAAAAATTCTATCTTTTAGAAACAAGAATTTGGGCTGTGCACGGTGGTTCATGCCTGTAATCCTAACACTTTGGGAGGCTGAGGTAGGAGACTTACTTGAGGCTAGGAATTCAAGATCAACCTGGCCAACATAGCAAGACCCCATCTCTATTTAAAAAAAAAAAGTAAGAATTTGAGATGTAAATCAGAATATAGATGAGTGAGAAGAGAACATTAACAAATGTATTACAAATCACAAGTAATTTTAATTAATAAATTACTGTATTAAATATAATGGTCCACAAATTAGTGAACCAAATTTATAAACTGTATGAAAATAATTCCCAAAATTAATGAGCAATCATTATCAATCATAAAAGTTACATGCAATGAGAATGTTCATATAATAGAATCCACCATATATCTTTAAATTTCCAAAAGCATTCTTCTATGAACAATATAATCTAATTATGAACATATATAGGGTATATGAATACCATGTTTCTTCTCTAATAGTATTTTTTAAAACACATGCAATGCATTAAATGATGCCAAACTGAATATTTCAGCTTATATACCTGAAAATATACAAGGAAACAATCAAGTTTTCGTTTACTGGAACCTCTGTCAAAGTACTGGCCACATGTGTCCAGAATAGTGCATACGAGTCTAATTCTGAAAAGATGCTCAGGTGGGTCCAGGGAACTTGGAGAGCCATCAGGATTAACACCAAATGAGGTAAAAGAATACAGAGTTCTGAAAATAACAGCTGATTCCACCATTCGGTAATTGTAAAGTTCTCCTAAGAACTTGGCACTGCTGATACGCCTTTGATTAAATTTAGGTTGATTAACCTAAAAGGAAACAAAAACACAGATTTTCATTAAAGAGGAGTAGTGTACATGAAAACAGGTTAAACTTGCCTCTGTAACTTGAAAATATCAATCACTGGAAGAATACTGAATAGAGAAACAACAGATCTTTCATAATAAAGTGGTCACTTCCAGGTGTCCTTTTCTCTCTCTAGGAAATGGCTATCTTTAAAGTGTTTTCACAAAAAGAACATATTAGATATTAAATTTAGCTATCATTACATTAATTGTTTCTAAAACAGTTAAAATGTAATTCTACCCTTAACCTATTTTCTCTGCAATCAGTGAATTAAGAAAATAATAAATCTAGGTTTTACAATAAGAGCAAAGTGTTAGGACGGGCGCAGTAGCTCACATCTGTAATCCCTGCACTTTGGGAGGTTGACAGGCAATCACCTGCGGTCAGGAGTTCGAGACCAGCTTGGCCAACATGGCAAAACCCCGTCTCTACTAAAAATACAAAAAAATTAGCTAGGCGTGGTGGCAAGCACCTGTAATCCCAGCTACTTGGGAAGCTGAGACAGGAGAACTGCTTGAACCCGGGAGGCCAAGCTTGCAGTGAGTGGAGATCATGCCAGTGCACTCCAGCCTGGGTGACAGAGCGAGACTCTGTCTCAAAAAAAAAAAAAAAAAAAAAAAAAGAGGAGGAAAGTGTTTACAGAAAATTCTTATAAAATGATTATCAGCTTTTTCTAACTAATAAATTTACAGATTCCTATAACTTGAGTCTCAACAGTAACCTAGAAATAATAAATTATCCACAAATTCCAATTGTGTGACATTAAAGAAAGTCTTGGTTACCTCCATTCCTAATCGAATATCTTCTAACACTCCATCCACAACATGGATCCCAACATCCTCTTGGTAGAGCACTAGTCCTGCTAAGAGGTTGGCTACACAATGAATACTGTTATATTTCACATTCCAGATGTTTATCATACAACAAATAACATAGTCTTTCACTTCTTGGTCCTGCCAGGGCAGCTTTCGCATCTGTCTCAAAACCTAAACAAAGAGAATTTTGTTTAAATTATTAAGTAAGTGCACAGTAGTCTGACCAAATAATACAGAAATTTTGCTATGACTCTACAGAGAACTTCTGAAATAGAAAGTACATTAGAAATCCTCTAACAGCCTCTTCAGAAATAGAAAAAATGAGATTTTCTAATTACGATAAAATGTATTATCATCTTTCCCAAATCCTTCCATAGTGCTCTCAAATTTTCTAGAGTTTTCAGGTCTTCAATCTAGGTAACTGTACTAAGGTCATTAAAAGAAATATCCAACCAGGAGTTTGGAGTAAGTTTTGTTTTCTTTTCTTTTCCCCAGACACAGTCTCACTCAGGCTGGAGCGCAGTAGTGCAAACTCGGCTCACTGCAACCTCTGCCTCCATGGCTCAAGCAATCCTCCCACCTCAGTCTCCCAAATAGATGGGACTAAAGGCGTGCAAGCCTGGCTAATTTTTGTATTTTTTGTAGAGGTGGAATCTCCCTGTGTTGCCCAGGCTGGTTTCAAACCCCTGACCTCAAGTGATCCCTGTGCCTTGGCCTCCCAAAGTGCTGGGATTATGGGCATGAGCCACTATGCCCAGCATAGAGTAGGTCTTTAAAAACAAGAACAGGCCAGGCGCAGTGGCTCACACTTGTAATCCCAGCACTCTGGGAGGCCAAGGTGGGTGGATAATCTGAGGTTAGGAGTTCAAGAGTAGCTTGGCCAACATGGCAAAACCCTGTCTCTACTAAAAATACAAAAATTAGCCAAGCACGGTGGTGGGCAACTGTAATTCCAGCTACTAGGGAGGCTGAGGCAGGAGAATCACTTGAACCCGGGAAGGAAAGATGGCCGTGAGCCGAGACCGTACCACTGCACTCCAGCCTGCGAGACAGAGCGAGACTCCATCTCAAACAAAAACAAAAACCCAAGGTTTAAGAAAAATAACATGTTCTCTTTGGTGCATCATTTGACATAAATAATCTCTCTTTCTCTCTCTCTTTCTTTCTTTCTTTTTCTCTTGAGACGGAGTCTCGCTCTGTCACCCAGGCTGGAGTGCAGTGGCACGGTCTCAGATCACTACAACCCTCCGCCTCCAGGGTTCAAGCAATTTTCGTGCCTCAGCCTCCTGAGTAGCTGGGATTACAGGCATGCGCCAACACACTCGGCTAATTTTTGTATTTCTGGTAGAAATGAGGGTTTCGCCATGTTGGCCAGGCTAGTCTCAAATTCCTGGCCTCAAGTGATCTGCCCATCTTGGCCTCCCAAAGTGTTGGCTCATAGGCACGAGCCACTGTGCCAGTCAATAATCTCACTTAAAAAATAAAATCATTAATTTCCAACAAATAAACCCAAAGTCAACTGGCTAAAAGATCCCTTAAGGTGGAGGACACTATATCAAGACTGACACTGTACAACAACCTCAGTTTCCTCATGTGTAAATGGGGGATAACAAAAAAGTACTTACTTCCTAGTTTATGGTAAAGACTAGAAAAGTTAAAAATATGTGAAGTACATAGGAAAGTGTCTGGCACATTATAAAAATGTTAGTGGCCAGATGCAGTGGCTCACACCTGTAATCCCAACACTATGGGAGGCTGAGGCAGGAGGATTGCTTGAGCCCAGGAGTTCGAGACCAGCCTGTGGAACATAGCAATACCCCATCTCTATTAAATTAAATTAAATTATTTTTAAAAGTTAGCAATTATTATTTCAAAGCCTCTACTATAACAAGATAATCAGCAGAGCTCTAACCATAATCAAAGTCTTTCCATTTTTCTCCTTATATAAAATGGATACTATTAGCCAATTGCAAAGTAATCCTTTCATCTCTACTCTCTATTATCATCAACAATTCATCTTTCAGACACTAAACATGACTCTGACATTTCCAATGAAGCTGGTATGAGAACTCATTTAGCCATTCTATACTTTTCAAACTTTTAGACAATTCCAAAACTATTTGAAACAACTACTGCCTCTGATTGAGGAAGCTGGTTTCAATTTTCAAACCTGCAACATAATTTCTTATCACCTTCCATCCTAAAAAGAAAAAAATTCTATGCTGTATTATATGTCAAGTTGTAGAGTTCACCAAGAAATGTTTTGTTCGACATATCTTACTGAAAAGCGAAGTTTCTAACATGGTAACTACAATTATTAACATAATAGGTCAGTGATTCTTTACCTTCACTGGAAATTAACCCCTGTTGAGAATCTAAAGAAAGCTGCAGACCCTGTTTCCACAAAAATACAAATAGCCACAGACATTCAAAATTATGAGATTTCAGAGGGATCATGGGCCTCTTATAAAGTCTACTAAAGGTTAGGATCCCATGTACTGATGCAAAATATTTAAGTACAAATTTATTATGGAATACCAGAAAGAAAGTAATAGTTTCAAATATATACATAAAATCAAAATTTCCTAGAGTTACTATTTCAATTAGAACAAAAAGTTGTCATAAAAGGAAAACAAAACCTATGTCTCAAATATCATGTATCATCATAAGAATTCCTTCTTAGGATGACTTACACAGAGCTGATTGCAAAGGAACTTGAGCTCCACCCCCAGTTCTCCTACTCTACATAAGCTTAGTACTACCACAAATCTCACGTTAACTATTACTGCATGATTTCATAAGATTTACCTTCTCAGTGGTAACTTTAGAGAGATCCTTGTACAAAAGTTTCCGGACATATTCCTGGAGAGGAGGACGTTTCTTTTTCACGGTTTTTTCAGCTGGAGGTGGGTTGCAGTAGTAATATGCATTCTCTACCATTGTGACATATCTCGCATCAAGATGCATTGCTTGCTTCTTTCTCATCATTTGCTCCTGAAATAAAAAGTCCAAATTAATCAAAACACTTTCCTTCTAAGATTCCTTTACTTCTAACTAAACTTCTCAGTGATTTACTATTTCAAAGTAATGGGTTACAAAGCCAAAGAAAGGGCTGGGCACTGTGGCTCATGCCTCGAATCCCAGCACTTTGGGAGACTGAGATGACAGGATCATTTGAACCCAGGAGTTCAAGACCAGCTTGGGCAACATGGTGAAACCCCATCTCTACAAAAGATACAAAAATTAGCCAGGTGTGGTGGCACGCACCTGTAGTCCCAGCAACTTGGGAGGTGGAGGCTGCAGTAAGCCATGATTGGCACTGCACTCCAGACTGGGCAAGAGCAAGACCCTGTCTCTTTAAAAAAACAAAACAAAACAAAAAAAAGCACAAGGAGGTGGGGGTGGTGAGACAAAAAGAGTCAATGGGCATATCAAAGAGCATGTAAGCACACTAACTGTTATACTACTTATTTTTAGAACATACTAATCCATGGGCTGGGCGCGGTGGCTCGAGCCTGTAATCCCAGCACTTTGGGAGGCCAAAGTGGGCGGATCACGAGGTCAGGAGATAGAGACCATCCTAGATAACATGGTGAAACCCTGCCTCTATGAAAAATACAAAAAAAATTAGCCAGGCGTGGTGGCGGACACCTGTAGTCCCAGCTACTCAGGAGGCTGAGGCAGGAGAATGGCGTGAACCCGGGAGGCAGAGCTTGCAGTGAGCCGAGATCGCGCCACTGCACTCCAGCCTGGGCGACAGAGCAAGACTCCATCCCAAAAAAAAAAAAAAAAAAGAACATACTAGTCCATGACTACTTAGCCTTAGGCTTCATCCAATAAAAGACTCAGAACTTTGCTGCCAAGGTAACTTCTTTCATAACTTTGCCAAAAAACATGAACTTTAAGGAAAGTAAGGCTCAAATATACAAGTGAGTGACAATAAGGACTAAAAATATAAATAAAGGGCTGACTATAGCTGTTTCCAGTACAACTAAGATTTCATTCTCAAGGCTCCAATGTTGTATGAGATACCTGACATGTCTCTGCAAAAAACTAAAAGTCCCCAACGTCTTATAATGTGTCTAGGGTTGCTCAGTATCAGCTCAGGAGAGGTAAGTAACTAACAAATACAGATCTAGTCACTCACCATCTACTTCATGGTTTCTCAGCCTCAGCACTACTGACATTTCGAATTGGATAATTTGTTGTGGGGGATTATTCTGTGCATTGTGGAATGTTTCACAGCCACTCTGGCCTCTACTCACTAGATGCCAGTTGAGAACCACTGACAAGTTGAAGATCTTTAAACAGCACTCCTAATTCTTAAAACAGCATCATGCCAAAAAGCATTAAGATTACTGAATAATTAAGTCATTTTAAAAACATCTGCTGGGGGCAGTGGCTCAAGCCTATAATCCTAGCAACTTAGGAAGCTGAGGTGAGAGAGTCTCTTGAGATCAGGAGTCTGAGACTAGCCTGGGCAACAAAGTGAGACCCCCCTTCTCTACATTAAAATAAACTTAACTAAACTAAACTAAAATGAATAGCTGGGCACAGTAGTAAGTACCTGTAGTCCCAGCTACTTGGGAAGCTAAAGCAGGAGGATCACATGAGCCCAGAAGTTCGAGGCTACAGTAAGCTATGATCATGTCACTGCACTCCAGCCTGGGTGATGGAGTGAGACCCCATCTCTAAAATAAGAAATAACAGAATAAAAGAAAAATAAAGTAAAAAATTACCCGGGCATGGTGGTGTACACCGGTCATCCCAGCTACTTAGGAAGCTGAGGTGAGAGGATTGCCTGAACCCAGGAGTTCAAGGCTGCAGTGAGCTATGATCATGCCACTGCACTCCAGCCTGGAAGACAAGCTTAAGACCCTATCTCTTAAAAAAAAAAAAAAAAAGAAAGAAAGAAAAGTAGCCAGGTGCAGTGGCTCATGCCTGTAATCCCAACACTTTGGCAGGCCGAGACAAGAGGATCACTTGAGGCCAGGATTTCGACAGCAGTCTCAGCAACATAGTGAGACCCTGTGTCTATAAAATAAAAAAATTAGCCAGGCATGGTGGTGTGCATCCATTGTCCCAGCTACTCGGGAGGCTGACGTGGAAGGATCACTTGAGCCCAGGAGTTGGAGGCTGCGGTGAGCTATAATCACACCACTGCACTCCAGCCTGGGCAACAGCAGGAGACCCTGTCTCAAAAACAAACAAAAATTACTTGGTACTTAATTAGTGTTATGCAATATGGCAGGCACGGGAAACTCATCAGTGAACAGGACAGACATGATTCCTACTTTCAGGAAGCTTAATAGTCTGGTGTCAGAAGACAGAATAAAATCAACAAATAAATCAACTACTATTCTTTTCAATAATAATTGCAACAGTAGTATGAACAATAAGTACTGCGATCTGAAACAACGGAGAACCTACTTTAGTTCGGGGTGGGTTAGGGAAGGTTTTTCTGAGAAAGTGACATTTAAACTAGGATCTGAAGGATAACAAAGGCTGAAGAACCTCAGGAAGAGCAAGCATGCAGAGGCCCAAGGAGAAAGAAAGGCAGATGTGGCACAGAACAGAAGGCCAGTGTGTTCCCAGCAGGGAGCAGTGGAAGAGGGAAGAGGAGGGAGGGGATGGGTAATAGAGAGCACTGCACACGAAGGTGAGAAGGCTGGGTTTAAATGTGCAGAGGGAGATCACTGATGAGCTTCAAGCAGTGTTGTGGACTGGGGTGCTGGGTGGTGGTGGATTTCAAGTTCTGTGTGTATGTGAGCTCAAGGAGGGCAAGGGCTGTATCTTTTTCACTGTCACATATGTAGCACCTAAAACAGTGCCTGACAGACATGCAATTCATATTTAACAATGCATGAATAAATGAATGAATTTTTAAAAACACGTTCACTCTTTCCTATGGACTGCTTTTCTATCCGTGCAAAATCATCATATACTAGGAGAAAGTTTTGCTATTTATAAGTTAAACTGTGGGCATACCAAGTTTCATAACTGTTTCTCTTGTCTCCAAGGATTTCTATAGTACACTGACTGTACCTAAGCCCCTATACTGACACATCTTTGTACTATAATTAGTGAATGCCTGTTAAATATTCAGTCTTCCAAACAGACAAGAAAACACTCCCATGTTAAATAGAGCTAGAGACTTAATGACAGCACCCTGTAAGTTCTTTGGACAAAATAGAATGCATCATTTAACTTATCACTTGTACACAGATAATCCAGCTTTTAATCTCAATTAGTCTCAACCTGTTATCTGGCCTGCTTTAGAACCTTTTCCCCCACACACGCACACTCACACATACCCCAAACTAATTTTAACATTAGCCAAGAATAATTTTGAAGGCAAACCAGTTAAAAGGTTATATGTCTTCTCAAATAAATGTGAATACTTTTTAGATGATCCCATAAGCACTGATGTGCTTCAAACCAAACTCATCTGTTCCCTCCCCTTTATTCCCCCATGTCTGTGACTGGCGCCATCATCTGCTCAGATGCCCATGGCAGAATTCTAGTCTTATCTTAGTGTATTTTCTGCTTCCTCATCCCTTATATCTCACCACCAAGTCTCCTCAGTTCTACCTTCTAAAAATTTTCATATAGCAAGTCAGAATTCTCCAGTTTCTCCCCAACCATCCATACCCCAATTCATTTCTTCATTGTTGTCTCCCTAGGTTTTTAAAACAGCCTTTTAACTGTTCTCTGTATCCCTGGTCTCAGCAGTTATCGCCTCCATACCAATCTTTCTAAAAACATGAATCTGATCATAACCACTCTACCTGCTTAGTTAAAATCCTTCAATAGTTATTCACTGCCACCAGGAAAAAAACCTCAAGCTCCTTAGCATGGCACTCTGGGCGCCTTATAAGCTAGTGTGTGCCTACCCTCCCCTCCAGTCTTACCTGCAGCTGTTTTATTCAACTGGTTTCTCGTCTCTGCCTTTAAGACTCAGCTTAGGTCTCTAAAATAAAAACTGCTTTTTCCAAGAACCCTTTCCTGATATAGTAAATTAGGTGTCTCTTCTAGCTACACCCAAAATACCCTAGGCTTATACATTTACCATAATGTATGTCTTTTTTTTTTTTTAACTTCCCATAATGTATTTCAATTCTCTATTTATTTGTCTGACTGTCCTATTAGGCTATAAACTACGTAAGGGCAGAAACTCTTCCAACTTTATATTCCAAGGGTCTAGCACAGAGTTCACACTCCATAAATACTATCAAGCCATTAGGGGAGATCTTTCCTACCCTAAGTCTGGTTTAAGTACCTCCTCCATGAGCCCACAATATCCTCTGCAGTCCCCCATTACAGTACCTACAACATTGTACTAGAATTATGTAGTTAACTCTCACCCATTAGAGGTGAATCACTTTGAAGATGGTAATTATATTTCATTTCTTTTTATCATCCCCCCTATAGCTGTGTGGGTATTCATTCATTCATTCATTCATTCGAGACAGGGTCTCATTCTGTCACCCAGGCTGGAGTGCAGTGGCAAGATCACGGCTCCTGCAGCCTTGATCTCCCAAGTTCACCTCAGCCTCCTGAGTAGCTGGGACTACAGGAAAGCACCACCATGCCTGGCTAGTTTTAAAATGTGTTTGTAGAGAGGAGGTCTCACTATGCTGCCCAGGCTGGTATTTTTTAAGTGCTGGGAATATAGGCATGAGCCACTGCGCCTGGCCTTAATTTTAAAATTTAAGCTTACATTTTATGTGCTTACATGACACACGAATAATGGTTTGAGATGCACCAAAACATTCATAACATAACAAAAACATTCATAAACATTGCTCTAAAAAACAGTATTGGGTGCCTGCTCATCTGCATCATTTGTTAAAAGTGTTACAGGTTGAACTTAATTACCCCTTGCAATACTGTGAACTCACTGGTAGCCAAGTGAGAAAAATGTCTACAGCTCTCCAGAGATGGCAACTCATATGTATGGGATGTTCCAGTTTAGATAGAAATGTTTGTATTCTTATGAAAGAATAAGATAACCAGCACTGGTCAATATTTCCAACCTCTGAAGCACAGGTAAATCAAGAACCTCTAGCTCTTTCCAGGATCCTCAAGCCCTTACCAAAAGTACACTGGTCCTCAGGTGAGATTCTGGAGATCTGAAAAGAAACCGTCCACATGTCTCCAGCAGGGTGCATGCCATTTCAATATGGTGATGAGAGAAGTCTGACAGAAGCATCTGCAACAGGAAGAATGATGAAAACTACAAAGGCAACTCTTCAATCCTAGTAGAGGAAGAAATTATCATACATCTAATGTGTGTAAGAACTTGGAAAATGTAAAAAACAGAAGTGAGTCTACTCGGGTTCACTGCTGGGCATCTTTTGTGTTCTGCCATTAATTTGTATTGAAAAACTTCAGTATATTTAATGTCTTTCACAGAAAGATATGTGGAAACGAATGTCAAAGCCCTTTCTATATTTATTATTAGATGTTTTGTATTTAAACACATGCCACGTACACAGCAGACTTTTTCTCAATGCCTTTTGTTTTGGTCTATATATTTATTTTCCAAAATTCTCACTACAAAAGTATTATTTGCTCATTATATGAATTATAGACACAACATATCACTAGGACATTTTAGTATTTACCCTCCTAATCATTTATGCATATTTTCTAAACTAAAACAGATTGAGACATTTGAGAACTTGGTTTCTTTGTATCATTTAATCACTTGGTTTTTCTGGCTTATAAGGAATATCTTTTTGTGTCCTTTTTTGTCCTTCTATGGCATGATTTGCAAAGAACATAGTACTACATAATATGAACTAGATTAAAACTTACTTGATTCTTATTCATCATCCAAATTGCCTCCCATTTCTTACTACAGGTTAAGTTTCCCTTATCTAAAATGCCTGGGACCAGAAATGTTTCAGATTTCAAATTTTTTTCAGATTTTGGAATACAGTATTTGAAATTTGAAATGGGAGGCAATTTGCATGATGAATAAGAATCAAGTAAGTTTTAATCTAGTTCATATCATGATACAATAGAAACCAATTTCTTGCCAATTTTTGCTTTACATATTTTGAAGCTATGTTATTGGCTGCATACTGATTCAGAAAGGTAATCTTTTCCTGTTAAAATAACCTCTTCATCATTACAAACCAGCCTTCTTTCTTTCTTTCTTTCTTTTTTGAGATGGAGTTTCACTCTTGTTACCCAGGCTGGAGTGCAATAGTGTGATCTTGGCTCACCACAACCTCCGCCTCCTGGATTCAAGTGATTCTCCTGCCTCAGCCTCCCGAGTAGCTGGGATTACAGGTGCACGCCAGCCACCACGCCTGGCTAATTTTGTATTTTTAGTAGATACGGGGTTTCTCCATGTTGGTCAGGCTGGTCTTGAACCCCTGACCTCAGGTGATCCACCAGCCTCAGACTCCCAAAGTGCTAGGATTAAAGGCGTGAGCTACGGCGCCTGGCCCTTTATTTCTAATAATATTTCATGCTTTTGTCAAAAGTGTTACAGGTTGAACTTAATAACCCCTTGTAATACTGTGAACTCACTGGTAGCCAAGTGAGAAAAAATTTCTACAGCTCTCCAGGGATGGCAACTCATAAGTAAGGGACGTTCTAGTTTAGGTAGAAATGTTTGTATTCATATGACAGAGTAAGATAACTACCGCCAGTCAATATTTTTAACTTCTACGATAACACAGAGAAACCAGCTTTCATTTTATTAGTATTTGTATAGCACTATTTTCCCCATCTTTTTATTTAATTTTTCTCATCTTCATATTTAAGGGTAACAGTTGTAGATAGCTCCTAATAGTTGTTTTAATCAAGTTTTATATTTTTAAGGCTTTTACTTGATGTATTTCACCCTTTTCAGGTTTCACGTTATTACTGGTAGAACTGCATAAGTATCTAAGATCTTAACTATTTGTTTTGTATTTTGCACACCTGTTTAATGTTACTTTTTCTTCCTTTCTTGGTGTTCTTTTGGATTAATCAAATATTAAATTATTTCACTTTATCTACCATTTATAACTAAAACTTTAAACTTTTCAATTAAAAGCAATCAACCAATTTAGCACTAACCTTTAAACAATGTAGTGTGTCATTTTTGGTGAACATCTTAAACTTAGTTAGTTCTCCAATAAAACGAACAGTTTTATTCTTTGTTTCAATATTGATCTGGTCTTTTTTTCGTACCTAAAAATTAAGAGAGAAAAGATAATGCTTAATCAACATTTTGAATCTCTGTGATAAAAACTATTTTTAATGCATTCAAATTGACTCCAGATTTTTTTTTTTTTTTTGAGACAGAGTTTCACTCTTGTCGCCCAGGCTGGAGCGCAATGGTGCAATCTTGGCTCACTACCTCTGCCTCCTGGGTTCAAGCGATTCTCCTGCTTCACCCTACCGAGTAGCTGAGATTACAGGCGTCCACCACCACACCTGGCTAATTTTTTGTATTTTTGGTAGAGATGGGATTTCATCATGTTGGCCAGGCTGGTCCCAAACTCCTGACCTCGGGCGATCCACCCACCTTGGCCTCCCAAAGTGCTGAGATTACAGGCGTGAGCCACTGTGCCCAGCCCATTCCTGATATTTTTAATAGGTAAGGGTAAAATTTCTTGCTATAGGCCAGGTGCGGTGGCTCAGGCCTGTAATCCCAGCACTTTGGGAGGCTGAGGCAGGCGGATCACAAGGTCAGGAGTTTGAGACAGCATGGCCAACGTGGCGGAACCCTGTCTCAACTAAAAATACAAAAATTAGCCAGGCGTGGTGGCAGGCGCCTGTAATTCCAGCTACTTGGGAGGTTGAGGCAGGAGAATTGCTTGAACCCTGGAGGTGGAGGTTGCAGTGAGCTGAGATCATGCCATTGCACTCCAGCCTGGGTGACAAGAGCAAGACTCTGTCTCAAAAAACAAAAACAAAAACAAAACTCTTGCTATACTTAAACTATTGTAAGTTAAAGAAAAAATTGCTCTGTATAACACCAGTCCCAGGATGTGCTCTGCAAAACAGCTCCACGGTCAAGTAATTTGGAGAAAAAAAATGAAATTTACCAGGCCTAAAGAGGCTCTTAAATAAAGAAAACTTTAAGTCAATGTTTTTCAAATTTATTTGGCAACATGAACCTCCTTTTTGAAATGTTAGAAACTGCTATTAGTTAACATCCCTTTAAATTAATACTATAAGGAACACACTTTAGGAAATGCTGCTTTAAAAATATGAATGCCAAGTGCTCACCTAAGCAAAACTGGTATTAAGGCTTGGCTAGTGTATTATAATTATGAACTATGCTGCATTTTTACTATAAATACATTACAACGAAAGAGCCAATATAATCACTGTTCTTTTTTATCACCAGTCATGGTTGTACTTGGTCAATGGTTAAGTCCTTTGCAAATGTAAGTCTTCTAGTTAGGCACAAATTTCAAGAATTATCAGATGCAACAAAATGCGGCTGCTACAGTGCAATGCAAACAGACATACCAAGATAAATGTAATTGGATTTAACCTCAGAATTCCATTTTCATCGGAAAACCAAACCTACAGTCTAGAAAACTTTCATTTGAACACCAGTGACCATAATGTAGTGCCCTGAATTAGTTTAGCACTTTCTTTCCTTGTTTTCTGAGACAGCTTCACTCTGTCACCCAGGCTGGAGTGCAGTGGCACAATCTCGGCTCACTGCGACCTCCACCTCCCAGGTTAAAGAGATTTTTGTGCCTCAGCCTCCTGAGTGGCTGCAATTACAGGTGCGTGCCATCACGTCTGGCTACATTTTTGTATTTTTAGTAGAGATGGGGTTTCACCATGTTGCCCAGGCTGGTCTCAAACTCCTGGCCTCAAGCGATCCATCTGCTTCAGCGTCCCAAAATGCTGGGATTACAGGTGTGAACCACCACAATCGGCCTAGAACTTTTTTTTTCTTTTTTTGAGACAGAGTCTCGCACTATTGCTCAGGCTGTGCAATGGCACGATCTCGGCTTACTGTAACCTCCACCTCTCGGGTTCAAGTGATTCTCCTGCCTCAGCCTCCTGAGTACCTGGGATTACAGGCGCCTGCCACCACGCTTGGTTAATTTTTTGTAGTTTTAGTAGAGACGGGGTTTCACTATGGTGGTCAGGCTGGTCTTGAACTCTTGACCTCATGATCCGCCCGCCTCAGCCTCCCAAAGTGCCAGAACTTTTTTTTTAATGACATCATTTAAGCATACAAAATAGTTTTGCAATTAGAGACAAATATAAAATAGAACTAGAGTCTCATTTGTAATATTAAACAAAATACTGAATAAACCTGACTGCTTATTAGTCTTGTAATTTAGAAAGAAGCACAGCCTTCATAAAGAAAGAACTTTTCACAAATAAATGTTTCATATACATGCACATAAAAAACTTCTCTTATTAATTTACCTTATTTTCTGAGCTTCGAGGATTGATTGAGTGTGGACTGTGGACCAGTTTTGCTGGATTTCAATCCCAGCACTATTACTTACACTTACTGCCTGTTACTTAACCTGTGTCTCAATGTCCTTATCTGTAAATTGGACCTAATAGGGTTATAAGTCTTAAATAAGTTAATACTTGTAAAGCACATAAAACAGTGCTTTGGACCAGCAAGAGTTCAATAAATACTATCACTCATTTTATCCTTCCTTGTATATTTGTACCTCTAATACATGGGCACTAAATAAATGTTTGCTGACAAATAATTGAAAAGCTAAAGCTTAATATACATTCTGCAGTGACATGAAAGAGCAAAAGTTCTAGAGTTAGAATGTCTGTGCTCTTAAGATCACTTTATGGGATATAATATCTCAAGCAAGTCATATAAACTCCCTGAGCCTGTCTGCCCACTTGGTAAAGTAAGGATAATGATGATGATGGTAGTGACTACACTTCACTTGGTACTAAGCAATTAAGGTACAGGACAAAAGAAGATTAGACAACTTTTAAAATGATGTTAGGCTGGGCGCAGTGGCTCACGCCTGTAATCCCAGCACTTTGGGAGGCCAAGGCGGGTGGATCACGAGGTCAGGAGATTGAGACCATCCTGGCTAACACGGTGAAACCCCGTCTTTACTAAAAATATTAAAAAATTAGCCAGGCGTGGTGGTGGGCGCCTGTAGTCCCAGCTACTCAGGAGGCTGAGGCAGGAGAATGGTGTGAACCTGGGAGGCAGAGCTTGCAGTGAGCTGAGATCGTGCCACTGCACTCCAGCCTGGGCAACAGAGCGAGACGAGACTCCGCCTCAAAATAAATAAATAAATAAAATGATGCTTAAGGAGTATTTTAATGACAGGGTAAAATGCTTCTGAGAAATAACAGAAAATTACACATAAAATATAATTCATCCATGAAAAACTATAGAGAAAAAAAGGTAAAACTAAAAACTAAAAAACAAAAAACCACCAAAACGTTGCTGTTAAGTAATGAAACTGGTATTTTTCTTTCCTTTTTTTTAACTTTAAATGTTTTCTAAATTACACTGACCTTGTGTCTTTGTTTGGGAAAACACATAAGAAAGCATATCAAAAACTACGCACTAAAACGGGCCAGGCATGGTGGCTCACACCTGTGATCCCAGCACTTTGAGAGGCAGAGGCAGGTGGATCACTTGAGGTCAGGAGTTTGAGACCAGCCTGGCCAACATGGTGAAACTCCGTCTCTACTAAAAATACAAAAATTAGCAGGGCATGGTGGCACGTGCCTATCATCCCAGCTACTCAGGAGGCTGAGGCACAAGAATCGCTTGAACCTGGGAGGGGGAGGTTGTGGCAAGATGAGATCATGCCACTGCACTCCAGCCTGGGTGACACAGTGAGACTCGATCTCAAAAAAAAAAAAGGGAAAAAAAAAGCACTATATACTAAAACTAAGTCTTTAGGGTCAGTAGGGTTGGGAAATACATATATCTATTTTTAAATCTCCTTGAATGACGTTGGATGCATATCCTCTTCTTCAACTGCTATGGAATATCACACCATTTTAAGCATTACTAAGCATTCTAGTTTTCAAAACATGTTAACATGCTGTATCATCCACATCATATATTTACATTAATTCTAATTATTCTGAAATATAAAGGTTACAGAGGTTACATCTAATAAAAATGACAAAATTATACAATATTTAAATGAAGTATTATAAATCAATGATCTCACTCCCTCATTTTCAGATGAGAAAACTGAAGGCTTTTCAAAAGCTTGTAACTTATAAAAATGGCTAACATTCTCACTCCTCATTCAACATTTCAACATTTTTCACTGTCACTTCTTTCCTTTTTTTTTTTTTTTTTTTTGAGACGTAGTTTCGCTCTTGTTGCCCAGGCTGGAGTGCAATGGTGTGATCTCGGCTCACCGCAACCTCCGCCTCCCAGGTTCAAGTGATTCTCCTGCCTCAGCCTCCCAAGTAGCTGGGATTAAAGGCATGTGCCACCATGCCTGGCTAATTTTGCATTTTTAGTAGAGATGAAGTTTCTCCATGTTGGTTAGGCTGACTGAACTCCTGACCTCCGGTGATCCGCCCGCCTCGGCCACCCAAAGTGCTGGGATTACAGGCGTGAGCCACTGCGTCCGGTCTTCACTCTGGTTTCTTAAAACCTTATGATCAAAAATATGTCAAAACACTTCTGGATGAATTAACAATGTAACATTTTCTATATATTTGTAGTTCAATAATGCCTCTTGTAAGACTTTATTCATATAATCAATCATCCATAGCAAAAATGTGGCTTGCAACTCTGCTAAAGACAAATAAAATTGAGATTAATTGAACAACAAAGTTTGTATATACTAATTAAAACTCTTCAGGCTGGGCACAGTGGTTCATGCCTATAATCCCAGCACTTTGGAAGGCCAAGGCAGGCAGATCACTTAAGGTCAGGAGTTTGAGATCAACCTGGCCAACATGGTAAAACCCCGTCTCTGCTAAAAGTACAAAAATTGGCCAGGTATGGTGGCCTGTGCCTGTAGTCCCAGCTACTTGGGAGGCTGAGGCAGGAGAATCACTTGAAGCCGGGAGGCTGAGGTTACAGTGAGCCAAGATCCCGCCACTGCACTCCGGCCTGGGCAACAGAGCAAGACTCCGTCTCAAAAACAACAACAACAACAACAACAAAAAACTTTTCAGATATATCAACGCACATGAACTGTAAGGATTTCCTAAGGCCTATCATTTACCACTTTCCTGGAGAAAGAATCCTCTGTTCTAGTCAAGCTGGCCCCTCTAGATGGGCCAAATAGATATTCACCCAAATAGATTTTCTATCCTCCATAATTTGCTCACTTTGTTTTACATGAAGTTTCTTCAATCATTCAGCAAACTTTTCTGAAAACCTACTGTAGGCTAAACATAAAATCAGTACTGAGTCTATAAATAAGTAAATTTGCCTTGACATAAAATTCTTTAAAAACTTTTGTGAACCAGTATTTCCAAAGTAGAGTGCATAAGACTATTTACCTACTTGGAGTAGGGAGGGGAAACTGGCAATTCTATTTATATGTTTTATCTCACACATTTCCATTTGTTTTTGTATGGTTTACAATGCACAAAAGCATTTGGTACAATTGCCAAGGTATGTAATTTTGAAATAAATATACCTATAATGGGGATATGTAGTCAACTTATTTTAACAAATAAAGAAACTTAATCAAAAAGTTGGGAGATGATTAATTTTTAAAATGTCAGTGACTTAATTTGCTTATGTTAAATAAAAGTTGTCTCCCCAGTCAGGTGTGTTGGCATGCGCCTGTAGTCCTAGTCACTTGGGAGGCTGAAACAGGAGGATCGCGTGAGTCCATAAGTTTGAGGCTGCAGTGAGCTATGATCATGCCACTGCATTCCACCTTGGGTGACAGAGTAAGATACCATCTCTTAAAACAAAACAAAACAAAAAGTTGTCCCCTTCATCACTAAAGAAGTAGGCCGTACTGAAACTTTAGAGAAAACTAGAACGGAAAAGAATTCCTCATATTCCCACCATCCAAAGACTGCCACGTTAACATACTCACATGTAATTGTTTTTTCTTCTCTGCTTTCTAAGCATTTTAAGTGTATGTTTATTCTACGTAAGATTTTATATCTTGCTTTTTAAAAAAGTACTTTCTGATATAAAAACTTGTTGTTGCTGTTGTTGTTTTTTGAGATGGAATTTCACTCTTGTTGCCCAGGCTAGAGTGCAGTGGCGCAATCTTAGCTCACGGTAACCTCCGCCTCCTGGGTTCAAGTGATTCTCCTGCCTCAGCCTCCTGAGTAGCTGGGATTACAGGCATGCGCCACCCGTCCGGCTAATTTTGTATTTTTTCTTTTTTTAGGGAGACAGAGTTTCTCCGTGTTGGTCAGGCTGGTCTCGAACTCCCGACCTCAGGTGATCTGCCCGCCTCGGCCTCCCAAAATGCTGGGATTATAGGTGTGGGCCACCGCACCTGGCCCTAAAAAGGTTTTTGTAAACATCAATTCTAATGGCTTTCCATCATTTCAGCATTGTGATTATATGGCCATTTTATTAATCCACTGTTGGGCTTTCAGATGATCAGTTTTCCCTATTAGAGTCATAGTGTGAATCACCCTTTTTTGGTACATAGATTTGTTTACTTAGGACATGTCCTCGGAGTTGTCCAAATTATGAATGCCTCTAGGGCTCTTGAAATCTAGTGCCAAACAGCTTCACCATATTCCCACCTGAAGTATCTGAGAATGTTGGTTTCTCATGTCTATTACCTTTTCTAATTGTCAGTTAAATTAGCAAACCCATTGTTTCAACTAGAATTTCCTTAACTGCCAATGAAATTTCACACGGCTTTGTTAACAAAAGCTTTATTTCTCAGTTGAGGTTCTTAGGGGGGAAAACATATCAGACTGCAGAAATAACACTAGATCTAGGTAGAAGACAGAGACAAGAAAAGCTGGTTAAAAAGCTACTATCATAACTCCAGGTATAGAAAATGAAAGACAGTGGCAGGAGGTACGAAGAGAAGATGCTAGATTTTAGTTGGTTTAGAAGTCAATATCCAATGAATTCCGTAAACAACGGCTCCTAAATGTCTAGGTGCAAAAGTAGAGGTATTTATCTCAGTAATTGGATAAAATACATTGTAAATTTACAGGGAAAATACAGAAGCAGATTCAAGGAAGTAAAAGACATTTTTAAGAAGAAAATAATGAATTCAGTTTGGGGAACAATTTAGCTCAAAGTACATGAAAACTTTCTAAGTATCATAAGAGAGGTTCTGGCAAGATATATATATTTGGGGTTGCTGAAAAATAGATATGAATTAAAAGCCAGCTAAATGCATCCCATTAAAAAGGAGGCTGAAGGAAGAAAGCTGAGCCAATCCCAACAAAGAAACTCAGGTAGAAAAAAAGGTGGAGGAGATTAAGAAAGTAACACAAGTAAGAACCAGGAGAGAATGGTGGTATAGAAGGTATAATTATTATTAAATGATATTTATGTACAGATGCTATGTGAGGAGTTATACGTGCATTATTTCATTTAATCCTTAAGAACAATCCTATTTCTAAAAATGCAATTATTAACCCTACTTGGTAGACATGGAAACCAAGGTTTAGAACACCTGAGTCTAAGTTGGCCACAGTTACAATGCTAGCATGTGGTGGAGCCAGAGGCAGGCTTCCTAAAAAACAGGAGAGTCTGGCAGTTTCGAGTCTGCAGAGACACTAACTAACAGGCAACCGGAAAAACAACTGCTGGTCTCTGCCAGGGTGCTATGATGGTGAATCAAAGGGTAAATGTCAGGAGAAACAGAGACAAGTATACTGTCAAACATTTCAATAAGAAGGTAATGAAACAGTTCGCGGCTGAGGGAGGGGACGGGGGATGCTGAGAAAAGGTGTTTGTTGTTGTCACTTTAAGGATGTGAGTGGTGAGCATGTTTCCGCCTAATAGAAAATCGCTGGCAAAGCCTATAGATTTGGGGTAGGAAGGCCAGATCCTGGAGGAAGTAGACGGTGATCAAGTATGTAGAGTGCTCTTTCTTCTCCCTCGGAGAGCACTGGTTCCCAGTGTGCTCCTGGAGTTCTGATATTCTTCCCTTGTAATGAAGCATTGCAGCAGTACAATAAAAATGCCAATACCCCAACTCTCACCCCAATTTTCAAATGAGAGAGTACATATAGAATTTTCTTAATTTTAAGTTTTTCACCAAAAGCACTAATTATGCTTGGTCCAGGAACTTGTGTTTTAATTTGGGGATTGGTTGAGGGGTATAGGCATATAACCAATATAATAACTCATACTGTCCACTAGTAAAACAGTTACTTCTTTGTACAATGAGATTAAACATATCAACAAGAATATCACGGCTTATGATGTATCTGTCTCTGAACTAGCAGCATTTGTCAAAGTGTGTTCTTTGATGGGTTCCATATGCATGCCCTCCAGGAGATTCACAGAGCACATTACCATATTAATGCTTTGAGAATTCTTAAAACAAAACAAAACAAAACAAAACCATTTAACTTTATTGAGTTCAGTGTTTCCAACCTCTCTAAACACAGAAACCTTCCCTTACATACTACCTGTGAAAAATCTGAAAAACTAGCAAAAGTTGGCCCCAAAAAATCTTAACCACAAATCTCATACTAACAAGAAGTGCTTACAGACTATTCTCCTTTGCAAGAGACTCTCCTTCCTTTGCACTCAAAGCACCCACTCTCCAATAATTCACCTGGCAATTCAGCATGCAATTCCTTACAGCTATTACATTTAAGGATTAATTTTTATTTAAACCTTGTGTCCTCAACTACACCGTTTGAGTTCCTGACCTCGGGAATTTTGTCTGTTCTTCCGAGAGCTTGGTAATACGACTGACTGGTGCATAGTGAGTGAGAGATAGCACGTGCAGACACTTCCTGTTTTTATTTGCATTCTGACCAACTTATGATAAAGCAAAGTTTTGTAAACACCATTTTTCCATTGGCTAACAACAACTGAATTTCATGTTTTTTCACAGTCTAATAACGTCCACTTTCAGTCACCTCTGGCAGTATCATTTCCCCACTATCAAGCCTGTATTTGAAGCAGAAGCACCTCCATGAAGTAACTGGATAACATGGGTTGGGAGAACCACTAACACATAGTTTGTTCATACTTCTAGGGCTAGAGAGAAAGGGAAGCCATCTGGTAACAGGCTCCTGTTATTTCCCAGGGTGATCTTTAAGAAACTCACCATGATCCAAGGTAAAATTTCTTAAGGCAAGAATCAAAGAAACACGGGCTATGGCAGCACTCGCTAGTATCAGATTATTGATGGAAACTTGTAGACGCCACACATTTGGACCCAAGCACCTAAAGAACCTTATCCTATGTGGCACCACACCCTGACTCATGGTGGCCAATTATGTTTCTTTTGGAAACACCAATGAAGGCTCCGGCTGTCTTGACCTTGGAGAAGCGTTTCTACCTTAGAAAAGCAAAAAAGTGCCATTCCTGCAATGGGGGAACAAGGTAGCAGCAACAGCTCACCTTCCAACAGAATATCACTCATCAATTTCAAGCTTCGTTAAATAAACCACTTTTCAAAAATTTAGAATACCATAAATTCTAAACTGTTATACCACTATCAAATTTCAAGAATATGCTTACCAACAATTACATTCTTAAAGAATCCTCACTCAACGTATAAGAATATATATATTACAAAATAAATGCTTAAATACATACATGAAATCTGAAATCCCCCCTCAGCATGGAACAAAGATCCTCTGCTACATCAGACATGCAGGGATGCAATGTAGCAACCAATCTTGCATAAAATGGTAGCAAATCCAACCTGCAAAAGTTATATGTGATATGTGTCAAAGGAAAGACATATCAAAAATAATTCATTTTAAAATTTAAACTTTTTCAGACGTATTCACACATTAAATGATTTTAAAACTCATAATCATACAGACATGCCTATTTATTGCCATCATAAAGAAGTGTTTGAAAATTCAATGAGCCTTCTGAAATTTTATTAATATTCTGGCATTCTCCATTCCGTGAATTTATTGCATAACTATAATTTTATTAAGTATGTAATTTTGATAAAATATGAAACACCACGCACACACACAAAAAACAACAGTATGTTTTGACACGACTTAAATTTTTAATCACATAATTACTGAGTAACTGCATATTTACAAATCTCAAGGTAACTTCTTCAGTGTAAGACAAAATCCTTTAAAGCCGTTTCCTTCATTTATCTCAGGGTAAGTTATTTGGAAACCCCAAGGTCTAAAGCAAAAAGGTAATCAACAGGCTGGGTGCGGTAGCTCACGCCTGTAATGGGAGGCCAAGGCAGGCAGATCATGAGGTAAGGAGATCGAGACTATCCTGGCTAACACGGTGAAACCCTGTCTCTACTAAAAATAAAAAAATTAGCCAGGTATGGTGGCACACGCCTGTAGTTACAGCTACTCGGGAGGCTGAGGCAGGAGAATTGCTTGAACCTGGGAGGCGGACGTTGCAGTGAGCCCTGATCACGCCACTGCACTCCAGCCTGGGTGACAGAGCAAGACTCCATCACATGAATGAATGAATGAATGAATGAATGAATGAATGAATGGTACTCAGTAACTGAAAAAGCCTCAAGGAAGGCAAAACAATATTACAAAATCTATACACTAACTTACGTATTTCACTCATTACAGAACCCACTCAGATCCTCATTCAGGATCTTAATTTGGACAGTAAATGGCAAATATGTGGCATTCACACTGCCACCCTCTTCCACTGTCAGAGCACTTTTTCCCATTACACAGGAATGATGCTCCGGAATCCTGCTTAGCACAGCACTCCAGGTGACCACTACTAGTTGGAATCAACACGCAAGCTAAAATTTATTTTCCATTCCTGCCATAGATGTTATTACTCAATGATTCAACACTCAGCAGATCAGACTCTGAAGATGAGAAGTAGTGAGGAACTGATAAAAGCAGCTGTACCGACAGCAGCAAGTAATGGAGCTAACAGTGAGACAGGAAGCTAAAACCTATAAAATTACAAGAGCTTAAAAATTATGACAGCTTGAAGCCAATTAGAACAGAAACAAATAATCATACAAGTCTTAATTATCGCTGAGTAGAGGCCGGGCACAGTGGCTCATGCCTGTAATCCCAGCACTTTGGGAGGCTAAGGCAGGCAGATCACCTGAGGTCAGGAGTTTGAGATCAGCCTGACCAATATGGTAAAACTCGATCTCTACTAAAAATACAAAAATTAGCCGGGCGTGGTGGGAGGTGCCAGTAATCCCAGCTACTCGGGAGACTGAGGCAGGAGAATCCTTGAACCCAGGAGGTGGAGGTTGCAGTGAGCCGAGATCACGCCATTGCACTCCAGCTCGGGCAACTAGAGCGAAACTCCATCTCAAAAAAAGATTATTGCTGAGTACATCACTGTACCATACAATAATATATGAAAATGTTTGATCATCAGGAAAAAAACCACATAATTAGATCTGGAAAGCTCCTTGGATGGATACATTAACCCTTAGCTAAAGGGATACAGTGAAAAAAGAAGGATGGAAATAAATTTGAAAGGTATGGTTAGGCGGGGCATGGTGGCCAGTAATCCCAGCATTTTGGGAGGCTGAGGCAGGCGGATCACCTGAGGTCAGGAGTTCAAGATCAGTCTGGCCAACATGGTGAAACCCCCACCTCTACTAAAAATACAAAATTTAGCTGGGTGCTGTGGGGCCTGTTTGTAATCCCAGCTATTCAGGCCTGGGAGGTGGAGGTCGCAGTGAGCCAAGTCCATGCCACAGGACTCCAGTCTGGCCACAGAGTGAGACTATCTCATAAAGATTAAAAAAAAAAAAATTGAAAAGAAGAAAGGTATGGTTGAAAGGAGGAAACTGGTTAAATTCATACCTAAAAGCCTCAAAAACATAGTACTCCTCAAAAACTTGGGCTATTATAATTTACAAGCAAATTAGTTCTTACTAATGTGCTGGGCCCTGTCTAGGCCTTATATATATAACTCAACTTGTTAAACCTAATAACCACTCTATACGGTGGATATTACACTCACCATTGCAGAAATAAGACAGATGCTGAGAGAAGTTGGCAATATGATAGCTTTGTAGCAATACTGCAATAGTTTTTTAAAATAAATCATATCTTTCTTTAAAGAAACAGTGAAAACTATAATCCATTATATAAAAACATTTAATGCTAAAATTTAAATGTTTATTTAAAATATTTTTAAGGTCTTATCAATTAAAGTCTAAGCTGCTATCACATGGAAAATGCACAAAAATAGGTCCCACCACTCTCTAAAGATATTATAAAAATAAGGTATTCCCGTAAGGTTTTTTTTTTTTTTTTTTTTTGAGACGGAGTCTCATTCTGTTGCCCAGGCTAGAGTGGACTGCAGTGGTGCAATCTTGGCTCGCTGCAACCTCAGCCTCCCGGGTTCAAGCGATTCTTCTGCCTCAGCCTCCCATGCAGCTGGGATTACAGGCAAGCACCACCATGCCCTGCTAATTTTTGTATTTTTAGTAGAGACAGGGTTTCACCATATTGGCCAGGCTGGTCTTGAACTCCTGACCTTGTGATCCATCTGCCTTGGCCTCCCAAAGTTCTGGGATTACAGGCGTGAGCCACTGCACCTGGCCCCTCTAAGTTACTCTTATAAACATGTAATAATTTCCCTAATGTTCCTAGCGCTAAAAAAAAAAAAAAAAAAAAAAAAAAAAAGGCTTGGAGCAAATGAACATTTAATGTTCTTACATAATAGATGAATTTACACTAATATTAAATTTACGAATTTTAGTTAGAATATTAGGTTCTTCATTCATTTTCCACATCCATTTTAACAACAAAGAAAGTATTATTTTCCAGTTCATAATCAGTTGTCAAATTCAAATATAGGATTTAAATTTATGCGTAAGTTCTTTTGTTGCCATTGCTATAATTTCGGGTCAGAAAAGTACAGGTACCAGAGCAAAGGTAACAAGATGGCAAAGCAACGCACTGGGAGTGAGGAGGCCCAGGTATAAACTCTAGCAGCAAACAGCGTCTCCATGACCTCAGGGACTGATCCACCCTCTTCTCCCATACCTCCCAGCTCGCCTGCACCAGGCCCGCTGACTCCTCACTGACGATCTGACTCAGGGCCTCTGCAATGGTCCCTGCCTTGGGCTGGAATATGCTTTCCCTAAACATCCATACTGTTTACTCCCTCCCTAAGGGGAGTCCCAGTCTCCCTGTTTTGACCCATTCTGAATACTCCAAGGAAACTGCACCTAACCCATCCTACCTCTCCCAATCCCCCTACAAAGCTTTTTTTTTTTTCTTTGAGACAGAGTTTCAGTCTTGTTGCCCAGGCTGGAGTGCAATGGCGCGATCTCGGCTCACTGCAACCTCTGCCTCCAGGTTCAAGCAATTCTCCTGCCTCGGTCTCCCAAGTACCTGGGATCACAGGCATGCACCACCACACCTGGTTAATTTTGTATTTTCAGTAGAGACTGGGTTTCTCCATGTTGGTCAGGCTGATCTCGAACTCCCGACCTCAGGCGATCCACCTGCCTCAGCCTCCCAAAATGCTGAGATTATAGGCATGAGTCACTGCGCCCAGGCCTACTGCACTACTTTTAAAAATGGAATTTACCACTTAAAGTAGTAAATAATTGATTTGTTATGGTTAACTCATTTGTTACCCCTCCCCGCCAGAAATGTTCAGTTCCATGGCAGACAGTTTATCAGCACTCAAACAGTGCCTGGAACATAGGCAGGTACTCAATATACACGTTTCTTAGATAAATGAATATCTCTGGTAACTCACTCCTAAGTATACTGTTAGCATTTAGTCTAAGACATTCTTCCTCGTATTAAGGAAGTAGCATCTTACTTTTGTAATAATATTACATTTTACCAAGCAAAAGCTAACTTACCAAATTATCTTTTAGCAATTAATGGGACATTCACATAGTTACTTACTTTCCTGCTGATGTTATATATATTAATAGATTGCCTATGTTAGAGCATCCTTCCATTCCTATGATCAATCTTCTTTGGTCATGCTGGATTCTTATTTTCTAATATACTATGTATTAAATATGATTTGCTAGTGTTTTACTTGAAATTTTTATATTGACATTCACAAGTGACATTGGTCAATGCTTGTGATTTTCTTGCTCCTTCTTCTTAGAATTTTTAATACATGAAATAACAAGCTTTCCATGCTCTGGAACAAGTGATATTATTTCTTCCTTAAAAGGCTAAAAATACTCAGTTAAGCTTTCTAGTCTTATTCTATTTAAGATGAAATTATTATTATTATTTTTTTTGAGACAGAGTTTCGTTCTTGTTGCCCAGGCTGGAGTGCAATAGCGTGTTCTCGGCTCACCGCAACCTCCACCTCCCAGGTTCAAGTAATTCTCCTGCCTCAGCCTCCCGAGTAGCTGGGATTACAAGTATGTGCCACCACACCCAGCTAACCGTGTATTTTCAGTAGAGACGGGATTTCTCCATGTTGGTCAGGGTGGTCTCGAACTCCTAACTTCAGGTGACCCGTCGCCTCGGCCTCCCAGAGTGCTGGGATTACAGGCGTAAGCCAGTGTGCCCAACTGGTAAGTTTAACACTTTCTTCCATGATTACTGTTCTATGTGGGTATTTTATCTTGAATGAATTTTGAAAATGTGCATTTTTTTCAAAACATTAAGTTTCACTGAGATTTTCAAGTGGTTTAAAAATATTTTAAGTATATCATCTGCTCATTTCTTAAACTTTTTAATGTTCTTTTTCTTCAAACTATATTTTCTACACACTTCTCTATTTTGATTTTTCCAAGAACCAGATCTTGAATTTCTAAAACTTTTATCTTAGTTATCTTTTTCAATGTATTTTTCAACAAAGTTTGAGATAAAACAGCATCAGATATTCTTAAACTATGTCATTTCACTTTTCTTTTTTTCCTTCCTTGTGCTACCTAGTCTAAGATCATTTCACTTTTCTTCTATTTGTTGGCCTGTCCCTTGCACTTCACTTCATTTTCTTCTCCCAAGTAGCCCAATCTACTTTGAGACTTTTTCTGAGTCCCCCCAAAAAGGCAGATACAGCTTTTTTTTTTTTTTTTTTTTTTTTTAAGAGTTGGAATCTCACTCTGTTGCCCAGGCTGGAGACTGGTGGCAGGTTCTCAGCTCATTGCAACCTCTGCTTCCCAGGTTCAAGTGATTCTCCTGCCTCAGCCTTCTGAGCAACTGGAACTACAGGCGCCCACCACCAGACCCGGCTCATTTTTGTACTTTTAGTAGAGACAGGGTTTCACCATGTTGGCCAGGCTGATCTTGAACTCCTGACCTCAAGTGATCCACCCGCCTCAGCCTCCCAAAGTGCTGGGATTAAAGGCGTGGGCCACTGCACCTGGCCAGCTATGCATTTTATTTTATTTTTGACACAGAGTCTTGCACTGTCACCCAGGCTGAGTGCAGTGGCGCGATCTTAGCTCACTGCAAGCTCTGCCTCTCGGGTTCACGCCATTCTTCTACCTCAGCCTCCTGGTTAGCCTGGACTACAGGCACTCGCCACCTTGCTCGGCTAATTTTTTGTATTTTTTAGTAGAGATGGGGTTTCGCCGTGTTAGCCAGGATGGGCTCGATCTTCTGACCTCGTGATCCGCCCACCTTGGCCTCCCAAAGTGCTGGGATTACAGGCGTGAATGCCCGGTCCAGCCATGCATTTTTTTTTTTTTTTTTTTTTTTTTTGAGACGGAGTCTGGCTCTGTCGCCCAGGCTGGAGTGCAGTGGCCGGATCTCAGCTCACTGCAAGCTCCGCCTCCCGGGTTTACGCCATTCTCCTGCCTCAGCCTCCCGAGTAGCTGGGACTACAGGCGCCGCCACCTCGCCCGGCTAGTTTTTTGTATTTTTTAGTAGAGACGGGGTTTCACCATGTTCACCAGGATGGTCTCGATCTCCTGACCTCGTGATCCACCCGTCTCGGCCTCCCAAAGTGCTGGGATTACAGGCTTGAGCCACCGCGCCCGGCCTCAGCCATGCATTTTAAAGCAAGACAGTTTTGTGCTACCTGTTCAGGCACAGGTCAGTGAAGTAACAACACAGTAAAATGTTTTCAGCTTTAATAGGGATTTTTAAAATGAGTTAAGGAAGTTATGAGTTAAGGAATTATGGAAGTTAGATACTCCATTTTCTTGGAATCCTCTACCCCTATAAAAAGGATAGTTGATACAAAATATCACCCTGCCCTACTGAAATCTTGAAGTCCTATGTCTGTTCATCCATTACTCACAAAATAAAATCCTTTATGTTGTAAATAATCAATTATATAGTTGTTCAATGCTAGTCCTGCTTAAGAATGCTTTCTGCGTGTTCTGCCTTCCAAAGGGCACACAAGCTCAAAAAGGGGATGGAGTGCAAAATGTCACATCAGTCACATGAAAGTTA
Source organism: Macaca thibetana thibetana (assembly GCF_024542745.1). Classification (NCBI taxonomy): domain Eukaryota; kingdom Metazoa; phylum Chordata; class Mammalia; order Primates; family Cercopithecidae; genus Macaca; species Macaca thibetana. The sequence continues at coordinate 11,903,519 of NC_065586.1, forward strand.
TTAATAACACAAAATATTTTCATCAACATAAACTGCAAATTTGTGTTAAAATTTTTATTTTTTATTTTTTTTGAGACGGAGTCTCACTCTGTCGCCCAGGCTGGAGTGCAGTGGTGCAATCTCAGCTCACTGCAAGCTCCACCTCCCGGGTTCACACCATTCTCCTCCCTCAGCCTCCCGAGAAGCTGGGACTACAGGCGTCCACCACCGTGCCTGGCTAATTTTTTTGTATTTTTAGTAGAGACGGGGTTTCACCATGTTAGCCAGGATGGTCTCGATCTCCTGACCTCATGATCCGCCCGCCTCGGCCTCCCAAAGTGCTGGGATTAAAGGCGTGAGCCACCGCGCCCAGCCTAAAATTTAAGCTAGATGGATATTTCATCTAATTTGAGTGTTCTGAAAAGCAACTGAAAAATACTTAGATCCTTCCTTTGAAAACGGAATTCTATAATCTTATAAAATGGTGATAATTACATTTACCAACAATGAACAATGAACCACTTTAAAAGAATGCTATTTGTCCTTAAATAATAAAATCTTCTTTATGTTTTTAAGGTCTCCTGAATCACACATTTAAGTATCCTACTAGCGGTTAATGATTATCAAGTTAGTAAAGAGTCACTAACTACAAGTAAACAGAAACAAGACTGCAGAAACACACAAACACTTTTGTTATCGAGAGGGAAAGAAGAAATTCTTACGGGGTTTTATCTCCTAATCAATTGACTTTCTAAAACAAATGTCTAGCTCTCTTTTTCTCTTCAAAATCTAAAGAAGTTGACTGTTGAAAGCTATTTAATTTTATCTCTGTGCTCAAAAATGCCTGGAAAAAAATGAATGTGAAAGAACACTGTTATGGTTCAATTAAAGAATACAAAGGATTTCATAGGAAACACTAAAGCAGAAGATGATTCCTAAAAAATGAAATACAATAAACAAAACTCTGGGGTCATTTACTCTGAAATCAACAACCAAATGCCCTGTCGACTTTTCCACAATGCTGCTGTTTCCAACACAACAGCGGCACCAAGTGGTGCAACATACTAACAGATTTCACTAAAACATTCTCTCACAGTTCCAAATTGAGTGAAGGAAGAGGTCCAATCAGAAAACTTCTTACAAAAAGTCCAGCAAACTCTCCTAAAAGCTAGATCGGGAAAAGCTGTTCAAGAATTAAGCGCAGCACTTCACCTCTGAAGAGTATTCTGTTTACATTAATCTAAAGAGCCAACACTTGGCTAAAACAATACCAAGTGCATTTATACTTTAAACACAAGGAAAGAAGAGATTCTTATGTACTTCCCATGGTATTGACTGACTTTAAATTTTGGCTTAGGTGAGGGGCCTTCTGGGGTGCTGGAAATGTCATATATCTTGATCTGAGTGATGGACACATGTGTACTTTAGATAGAAACAACTCAGGAAGAGTAACTAGTGGCTGCTGGGTTTAATGCCTAGGTGAAGGGATGATCTGTGCAGCAAACCACCACGGTACATGTTCACCTATGCAACAAACCTGCACATCCTGCACATGCACCCCTGAACTTAAACTTTAAAAGTTTAAGAAAAAAAAAGACATAAACACTTAATGTGAAATCTCAATTACTTGTGTGTATAGCTATGTTATAAATTACCTATAAAATAACATGCAAATATCTAAGGGGATTTCTACATCTCAGTGGAGTCCAAATGAATAGGCTAAGAGAGGCTGGGCACAGAGGCTCCCTCCCTGTAATCCCAGCACTTTGGGAGGCCAAAGTGGGTGGATCATTTGAGGTCAGGAGTTTATGACCAGCCTGGCCAACATGGTGAAACCCTGTCTCTACTAAAAAAAAAAATACAAAAATGAGCCAGGAGTGGTGGTACATGTCTGTAGTCCCAGCTACCTGGGGGGCTGAGGTGGGAGAATCTCTTAAGCCCAGTTGGTGGAGGTTGCAGTGAGCCAAGACCACACCACTGCACTCCAGCCTGGGTGATAAAGCAAGACTCCATCTCAAAAAAAAAAAAAAAAAAAAAAAAAAAAAAAAAAAAAAAAAAGGCTAAAGGATTTAATGATAGTCTTTTGAGATTTTTTTCATCGGGAAGAATGCAACTAAAAGTTAAAACACTGCTTCAGATCAAACCTTTAAGAACTGTAAAAATAAACTACATCAAACTTTAAAAACTGTGCTGCAAATTATACTACCAAGCAAGTGAAAAGACAACTCGGAAGATGGGAGAAAATACTTCCAAATTACACATCCGGTAAGAGATGTGTGCCCAGAATACATAAAGAACTCTTACAGCTCATTCAAAAGAGGACAAATACAGTTTTAAAGGGGCAAAGGCTGTGAATAGATACTCCTCCAAAGAAGATATGCAAACAGCCACTAAGCACATGAAAAGATGCTCAACGTCATATGTCATTAGGGAAATACAGTCGTCCCTAGGTATCCGTGAGGGACTGGTTCCAGGAACTACTACCCCCACCCAAAAGATACCAAATTACTTATAATGCCTAACACAATGTAAATGCTATATAACTAGTTGTTATGCTGTGTTTATTTTTTTAATTTCTTAGAGACAGAGTCTCACTCTGTCACCCAGGCTGGAGTGCAGTGGTGAGATCAGAGCGCACAAACTTCAAATTCCTGGGCTCAACTGATCCTCCCACTTTAGCCTCCCCCAAGTAGATGGGATTACAGGCACATGCCACTATGCCTGGCTTATTTTATTTTTTATAGAGGATGGGGTCTCACTATGTTGTCTAGGCTGGTCTCAAACTCCTGGCTTCAAGCCATCCTCCTGCCTTGGTCTCCAAAAGTGTTGGTCTTACAGGAGGGAGGAAGGAGCATGCCACAGAGGACGAGCATCTGACTAAAGAAGTCCCAAACAGGCTGGGTGGGTATGGGTGCAGGACTAGGCCAGGATGCCAAAAGGTGATAGTATTCCCTTGCCCCCTCTCCCAAAGTGTTCCAGCCTGCCCCAAATGCCAAAGACTCGAAGAAACTTGCTACCTCCAATACCATTTCACTGTCTAACCAGGAGAATATCTGAGCCTGCTTACTCTACGCTCAACTCTCTTTACTCTCCTCACCTCCCCGCTTGAGGGCTATCAGTCATCACTATCACTCAAAGGATAGAGAAAGCTGTGGGAATACATGGGTTCTGGAAGAATCAGAAATGGGATGGGCCGGGTGCGGTGGCTCAAGCCTGTAATCCCAGCACTTTGGGAGGCCGAGACTGGAGGATCACAAGGTCAGGAGATCGAGACCATCCTGGCTAACACGGTGAAACCCCGTCTCTACTAAAAAATACAAAAAACTAGCTGGGCGAGGTGGCGGGCGCCTGTAGTCCCAGCTACTCGGGAGGCTGAGGCAGGAAAATGGCATGAACCCGGGAGGCGGAGCTTGCAGTGAGCCGAGATCCGGCCACTGCACTCCAGCCCGGGCGACAGAGCGAGACTCCATCTCAAAAAAAAAAAAGAAAGAAATGAGATGACAGGGAATTGATTGGCACTTGATTACTATCTTTCTACTCCAGACTCCCTAGGGATCAAGCCATCCCCCCCCTCAGGGATAAGCTAAATCCTGCAGGTAGGGTAGAAATCTACCTGGGAGAGAAGGACAAAAGAAGACCTTCAAAATGAAAGACTTTTCTGATCAATAAAAACATACAGCCAACCAGGAAATGTCAACCTGGTCCAAGTCCCTCCCTATTACCCCATTTTACAGATCTGTAAACAGAGGCCTTGGCTTTCCAAATCCCACAGTAATGACCTTTAAAACGATTGAGACGGTTTTATTTAAACACTGGAAAGACTATACAGAGTACTATTAACATGAGAAATGATTATAGATTTTGATACAATTCAATTGATTAAAATCTATATAAAATATAAAAATGTGCCAGGCATGGTGGCACATGCCTGTAATCCTAGCTACCCAGGAGGCAGAAGCAGGAGGATCACTTGAGGCCAGGAGTTCAAGAGCAGCCTGGGCAACATAGCAAGACCCTGTCTCTTAAAAAATAAATAAATAGACATGTAAAGAGTAACAGTCAAAGCTAGGTATAAATTACATCCTTCAAAAGACTGTCCTCTACCAGCCAAATCATGAGTATTTCTGTTTTCAACAAGATAACTTACAAGAGGAATATTATTAACACAAGTCTACTGACTGAAAACAAATCCCTGTGAGTACTTCTGTAGCAAGGGCCACAATGTTACCCCAATGCTTCACAAGCTTCCCTACATTTTCTAAATGCTCTTGTTGTCCTAGACAATAGGCTAAGAATAAAAATGACATGGCACTTCTTGTCCAAAGTATCTAGGACTAAGCTGAGTTCACACGCTTGCCTCCCATGCCACGGCCACCTAAAAGTCATGCTAGGATGTAGATGAAAGTAGTCTGGATCCTTGAGTCACCTCCTGAAAGGGTGCTCTAGGGAGCCCACCAAACCCAGAGGACTTCAAGAGCCTCAGATTTCAGGTTTGTTGTTCCTCCAACATCCCTAGCCTATCCTGGCTTATCTGTCTTCTCAGGAAAAGTAATAGCTGACACCAATAAAGCTGAAAATAGTTTCTCAGTTATAGGAAGCTAGAATGATATTAATGTAAGAAAACATGAACTTCAAAAGAAAACTCTGACTGAAGCCACCCAGTCTGTCCAGATTTGCTTCAAGGTAAATTACAGCAGGATAAGCAAGTGAAAAGAAAAGGGAAAGCTGGCCCAAACAGGGCAGATCTTCAAATATGCAATCAACATGCTTCTTTCAATGATAAACACATATTGTTTCTCTATAGTTTGACCACTTATCCTCAAGTTCTATCTTTCAGTGATAAACCCATATTCCTGACATACAACAAAAGCTTAGCATCTGGAAAGGCAGGGTAAAGACCGAGCAAAAGCTCCAGGAGGAAATGCAACACCCATGCAGAACAGGGAAATGGCCCCCAAAGCAACCAACATCAGAAACCACAGCAAAAATCTGTCCTTAAAAAGGAAACCTGTTGGCCGGGCACGGTGGCTCACGCCTGTAGTCCCAGCACTTTGGGAGGCCGAGGTGGGCAGATCACTAGGTCAGGAGATCGAGACCATCCTGGCTAACATGGTGAAACCCCGTCTCTATTAAAAATACAAAAAAATTAACTGGGCGTGGTGGTGGGCACCTGTAGTGTCAGCTACTCGGGAGGCTGAGGCAGGAGAATGGCATGAACCCAGGACACAGAGCTTGCAGTGAGGCGAGATGGGGCCACTGCACTCCAGCCTGGGTGACAGAGCGAGACTCCGTCTCAACAAAAAAAAAAAAAAAAAAAAAAAAAAAAAAGAAAGAAACCTGTTAATAACGAAGCTGAGCAAATCTAACTCATGATATGTAATACAAAGCGGGTAGGTACAGCATCAATGCAAAGGTACTGTCCATTTTTTTAAATTAAAAAAATTAGAAAGAAAAGAACAAATTCCTCAAAACCTACCAAACAAAATTCTCCAGAAACATACTGCCATGAAATATATGAAAATTCTGGCCAGTTTTCCACGCATTTTTAAAAAAATTGAATGAACTGAAACAAGAAATGAGAAAAAGAGTAGCAGAGGGAAAAGACTTGGCAGAATGCTGAGTAAGAAAAAGATGACACTGAAAAAAGTGATTGGTAAGAATAAAATAGCCAGAAAACAAGCAAAGCACAGTCATGCATCATTGGGGTACCTAAAAAAGCAAGCCAAAACAAGAGAACAGAACTAGTATTTAAATATATTTGAGGAAAAAGAAAATAAAATTCCCTGAATTTTTCAATATGAACATGGAAGGGGCATGAAGAAGGACCCAGAAGGATCCACACCAAGAACGATCTATCCTAGGAAAGTTATTGCATTTACTTCATTAATTAGAGAAAAAATTACTTGGCCAGTCATTTAAATGACCAAGTCAATTTTAAGAGAGGAAAAAAAAAAAAGGCCAGCTGGCCTAGATTTCAACACAGTAATGGCAAATGCCAAATGACTATTGAGTGACACCTACACGATATTTAGGGTTAAAAGGTATGAGCTGTGGATCCTCCACTATAACCAGTCAAGCAGCCATTCAAGTAACATAGCCCCAATTCTAAACATAGAGAAATTCAAGGCATATTTTTTCCCCAACAACACTTTTTGAGAAAACTATTAGAAATGAACTTCAGGCCAGGCGCTGTGGCTCACACCTGTAATCCCAGCACTTTGGGAGGCTGAGGTGGGCGGATCACCTGAGGTCAGGGGTATGAGACCAGCCTGGCCAACATAATGAAACCCTGTCTCTACTAAAAATACAAAAATTATCTGGGCGTGGTGGTAGGCGCCTATAATTCCAGCTACTCAGGAGGCTGAGGCAGGAGAATCGCTTGAACTGGAGGTAAAGGTTGCCGTGAGCCAAGATCACGCCACTGCACTCCAGCATGGGCAATAGAGCAAAACTCAGTCTCAAAAAAAAAAAGACGACGACGAAAATGAACTTTAGCAAATAAGGGCATTAGAGCAAGAAATTTTAATATAAATGTTTTATTCCCTATCAGGATATGTCATCAACATAAAAATAAGTGAGGCGGGCTGGGAAAGCAGACAGGAAGTCAGGTGTGCTGCTTGCCTACTTGTAATGCTGAAAGTTAAATATTACTCAAATACAAGAATAAATACATTTAAGAGTAAAAAGGAAAATACTAAGGAAGAAAACGTTATTAACTAATATCAGATGAGTGACTAAAGAGAGTAAGAAGACACCACAAACTAATTTTACCACTGCTCATGGTAGAAAATAAGAGACTGTCTAAATAAACAATCGCTAAGGAAACTTACAATCATAAAGTACTAAAATAATAATGCAAACCTTCCTAAAAACAAGAAACACACACTCATGCACGCACACTAAATTAAAAAATATAAAAGACCACACAATGAAAGTCTTTTAGGAATTAAACCAAAAAGAAAAATATTACAGAACTCAAGCCAATCATAAATAGCCTAAATTACTTTCATTAAAAGAAACGTATTTTCAGACTATGTCTGAGAGTAAAATTCAATTCAATTGTACATAAAAGAGACTCAACTAAAATGATTCTGAAAGATGGAATATAAAATAAAGGGCACAGGTATACTAAACAAAACGCAACTAAAAAGAAAGCAGCAGTCAGGCGCGGTGGCTCACACTTGTAATCCCAGCACTTTGGGAGACCAAGGCAAGTGAATCACTTGCGGTCAGGAGTTCAAGACCAGCCTGGTTAACATGGTGAAACCCCATTTCTACTAAAAGTACAAAAAATTACCCGGGCGTGGTGGTGCACGCATGAAACCCCAGTTACACGGAGGCTTAGGCGTGAGAATTGCTTGGACCCAGGAAGTGGAGGTTGTAGTGAGCAGAGATCACACCACTGCACTCCAGCTTGGGTGACAGAGTGAGACTCCACCTCAAAAAAAAAAAAAAAAAAAAAAAAAGGCAGCAATCATAATCATTAGTATCAGATGAGTCGGAATTCAGGCCAAAAGGCATTAAATAAGACCAAGAAGAACAATTTATAATGATAAAAAATGTATGTAATTAACAATTAAGTTTTATCTATACAACAAATACCACAACAGTAATATACAGAAATCTGGAATCATAGTAGCTATTAGGAGAAAGGCAACAGATCAGGAGTCACAGTCTTGACTCCACCTCTCAAGCCATGACCTCTGGGCAAATGGCCAAAAACGTAAGAAAATAGATCTGAATCATTATTTAATCATGTAAACCTGATCAATACGTTTACTGACTATATAATTAGAGACAAAGTAAACTTCAAAACTTCCAAAAAAAAAATAAAAAGACAGTATTCTCTAATCAAAATGCAATAAAAATATAAATTATTGACAAAGCCACAAAACAAAACAAAAAAAGCCCCTCTACCTGGAAATTTTGAAACTCGTTGGGTCGCAAAGGAAATAAAACTAAAATTACCACATGTTAGAACTAACAGATGGCCGGGCACAGTGGCTCAAGCCTGTAATCCCTGCACTTCGGGAAGCCAAAGCAGGAGGAGCTGCTTTCAAGCCCAGGAGTTCAAGACTAGCCTGGTCAATATAACAAGACCCCGACTCTACCAATAATAATAATAATTTAATGTAAAAATTAGCCAGATATGGTGGTTCATGCCTGTGGTTCCGGCTACTTGGGAGGCTAATGTGAGAGGATTGTTTGAGCCTGGGAGGTTGACGCCGCAGTGAGCCGTGATCTCACCACTGCACTCCAGTCTAGGCAACACAGCAAAACCCTGTCTCTAAAAAAAGAACCAAGAGACATGGCTTAAACTATGCTCAATGGACAACTCATATGCGAAGTGCCAGAAAATAAACAAAATAAAAGGAAGAAACCCAAAAGAAGAAATTAATAAAGAACAAAACCAAAAATAACAGTAAGAAAATCATTACAGAGAATAAATAATAAATCTAAAAGCTGAGTTTTTTTGGTAGGAAAAAACTAGGTAAACCACTAGCTAACATAATCATGAGGAGAAAAGAGGAAGTACAAATTCAAACATGGCACTGTTTGTAATGGCAAGACTGGAAAGTCTGAAAAGTTAAATATAGTACATTCATCAAAAGAAACACTGCAGCTTTAAAATAACGAACAAGGGAAATCTTTATGTCTTGAGATGAAAAGATATGTATCAGTTACCCACTGTGTTAAAAACAGGAAATAAGAATCTGTAATTGTATTTTCTTGCATACGCAGAAGAATCTTTGGGAGAATATATAAGCATCAAGAAACTGATTTCCTACTGAAAGGAGTGGAAATTGGGCAGATGGGAAGGCAAGGATAAGAAGGATACTTTTCATCTATAACGTTTTCTACTTCTGGATTTTGAGCTATAGGGCTGTATCACTTATTATTTAAAACTGCATATGATCAAGATTAATTCCTCAAATATTTTAAGGTTGGACTATATGCCAAACACTATACTTGGTGTTGGAGATGCAGAAAATGAAAAGATGGAGTCCTCTGTCCTAAAGAGTGATAGTTTCAAGCCTGAAGGAGAGACAGGAAGCAAACCAACATGAAGTGCTGTAAAGAACATCTCTATCTACACAAGGGAAAAAAGGAAGGCTGTCCATAGAGGATAGCTCTTATTAAAGACTTAAAGATGAGTCAAAGATTTCCAGTGGAAAAATAAAGGACATCCCAGATAAAAGCAGAGAGCAGCGGCAAAGGCATGGGAGTAGAGAGAGCAAACGGTATTCGAGAAGCCATTACAGATCAAGATTCTGCAGGAGGAAGAATAGCTAGAATTAAGACTGAAGAAGCTGAAAGCCAGCTAGCCGAGAAAGGGCATTACGTATCATGTTGCCTAATTTGATCACCTTTTACATGACAGGTATTGCGCTATGCGCTGGCTATAAAGCAGTAAACATGGCCTCCTTCCTGCAGTTTATAGTCTAGAGGACAACGTCAAAACATTTAAGAAAGAGGTTTGGCTGGGCGCGGTGGCTCACACATGTAATCCCAGCACTTTCGGAGGCCAAGGCAGGCGGATCACAAAGTCAGGAGTTTAAGATCAGCCTGGCCAACAGAGTGAAACCCCATCTCTACTAAAAATATAAAAATTAGCCGGGCACGGTGGCGGGGCCCATAGTCCCAGCTACTTGGGAGGCTGAGGGAGCAGAATCGCTTGAACCCTGGAGTCGGAGGTTGCAGTGAGCTGAGATTGCACCTCTGCACTCCAGCCTGGGCGACAAGCGAGACTCTGTATCCAAAAAAAACAACAAAAAAAGAGGTTTTACCAAGAATTTCCAGGAGTTTGATGCCATGACCTTTCCTTCTCTGTCTCTCTGCACATGCTGTGTTGCCTCTGTCAGCAACGCTCTCCCTACATTCCCAGTTCCCACCCATCCCTTATCTAGTCCATTCTTCTCAGGCCTCAGATGAAATGACCCTTGTTCCAGGCAGTCTTCTCTGACTCCTCAGACTCAGTCAGTCAGTTCCACTTGGCTCTATGCTTCAAAGCATGCTGTGCTTCTTCTTGACAATGGCACTTAGAATTACTCCTGTGTCTGCCTCTCCAAACTGTAAGCTGTATGAATACAAGAACTAAGATGATCTTGTTCACCCCTGTACTGTATCTCCAGCATGGATCACAGTACACAGCAGATGCTTAATGAATTATTTAATGAATGATTAAATTTTAGAATAATATAACAATCTTTCCAGATTATCAGGCTGATTATAATATACTTAATTGTATTTATATACCACAAGGATATAAGACTATGAGATCTATTTCTCATGGCTCTAGAATACTTGCATCTTTTTTTAATACTTATGATAAACTGTCACTTCATTCCACCTTTTTTTTGAGATGGAATCTCGCTCTGTCACCGAGGCTGGAGTGCAATAGCATTATCTTGGCTCACTGCAACCTCTGCCTCCTGGGTTCAACCGGTTCTCCTGCCACGGCCTCATGAGAAGCTGAGTACGGGCATGCACCACCACACCCTGCTAATTTTGCATTTTAGTAGAGATGGGGTTTCACCATGTTGGTCGGGCAGGTCTCGAACTCCTGACCTCAGGTGATCCACCAGCCTCAGCCTCCCAAAGTGCTGGGATTACAGGCCTGAGCCACTGTGCCTGGCCTGAAGTATGTAATTTTACATTATAAAAATATTCATCCATATGACTTCTTCAATTACATAATTCTTAATTATCTACTCACTACATTAACACATTCCCTCTCTCTTGCCCCACTAAAATGAATTAATAATGCTAACGGGAGATTAAAAACTGATATGAAAGAAAAAAGGCAAGTAGTGATTTGGTTTCACTGAGAAATCTTACCATTATCAAGAGATCATGGGCCTCCATCAATGAATGAACCTCATTAAAATTCTGCTGAAGAAACCTTCAATGAAATCCCTCAGAATCCTTATCTTTTGGGGAGAGTATCTGTCTTAGCTACATCATATGTAATCATTTTAATAGTTAACAAAATTATTTAATTATTTATTGTTGAATAAACGGAAATAGATCTCCTCCAGGATTCTAAGGTCAACAGTCTATGAGTGGTCCTGAAATGTTCAGGTGAAGTAGAAATTTTAATTTAGTGTAATATAATGCATCAGAATTATCTAAAAGCATTATGCAACTGAATATGTGTCTTGAATTACTAGCAACATAATCATTAGTGTGATTTCCAATTCTATCCAATGAGTCTCTAGGCAGGCTATCATACCTCTAAACTATTATAATTACCTAAATAACTTGAAATTTTTCATTTAAACATAAATCTAAGAACTAGATATATTACATTAGCCTGATCTTTGCACAAACTAAAAACTCTCCAAAAAAAATATGTTCCATTTATTACTTTTTCTTCAGAGGCAAAAATGCAAAGCAAGTGCTTCTAGCAATTCTTATTCTGCTTAAGCTACTCTTAAACATTTTCTCTTAAAATAATTAGGTATCAGAAGAAATATTCCCATCAGAGCTAACAAGCAGTGAACAAAAATCAATGGGAAACAAGTTCTAAAAAATACGCTAATAATGCTAATGACCTACAGAGTGAGTAAAATCAAAAGCAATATTTTTAAAAAGATAAGAATTTTGATCCTACAACCAGCACTACAGACTAAAAACACTAATAAATTTCTCTTTTATAACACTTACCTTTGTCTAGGAACTATGAAGAGTGCCCGTACCAACTTCTTCCTGTTTGCCTTTGTGTTCATGTTCATGCAAAAATCCATTGCTGCCTGTTGGGAAAAAGCAAACTTTTTCTTTAAAAACCTCTATTTAGTTACGGAAAGCAGAAATCCTGCCTACTATGATATTTTTATTTGTTCTTAAACATTTCAAAATGGTTTTAAGAAACTAGTATTGTTAGTACCAGGAAAGTTTTCTGATAGAGCTTAAAAGTAGCAAGAATAGTTACCAAGAGCCAAGAAAACTACTAACTCTCATAAGGATAACCAAAAAGCAGTACAGGTGAATGAGAAAAGAGAAAGAGACAGGCACAAATTATACCCAAGAACATGTAAGAATAAGTGTGCCCTCACATTCACTAAAAAAGTTTAGTGTTGACAGTCAGATTTGGTAATATTAGGGTTTAGAAAACAATACCCCAAAATATGGCTCTTTGGATGCTGAGTACTTCATTTGAACTAAGAAAACTGGAAAGCCTGATAAGTGGCCTCAGTCAAGGTCTCTGACAATCCGTTGTTTCTCTTCCCAAGTGGAGGAAATGGCACTCTCTCTCTCCAAGATACCTTAGCTGACAGAGGAGAATTCTTCCAACAGAAACTCAACTGTCTTCAATCCCCTGTCTAAAATTTTATAAAACAGGGAATTTATCTAGATGACCATTACCACCTGGACAGACTCTTTTCTGAGACAAGGTCTCACTCTGTCACCCAGGCTGGGGTGCAGTGGCACAATCATGGCTCACTACAGCCTTGCTCTCCCAGGCTCAAGTGATCCTCCTGCCTCAGCTCCCGGCCAAGTAGCTGAGACTATAGGCATATGTAGTTAAGGTTGAAACATAATAAACAGCTCCTTGGCTGGGCACAGTGGCTCACGCCTGTAATTCTTGCACTCTGGAAGGCCGAGGCAGGCAGATCACCTGAGGTCAGGAGCTCGAGACCAGTCTGGCCAACATAGTGAAACCCCGTATCTACTAAAAATACAAAAAATTAGCCGGGCATGGTGGCGGGCACCTGTAGTCCCAGCTACTCGGGAGACTGAGGCAGGAGAATGGCGTGAACCCGGAAGGCAGAGCTTGCAGGGAGCTGAGATCACGCCACTACCCTCTAGCCCAGGCGACAGAGCAAGACTCCGTCTCAAAAAAAAAAAACAAAAACAAAAATTAGCTGGGCGTGCTGGTGTACGCCTATAGTCCCAGCTACTCAGGAGGCTGAGGCAGGAGAATTGCTTGAACCTGGGAGACAGAGGTTGCAGTGAGCCAAGATCGTGCCACTGCACTTCAGCCTGGGCAACAGAGCAAGACTCCATCTCAAAAAAACAAAAACAAAAACAAAAAAAACTCATTTTTATGGACTCAACAAGGAGACTCTTAAGTGAAAGTGGCACTGTTTTTTTAACAGCAAATGCATGGTGAAAGTATAATGGTACTAGTATAATTTGGTACCACTACCTTGAATCATGATAAAATGCTAGTAGCTCTACCCACCATCACTTTTGCAAATGTCAAAACAGTAAAAAAGAAAGAAAAAAAAAATCGGCCTGGTGCGGTGGCTCATGCCTGTAATCTGAGCACTTTGGGAGGCAAAGGCAGGCAGATCACAAGGTCAGGAATTCGAGACCAGCCCAGCCAATATAATGAAACCCCGTCTCTACTAAAAATACAAAAATATTAGCCGGGCATGGTGGCGCATGTCTATAATCCCAGCTACTCAGGAAGCTGAGGCAGGAGAATTGCTTGAACCTGGGAGGCTGAGGTTGCAGTGAGCCGAGATCACACCACTGCACTCCAACCTAGGTGACAGAGTGAGACTCCATCTCAAAAAAAAAAAAAAAACAACTTAATATTATCATCAAAATAATTTTTGACCTCACAGAACCCCAGGAAGTGCCTCAAAGCCACTAAAAATCCAGAAACCATACTTTTAGCACCTTTGATATAAAACAATATTTTCCAAACTCTGGGATCCATATATGAACAGGACAAGATGCTATAGCCAATTCTATACCCAAACAGAGCATCTACGAATTATATCCAATTTTGTCTGCTTATGCTGAATTCCCATCTAAGACTTCATTTGAAGAAATGGTGGACTTTATAGCTCAAATAGTCTAAAAACCATAGACATTCCTTATCAGAGGACTCCTACAAGCTCCATGTGCTTGAATAAAGTTACACAGAGATACCAATACCTTGTCTATCAGATCTCGGTTGACACAGTTGGGCAACTGCTGTAGGAAAGCATCTACTATGAGCTTGAGATGAGATCCAGTGCTGGCTTCCTCATCTTCTTGTTCTAATGTAAAATCAGTTTTTAAATAGGTTAAAAAAGTACAAAGAGAACACAGAATAAAAACATCCAATGATTAATTATTTGGAAAATAGATAATCTAGACCAAGTTTTGTGCCCAGGAAAACATTAGTCATTTTTTAGAATATTATCCTGGAAAGTTTAGGTAACTCTAGAATCATAACATCAAGTCACTAGAGTCTTTCAGGTATCAACTATAAAAAGTCAAACTTTTTGCATTAGGCACAAAAACTTGGTCAGAAAAAGCATGCAGTGTTATGGTAAATGTTATTTGTATCTGCCCGGCATCCCTTCCCCTATGTTCTTCAATTAACAGCACTCCCAATTCTTGCCTTTGAAGCACTAAGCCTCCCTATTCCATGTGATTCTAAGGAGGGTGGCTGGTTTACATAGAGAAAGAATCTGCAGTAAGATAGGGTAAAGCCAACAGAGAGAAAAGCAATATTGACAGAAGGTATCCTTCTAATAAAGAATCTTGGCCAGGTGTGATGGCTCATGCCTATAATGCCAGGGCTTTACGAGGTTGAGGCAGGAGGATCACTTGAGGCCAGTAGTCCAAGACCAGCCTGGGCAACACAGCAAGACCCTATCTCTAAAAAATATAAAATAAAATAAAAATAAAAATAAAATAAGCTGGGTGTGGTGGTGCACATCTACAGTCCCAGCTACTTGGGAGGCTGATGCAGGAGGATGACTTGAGCTTAAGAGTTTGAGGCTGCAGACAATTATGATCATGCCATGGCACTCCAGCCTGGGAAAGAGTGAAACCCTGTCCCAAAAAAATAAAAGAATCCTAGCTAATCAACTCAAAGCTTGATAGGAATTATTTAGGGAATAAACGTAATATTTGTATTACTGAATACAAAACACAACTCAATTATAAAGACAGATAAAATGAATAGATGAACTGATAAGCTAGTCATATTCCTACCCAGTAATCATTTCAGAATAACTTTCAAATACATTAATGTTGTTTGTAAAGATTATGTCATATAATTAAATCAATCAGGAGAATGCTATCAAGTTATCAGAAAAGTATCATTATTCCATCACAGAAGCGGTAGCAAGAAAAATTTATTTTGAGATACTTAGGGCCGGGTGCAGTGGCTCATGCCTGCAATCCCAGCAGTTTGGGAGCCAGGTGGATCACCTGAGGTCAGGAGTTTGAGACAAGCCTGGCCAACATGGTGAAACCCCATCTCTACTAAAAAATACAAAAATTGGCTGCACAAGGTGGCAGGCAGCTGTAATCCCAGCTACTCGGGAGGCTGAGGCAGGAGAATTGCTTGAACCCAGGAGGCAGAAGTTGCAGTGAGCCAAGATTGTACCATCGCACTCCAGCCTGGAGGACAAGAGTGAGACTTCGTCTCAAAAAAAAAAAAAAAAAAAAGATATTTAGAACTAAGTTATTTAAAATTTAGATGGTCATTAAAGCTTGTAGACATATAATACTGGGTATGTAATGTCCTGTTATAAATCGAATTCCAAAAACAGTGATGGACTGAAAACAACAGAAAAACAAGGGATTAAAAAATACAGAATTAAGGAGAAAAGATCTGTATTCTTAGGCAAGAGCTCTGTGTGTAAAAACCAATTAAAAATGAAAGTTGGTAAAATAGTTCTTTACCTTGTTCATCAAGAAGTTTCTTTGTAAGATCTTCAGCTTCATCTCCACCCTCTAATTCTAAGGTGTCATCATTAATTTCTAGATTCTCCAACTCAAGTTCCAAATCATCGGGACTTGATACCTCCTTATTATCCTTAGATTCTTTTGCCTCTGTTGAAAAACAAACAAGTATACCTAAATGCAAAGTCATATTAAAATCCTGCTACACAAAAGTAGATAAAGACTCACAAAATCTGCATCACTTCTTTTAAAACCTGCATGTATAACCGGCAACTGAAGTTAATATATTTAGATTTTATAAAATACATTATGCTTGGCTGGGCATGGTGGCTCACCCCTGTAAT
This sequence comes from Macaca thibetana thibetana, assembly GCF_024542745.1. NCBI lineage: Eukaryota > Metazoa > Chordata > Mammalia > Primates > Cercopithecidae > Macaca > Macaca thibetana. The sequence goes on from NC_065586.1 coordinate 11,919,478, forward strand.
CCCAGCACTTTGGGAGGCCCAGGAGGGAGATCACCTGAGGTCAGGAGTTTGAGACCAGCCTGACCAATATGGTGAAACCCCACCTCTACTAAAAATACAAAAATTAACTCGGCATGGTGGTGCATGCCTGTAATCCCAGCTACTCAGGAAGCTGAGGCAGGAGAATCGCCTGAACCCAGGAGTTGGAGATTGCAGTGAGCCGAGATAACGCCATTGCACTCCAGCCAGAGCAAAAAGAGCGAAACTCTGTCTCAAAAATATATATACATTATGCTCATCGAGAACGAAGGCTATATCTTCTCTGATTATGTATACCATTTGTTAACTGAAGAGATGGACGGATGACTGGATGGAAAGATATATGTGTGGATGAGGACTTACATGGCATGAAAATCTATCTATGCTAAAGGTGGCGGGGGAGAAAGGCTGATTAAAGTGGACTCACATTAAGAAGGGTCTCAAACTCCCAGATGAGGAGTTGAGAGTTTCTCCTTTATGCAAGGGATAACATTTAAAAGGGAACTGATGTGAAAATTAACTTAGCAGCAATATATAAAATCAATTAGAAAGTCAGAAAAGGGTAGATATAGAAAGACCAATTAGGAAAATATCCTTATCATTTCAATGTGAAGGGTTAGAGAAAACCAAAAAATGAAACACAACAAAAGAAAATGACCAGTAATTGGTAAAAGGCAAAACAGGAAGAATAAAAAAGAAAGAGAAACCAAACCTTAGTTGAATAAGAGGGACAAAATGTTAATAACTGAAGTTGAGTGATAGGTAAATGCAAGTTCACTATAACAGCCTTCTTTTGTGTTTGAAAATTTTCGTAAATAAGAAACAAAAGCCAATAAAACCTGAGTTCAAGAATATATACCTAAACTGAAAGTATGGTATTTCTCAGCTTCATCTCTTAAAAGCCTCTAATCTCCTAATTTCTGCATTGAACACAGAAATGTCTTACTGATACTTGATGTCATATCTTATTTGGGAGGATGAAAACTCTAGTATGAATCAGTTTTGCTACCTCTAGATGAAAACAGACTACTACTTTCTCATTCATTCATCTTTTCATTCTACTTTTACTGAATATCTACTATGTGCTAGGTATTGTTCTAGGCACCAGGAATATACCTGTGAGTACAGCAGAGAAAAACTCCTGCCCACATGCAGCATGCATTCACTCCCCAATGTCCCGATGTCTGGCTACTAAAACATCTACTAATCAGCTACATGTTCAAAATGACGCTAAGCTGTCAGACATTCTGAAAAAAGTTTAAAATGTGACCCTTGCTCTCAAAAAACATACAATTTATCTGAGGAAATTAAACTAATATGCATAAGGTAGTCAAATAGGGTATGGTGGGAGAGGGTTCCAAGCAGAAAACAGAACAATGCAGGAAGGCAAGAAGGCAAGAAGATGGGCCCATTTCAGAGACTGAGAAGGATGGCAAATTAAGGATAATAGAGTTGTAATGGCAAACCTGAAACTATGCGGGTCTTAAAGAGACAATGTTAACAATTTTAAATTATATTCTAAGAACATGTAAAGTTATTCAAGGACATCAGGTAGGCAGGAGAGTAAAATTAATGTTTAGGAATGCACAGGCTGAGTGTGGTGGCTCACGCCTGTAATCTTAGCACTTTGGGAAGCCGAGGCAGGTGGATCACTTGAAGTCAGGCGTTCAAGACCAGCCTGACCAACATGGTGAAACCCCGTCTCTACTAAAAATACAAAATTAGCCAGGCGTGGTAGCACACTTCTGTAATCCCAGTTACTTGGGAGGCTAAAGCAGGAGAATCACTTGAACCTGGGAGGTGTAGGCTGCAGTGAGCCGAGATCATACGACTGCACTCCAGCCTGGGCAACAAGAGCAAAAACTCTGCCTCAAAAAAAAAAAAGAATGCACAGAAGGAAACAAAGCAAATACAGGGCAACCAGGTAGGAGGTGTTACAGTAACCCAAGTGAGAGAGGATGGGAGTTAGATTAGAATAGCAGCAGCAAATATAAGACAAACCTGAGAAACACAACGTAACTGGCATTCAGAAACTCCCACTCTATTAATGACCTAAAAGCTCTGACTTCTCTAAAGTCACTCTTCTTCACAAAGAGTTGGTTCTATCTAGCCTAGAAAAGGCAGTACAGGTAACAAGCGTCTAGAGCTAACACCTGCCCTAACAATCTACCTGGGGGAAATGCGTGTCTTAGGACCAAGACCTCACATGAATTCACTACAAGACATTATAAACAAACACTTTCAAATTAACATTAACTTAAAAGTATCAGCATTGTTAAAAGTATGTCAATTATCATCCTTTAATGCTCCATCATTCCATACAATTCTGTCACTCATTTACTCTAATGACTCAATGTTCATATTACAAAACTAGTAGCTTTCTAGTAGCTTTTTTTTTTTTTTTTTACAAATACTATTTTGAAGCTAATTCTTGTAGCACTTAATGTAAATATTTTTTCTCTAGAATTTACCTTTGGTATCATCTTTGTTGGACTCTTTATTCTGACAACTTTTTTCATTGTCTTTAAACAAGATGGCTGGGACAAAAGCCTTCAAATCAATGAGGTTCTCATAAAAATTCCGAGCATCTTCATCTTCCCATATACCACCTTCCAAGTCATATTCTCCAGGTTTACCAGGAGTGAATATATCAATTCCAGGCCCATGTTCTACCATAAAATAAATCACAAGTAATTAACATAACTTGAGGTTATAGCATGATAAACAGGACATTCGTTATTTTTTCAGTTTTATAGCTATTGAATCGTGAGTGTTTCAACTGACAGGAACTTCTTCAATCAACAAGCACATGTGACCATTTTCAACACCAAATCAAAAACTGTGTTTTAAATAAAGCCCTTTAATAAAACAGACTAGAGAACAGCATAAATACTTTTTGCTCTTACACTTGTTTTAAGCAATTAATATGAGATTAAATAGCCATTTGATAAATTAGGTCTACTTTCATGAAACTTAAAGTCAAAAAATAAAATATATAAGTCTGGCCACTCCTACGACATCCGTTTAAAGTCTCACCTCCCCCATGAGTTTTTTTTTTTTTTTTTGGCAACTCATAATCCTCTATACTATTTACATCATACTTATATACCATTTATATCTCCAAAGACAGACCATAAACCTTTAATTAAGAAGCATTCCTCCTTTTGGCATAATCCTTAGCACATGGTAGATTGCCACTGTCAACCTAAAATAATCAAAAAGGTCAGAATCTAGTTTTAAAGAGAGTTTATTCAATTGCAAAGTTTGAGGACAGCCTCCCAGGAAGCAGAGATTCCAAAGAACAGAAGTCAGCGTTCCAAAGTGTAGAAGTTTGAGATTGTTTATATAGAGAAAGTTTAGGTAATTTCAACATCTTTCCACATAAGGCTTAATGCACAGTTACAACTATCTGATTAGTAGAAGTCGTCTTTTTTAGGAAAGATATACACAGGTTATGTAATTCAGTCTCCAAGGCTTAACTTTCCCCTTGCTATAATAAATTTAGAGGGTCCTGAATTTTTTTTTTTTTTAAACAGAGTCTTACTCTGTCGCCCAGGCTGAAGTGCAATGGTCTGATATTGGCTCACCACAACCTCCACCTCCCGGGTTCAAGTAATTCTCCTGCCTCAGCCTCCCAAGTAGCTGGGATTACAAGTGTCCACCACCACACTTGGCTAATTTTTCGTATTTTTAGTAGAGATGGGGTTTCGCCATGTTGGCCAGGCTGGTGTCAAACTCCTGATCTCGGCTGATCCACCCGCCTCGGCCTCCCAAAGTGCTGGGATTACACGCATGAGCCACCACACCCAGACTGTATTTATTTATTTATTTTGAATTGAGACAGGGTCTCACTCTGTTGCCCAGGCTGGAGTGCGGTAACACAATCATAGCTTACTGTAGCCTCAAAATCCTGGGCTCGCACAATCCTCCTGCCTCACCCTCCTGAGTAGCTGGGACTACAGGCATGCGTCATCAAGCCCAGCTAATTTTTCTATTTTCAGTAGAGATGGGGTTTCATTATGTTGCCCAGGCTGGTCTCAAACTCCTAAGTTCAAGGGATCCACCCGCCTCAGCCTCTCAAAGTGCTGGGATTACAGGCATGCGTGACCACGCTCAGCCTTTATTTTCTTTTATGCCATAAATGTCAGTCAATTGATAACTAGAAAAGAAGGGAAGAAAGATGAAGTGTACAGATCTCTTATTAGAGAATGGAAAGTATGTACATATTCACACACATGCAGTACATACAACTACAGATTATAAACTCAGAACACTGAAAGTAACTTCCTACTTTATGATTATGAACTCATTCATGAACGTATCTATTCTCACATACTTCTCTCCAAATGAGAATTATAGAGTGACTATGTAAATTAAAATTAACCCTAAGTTAGATTATCCATTAAATGTGATTTATGAAAATAAGAACACCAAAAACAAAAAAACACTGGCTGCTTGAAACTCCTCACTTTCCTTACAGAACATATATTTAAACACAGACTTATTAGGACACTAAACCAATACACCAAAAAGAAAAACACTGACATATTTACAACTTCTGTTTAATGAAAAGTATAAACAAAAGTAAAAAACAAACTAGAAGACAATATTGACAATATTTAAAGAATACATCCGTAATATATAGCGCATGGTATAATAAATATATTTGGTGTTTGTCACTGGTTCCTGGCAGACCTCCTAAAAATGGAATTTCCTGAGTAAAAGTAATGTATTTTGTTATTCATACTAGCTTATTGACCCTACCTCAGCTGATGCTAATGAGGTGACTTAGGGTGGAGCCTCTGGATAGTCTCAGGATGGAGCCAGTCACCAGAAAGACCAAGTGACTACAGGATTAGAACTTTCAGCCCCACTCTCCCACCCATCTAGGAAGCCGAGAGTCCTCGCCAGACACCAACTTGGCTGGCACCTTGATCTTAGACTTCCCAGACTCCAGAGAGGAGGAGTAAGTTTCTGTTGCTCGTAAGTTGCCCGGTCTAGGATATTTTGTTACAACAGCCTGAAAAGACTAAGACAACTATGTAATATTAATCAGGTGTTAAAAGGAATGAGATGTATCTACAAGAACTGACTCAGAAAGCTCTCAAACATAATTATTGAAACAATAAAGGAAATCATGCAAAACATCTTACCTAAGTTACTGAAGCTAGAGATACCTGATTATACATATTTTGTGGAAAAAAGTAAAGTCTGGACACATTACTATCAAGCTGTTAAGGGTGGTTACCTTGGGGAATGTAATGCATCTGACAGTAAATTTTCACTTTTTAATCTACAATATGCATAAATACTTTGTGTATCTAAAAAATAATGTAAATCAAAAAAATAAATTCAGCTTCTGAGAGGTAAAAATACTACCAAACAAAAGCAATAAAAAAATAGAAAAATCACAGGCACAGGACAAGAGAAAAAGAGAGGAGGGATAGTTGCAATGCATATAAAAAAGAGAAAAGAGAGGAGGGATAGTTGCAATGCATATAAAAAATATAATTTCTGTCGGCCGGGCATGGTGGCTCAGGCCTGTAATCTCAGCATTTTGGGAGGCCGAGACGGGCAGATCACAAGGTCAGGAGATCGAGACCATCCTGGCTACCACGGTGAAACCCTATCTCTACTAAAAATACAAAAAATTAGCCGGCCATGGTGGCAGGCACCTGTAGTCCCAGTTACTCGGGAGGCTGAGGCAGGAGAATGGCGTGAACCCGGGGGGCGGAGCTTGCAGTGAGCTGTGAATGCGCCACTGTACTCCAGCCTGGGCGACAGAGCAAGACTCAGTCTCAAAATAATAATAATAATAATAATAATAATAATAATAATTTCCTTAATATACAAAGTGCTTTTTTTTTTTCTCCCTGAGATGGAGTGTCACTCTGTCACCCAAGCTGGAGTGCAATCTCAGCTCACTGCAACCTCCGCCTCCTGGGTTCAAGCAATTCTCTCACTTCAGCCTCCCGAGTAGCTGGGATTATATGCGCGCTCCACAACACCTGGCTAATTTTTGTATTTTTAGTAAAGATGGGTTTCACCATGTTGGCCAGGCTGGTCTAGAACTCCTGACCTCCAGTGATCCACCCACCTCGGCCTCCCAAAGCGCTTTTATAAATCAATTTTTTAAAAAGATACAAGGGGAAAAAGGGCAGGGGGTGGAGGTATCAAAGATTCAAATAGGAATTTCACAGGAAAAATAATACATTTATAAAACAATCAATAAACTTAAAGATGCTAAAACCTGACTTCAAATTTAAAAATTAAGAACTGCAATGTGGTCAGAGTGTAAAGAAACAGTCATTCTCGGGCCAGGCACAGTGGCTCATGCCTGTAATCCCAGCACTTTGGGAGCCCGAGGTGGATGGATCATGAGGTCAGGAGATTAAGACCATCCTGGCTAACACAGTGAAACCCTGTCTCTACTAAAAATACAAAAAATTAGCCGGGCATGGTAACACACGCCCGTAGTCCCAGCTGCCCAGGAGGCTGAGGCAGGAGAATCACTTGAAGCCGGGAGGCGGAGCTTGCAGTGAGCTGAGATTGCACCACTGTACTCCAGCCTGGGTGACAGAGCAAGACTCTGTCTCAAGAAAAAAAAAAGAAAGAAAGAAACAGTCATTCTCATATACTTAGTGGCATGTAATTTTTTTTTTTTTTAATTTTAAGTTCCAGGATACACGTGCAGAATGTGCAGGTTTGTTACATAGGTATACATATTCCATGGTGGTTTGCTGTACTTATCAATCCATCATCTAGGTTTTAAGCTCTGCATGCATTAGGTATTTGTCCTAATGCTCTCCCTCCCCTTATCCCCCACCTCCCAACAGGCCCCAGTGTGTGTTGTTCCCCTTCCTGTGTCCACATGTTCTCACTGTTCAACTCCCACTTATGAGTGAGAACATGTGGTATTTGGTCTTTTTCCTATGTTAGTCTGCTGAGAACGAGGGCTTCCAGCTTCATCCATGTCCCTGCAAAGGACATGAACTCACTCTTTTTTATGGCTGCATAGTATTCCATGGTGTATATGTACCGCATTTTCTCTACCTAGTCTATTATTGATGGGCATTTGGGTTGCTGTAAATTTCTGTAATAGAAAATATGGCATGTTATACACATACATACATATATATATATATATATATACACACACATATATATATATATATACACACACACATATTTTTTTTTTTTGAGGCGGAGTCTCACTCTGTCTCCCAGGCTGGAGTGCAGTGGCACGATCTCTGCTCACTGCAAGCTCCGCTGCCTCCCGGGTTCACGCCATTCTCCTGCCTCAGCCTCCCTAGAAGCTGGGACTACAGGTGCCCGCCACCACGCCTGGCTAATTTTTTTGTATTTTTGGGGTTTCACCGCGTTAGCCAGGATGGTCTCGATCTCCTGACCTCGTGATCCGCCCGCCTCGGCCTCCCAAAGTGCTGGGATTACAGGTGTGAGCCATCGCGCCCGGCCAAATATGGCATTATATATTGAAACTTAAAATGCATATATCCTTTTAGTCCAAGAATTCTACTTCTAGGAATGTATCCTGTAAACACTAGCATATATACAGAAAGAAGCAGGTTCAGAGATTTTGTTACAGCACTGACAATAATAGCTAAAAGCCAGAAATACTAAGTGTTAATCAACAGAGGACAAGTAAACTACAGCACAACCATACAACAGGATACTACTATGTAGCAATTAAAAAGAATTAGATGGCACTAATGTATTAAAATGAAAAAAAATCTAAGACATATGATTAACTGGAAAAAGTGGCTGTAGAATAAAGGATATTCTGATCACTGGACAATGTAAGCCTCTTCCGGACAAGATGAAGTACTGTATCAGTGACCCAAAATAACTAAAGATGCAAGCAAACAATATTAAAACAATGATTTTCAAACACTGGACATCAGGCAGTATAGGAAAATAATCCCTGATAAAGAGCAGACAAAAACTCAGCTCTACAACTGCCCCAGCTTACTTCATAAAGAGATTTTGTTCAGGCTATGGCCAAGTAAGAGAGAAGCCAGGCAGTCTCCCTGAGTTTGAGGATGAGAGCTGAGAGTCTGGTAATACTCTACCCAAGGCAGGTCGAGCTCCCAGGACACAGTACCAGAGAGGAGAAACCAGCACAAAGATAGACTTCAAAAGATTTGCAGTCTCCTTGAACATTCAGCTGAGTACTGATCAGCTCCTATGTATAAGGAAACAAAGTGTTCACCTGAGTACTGATCAGCCTCTATATGTGAGGAAACTAAGTGAGACTGGGAAAATAACTACTGAAAAGAATTAAGACTCATAGAGAGGCTCATGGGACCAGGAATAGTCTGTATACCCACCAGGCTGACTGAAGAATCTTCTAAGACTCTACTTTATCAGACAGAGTCCAGAAAGGTACTGCCTCAGTATTAGGAAAAATAAGCCCTAGATTAAAGGCTGCTCTGACACCTCCTAACAAAGCATCCTTTCAAAGATGAAACTATTTCCAAGTAACTTAACTGCACCCCAGGATGAAGCTTAATGATATTTATAAGAACACAAAAATACCCAGGACACATCCAATAAAACATTAGCAGGCATGAAGAAAATATGACAAGATATAGAAGAAAAAGAAAATATGACAAGATATACAAGAAAAAGAAAATATGACAAGATATAGAAGAAAAAGAAAATATGACAAGATATAGAGATAACAAACGACTTCTCTAAATGGAATTAAATTATTGGACACCGTAGAAGAAAAGATGAGTGAACTTGAAGACAACAATAGAATAGAAACTATCCAATAATAATAGAAACTAACCAAAAGGAAAGGCAGGGAAAAATAATGAAGAACAAAAAGGACAGGACATTAATGAGCTGTGGGACAACTTTGAACAACCTAAAATACCTGTAATTGAGTCCCTATAGGAGAGGTGACAAAGGAGGAAAGAGAAAACACAATTGAAAATAAAGGTCAAGGTTTTCCTAATTTGATGATAACTATACACCCACAGATCCAGGAAGTTCGAGGAACCCCAAGTACAAGAAATGAAGAAAACCATACCAAGCCACACCATAACTAAGCTGCTTGAAATCAGCGATAATGAAAAAATTTTAAAGCAATGAGAGAAAAAATATATAAATTACATAAATAAGAACAAAGGTAAGAAAGGTAAGAGCACTCTTGATGGAACAATGCAAGCTAGAAGACAGAGGAGTAACATCTTTAAAGTACTGAGAGAAAAAAAGCTCTTGCCCTTAAGTTCTATGTCTGAAAAAAAATTTTTTTTTAAGATACAGAGTCTCATTCTGTCACCCAGGTTGAATACCTGGGCTCATGCAATCCTCCCACCTCAGCCTTCCAAGTAGCTAGGACTACAGGCTGTGCCACATGACTAGCTAAATTTGTTTTATTTTTTAAAAATTTTTTGTAGAGACAGGGTCTCACTATGTTGCCCTGACTAGTCTCAAACTCACCTCAAACAATCCTCCTGCCTTGGCCTCCCAAAGCCCTGGTATTACAGGCATAAGCCACCATGCCTAGACAAAAAGATCTTTTAAAAACAATGACAGGGCTGGGCACAGTGGCTCAAGCCTGTAATCCCAGCACTTTGGGAGGCTGAGGCAGGCAGATCGCTTGAGCTCAAAAGTTCGAGACCAGCCTGACCAACATGGTGAAACCCCATCTCTACTAAAAAGGCAAAAATCAGCCGGGCTTGGTGGCGCATACCTGTAGTCCCAGTTATTTCTTGGGAGGCTGAGGCACAAGAATTGCTTGAACCTGGGACGCAGAGGTTGCAGTAAGCCAAGACTGCACCATCGCATTCCAGCCTGGGTGATGGAGTGACACTCTGTCTCCAAAAATAAAAATAAAAACAATGACAGAATTTTCTCAAGGTCTATTAATTCTGGAAGATGTCTAAAAATACATTTAAAGTCATGACAGAGGGCGATGGCTCACGCCTGTAATTCCAACGCTTTGGGAGGTCGAAACGGTTGGATCACCTGAGGTTGGGAGTTTGAAACCAGCCTGATCAACATGGAGAAACCCTATCTCTACTAAAAATACAAAATTAGCTGGGTGTGGTAGCACACGCCTGTAATCCCAGCTACTCAGGAGGCTGAGGCAGGAGAATTGCTTGAATCTGGCAGGCAGAGGTTGCAGTGAGCCGAGATCGCGCCATTGCACTCCAGTCTGGGCAACAAGAGCGAAACTCTGTCTCAAAAATAATAATAATAATAATAATACATTTAAAGTCATTTAAAATGAAAAGAAAAATTAGCTTAAATTTCAGTATGACAATTAGAGGAAAATGGTAAAGAAACCAACTAAATTAATCCCCAAGTATGCTAATTATTATTATTTTTTTTTTTTGAGACGGAGTCTCACCCAGGCTGGAGTGCAATGGTGCGATCTCAGCAATCTGCAACCTCCACCTCCCGGGTTCAAGCGATTCTCCTGCCTCAGCCTCCTGAGTAGCTGGGATTACAGGCACACACCACAATGCCCAGCTAACTTTTGTCTCTTTAGTAGAGAGGGGGTTTCACCACGTTGGCCAGGCTAGTCTCGAACTCCTGACCTTGTGATCCGCCCGCCTTGGCCTCCCAAAGTGCTGGGATTAGAGGCGTGAGCCACTGTGCCCGGCCATATGCTAAATATTATACAGAGATTTTGGTTCTAAAATATCATAACAAATATACTGAGAAAGTTCTGAGAAACAAGCCAGGGTCAACCAAAACACAAATTCTATGATGAAACTTTTTTAAAACATTTAAAAAGTTTGGCCAGGTGCGGTGGCTCACGCCTGTAATCCCAGCACTTTGGGAGGCCGAGGCGGGCGGATCACGAGGTCAGGAGATGGAGATCATCCTGGCGAACACGGTGAAACCCCGTTTCCACTAAAAACACAAAAAATTAGGTAGGCATGGTGGCGGGCACCTGTAGTCCCAGCTATTCGGGAGGCTGAGGCAGAAGAATGGTGTGAACCCAGGAGGCAGAGTTTGCAGTGAGCGGAGACAGCACCACTGCACTCCAGCCTGGGCAACAGAGCGAGACTCCAACTAAAAAAAAGAAAAAAAAATTTAAAAAGTTTGATTGAGACTGAGCTTTTGAGATACTGAATAGGAGGCTGGGTGCAGTGGCTCACACCTATAATCTCAGCACTTTGGGAGGCCAAGGCAGGAGGATTGCTTGAGCTAAGGAGTTTGAGACCAGCCTGAGAAACATGGTAAAACCTTGTCTCTAATTAGCCAGACATGGTGGTGCACACCTGTCGTCCCAGCTACTTGGGAGACTGAGGCAGGAGAATCATTTGAGCCCAAGAGGCAGAGGCTGCAGTGAGCTGAGACTGTGCCATTGCATTCCAGCCTGAGCAACAGAGCAAGGCTCTGTCTCAAAGAAAAAAAAGTGTAAGAATTATGTACATTATTATATATAAATATAATAAATGCATTCACAGTATACAACAGGTATTTCTTACTGAGAATATTAAATATAAATTTTTCTTTAATTACAAAAGGAAATTTTACAAATACTTCACCCTTAAAATTTCTTTTTTTTTGAGACAGGGTCTCACTTTGTCATCCAGGCTGGAGTGCAGTGGTTCACTTCTGCCCCCCAGGTTCATGCGATTCTCCTGCCTTAGCTTCCTGAGTAGCTGGGACTACAGGCATGTGCCACCACACCCAGCTAATTTTTGTATTTTTAGTAGAGACGGAGTTTCAGTGTTGGTCAGGCTGGTCTTGAACTCCTGACCTCGTGATCCTCCTGCCTCGGCCTCCCAAAGTGCTGGGATTATAGGAATGAGCCACTGAGACTGGCCACCCTTAAGATTTCTAAGTAAACAGAATTGCCAGGAAATTCAGATACCTATCTATTACATAAGAATCTGAATGAACTCATCATATTGTCATATGAGTTAATTATTATTTTCTATGTCCAGAGACTCTTCCATTCAGGGATCATTTCAAATAGCTTTTCAAGGTTGTCAATAGGTTTTAACACCATTTCTTTATTTAAAAATTTCTTTAAAAAACAGAGATAGGGTCTCACTATGTTGCCCAGGCTGCTGTCAAAACTCCTGGTCTCAAGCGATCCTCTTACCTTGGATTCCCAAAGTGTTGAGGTTACAGGCATGAGCCACCATGCCTGGCCCATTTTTAAAATGTTGAAGCCATTTTAAAAATTTAAATTCACAATACTGCACATCTGACAAGCCTAAAGGTAAGTGACAGTGCTTATAGAAAACACAATGTTTGTTTTTAAGGATATCTTACCTTCTGGTGTTGGTTTGTCTTGAGGAAGATCTGGCATATTTTCATCCAAAAGGTCTGCTAAGGATTGAGAATTTGCCAGCAACTTCTGGTAAGACATAGCAAATTCCTCATACTGTTTATGTCTATCTTCACTGAGCTCCCCTTTAGAATGTAGAATGCGCCTATAAACAAATGAAATCATCTGACAGTCTTATCAAAACAGATGTGATCACAAATTATTACATATGGGAAACATGCCATAATTTGATTTTCTCATACAAATTTAGTATAATTTTCATTTTTATTTAACATTTGAATCTAATATTTTCAAAATGTATCTGAAATGTATAATCAAATTTACCTGAACATTTAAATTTTAACACTAGTTCCTCAAAGAATATGAAGCATGCTTGCTGAAATACCACAATATTTAACAATACACATCTAAATAATTTTAAATTATTCAGTATTTTATTACAGTCACACTCTTCTCAGATAAAGTTAACCAAAACTAACACAACTACACAAGCCAATTTTCAAAAGCAACAGGTTATAGAAAGAATCAATTATTCTTAAACCTCCATGATTTGAATCAGAAATATCATATTTAACAACATATCACAAAATAATAAAAAATTATTTGGCTTTTTATTACTGTCATACTTCCCTCAGACATACAGAGCTAACCAAAAATATTTAACACAACTACACAACTCAGTTTTCAAAACCAACAGATTTTGAACAGGTTCAAAAACAACAGAATCAGTTATCCTTAAACTTCCATAATTATTTGAATCAAGGTTACCTTTTGAAAAAGCCCACAATCTTCCCCACAGCCAATTCTCAATCTACTGTGCAAGTACTGGTTATTTATCTGGGTAACGGAGAAGTCCACTTACTCAGGCCAGCCCATATCAAGGAACTAAGGACATAACCACTCTTCCACTTTGCAAGAATACACCAATAAGCCCATAACTACAAATGCAAAACTACTGAAAACACCAAAATGTATAGAGTAAAAGTCTTATTATATTCGCGTAAATCATTGAGACTTATACAGCTGGATCCAATTTTTTACATACAAAATATCCATGTGATACTATAATATTCAAAATTTATAAACCATAATGCAAATACAATGTTTCAAAAAGTCAATTATAAAGTTATTTTTACAAGTAATACTTAGAAGTTTTTTATTTCTTGTTATTTGAGTTTTCTTCTGAACAGTGAAGAAAACAAGGTTTTCTATAATGCCATCTTCCATCTTCTAAAAGTTACAGAGAAAAAGGCAGAAAAATTATGCCTATATTTATTCTTCCCAGATTATTTGAAATAATGTCAAAACTTCCCCATTTTGCCCTATTTCTACTCACATAAACTTTTGTTTAAATACTATAACAGGCCGGGCGCGGTGGCTCAAGCCTGTAATCCCAGCACTTTGGGAGGCCGAGACGGGCGGATCACGAGGTCAGGAGATCGAGACCATCCTGGCTAACACGGTGAAACCCCGTCTCTACTAAGAAATACAAAAAATAGCCGGGCGAGGTGGCAGCGCCTGTAGTCCCAGCTACTCGGGAGGCTGAGGCCGGAGAATGGCGTGAACCCGGGAAGCGGAGCTTGCAGTGAGCTGAGATCCGGCCACTGCACTCCAGCCTGGGCTACAGAGCGAGACTCCGTCTCAAAAAAAAAAAAAAAAAAATAAATAAATAAATAAATAAATACTATAACAATTCAGTCTGGCATGGTGACTCACACCTATAATCCCAGTACTCTGGGAGGACGAGGCAGGTGGCTCACCTGAGGTCAGGAGTTTGAGACCAGCCTGGTCAACGTGGTAAAACCTCGTCTCTACTAAAAATACAAAAATTAGCCAGGTGCAGTGACGTGCGCCTGTAATCCCAGTTACTCAGGAGGCTGAGGCAGGAGAATCGCTTGAACCCAGGAGGCGGAGGTTGCAGTGAGCCGAGATCGTGCCATTGCAATCCAGCCTGGGTGACAGAGCAAGACTCCTGTCTCATAAACAAATAAATACTATAACAATTCAAGTAACAACATTTTCAATTTTCCAAATATTAGTTCCCATTACAAGTGCATCAGTGCATAGATTCATGAAATCCAGTTATTTCCTCTTTTCAAATCTGGCCTATTGGGGTCTAAAATGAGAAATTTCATTTTCTTATGATTTAAATATACATTAGATATCATTCTACCAACACATTAGTAAAACGTTAAAATAGTTTAACCATAATAATCTAGGCTAAAAAGTGCTTCTCTAAAAATATTGTCATTAGAGAGCATTTTTCCCTCTTCAAACATTTGTTTCAGACTACTGTTACAAACACAAAACTTTTTCAGTAATTTTGTGAATGAATTTTAAAAATTAAAACAAAAACCCATAGCATTTTAACATATTCATACCTATGAAAGACAGCATTAGCACTCTGAATGAGCTTGTTAAAACTTTTAATCAGAAGTTCTAATAGAACTCATTATGGAAGTTAAAAGTCATTAAAAAAAAATTTTTTTTCCATTTACTTTTATTTTTTGTAGAGATAGGAATCTGACTATGTTGGCCAAGCTGGTCTGGAACACCTGGCCTCTAGCAATCCTCCCACCTCAAACTCCCAAAATGTTGGGATTACAGGTGTGAGCCACCACACTCGGCCGAAATTAAGTAAGTTAGTCAAATAAGTAATGCTCAGAAGTAGGTTACTTAAGCTGGGCACGGTGGCTCACGCTTGTAATCCCAGAACTTTGGAAGGCCAAGGTGGGTGGGATCACAGGGTCAGCAGTTTGAGACCATCCTGGCCAATATGGTGAAACACTGTCTCTACTAAAAATTAAAAAATTAGCCGGGCGCGGTGGCAGGCGCCTGTAATCCCAGCTACTTGGGAGACTGAGGCAGAAGAATCACTTCAACCCGGGAGGCAGAGGTTGCAGTGAGCCAAGATTGCACCATTGCACTCCAGCCTGGGCAACAGAGCGAGACTCTGTCTTTAAAAAAAAAAAAAAAAAAAAAGAAAAGAAGCAAGTTACTTAAAAATATCTGCAATGTAGGACTGGGCATGGTGGCTCATGCCTATAATCCCAGCACTTTGGGAGGCTGAGGCAGGTGGATCACCTGAGGTGAGGAGTTCAAGATCAGCCTGGTCAACATGGTGAAATCTCGTCTCTACAAAAACATAAAAATTAGCCGGGCACGACAGTGGGTGCCTGTAATCCTAGCTCCTTGGGAGGCTGAGGCAGGAGAATCATTCGAACCCGGGAGGCAGAGGTTGCAGTGAGCTGAGATTGCACCATTGCACTCCAGCCTGGGCAACAGAGCGAGACTCCATCTCAAAAATAAAAATAAAAAAAAATCTGCAATGTTATTAAGAAAAATGTTAACAGGTAAAAATTGAAGAGTTTATTCCATGGTACTTTAGTTGGAAAAAAAATTAAAAAACAAAAACTGAAGAGTTTATTCTGAAGCAAATTATATTAAAGGGATAATAATGGTTCTAACAGATTTCAAAACCCCTAATGACAATTACTATGTAACATTATTTCATACTTGAAATTGGAAAATATATCTCAGAATAACATAACCCAAAACTTTATTTCTCTTAACAAGTTCTGACATTCTGGTCATCCAAGGAACAAACATCCAGTCCACTGAGATACATAATTACACTAAGGATTTCTAATACATAAGCAGTAGCAAGGTGATGACTACCTTAGGACAACAAAAATGAACAGTACTTTTCCTCACTTTCACGTGGGGATTTGCCTGTGACTGTGCGCTGGCTCCATTAAAAGTGATTTCATTCTATGATGGTTCCCTGAGTCTGCATTCCAGTTCCTCTCCAGTCCTGCTGGAAGCAAACTAAAACTATAAAGCTTCACTGATACTCCTTACCCTCCCCTTAATTCCATGATCAAATGCATTAATAGCACTAACTTACCTAACTAATGAGTAGGTACTTAAGTTACTATTCAGTGAAAATCATCCTCAAGGAAAGTTTAGATTTGGGGTTTTGTTTGTCTGTTTTATAGCTCCATAAGCCTTTTACTCCCATTTTTTTTTTTATTATTATTATACTTTAAGTTCTGGGATACATGTGCCAAACGTGCAGGTTTGTTACATAGGTATACACGTGCCATGGTGGTTTGCTGCACCCATCAACCTGTCATCTACATTAGGTATTTCTCCTAATGTTATCCCTCCCCTATCCCCCCAGCCCCCAGTTTTTTTTCTTTTGTTTTGTTTTGTTTTTAATATCTTACACCGAGCACTTGGTTACCAGGACAGAATACCAATTAATACAGTTATGACTTCTGTTATATATAAAACTGACAGATGTAGCCATATATCCTTTCCTTGACATCTAAGTAATACACATTTACTGAACTGACTAAATCCACAGCATGCAGTAAGATGATACACAGATGAAGCAGAGAAATAACTCATTATAGTGCCTGAACATTTAAAGCCCCAAGGATTGGCCAGGCACAGTGGTTAACACCTGTAATCCTAGCACTTTGGGAGGCCAAGGAGGGCGGATTGCTTAAGTTCACAAGTCCGAGACCAACCTGGGCAGCACGGTGAAACTCCATCTCTACAAAAAACACAAAAATTGGCCAGGCACTGTGGCTCACACCTGTAATCCCAGCACTTTGGGAGGCTGAGGCGGGTGGACCACAAGGTCGGGAGTTCAAGATCAGCCTGACCAACATGGTGAAACTCCATCTCTGCTAAAGATACAAAAATTAGCCAGGTATGGTGGCATGCACCTGTAATCCTGGCTACTCAGGAGGCTGAGGCAGGAGAATCACTTGAACCCGGGAGGCGAAGGTTGCAGTGAGCCAAGATCACACCACTGCACTCTAGCCTAGGAGACAGAGCAAGACTCCATCTCAAAAACAAAAAAAAACAAAATCAGTTGGATGCGGTGGTGGGCACCTATAGTCCTAGCTACTCAGGAGGCTGAGGTGGGAGGATCACCTGAACCCAGGAGGTCGAGGCTGCAGTAAGCTGCAACTATGCCTGCGCTGCAGCCTGGGTGACAGAGTGAGACCCTGCCTCAAAAAATAAATAAATAAACCCAAGGATCATTTAGAAATTCTAATGAAATTAAACATGTTTAAATGTAAGCTAAAAATGTCAGGGTATTTTTTGTAACTTTATGAAACTCATAGGAAAAGGTTTTCAGTTTGTTTTTGAAAACCCATGTGAGGGAACTAAATATTACGGAGTCTCGCTCTGTCGCCCAGGCTGGAGTGCAGTGGCGCGATCACTGCAAGCTCCGCCTCCCGGGTTCCCGCCACTCCTGCCTCAGCCTCCCGAGTAGCTGGGACTACAGGCGCCCACAACCGCGCCCGGCTAATTTTTTTGTATTTTTAGTAGAGACTGGTCTCGATCTCCTGACCTTGTGATCCGCCCGCCTCGGCCTCAAAGTGCTGGGATTACAGGCGTGAAAGGGAACTAAATATTACACAACACATCTGACCAACAAGTATCTCTGCTTTCTATCAGTTATCAAAAAATATGACCAAAATTTCTCATGTGAATTCCATGAGAATGTATCACAGAAAATATAACCAAAATCAAGCTGAAAACATGATTTCATCATATATTTTAATTACTGCCTTTTTAGAAATACATCAATTACATAAAGCTGAATTTAAGCCATTCTTCTGAGAATGTCATAAAGTAGAGGTTAGCAAACTTTTTCTGTAAAGGGGCAAACAATGTGTATTTCAGTCTGCAGACCATTTGGTCTTTGCTGAAACTACTCAATTCTGCTAACGTAACACAAAAGCAGCCACAGATAATATGTAAACAAATGAGGGTGACTATAATAAAATTTTATTTATGAACACTGAAATTTGAACTTGAAATCATTTTCATGCTTCCCAAAACATTCTACTTTTGACTATTTTTCAACCATTTAAAAAAGTAAAAACCATTCTTAGGTGACAGGCTGTAGAAAAACCAGTCATAGGCTTAATCTGGCCCACAAGCCATAGTTTGCCATCCCTGTCACACTACTACATGTCTTATAAATTAGTGCATTCCCTCCTGCAATATCATTGCACACTAGAGAGGTACTTGTCCCCTTTTACAGATGTAAACAGTAAGTAATGAGAACAAAATCAATGCCAACTCTTACGCTTTGTTATAAAAATACAAAAAAAAATTGCCCTCCTTTCTGCAACATACATGAGACATCACTGTCCAGAAGAATCTCTAAGGTACATCAGTCCTTGATTTTACGGAGTATTTTTTTTTGTTTATTTTATTTTGTTTTGGTTTTGAGAGGGATTCTTGCTCTGTTGCTCAGGCTGAAGTGCAGTGGCGCAATCTCGGCTCACTGCAACCTCCACCTCCTAGGTTCAAGCAATTCTCCCTGCCTCAGCCTCTCACATAACTGGAATTACAGGAGCCTACCACCACATCCAGCTAATTTCTAAATTTTCAGTAGAGTCGGGGTTTTGCCATGCTGGCCAGGCTGGCCTCAAACTCCCGACCTCAGGTGATCTGCCCACCTCAGCCTCCCAAAGTGCTGGGATTACAGGCATGAGCCACCGCACCCAGTTGAATGTTTTTTGTATTACTAATTTAATATTATAAAACCAACCAAAAAAACCAGTCAATTTTTGAGTCAAGCATTATACATCATAAATGAGAAAATTCATTAATGCCTAAAAAATTATAATATTAAGAGAACTTTTTTCTTTTCCATTTTTTTTGACTTTTTTAATATTTCCTTCATTTTATTACTTAATTTTTGTTTTGTATTATCCTAAAAAATAAATTTTATTTTTACTTATTTTTATTTTTTTGAGACAGAGTTTCGCTCTGTCACCCAGGCTACAGTGCAATGGCACAATCTCGGCTCACTGCAACCTCCGCCTCCCGGGTTCAAGCCATTCTCCTGCCTCAGCCTCCTGAGTAGCTGGGATTACAGGCATGCGCCACTACGCCGGCTAATTTTGTATTTTTAGTAGAGACGGGGTTTCTCCATGTTGGTCAGGCTGGTCTCGAACTCCCGACCTCAGGTGAGCTACTAAAGTTTAAGAAGTTTAACATAAAAATTTATAAAATCATAAAAAGACAGAAAGAGAAATTCTCATTCAAATGTCTTTCAGAAAGGTCAGGCAGGCAATCTATTAATAAAAGCTAGCTAACATTTACTAAACACTTACAATGTGCCAGACACTGTTATTAAGTGCTTTTACACATATGAATTCACTACATGATTCACATTTACCTCAGAGTTACAGAACTATTGTTATGCCCATTTTACAGATGGGAAAACTGAAGCAGGGATGCTAGGTAACTTGCCCAAGATTGCAGAATGTGCAAATGACAGTGCTCTAGCTCGAGTCCACGCTCTGAAATACTGGACTATGTTGCCTTTCAAATTATAATTATCCACTTTGTACATTCTAGCGAAGTTCAAATGTTTCTCAAACACATTCATGAAGACAAGCCTTCACCACAGAACAGCTTATTCTATTTCCTTTTCTGGGTCCCTCTCTCCTTTGGATTTGACTTGGTAAATATTGAGTGGCTAACATGTATACTATACACTTCAAAAACAAGTGCTAAATGTAAATATGGATAGATATTATGTAATTGTGAAAAGTACAGTACGAAGAGGAAGAAAATAACCTGACTCTGTCACTCACTTTCCATGTTATATTGGGCAAGCCCTTTAATCCCTTTGTTTTACCATCTTCAAAATATAGGCATTTATACAATATAGGTACTGTTAGGATCAATTAAGATCATATAGGCCAGGTGTGGTGGCTCACGCCTGTAATCTCAGCACTTTGGGAGGCCAAGGCAGGAGGATCACTTGAGCCCAAGATATCAAGACCAGCCTGGCCAACATAATGAGACCAAGTCTCTACAAAAAAAATGTTTTTTAATTAGCCAGGGGTGGTGGTGCATACCTGTGGTCTCAGCTACTTGGGAGACTGAGGTGGGAGATATCAAGGCTGCAGTGAGCGATGACTGCGCCATGATGCTCCAGCCTGGATGACAAAGCAAGACCCTGTCTCAAAAAAAAAAGGATCATATATGTGATTCATTATGTTAATGTAAAATGGTATTTTCATGAGAAAAAAAGTGCCAAAGCCTAATAAAGGAAAGGCAAGAACTTCAATGCCAAATTCTATTAATCATTAGCCAAATTAAAAAGGAAAATAGTCTTGACAAGAATACAGAACATTCATTTTAACTTTGACCTTGTGCAATCATACAAAATTAAATATAACACATGGACAAAATCTCTAAAAGAATGATCATGAAGAAGACCCCAGAAAAACTTCTGGGTTTTATATCTCCTCCAGCATTCTGTCAAATTTTAATAAAAATTGGCTTAGAATTATCTTAGATTTTCTTGGCTGGACGCGGTGGCTCACGTCTGTAATCCCAGCACTTTGGGAGGCCAAGGCGGGTAGATCACTTGAGGTGAGGAGACCAGGCTGGCCAACATGGTGAAACTCTGTCTCTGCTAAAAATATAAAAATTAGTCGAGTGTGGTGGCAGCTGCATGTAATCCCAGCTACTCAGGAGGCTGAAGCAGGAGAATCGCTTGAAACCCAGGAGGTGCAGGTTGCAGTGAGCCAGGATCGTGCCACTGCACTCCAGCCTAGGTGACAGAGTGAGACTCCGGCACAGAGGCTCACGCCTGTAATCCTACCACTTTGGGAGGCCGAGGCGGGCAGACTGCGTGAGCTCGGGACTTCGAGACCAGCCTGGGCAACATGGTGAAACCCTGTTTCTACTAAAACACAAAAAATTAGCCAGGCATGGCAGCATATGCCTGTAGTCCCAGCTACTTGGGAGGCTGAGGCAGGAGAATTGCTTCAACCTGTGAGGCAGAGGTTGCAGTGAGCTGAGATCGTGCCATTGCACTCCACCCTGCAGACAGAGGGAGACTCCGTCTCAAAAAAAAAAATTATCTTAGATTTTCTTTTGGTTTCATTTTAGAATTAATTTATTTATGGATGTCTCATAATCTTGTAAAAAGACTCGAACATAGCAAAGCAAAACTGTACCCATTAAAATGGGTACTACTACTACAGCACAGTCATTTAAACACCATTAGAATATCTAGGAGACAATTTTAGAGCTCTTAGAACATTACAGCTATAACATTAAGTCTAAAGTACAGAGAAGTAACATCTTAATTGTGCTTAAATACTACCAATTAATTAAACAACCTACCTGTGAAGCAAGGTACAACTCACCTGGAAGGAAAGTGAAAGTAAAAGCAGTCCCATTTCATTATTTGCTGATGTGTTTTTAAGTTTCAGTATCAGTCAATAATGCCTCGAGAATTATCATTCATAAAAGAAACCTCTGACTTTTTTTTTTAACAATGGGCAGAGGAAAAAGTCTGCATTCTACTTAAATGCTTTTTCCTGAACTTTGTCAACTCACTGCTGTCAGACTAAGCCTGCAATCATGAAGGTACTAAGTCATGGGTGCTGAAGAGAAACTTGTAACCACTTCCATCAATTAGAGAGAAAAAAAGGAATAAAGATACATCAAGATTACTCAAACAAGAATTCTGGCCTACTACCTGAATTCATGATTTCACTATACTGAAAGAAACAAACAAACAAAAAAAATTAGCTGGGCGCGGTGGCGGACGCCTGTAGTCCCAGCTACTCAGGAGGCTGAGGCAGGAGAATGGCATGACCCCGGGAGGCGGAGCTTGCAGTGAGCCGAGATTGCACCACTGCACTCCAGCCTGGGGAACACAGCGAGACTCCGTCTCAAAAAAAAAAAAGAAACAAATTCTGTAACATAACTGAGTTATAGCCAATAAAAATTAAATCACTTCTTCATCCAATTAAATGTCCAAAATATACTAACAGGACCTCTACAATATTTCAAAGTACAAAGCATTTCAAAGCATATAAAGAGCACTTAACATTTTAACAGGCAAAAGTCACCAAGAAAGTAAAGCTATTAACTCCAAATAGGCAACTACTACTGAATGATATTTTTAAATTTCTTTTTTTTTTTTTTTTTTGAGACGGAGTCTCGCTCTGTCGCCCAGGCTGGAGTGCAGTGGCCTGATCTCAGCTCACTGCAAGCTCCGCCTCCCGGGTTCACGCCATTCTCCTGCCTCAGCCTCCCGAGTAGCTTGGGACTACAGGCACCCGCCACCTCGCCCGGCTAGTTTTTTGTAGTTTTAGTAGAGACGGGGTTTCACTGTGTTCACCAGGATGGTCTCGATCTCCTGACCTCGTGATCCACCCGTCTCGGCCTCCCAAAGTGCTGGGATTACAGGCTTGAGCCACCGCGCCCGGCCGATATTTTTAAATTTCTAATAATTGTAACTCACCAGGTCAATCACTTAACCAAAATGTATAATAAAAAATAATATTCAGCTGGGTGTGGTGGATCACGCGTGTAATCCCAGCACTTTGGGAGGCCGAGGCGGGCAGATCACGAGGTCAAGAGATGGAGACCATCCTGGCCAACATGGTGAAAACCCGTCTCTACTAAAAACAAACAAACAAAAAATACAAAATTAAAATTAGCTGGGCGTGGTGGCGCATGCCTGTAATCCCAGTTACTCGGGAGGCTGAGGCAAGAGAATCAGTTGAACCCGGGAGGTGGAGGCTGTGGTGAGCTGACACCACACCATTGCACTCCAGCCTGGGCAACAGAGTGACACTCTATCTCAAAAAAAAAAAAAAAAAAAAAAAGATATTGGCCAGGCAGAGGCTCATGCCTGTAATCCCAGCACTGTGGGAGGCCCAGGCAGGCGGGTAGCTTGAGCTCAGGAGTTTGGGACCATCCTGGGCAACATGGAGAAATCTCGTCTCCACCAAAAATACAAAAAATTAGCCAAGTGTGGTGGCGCGTGCCTATGGTCCAGCTACTCAGGAGGAGGACTGCTTGAGCCGTGAGGTGGAGGTTGCAGTGAGCACTTCAGCCTGCCACTGCACTCCAGCCTGGGTGACAGAGTGAGACCTTGTCTCAAAAAAAAACAAAATAAAATAATAAAAGATATTGAATAAAAGGTTTAAAGAAATTTAACTACAGGCCGGGCGCGGTGGCTCAAGCCTGTAATCCCAGCACTTTGGGAGGCCGAGACGGGCGGATCACGAGGTCAGGAGATCGAGACCATCCTGGCTAACACGGTGAAACCCCGTCTCTACTAAAAAATACAAAAAACTAGCCAGGCGCGGTGGCGGGCGCCTGTAGTCCCAACTACTCGGGAGGCTGAGGCAGGAGAATGGTGTGAACCCGGGAGGCGGAGCTTGCAGTGAGCTGAGATCCGGCCACTGCATTCCAGCCTGGGCGGCAGAGCGAGACTCCGTCTCAAAAAAAAAAAAAAAGAAATTTAACTACATAGGAATCTTAAATATCAGCTAGCTTAGTTTTCTTGCTTTACCACACTTCAGGGAAACCTTACTGGAAGAACGATTGCCCATTATTTAGTCCTATGATAAAGAAAAACCTCAAAATACCTACTGGGTGAGAGGTGCAGTGGCTCACACTTGTAAACCCACAAGTTTGGGAGGCCATGGCAGGAGAACT
This sequence comes from Macaca thibetana thibetana, assembly GCF_024542745.1. NCBI lineage: Eukaryota > Metazoa > Chordata > Mammalia > Primates > Cercopithecidae > Macaca > Macaca thibetana. Next base: position 11,943,296 of record NC_065586.1, read on the forward strand.
GCTTGAACCCAGGAGTTCAAGGCCAGCCTGGACAACAGTGTGAGACCATATCTCTATGTTTACAAAAATTATTTTAAAGGTTGGGGTAGGGGGCAGGCACGGTGGCTTACGCCTATAATCCTAACACTTTGGGAGGCCAAGGCAGGTGGATCATCTGAGGTCAGGAGTTCGAGACCAGCCTGGGCAACATGGCAAAACCCCGTCTCTACTAAAAATACAAAATTAGCTGGGCGTGGTGGCATGTGCCTATAGTCCCAGCTACTCGGGAGGCTGAGGTGGGAGAATTGCTTGAACCCAGGAGGCGGAGGTTGCAGTGAGCTGAGATCACACCACTGTACTCCAGCCTGGGCAATACAGTGAAACCCCGTCTCAAAAAATTAATTAATTTATTTGTTAATTAAAGGTGGGGTAGCACTGAGCACAGTGGCTCACACTTATAATCCCGACACTTTGGAAGGCCAAGGCGGGAGGATCACTTGACCCCAGAAGTTTGAGATCAGCCTGAGCAACACAGGGAGCTCTCTCTCTATAAAAAAATTAAAAAATTAACCAGGCATGGTGGCACGGGCCTGTAGTCTCAGCTACTTGAGAGCGTGAGGTAGGAAGATCCCTTAAAACCCAGGAGGTCAAGGAAGGCTACGCTGAGCCATGATCACACGACTGCACTCTAGCCCAGGTAACAGAGTGAGACCCTGCCACAAAACAAAACAAAACAAAACAAAAAAACACACAGCTACTGGATAATGACTGGGAAGGAAAAAATGATCATTTTAGCAGAACACCATAATGTAGCCTCATAGAAGGTAGGAAACTATAATTAGGCCAAGTAGGGATTGTGCATTAATCCTTTCCTCATGTTTTCTTCGCTTAGTCACGTCTCTGCATCTTCACTATAGTGGCTGCTCAAGTTGAAGCGATCCTAAGGCATGAGTGATTTATTAAGCCATATGCCAATTATTTTCTACATGGTGATTAAGATTCACACATCCTCAAATCATTACATCTAAATGGGCAAAGTCTCCCTTGATAAAAAGGCTGTGATGGCCAGGCACGGTGGCTGACGCCTGTAATCCCAGCACTCTGGGAGGCAGAAGCAGGCGGATCACCTGAGGTCAGGAGTTTGAGACCAGCCTGGTCAACATGGCGAAACCCCATCTCTACTAAAAATACAAAAATTAGCTGGGTATAGCGGCACAGGCCTGTAATCCTAGCTACTTGGGAGGCTGAGGTAGGAGAACTGCTTCAACCTGGGAGGCAAAGGTTGCAGTGAGCAAGATCGTGACACTGCATTCCAGCCTGGGAGACAGCACAAGACTCCATCTCTAAATAAATAAATAAATAGGCTGTGACAATGCTAAGGTCAGTTTACACTACATAAGTAAACTTCTCTAATAACTATGGATTAATAGTTCTGTATCAAATGGATAAAAGTTTCTAGGGAAACGCCACAAAGCTGTGTTCTTAACAACATCCTTTTCAAATTTTTATCAATGACTTGAATAATAAAATAGAAGAGTTGCTTATCAAAGCTGAATATGACCAGAAGATAAGTACTATTCAGTTTTTATTTTGAGCCAGGGTCTCTCTCTGTCGCTCAGGCTAGAGTGCAGTGGTACAATCACGGCTTACTGCAGTCTTGACATTTCAGGCTCAAGTGATCCCCCCACCTCAGCCCCCAAGTAGCTGAGATTACAGGCCCGTGCCATCACACCCAGCTAATTTTTATATTTTTTGTAGCAATGGGGTTTCACCATGTTGCCCAGGCTAGTCTCAAACTCCTGGCTCAAGCGATCCTTCTGCCTCAGCCTCCCAAAGTGCTGACATTAGAGGCGTGAGCCACTGCGCCCAGCCAGTACTGTGTATTATTAATATACATGTAATCAATATCCAAAGCATTCATAAAGCTAAAATAATATATCAAAAGCATCTAAATAAAGTTTAATAGAGATAAGCAAGTACATATTTAGGCTTTAAAAACTGTATTTCACTAGTTTAAGGTGAAGAAGAAGTGGCTTGTCAGCAGTTCATATGAGAAATAAAGCTTTAGTGCAAATAAGTTTAACAAAAACCAAAAGAACGACAAGGTAGCTATAAAAACGAAGGCAATTTTAGGTCACAGATAGAAAAGAATGCATCCAAAACAAGTATCCTAAGCATAGTGAAGTGTCTGGAAATCATGGCGCAAACTGAAAGAACTGGAGGTATTTAACATAGAGAAGAGAAAAGGGAAACATCACAGCAGTCTGTGAATATCTGAGATACTGTCATTGGAATAAAAGTGGACACGTATGTCCTCTACCAGTGTTCCTCAAACCATCTGTGGTAAAGGGCCACCTTTCCATCCCCAACCATTGGACACTTCCGTAAAAATATAGTAGGAATACTATGACCATTGAAAACTCCTATAAACCTTGTTTTTGGGGGGGGGGGGCGGGGACGAAGTCTCACTCTTATCCCCCAGGCAGGAGGGCAATGGCGCAATATCAGCTCACTGCAACCTCTGCCTCCCGGGTTCAAGCGATTCTCCTGCCTCAGGCCCCTACAAGTAGCTGGGATTACAGGGGCCTGCCACCATGCCCAGCTAATTTTTGCATTTTCAGTAGAGATGGGGTTTCACCACGTTGGCCAGGCAGGTCTAGAACTCCTGACCTCAGGCAACACACCCGCCTTGACCTCCCAAAGCGCTGGGATTACAGGTGTGAGCCACCATGCCCAGCCGGAAAATTCCTATAATAATTTCTAAGTGCTCACTCTCACGTTCTGTATTTCATTCATTATGAACAGGTAAAAAGTTCATAGATCTCCTACTTCAAGTACCTGTATTCCATCCATACTAGAAAAAAGAACCAAATCAAAGTGAACCATTTTGTGGTAAGTTAAATTTCCAATTGATGTAACAAAAGAATTCCTAGCCCATAAGTGTTACCAACAGTGCAATGGCACAGACAGAACTGAGCTCCTTTGGGAAGTATTCAGAGGAAAAATAATCTTATCTGTTAGATAATCTATAAAATGTTTTCCTACTTCGGAAAGGTTAATGGATTGGATTAAAACATCATAGAATCTCTTCACTCTCCAAGATTCTGAGTCCAATCAAAAGCAAATACACACACAGACACCCTCAAAGTAGCCAAGAACTAATCAATCATTAGCATACTATTAGCATACTTACAAATCATCAGTTATGATATATTAAGTAGAATGTATGAGGAAAGGACTATGAAACTGACAAAGCATATGGAAATCATAATTAGGAAGCCCTGGGCCGGGCGCGGTGGCTCACGCCTGTAATCCCAGCACTTTGGGAGGCCAAGGCGAGCGGATCACAAGGTCAGGAGATCGAGACCATGGTGAAACCCCGTCTCTACTAAAAATACAAAAAATTAGCCGGGCGTGGTTGTGGGCGCCTGTAGTCCCAGCTACTTGGGAGGCTGAGGCAGGAGAATGGCGTGAACCCGGGAGGCGGAGCTTGCAGTGAGCCGAGATCGCGCCACTGCACTCCAGCCTGGGCGACAGAGCGAGACTCCGTCTCAAAAAAAAAAAAAAAAAAAAAAAAAAAAAAAAGGAAGCCCTCAGTAAGTGAGAAGTATGAATAAAGCACCACCATAATCCTTTTTAGTCCATTACTGATGGTACAAGTACATTCTCAGGTTGCCTCTTCAAAGTTTAAACCAGTCCTCGCAAATCAAAACACAAAACAAGGATAAGCCTTTTTCTTTTTCCTAAAAGAACTATTGATAACACCATTGCCATCTAAAATTCTCACCTCTGAGTGACCTTCAGCCACAAAGATTTAACCACACAGTCTCTACCTTGACCCTGCCCTAACTGTACTACTGGCATACACTATTCCTGTTCAGTCTTCTGGTTAAGTCAATCATCTTCTAGCGGTAACTACTTAAACCACTCCTCCCCTACCACAGACTTATGAAACTAGAAAAGGATATTCTCCTATACAAATTTCTGATCAACAGTAATTTCAGATTCTCAACCATGCAATATAGTTGTAGAAATATTAAAATAGTTTAATACTCAGCCACGTGCTATGGCTATTACCTTATTTCTACACCCCCTCAGCCCCCCTCCAAATCCATCCTCCACAGAAATTGACCTAATGCCCAGCAACTCCATCAACTTCTAGCTTCCTGTTGCTTCTCAGGTACAAATACTACACACTAGCCTACAATACCTTTTAACAATCAAAATTGGCCCCAAAGTCAGGTCTTTTCACCAATTACCACAGGCACAGTACGTTCCTCATTTAGAATTTTAAATGAATGCCCCAAGGAAGAAGACTCCTACGAATGAGTTTTGAAGTTGCATTTAAGAAATTTTTCATAGCTTATTTTGTGCATTATTTTCCAAAACTCTAATCTGAAATACCACTGGTAATTAATGACTCATTTTCTTAAGAAGAGCAACAGTGACATAAAGAACTTAAAATACAAAACAATGAAAGCAAACCTGTTATAGAGAGAACATTAAAGCACACAGAAAAATATTAGCAGGTAAGTTTAAGTGACAGAAAAGGAAAATTTATCCCTCAATTATTAAGTAGTGTTTAAAATCACAGGAAGAATACACATTCACAAGGTGAAAATCACCATCTACTTGGCAGATTTTTTTTAAAATCAGAAACAAAATCTATTGTAGACTCACATTAAAACATGAGTACTCAGACTGTTCTACTTTGAAATTTTCCTGGAATGTTAAGAAATCACCTGTAAGGAGCCCTTTTCCATAAGTTCTTTCAGTGGCATGAAGACTTTAAACATTTTTAAGTATGAGCTCCAAAAATAAATTCTCAACTCTGAGAAACATTTGAAAATCACCTGTTTTGTCTCTCAGTATTCTGAAGCTCCCTGTGGTCCCTTTTCAGGTGTTTGGTCAAAGACGTAAAGTACTCTTTTAAAAGATTCTGGAAGGGCTGTTGTTTCTCTGGACTAATTATCTCACTAGGAGGAAAACTCAAATTAAACTTCTCTGCAGCACTCTTTACTTTCCTTGGTACAAGTCCAGCAATATCATCTCCACAATGTCGACAGAAACTAATCACTACAGAGACATGAGTGTGGGACTCCCGATCAGCATTAATAATATTTTTTAGCTGTTCATAGATTAAGGAAAGACCTTCCTTGTCAGTGAAAATCCCAACTATTGTCAATTCTGCAATGAAACGCAAATCGGTTCTTAACTTGGTAATGTTAGGTGTTTTCTCCTCTTTCCTTGCTTCAAAATGTTTTTTCCAGACCTGAAGAAGTGATGGGGCAAAGTCAGCATAACGCTGGTGAAAGAGAGAGCAGAGGTGCACAGCACAGTTCACATCAGAGATTTTCAGTTTTGCTTCCACAATAGAAGCTACAGCTTCTGCAATGTATTTGCTTAAATTTAGGCCATTAAAATCATGGGACAAGGAGTCTCTCTGTTGTTCCGTAATAGTTTTTAGTTTCTTGACAAAAGCAGTATTTTTCTTCAAACTTGAGTCAAGGCGGCTAAAGAAGTTCTCCTCTGGTCGGTTGTCCGGAGCATTTTGGTTTTTGCTACGAAGTTCCTTTCTTAAATGATGTCGTTCCCAAGCTTCCTGATGAAGCTGAACGGATTCTTCTTTTTCTCTATATAAAAACAAATACATAAAATTCTATATTTTGAAGCATTATACACAAATCCCCTACGAGTAAAAAACCAGTGAAAAAAATTATCTAAGTATAATAACCTACAAGATTCAAAAGGCCTTTCACTACTTTTAAAGACATTTTACTGGCCGGGCGTGGTGGCTCATGCCTGTAATCCCAGCACTTTGGGAGACCAAAGCAAACAGATCACCTGAGGTCAGGAGTTCAAGGCCAGCCTGGCCAATATGGTGAAATCCCATCTCTACTAAAAATACAAAAATTAGCTGGGTGTGATGGCGCTCACCTGTAGTCCCAGCTACTCAGGAGGCTGAGGCACAACACTTAAACCCAGGGGGCAGAGGTTGCAGTAAGCCAAGAAGGTGCCATTGCACTCTAGCCTGGGCGACAGAGCAAGACTCCGTCTCAAAATAAATAAATAAATAAACACATTTTACTAATGACTTACGCTAACAAGTATTATCTTAATGAGAAACCCAGTACTGTAGGTTGATAACAAATGTCATAGAGCAGAGGATACTGACTAGATTAAATTAAAAATCATTCTGCCAACTGGCAAGTTAACTAGGTAAGACATATAATGCTACTATGAAAAATATAGTATGTTTGGGAAGGATATAAAATGTGAAACAAATAAAAGCAATGGGCAAAGAGAAAAAAAAAATCCACAAAGAATTCTTTAAAGAATTAGCACTACAAGGCCAGGTATGGTGACTTTGGGAGGCAGCACTTTGGGAGGCAGGTGGATCACCTGAGGTCAGGAGTTTGAGAACAGCTTGGCCAACATGGTGAAACCCCGTCTCTACTAAAAATACAAAAATCAGCTGGGCATGGTGGTGGGCGCCTGTAATCCCAGCCACTTGGGAGGCTGAGGCAGGAGAATTGTTTAAACCTGGGAGTCGGAAGCTGACGCTGCAGTAAGCCAAGATCACGCAACTGCACTCCAACCTGGGCAACAGAGTGAGACTCTGTCTCAAAAAAAAAAAAAAGAATTAGTACTATAAAAGAACGCATTAAAAATGTTTTTGAGGCCGGGCGGTGGCTTCACACTTGTAATCCCAGCACTCTGGGAGGCCGAGTCAGGCAGATCACAAGGTCAGGAGATCGACACATCCTGGCTAACATGGTGAAACCTCATCTCTACTAAAAACAACAAAAAATTAGCAAGGCATGGTGGCACGCGCCTGTAGTCCCAGCTACTCGGGAGGCTGAGGCAGGAGAATCACTTGAACTCAGGAGGCAGAGGTTGCTATGAGCCAAGATCATGCCACTGCACTCCAGCCTGTGCAACAGAGACTCTATCTCAAAAAAAAAAAAAAGTTTTGAAATGTTAGATATTGTTTTTCCATACTCAGCACATTAGCCAAACCTTTAACAAAGTATCTTGCCAGGTTTGGACTCTTAAAAATTCAAGTGATTTAGAAAATTTGGAAAGGAACCAGAAGACAACTATCAAATAAGAAACTTTTAATAAAAAGCTAGTAGACTCAGTTTATACTGAAAAAAATAACTAAAAACAAATATACCTATTTTTCCTCTAAAAAGACAGAACAATTTAAATTGCAGAAGTAATAAAATAGGCAGGAGTGAGGGGTGACAAACAATATGATTTTGAAGTTTATTGAAGTTTTTGAGATAACAAAATATATAACTTAAATCTCCCCTTTGGGAAGCTGAGGTGGGAGGAGCCCAGGAGTTAAGATCAGACTGGGCAACAGAGTGAGACCCAATCTCTACAAAAAATTTAAAAAATTAGCTGGACGTGGTGGCACAGGCCTGTAGTCCCAGTTACTTGGGAGGCTGAGACGGGAGGATCGCTTGAGCCAGGGAGGTTGAAGCTGCAGTGAGTCATGATCACACCATAGCTCTCCACCCTAGGTGACAGAGTGAGGCCCTGTCTCAAAAAATTATACACATATCTATAAATCTCTAAAAAAGTAGATTTTCATCTTTCTGAGATAATCACCCCTGAGTTACAAGATAATTATTTGATTTTTCCACTAAAAACTACAATATATTAACAGAAAGGTGGCCTCTATCACTGATAACATGGACAGTTGAGTATCTCTTTGAAGTCTCCCAGCAACACACAAATACAAAATGAGCAGTGAAAGTACATTTTAAGAAAGTATGTACAAGGCCGGGTGTGGTGGCTCACGCCTGTAATCCCAGCACTTTGGGAAGCCAAGATGGGTGGATCACCTGAGGTCAGGAGTTCGAGATCAGCATGACCAACATGGAGAAACCCCATCTCTACTAAAAATACAAAAATTAGCTGGGTGTGGTGGCGCATGCCTGTAGTCACAGCTACTCAGGAGGCTGAGGCAGGAGAATGGCTTCAACCAGGAGGCAGAGGTTGGGGTGAGCCGAGATCGTGCCATTGTATTCAGCCTGGGCAACAAGAGTAAAACTCTCTCAAAAAAGAAAGAAAGAAAAGAAAGTACGTACATACATTAAATAACTCAATTTTCAGCTGCACTGAAAACACTTTAAGATGTATAATGAAGTTTTTATGGGTAAATGCTATGATGCTTTAAAATACTCCAGGGGGAGAAAGTGTGTAATTATTGATGCTAGGTAGATGAGGGACTAGTTCACTATACTCCTCTATTTTTGCATATATCTGAAATTTCCCCAGGAGCTCAGGAGTTCAAGACCAGCCTGGGCAACACAGCAAAACCCCGTCTCTACAAAAAATACAAAAATTAACCAAGCGTAGCGGTAAGCATCTGTAGTCCCAGCTACTCAGGAGGCTGAGGTGGGAGGATCGCTTGAGCCCAGGAGGCACAGATTGCAGTGAGCTGAGACCGGGCCACTGTACTCCAGCCTGGGCGACAGAGCAAACCCTGTCTCAAAAAAAAAAAAAATCTCTCAAGAATCATGGTTCTGAATATTCCAAAACTAGGCACTACTATAGTCTTGCAGACCTAAGGCTTCTGTTCCTTATTAAAAGTAGAGGTCCTGGCCAGGGCTGGTGGCACAAGCCTGTAATGACAGATACTCAGGAGGCTGAGGCAGGAGGAATCACTTGAGCCCAGGAGTTGGAGGCTGCAGTACGTTATGATGGAACCTGAGAACAGCCCCTGCACTCCAGCCTGGGTAACAACACAGCAATGCCCCCATCACCCCCACAAAAAAGGGAAGAAAGCAGAAGTTCTAAAGAACAACTCTGAGAAGAAAGGTGGCTGTTCTAGAGATCTATACAAAATCGTGCTTGCAAAAAGCTTTTTAAATTATATATCTGGCCACACACAGTGGTGTACATCTGTAGTTCCAGCTACTAGGGAGGCTGTAGTGGGAGGATCGCTTGAGCTCAGCAATTACAGACTTAGACAAAATAGCAAGACATCATTTCCAAAAAACGATTATTTTAGGCCAGACATGGTGGCTCATGCCTATAATCCCAAAACTTTGGGAGGCTGAGGCAGGAGGACTTCTTGAGTCCAAGAGTTCAAGACCAGCCTGGGCAACACGGTGAAACTCTATCTACAAAAAGTACAAAAATGGCCGGGCGCGGTGGCTCAAGCCTGTAATCCCAGCACTTTGGGAGGCCGAGACGGGCGGATCACGAGGTCAGGAGATCGAGACCATCCTGGCTAACACGGTGAAACCCCGTCTCTACTAAAAAAATACAAAAAACTAGCCGGGCGAGGTGGCGGGCGCCTGTAGTCCCAGCTACTCGGGAGGCTGAGGCAGGAGAATGGCGCAAACCCGAGAGGCGGAGCTTGCAGTGAGCTGAGATCCGGCCACTGCACTCCAGCCTGGGCGACAGAGCGAGACTCCATCTCAAAAAAAAAAAAAAAAAAAAAAAAAAAAAAAAAAAGTACAAAAATACCCAGGTGTGGTAGCATGCACCTGTAGTCCCCACTATCAAGGAGGATGTGGTGGGAGAATGGCTTGAGCCTGGGAGGTCAAGGCTGCAGTGAGCTGCCGTCACACCACTACACTCCAGCCTGGCTGGAGTTTGTTGAGCTCTTATTATGTTACCAGGCACTGTAAAAATACATTAGCAAATATCCCTAACACAGTACCAATGAAGTTAAATTCTACGAGCCTCATTTTAGAGATCCACAAAATGAAGCTTAAAAAAGGTAAGTTGCCTTCTTAAATTTAAAAAAAAAATTTTTAATTAAAAAATAAATAAGTTATATATTATTCTTTCCCTTATTTTTCTTCACATAGACAGGGTCTCACTATATTGCCCAGGCTGGTCTTGAACTCCTGGGCTCAACCAATCCTCCTGCCTCAGCCTCCCAAAGTGCTGGGTTTACAGGCGTGAACCACCATGCCTGGCCTAATAAGTTTCATATTTAGAGAAGAGCTTAAGCTATTCAACAAAGTTACTGCTGATGCATCTCTGGTGTTTTTCCTCTAAGAACTACATTTTTCACTAGTTTATTATTTACTTGCACAGATTTACAAGGTTAAAAATAGATTTAAATAAAGATAAGAATGGAAAGCATTGTGGAATTGTGCTTAATGAATAGTCAAAAGTTTTAAAGTCAGGCCAACCTAGCTTTAAATCCCAACAGCTCTACTATTTGCTGTGACCTTAAGCAACTTACCCTCCTTAAACTTCATTTTATTAATCTGTGAAATGAGGATCATAAAACTTACTTCACTGAGATTGTCCTAAGGATAGATGCTAATATATTCTGTACAAGGCCTGATACATAAGAACTCAAGAAACAGCAGCCAACTGAAGGTTTTCAATTTTTTTAAAAAATGGAGTATTATCATACCACGAAAAAAAGTTTTTGTTTTATTTATTTTATTATTATTTTTTGAGATGCAGTCTTGCTCTGTCGCCCCGGCAGGAATGCAGCAGCACAAACTTGGCTCACTGCACCCTCCACCTCCTAGGTTCAGGCGATTCTCCTACCTCAGCCTCCCGAGTAACTGGACGACAAGCGCGCGCCACCATGCCTAATTTTGTATGAAAAAAAGTCTTAAAAAATAAACAGCTGGGCGTGGTGGCTCACACCTGTAATCCCAGCACTTTAGGAGGCTGAGACGGATGAACACCTGAGGTCAGGAGTTCAAGATTAGCCTGGCCAACACGGTGAAACCCCATCTCTACAAAAATACAAAAATTAGCCGGGCATGATGGCAGGTGCCTGTAATCCCAGCTACTCGGGAGGCTGAGGCAGGAGAATCACTTGAACCCAGGAGGCAAAGGTTGCAGTGAGCCGAGATCGCGCCATTGCACTCCAGTCTGGGCGACTAAGCAAAATTCCATCTCAAAATAAATAAATAAATAAAATTTAAAACAAAACACAGATTACCCAAGACCTCGAATAGTACTCATTAAAGATTGTTACTATTATTTAATTTGAATAATTAACATACCTTTAGCATACCCCTAGTCAGTGAAATTAACCTAACAAGTAAATTAAGATACTCCCAATTCTTAAAGAGCTGCACCCAGGACGCTACATTTCAAATAATGTTTTTTTCCCAAAAATTTCCAGTCTTCCCATTCCCTCACATCAATAAATACAATCAACTGCCTTACTTCATCTGAGCAGCTGCTTCTTCTTCTTGCTGACGTTTGGCCTGCTCTTCTTGCTTCTTTCTCTCTTCCTCTTGATGTTTCTTTTTTTCTTCCTCTTCTTTTTTCTTTGATTCTTCCTCTGCCTTCACCTTTTCTTCGTCTTTTTTCTTGCGTTCCTTGTCTTCCTTTTTTCTCTTATCATCTTCCAGTCTCTTCTTCTTGTCTTCAGGGGCCTTGCTGACCTCCTTCTTGGCAGTGAGTTTGGTATCGTCTTTTGGCCTCTCCTTGCTGCTCACTGGCCGCCTTTCACTGCAGTCTTTTTCCTTGTTATTTGGTAAAGAGTCTTTTTCTTCCATAGTTGCTGGCTTTTTACGCTCAGCTGGCATTATGTGACCCAGGACAATCTGTAAGAGGGAAACGATGTCAGTACCATAGATGCAGTGACTTTTTTAAATGATATGACACTATTTTTTAAACAGAACATATTAATACAACTTGGCAATTGTAAAAGAGTAAATGTGGGCATGTAAAATGAATACTATTTCTGTAACAAAATAAGTTATTGCTCACATTTCTCATCCTATCATTATTAGTTATGCCCATGTCTAAGTACTTGTTTTTTACTTTTAATAAGGAAAAATCCAAGCCCAAACAAAAGTAGAGAGCATAATATAAGGAACCTCCACGTACCCATCACTCAGATTCAGCCACTATCAACTCCAAAGCAATATGTCATTTAATTGTAAATACTTCAGAATATATCTGTGAACATTTTGAGTCAGCTTTAACCCTAGCATTTGACAACCATGAAAGATGGTGGTTCACTATTTCATATAATATTCAATCTCAGTATTTCAGCTGAGAAAGGAAACAAAAACAAGCCCTTGCCTCCTATATGTCAACAGACAAAACAGAACAGCGGACTCACAAATCTCACTTCATTGCTCTAACCTTATCACCAAACTTTCAGATACAAAAACTGTTAACTATCTCAAATTAAACTAGACTTCTAACTTCTTCACCTATATTAGTCAAAGTTAATTTATAAATAAACATGAACATAAAATCCGTATGTTCCGTGCTATATCTGCCAAAACAGAGTAGTTATTAGCCCAGGGTTTCTAAAGTTCAGCACCACTGACAGTTTGGGCAAAATACTTCTTTGGTTTTAGAGGGAAGGGGCCACCATGTGCTCAGTAGGAGGTTTAGCAGTGTCCCTGCCTGCTATGCAGTGCATACAAGTAGCTCCTCCCTCATTTTGACAACCAAATATAACTCCAGACATTGCTAAATATCCTTTGGAGACAAAATTATCACCCCAAAACTGCTGCACTAGTCATATGTGGTTACTTAAATGTAAATTAATCAAAATTAAATAAAATGTGAAATTCAGTTCTTCAGTTAGTATCGGTATTTCAAGTGCTCAATTCCACATGTAGCTAAATGGCTTCCATACATAGCAGGACAGATACAGAGCATTTCCACAGAAAGCTCTATTGGATAGCACTGGCCTATAGTACAGGCTTACAGTTAACTGAAAGTAACTGTGGAACAAAAAACTGTACTTTTCAGGAAAATTCTGAATTTTTCTTTTCTAAAAATGTATTTCTCTACTCAGAACTAGTTGTCTAATTTCTTTTAGGCACAGTGTTTCACATTTTAACTCCTAAATTATCTAAGAGTTGTATATAAGAAAATCAAAATTCGGTCGGGCACAGTGGCTCACGCCTATAATATCAGCATTTTGGGAGGCCGAGGTGGGCAGATCACCTGAGGTCTAGAGTTCAAGACCAGCCTGACCAACATGGAGAAACCACGTCTCTACTAAAAATACAAAACTAGACAGGTATGGTGGCGCATGCCTGTAATCCCAGCTACTCGGGAGGCTGAGGCAGGAGAATCGCTTGAACCTGGGAGGCGGAGGTTGTAGTGAGCCAAGATCCCGCCATTGCACTTCAGCCTGGGCAACAAGAGCAAAACTCTGTCTCAAGAAAAAAAAGAAAATCAAAATTCTATTTTAGAAGTAGAAATATACCTAAATTTATTAGTTTTTTTGTTTTCTTTTTGAGACAGGGTCTCACTTTGTCACCCAAGCTAGAGCGTGGCAGCACGATCACAGCTCACTAAAGTCTCGACCTCCTGGGCTCAAGTGACCCACCTGCCTCAGCCCCCCAAGTAGCTGGGCCAGCAGGTGCTCAACACCACATCCAGATAATTGTAGTTTTAGTAGAGATGGGATTTCCCCATGTTGACCAGGCTGGTCTCGAACTCCTGAGTTTAAGTGATCCATCCATCTGCACCTCCCAAAATGCTGGGATTACAGGCATGAGCCATTGTATTTTTGAGCTTCAGTGTTTGTTTTTTCTTTTTTCTTTATTTTTTTTTTTTTTTTTTTTTTTTTTTTTTGAGTCTCACTCTGTTGCCTAGGCTGGAGTGCAGTGGCACGATCTCACCTCACTGCAACCTCCACCTCCCGGGTTTAAGCGATGCTCCCACCTCAGCCTCCCAAGTAGCTGAGATTATAAGCGTGTACCACCACACTCAGCTAATTTTTGTATTTTTAGTAAAGACGGGTTTCACTATATTGGCCAGGCTGCTTGAATTCTTGACCTCAAGTGATCCATCTGCTTTGGCCTCCCAAAGTGCTGGGATTACAAGCATGAGCCTCAGCGCCCAGCCACCCCTTAGTTTTTTTTTTTATTAAAAGCAATAGTATCCTTAAATATTTTCAAATATAGGTTTTAAATTACAGCACTTAAAACTAGGTTACCAAAAAAAGCATTTGCAATATTGACATTTTTTAAAGACAAAAATACTTTACTTCAGTACTCTAATAAAATGTTAATACCACAGAAAGCAACCTAGGCCAATGGAAACGCTTTAATTTTTGCAGGTACATGCCACAGCCTATACCTTATCATAGCTACCTTTTCCTTCTATTTTTTCTTTTACTCCGTCATTGCTCTCCACTCCCTTGTTCCATGCATTTATTTTGATAGTGACACCTAAAAGCTTTAGCTAACCCCACTGGTAAAACTCAGAACAACAAAAAAGCTGTTGGTCCTATTTTTAAAATCATCGTTAGGGGCTGGGCGCAGTGGTTCATGCCTGTAATCCCAGCAATTTGGGACGCCAAGGTGGCCGGATCACCTGAAGTCAGGAGTTCGAGACCAGCCTGGCCAACATGGTGAAACCCCATTTCTACTGAAAATACAAAAATTAGCTGGGCGTGGTAGCAGGCACCTGTAATCCCAGCTACTGGGGAGACTGAGGGAGAACTGCTTGAACCCAGAAAGCAGAGGTTGCAGTGAGCTGAGATCGTGCCACTGCACTCCAGCATGGGCGACAGAGTGAGATTCCATCACACACACACACACACACACACACACACACACACACACACACACAAAAAATACCTTTAATATATGAAAAAGCAGGCTGGGCACCGTGGCTCATTCCTGTAATCCGAGCACTTTGGGAGGCCAAGGCAGGAGGATCACCTGAGGTCAGGAGTTCAAGACCAGCCTGGCCAACATGGTGAAGTCCGTCTCTACTAAATATACAAAAATTAACCAGGCATGGTGGAGGGCGCCTGTAATCCCAGCTACTCAGGAAGCTGAAGCAAGAGAATCACTTGAACCCGGGAGGCGGAGGCTGCAGTGAGCCAGATAGTGCCACTGCATTTCAGCCTGGGCGACAGACAGAGACTCCGTCTCAAAAAAAAAAAAAAAAAAGCAACAACAACAACAAAAAATGAAAAAGCATTCTTTCTACACCAAGACAACATTAGCATTTATATTATCTATTTTTTAATTTAAAAAAAAAACCGTTTTAATAAAATAGAGACAAGGTCTCAGTATGTTGCCCTGGCTGGTCTCACACTTCTGGGCGCAAGGGATTCTCCCACCTCTGCCTTCCAAACTGCTAGGATTACAGATATGAGGCACTACACCTGGCCAGCATTTATATTATCTACAAGTGTAGTTATTGATTCTTATACATTTTCAATTAAATATCCAACTTTAATGTGAAAATATCATGCTGCCGGGCGCGGTGGCTCAAGCCTGTAATCCCAGCGCTTTGGGAGGCCGAGACGGGCAGATGACGAGGTCAGGAGATCAAGACCATCCTGGCTAACACGGTGAAACCCCGTCTCTACTAAAAAATACAAAAAATTAGCCGGGCGAGGTGGCGGGCACCTGTAGTCCCAGCTACACAGGAGGCTGAGGCAGGAGAACGGCGTAAACCCGGGAGGCGGAGCTTGCAGTGAGCTGAGATTCGGCCACTGCACTCCAGCCCGGGCGACAGAGTGAGACTCTGTCTCAAAAAAAAAAAAAAAAGAAAAGAAAATATCACGCCCTTAAACCAAGCAAACTTTCAAAGAGACTATAATACTAATACTTACTACTCATGGTACCACACTAAACATTTTACATACATTATCTCATTTAATACTAAAATCTTTATGAGGTAGGTATTATTTTCGCTATTTTATAAATGAGTAAACTGAGACTTGACCAAGTAACTTGACCAAGGCCTGCACAGCTGGTGACAGAATGGGAATCTGAACCCATTCTCTGAACCAAAGAATCCTAAGAGTACCAAATTGCGAGATGGAAGATTTGTTTGTAAATACTGACTATGGCAAACCATAGAATTATGCATCTCAAGAGTAGAAAGAATCCTTCATAGTGGTTAAGCAGTTCTTACACAATGTTTTTAACTTTTAGCAGACTCTGGCTGAAACATACGGGGATAACTTAATATCTAAGGTAATAACATGATCTTATTGAGGGATATTAATCATTAAGTGAAAAAAAGTTTATATAGATTTCACATTTTCTGATGTGATACATCAACAAGTAACATTTCAGGACCATAGGAAACTACAAAGAATGACATCAAAACTTACAATTCATGTCTCTTTTTTTTTTTTTTTTTTTGAGATGGAGTCTCACTCTGTTGCCAGGCTGGAGTGCAGTGGCGCGATCTCGGCTCACCGCAACCTCTGCCACCCAGGTTCAAGCCATTCTCCTGCCTCAGCCTCCCGAGTATCTGGGATTACAGGTGCGCATCACCATGCCCGGCTAATTTTGTATTTTTAGTAGAGAAGGGGTTTCTCCATGTTGGTCAGGCTGGTCTCATAAACTCCTGACCTCAGGTGATCCACCCACCTTGGCGTCCCAAAGTTCTGGGATTATAAGCATGAGTCACCATGGCTGGCCTCATGTCTCATTTCTAAAGATAAAATAAAATCTTAAATTCTTCAAAGAAAAGATTAAGAAATTCATCTAGTATTTGACAAATTCACAAAGGTCATCATTTATTAGTTCAACAAAGTCCCAAACTTTTATGACTCTTTAATAAGATTCATTTGTTAATTAAATTTTAAGTATTTACTATATAAAATAAAGCTATAGTAGGCGTTCAAGAATTAGACTCGGGGCCAGGCATAGTGGCTCATGCCTGTAATCCCAGCACTTTGGGAGGCTGAGGCAGGCAGATCACAAGGTCAAGAGATCGAGACCATCCTGGCCAACAACATGGTGAGAGCCTGTCTCTACTAAAAATACCAAAATTAACTGGGTGTGGTGGCACACGCCTGTAGTCCCAGCGACTCAGGAGGCTGAGGCAGGAGAATCACTTGAACCCAGGAGGTGGAGGTTGCAGTGAGCCGAGATGGCACCACTGCACTCCAGCCTGGCGACAGAGCGAGACTCTGTCTCAAGAAAAAAAAAAAAAAGGAATAGACTCTACCCTAGAGCATAATAAAACAGATTCTCCATAACCCGTAAGTCCTGATACTGGTATCTTCTTTCAATCACTTCATCCTCACATTACAAGCATACACCCAAAGTATACTTGGAACTAAATTTCCGTAAACAAAAAAATAAGACAAAAATCTAAAAGTTCATGAAGAGGCAGCAATGCAACTTGTGAAAACAACATACATGGGCTTGGAAGTCGATAGATTTTAAATCTGCCTCCCAACTCTGCAGCCTGATAGCTACAGAAATCAGGCAACAACTTCTCTGAGTCCACTAAAGGATATACTGCTATCTATCTTGTAAAGTTCTTAAAATTCTAGCATAGTAACTAGCACGAGGGAGGCATTAATAAATATTCGCTCACAAAGAACACTGAGAAGTTCAGCATACAATGAGAGATTTGTAAAGTCAAATAAAGACTATTAGATTTTATCTACTTCTATCCTCAATTTTTACATTCCAAGGACAGCAGCAGAGTCACCTACCCAAGATTACACAGATAGTTTCCATGGCTGGATCAACACTCACTACCCAGTACTCTTTTTCACTACCTACACTAAAACGAATAAAATATACAAACACCATGATTCACCTCAAAACACGTTTGTTTTATGTCCACTTAAGAAACTGAGCACTAAGTGATATTTAATAAAATACTAAAATTCTTATTTCAATAACTTCAAGCTTTAACAGCCAAACTTGTCATCTAAAGTGTTTCCAAAAGTTTTTCTAGTCCAAACTACAATTTTAAAAAGGTCCTTTCTCAAGATAGTAACAAGAAAAAGTCGTGATCTTTTCGCTGGAATCCGATTAGCTGTTACAAATTAGTTTGCTGAATACAATTTATATTCAGACTACCCTTAAAAGGAAACCATGCTTTAAAACCACCTTCCTAGCTCCCAAAATAGTGTCCTGTCACTTGAACTGTATATTTTATTTGGTATTCTAAATATATTCTGAACTCCCAAAAGAAAGTAAAACTAATTTACTAGTAAAAGTACCAGTGGAGTGTACTGGGGGGAAGAGGGCACAAAAGGGGGTGTTTCCTTTTTAAAGATATTCCCTTGCAAAGTACCATATGGGTTATGTATGAAATCCCAATCAGAGTGCTCCGAAAATACTCCAGAGTGAGAGAATGCTGTTTCACCTTTCAATTCTTAGTCAAAATGTTGTAAGGACAGAACAGCACAGGAACACTCTCTCTCAGTTTCTGACTTTATTTTTTAAAGAACATCCTTAGTATAAAGGACGTTTAGTTAAGAATTGTTAGAAATTGTCCCAGCTCACAAATGAGGAGACTGACGATGTTAAGGAACACCTAAGAACTATGGAAATGAGATAAAGCGTCAGCGAGCGTTTCACTTTGATCTGATGCATCACTTCGTGTCGTGTAAGTCCTCCAAGAAGAGCAAGAGAACTGAAGGTCCGATCACCCCAGAGTGGACCCAGCTGGCTCTGCTCTGCCAACCTGGGGACCAAATATCCTGTGGTCACTTCCTTAGTCCAACAGTCCTAGCAAGAAGAGAGTGCCTGGAGTCTTGAAGGGGTGAAGGCAAAGTGAAGAATAACCAGCCTATGTGATTAAAAGGAAGTCAACCAAACAGCCCATGCCCACCATCCCCAGATACACCCCAAGCCCCTTCGCCTACACACACCTCTCCTACAAACCCCTGCTCTGGTGGTGTGGCAACGTCTACACCCACCACACCACTTCCCCGCCACAACTCCCCTTCCCACAGGTATCCACGGTCACCTTCGCAGACCATCGCTGCCCCAACCCCAACTTCTCGCCCCACACTCCCTCGCCACAGAAGCCTCCCCGGCCGGTCTCCCCACTCCGCAGCCTCCCACACACGCGCCCTCCCCACTTCCTCGCCCTCGCTTCCCTCCCGGCTCTCGAGGAGCTTCCCCCGACCTCCCCTCGCTCTCCTCCACGCCCCCGAACACCTTCGCCCCTCCACCGCGGGCTCCCCGCCTCCAGCCCCGAGGCCCGGCCCAGGCATGTGGGGCAGGCACCTCCTCCACCGCCCCCCATGCCCGGCCCGGCCCGGGGGCTCCCGCGTTGATGGGAGCCTCGGAGAGAGGGGGTCTGAGAAGAACGACGCCGGACCCGCGGTCCCTCCACTGCTCGCCGACCCCGGAGAGCTAGAGTGCGGAGTCGCCTCTGGGGTCCCCCAGGGAGTAGGACTCTAGGCCGGTGCCCCCCAGCCCCGTTTCTTCCCGATCGTTGGAGCGGAGGGGAAGGAGGATCCCCGGGACTCACCTCGAGCCTGTTGTCAACATTAGCCCCGGGTTTCCCAGCACCAACTCCAGCGCTCGGGCTCTCCCCTCCCCTCCCCCCACCTATCTCGCAGCCGAGGGCCCGCCTTCCCTTAGCTCCCCCTCCTCCCTCCGCCCGCCGGCCCTCCCGCCCGCCACTCACCAGCGCGGCCGGGCTGAGAGTGGGGGCGGGGCGGAAGGAGGCGAGAGGGAAAAGGCCGTCCGCGCGACTGCCTGATTAAAAACAGTCCTGATCGCCCTCCCCGCGGCATGCCGATGCCCTCAGCTTGACTCTGGGGTGGCGGGTCCGAGGCAAAGGCTCATATAAGTGCCACCCACTTAATGGCTCTTCCAAATTCCCCAGTCGATGAGAAGAGCGAATTTTTCAGACAGGTAATGCGTAAGGTAGCCACTACCAGCACCTCAAGCCAGGGCCCCAGCGGAGAGGTGGAGTGTTCCGAGGACCCGAGGCAGGAAGTGGATTGGTCGCCAGGAAAGGGAAAGCGCCTGAATTGGAGCTGCGCAGGCGCAAGCACTTCGCGGGGGATGGGGGTGGGAAGCGCGAATGGGGCGGGGCGGAGCTCACGGGAGGCGAGGAAGGGTGGTGGAATAGTGGGAGGGTTACGGAGCGCCATTAAGGACAAGCTTGGGCACGTGATTCTCCTGGGAGTTTCCTGGTGCGAACGTAAGGAAGAGGTCTAAGAAGAGAAAGTTTGATTGGACTAATTCGAGGGGAGACGTTGAAGATTTAGAAAATTGGAAACTGGAGAAACTAAAGCATATGGCTGGTTTGGGAGGTGGGAGTCGCTTAGGAATGGGTCTAGTTTTAAGAATGCCCTAGAAGACATCAAAAGTCCCGTGGGGGGATTTCTGTAGCAGTTGTAGGTGTTCGACGTAAAAACCACCCAGGGCGAAGACGAATCAAGGCTTTTTCCATACACTTCTTAGAAAACACCCAGTTCTAACAAGCAAATTTTTATTACAGTGGAAAGACCTCCCTGAGTTATCAAATCACCCATTTATTAAAAAATGGCTAGCGTCGACATTTCTTCTGAACGCGAACCCAGGCCGACTTTTAAAAATGGGATATCAGTTTATCCACACTGCTTATTTCCCACTGAATTTCTGAAATGGTGCATCTGGCCTCGAAACAGTGCTGGGTTCTGCGAACATGATCCGAGTAGGTGGCTCTGGCTGGTCCGGAGCTAGAGGAACAAGGGTGCGAAACTGGTCTTGACGTTTGCTTGGCCTGCGGGGGCCCCACCTGGTGTCCAGGCACACATAATGAGCTACTACCAACCACAAATACTTGAGGCAAGTCCAGGTTCCCTATGACTCAACCTTTGCCCGTTTGTCTCTATTTACTGTTTGCTTCCCCATTTACTCTTAGCACGCAAATTATCCTCTCATACTGAGTGTTGCTGCTTCCTGTATTTTAAAAAAATACACACTACACATAGGTCAATCATTTAAAGGGTAGTAAAAGAGAAAGGTGAATACAGCTATTCTGCAGCCTTGATAAACAATGATGAGAACTGCCCCCAAATACCATGTTGGTGATAGCCACCCACACTTCTCTTCAAGGTCTCTTTTTCTCATTTTGTCGGATTACCTTAAGAAGCTTTACCTCTGGCCAGACATGGTGCCTCATGCCCGTATTCTCAGCACTTTGGGAGGCCGAGGCTGGTGGATCACCTGAGGTCAGGAGTTCCAGACCAGCCTGGCCCCAACATGGTGAAACCCCGTCTCTACTAAAAATAGAAAATTAGCCTGACGTGGTGGCGAGCGCCTGTAATCCCAGCTACTCGGGAAGCTGAGGCAGGAGAATCCATTAGAACCCGGGAAGCAGAAGTTGCAGTGAGCCCAGATAGCGCCACTGCACTCCGGCCTGGGCAACAGAGCAAGCGAGACTCTGTCTCAAAAAAAAAAAAAAAAAAAAAAAAAAAAAGCTTTACCTCTTTGTTAATAAATATAATAAATCCTTCTCAATAAATATACTAAATCCTTCTCATCGTAAATCAAGTCAACCTTTGCCTTTAATCAGGTGTTAAAAGGAAATCACCTAAAATCACCTAAAAGAGGAGGGCCTTTTTGTTGAGCATTTGCTATTTTACATTTGTGATTTCAATTGCAGTCACCATTTTATAAAAGTTGAGTCAGATTAATTTACTGTCACAAAATTAGTAAGTTTCATACTTACTAATTTTAATTAAATACTACCTAGTATTCTACTCAAATCTAACTCCAAAAACCCAAGTTCTTTCTGCTGTGGCTCTACGCAAACTTTTACGTAAACTGAAAATGCTGCCAATCATTTTACATCCAAAGACAGATGTCAAGCCAGCCACCAAAAGCCTGATGTGAGAATATCATTGTAATGTCTTAACTAGAAAAAAACACCCCACTGTGAAGAGGCCATTATTTTTTATTCTGATAATTCAAACTTTATGATTTTCTGAAAATACATTCTCAAGATGAATTTTTGAGAAAAGTCTCAAAAATGTTCATTGTTCTTTTTGTCTGCTGCAATTGACAGAACTGTTCTATATGGGGAAAAAAGAGAATGAAGCTATTTAGTTTTTATTTAGACCTACACGATGCTACTCGCTACTTAAAACCTAGCTGGTGGCAGCTTCACAGACAAAAGCAAAGGCCAAAGAGATTACAATTACAGAGAAGGACAAATCCTGACTTTAAGGAAAAGAAAAAGGCATCATATGAGGCCAACCAGCTCTAACTACATCCTCTGCCCCCTGACCTCAGAGAACTGGGAGTGTGCTGTTCCATGAGGAAATCCAGCTTTGATCTTTTAGAAGCCAATGTTTAACCTAGTTTAAGCTGCTTTTTAAAAAATACCTACCTCTTGGTTTATCTCTGCTAGAAATTTTTTCAGCGTTTCCTCTTTCTGCTTAACAGTTTCCAAAAGTAAATGTGTTGGGGTGTGTCCCTTCAATATGAAATATAAGCACTGGCCAGGCGCGGTGGCTCACGCCTGTAATCCCGACACTTTGGGAGGCCAAGGAGGGCGGATCACTTGAGGTTGGGAGTTCGAGACCAGTCTGGCCAACATGGTGAAATCCTGTCCCTACTAAAAATACAAAATTAGCCAGGCGTGGTGGCGTGCACCTGTAATCCCAGCCACCCGGGAGGCTGAGGCAGGAGAATCACTTGAACCCAGAAGGCAGAGGTTGCGGGGAGCCGAGATCATGCCATTGTACTCAGCCTGGGCAACAAGAGCGAAACTGGGTCTCAACAACAACAACAAAAGAAATATAAGTATTGAGGGTGCATTTAAACAAATATAAACATATGAAACATAATGGTGCTTACTACCAAATCATGTTGGGATTTCTTGTGGAACTGTAAGATGAAAATCAGTTTACTAACACTGGCTTCTCTGAATTCCACCAAAATAGAACACAAGCAATGTGAGGTTAACCTGTTTTATTTGTCAAGCTTTTAATATGGCTAGTCAAAAAAGTAAATTAATATTGGCTTGGCCGTGTGCCGTGGCTGACACCTGTAATCCCAGCACTTTGGGAGGCCAAGGCGGACGGATCACCTGAGGTCAGGAGCTCGAGACTAGCCTGGCCAACGTGGTGAAACCCTGCCTCTACTAAAATACAAAAATTGGCTGGGCATGGTGGCGGGCGCCTGTTATCTCCGCTACTTGGGAGGCTGAGTTAGGAGAATTGCTTGAACCCAGGAGGCTAAGGTTGTAGTCAGCCAAGATCGCGCCACTGCACTCCAGCCTGGGCAACAGAGCAAGACTCCCTCTCAAAAAAAAAAAAAAGTAAATCAAATGATAAGACTTATAAAGTGCTTAGTACAGCACTTGGCAAGTAGTGAAAGTCAAATGAATGAGATTACAATCTAATGCAGGAGGTAGATCGTAAATAAACAGATAAAAATTGTGATGGTTAGAATAAATGCTCAAAGGGAAAAAGGGTAATGTAATGCAGAGTAACAGGAGAGAGGGAAGAGGGTGGCTGTTTTATACTCAGAAAAAGACTCTTCAATGGTGTAAAATTTGAGCTAAAACCTAGAGAATTTGAAGTTCCTAGTTATACAACTAGAAATATCAAATGGGCACTTGGAACACAAGGGAGAGCCCCAGCCTAGAGATGAAATTTTGAAAGTCATCCATACAGACAGTATTTACAGCCATAAGAATGGATGGGTTCAGGCCAGGCGCAGTGGCTCACGCCTGTAACCCCAGCACTTTGGGAGGCCGAGGAAGGCAGATCACTTGAGGTCAGGAGTTTGAGACCAGCTTGGCCAACGTGGCAAAACCCCATCTCTATTAAAAATACAAAAATTAGCCAGGCATAGTGGCACGCGCCTGTAGTCCCCGCTACTCCAGAGGCTGAGGCAGGAGAATGGCGTGAACCTGGGAGGCAGAGGTTGCAGTGAGCCGAGATGGTACCACTGCATTCCATCCTGAGCAACAAGAGTGAGACTCCATCTCAAAAAAAAAAAAAAAAAAAAAAAAAAAAAAAAGAATCGATGGGATCACCCAAGAAAATGGAGCAAGAGAAAAAGATCCAGGACTCAGCCCTGAGAAACTTTCACATACAGAGTGGAGACTGAATGAAGAAAGGGAAAACCAGGAGTGTGGCGTCATGAAAACCAAGAAAAGAGGTGCTTCAAGAAGGGAAAAGTGGGAAGCTGTCTTCTGTGTTACTAGGACAGCGAAGAATATGAGGACAGAAAAGTGCTTGTTGCATTAACAATGTGGGAACCACTGCTTACCTTGCAGATGCAGGTCAGTGATGTGGTGGGGACAGAGTGGAATGGTTGAACACTAAGTTGGAGATGGAAACAGTGGAGTCATATATGAGAAATTGTGTTGAGAAGAGCAGCAGAAAAATGTAGCCATAGGAGAATGTGAAATCAGGGAGGAATCTGTTTGGTTTTGCACCTTTTACTTTTGTGTATTTTTTGTATTTTTACATGACAGATAAAGAGGTTTTTTGTTTGTTTGTTTTGTTTTGTTTTTTTGAGATGGAGTCTCGCGCTGTTGCCCAGGCTGAAGTGCAGTGGTGCAATCTTGGCTCACTACAAGCTCCGCCTCCCAGGTTCATGCCATTCTCCTGCCTCAGACTCCCGAGTAGCTGGGACTACAGGCGCCCGCCAACACGCTCGGCTAATTTTTTTGTTGTTGTATT
The DNA here is from genome assembly GCF_024542745.1 of Macaca thibetana thibetana. Classification (NCBI taxonomy): domain Eukaryota; kingdom Metazoa; phylum Chordata; class Mammalia; order Primates; family Cercopithecidae; genus Macaca; species Macaca thibetana. The sequence continues at coordinate 11,967,615 of NC_065586.1, forward strand.
TTTTTTTTTTTTTTTTTTGAGACGGAGTCTCGCTGTGTCGCCCAGGCTGGAGTGCAGTGGCCGGATCTCAGCTCACTGCAAGCTCTGCCTCCCGGGTTTTTACGCCATTCTCCTGCCTCAGCCTCCCGAGTAGCCGGGACTACAGGCGCCCGCCACCTCGCCTGGCTAGTTTTTTGTATTTTTTTTAGTAGAGACGGGGTTTCACCGTGTTAGCCAGGATGGTCTCGAACTCCTGACCTCGTGATCCGCCCGTCTCGGCCTCCCAAAGTGCTGGGATTACAGGCTTGAGCCACCGCGCCCGGCCTGTTGTTGTATTTTTAGTAGAGACGGGGTTTCACGGTGTTAGCCAGGATGGTCTCATTCTCCTGACCTTGTGATGCGCCCGTCTCAGCCTCCCAATGTGCTGGGATTACAGGAGTGAGCCACCACGCCCAGCCGATGTGTGGGTTTTTTTGTTTGATTGTTGATTTGTTTGAGACAGAATCTCGCTCTGTCACCCAGGCTGGAGTGCAGTGGCATGATCTTCCCTCAGTGCAACCTCCACCTCCCAGGTTCAAGCGATTCTCCTGCCTCAGCCTCCCGAGTAGCTGGGAGTACAGGGATGTGCCTCCGTGCCCAGTTAACCTTTTTTTTTTTTTTTTTTCTTTAAGATAGAGTCTCACTCTTTCATCTGGGGTGGAGTCCAGTGGCACGATCTCAGCTCACTGCAACCTCTGCCTCCCGGGTTCAAGCAATTCTCCTGCCTCAGCCTCCCCACTAGCTGGGAGTACAGGTGCACGCCGCCACGCCTGGCTAATTTTTTGTATTTTAGTAGAGATGGGGTTTCACTGTGTTGCCCAGGCTGGCTCGAAATCCTGAGCTCAGGCAGTCCACCCATCTCAGCCTCCCAAAGTGCTAGGATTACAGGCGCCCACCACCATGCCCGGCTAATTTTGTATTTTTAGTAGACACTGGGTTTCTCCATGTTGGCCAGTCTGGTCTCGATCTCCTGACCTCAAGTGATCCTCCCACCTCGGCCTCCCAAAGTGCTGGGATTACACAAGTAAGCCACCACACCCAGCCCTGGATTTTCTTCTTAATCGTTACTCTTTTTCAGTGAAATTTGAGGCACAGTCATCAGTTAAAAGTGAGATGAGGGAGACAGTTGGGCAGGTTTGAAAAGAGAGAATGTGAGAGAGACTGAAGAGTGTTGAAAGCCAGTGAGCTGCCCCTTAGGGATTTCCAGGTTATGCTGAGCAGCTCCTTGAGCTCTGAGGTCATGAGTTGAAAGCAAAACCAGGGCCGGGCACAGTGGCTCAGGCCTATAATCCCAGCACTTTGGGAAGCCAAGGCAGGTGGGTGGATCACCTGAGGTCAGGAGTTCGAGACCAGCCTGGCCAACATGGTGAAACCCCATCTCTACTGAAAATACAAACATTAGCCAGGCATGGTGGTGAGCACCTGTAATGTCAGCTAACCGAGAGGCTGAGACAGGAGAATCACTTGAACCCGGGAGGCGGAGGTTGCACTGAGTGAGATCATGCCACTGCATTCCAGCCTGGGCGACAAGATGGAAACTCCGTATTAAAAAAAAAAAAAAAAGGGAAGTAAAATTATCCAGCCTACACATGCCGGTTTCTTTTTTTTTTTTTTTTTCTTTTTGAGACAGAGTCTCAATCTTATCACCCAGGGTGGCGTAGGATCTAGGCTCACTGCAATCTCTGCTTCCTGGGTTCAAGCAATTCTCCTGCCTCAGCCTCCTGAGTAACTGGGATTACTGGTGTCCAACACCACACCTGGCTAATTTTTTTGTATTTTTAGTGGAGACAGGGTTTCACCATGTTGGCCAGGCTGGTCTGGAACTCCTGATCTCAGGTGATCCACCCACCTCGGCCTCCCAAAGTGCTGGGATTACAGGCATGAGCCACTGCGTCCCGCTGGCACATGCCAGTTTCTCCAGAAGATATGGAAAGTTAAGTTTAATCACAGTTGGGCTTTTTTTTTTTTTTTTTTTTTTTTTGATGACAGTAATGACAGACAAAGAGCAGAGTAAGGGAATCGAGGGTGTTTGCAAGAGAATGATTAGAATGGAGGATCATGGAATCTAAGCTGGGCGAGGAGGGAGGTGAAGAGAAAGGAGGAATGCATTAGTGTGGATGGGGAAGATGGACAGACTGGAGTAAATAAAAGCTGCAAAGAGGCCGGGTGCAGTGGCTCATACCTGTAATCTCAGCATGTTGGGAGCCCAAGGCAGGCGGATCACTTGAGATCAGGAGTTCGAGACCAGCCTGGCCAACATGGTGAAACCCTGTCTCTACTGAAAATACAAAAGTTAGTCAGGTGTGGTAGCTCAAGCCTGTAATTCCAGCACTTCAGGAGGCTGACACGGGCAGATCATTTGAGGCCAGGAGTTCAAGACCAACCCAGCCAACATGGTGAAACCCCATCTCTACTAAAAATACAAAAAAGTAGCCAGACGTGGTGGCACAGGCCTGTAGTTCCAGCTACTGGGGAGACTGAGGCAGGAGACTCGCTTGAACCTGGGAAGCAGAGGTTGCACTGAGCCAAGATCATGCCACTGCACTCCAACCTGGGCGACAGCAAGACTCTGTCTCAAAAAAAAAAAAAAAAAAGAAAGAAAAAAAGAAAAAATTCTGCAAAGAAGACAGATCTCAGCTACTCAGGAGGCTGAGGCAGGAGAATCGCTTGAACCTGGGAGATGGAAGTTGCGGTGAGCCAAGACTGTGACACTGCACTCCAGCCTGGGCAACAGAGCGAGCCTCCATCTCAAAAAAAACAAAACAAAACAAAACAAAACAAAACAAAAAAGAGACAGGAAGGAGCCAAAACCTTAAGTGAATGAAAGGGGACAGAATTGGACACCAGCAGATGATCCTGAAGAGCTGTGGGAGTGTAGGAAGAAAGAATGAGTCCAAAGGACCCGAGATTTTTGAAAAAGGACAGAAATGACCAGGTCAGGAAGCAAGGAACAGGTAGCTGTGCACTCAGACTGCACAAGTTCAAACTCTGATTCCAGCGTTTACTCACTATTTGAACTTGGGCTTGTTTTTCAACCAGTTTAAATAACAGCTTTTTATTCTTAAAAATCATGATAATAATAGTACTCTTTCATGGGGTATTGTGAAGAGTAAAGGAGGTAATTGAAATAAAAGCACTTAGCACCATGCTCTAGAACGTTCTCTCTAAGTGTTGGCTATTACTAAATCATATTGGAAACCACAAACGTGATCCAAATAACTTTGCAATTCGAATAAATAGTACTTCAACAGTCCTTTCTTTGCCTTAACATGTTAGAGAAACCAGTGCACCTGAAACCTTTTACTTCAGTCATTAGGAATCTGTGCCAAGACATTGAAGATTAAATGAAGATTAAAAAGAAGGGGTTACAGCTGGGTGCAGTGGCTTAATGCCTGAAATTCCAGCACTTTGGGAGGTTGAGGTAGGTGGATCACCTGAGGTCAGGAGTTCAAGACTAGCTTGACCAACATGGTGAAACCTTGTTTCTACTAAAAATACAAAATTAGCTGGGCATGTTGGCACACTTCTGTAATCCCAGCTCCTTAGGGGGCTGAGGCAAGAGAATCGCCTGAACCCGAGAGGTGGAGGTTGCACTAAGCCGAGATGGCGCCATTTTACTCCAGCCTGGGCAACAAGAGCCAAACTCCGTCTCAAAAACAAACAAACAAACAAACAAACAAACAATAAAAGAAGTGATTACAAATGAAGATGAAAAAGAAACGGGAGAAAAAAGGAAGAGTTTTCTTACCTAGTGCAACTGATAATGACAGAGGTTTGTAAATTCTTTCTGCCAAGCCACTTTGGAAGCCACTGGCTTACAGGGTACAATTCAGAATGCTTAGCAGGAGCTCTTAATCATGGGCTCTTGTCTATGCATCTGGTCTCATTTCTTGCTACTTCCCCACATGTCTAAGTTCCGGCCATAACAACCTGCATACATAGGACTTCCTCTTCCCTTGGTGCATGTTATGTCTTTGCCTAGAATGTCCTTTCTCCCATAAATATTTCCAGACTAGTTAAGTCAAGTGTTATTTCCTCAGGAAAGTCGTTTTTTATCACCACTACCTTACAAATACTGAGGTGCCAGCCCCCAGCTGGATTCCTGCAGCAGCCTCTGATCACCCATCTTACAACATTCATTATCTTATATTGGAATACTTTTTAAAATATGTTTTCGGCCGGGCACAGTGGCTCATGCGTCTGATCCCAGAACTTTGGGAGGCCAAGGCCGGCGGATCACGAGGTCGGGAGTTTGAGACCAGCCTGGCCAATATGGTGAAACCCAGCTGCTACTAAAAATACAAAAATTAGCCGAGTGTGGTGGTGGGCGCCTGTAATCCCAGCTACTCAGGACACTGAGGCAGGAGAATCACTTGAACCCAGGAGGTGGAGTTTGCATTGAGCCGAGATCGTGTCACTGTACTCTACCCTGGGTGACAGAGCAAGACCCCGTCTCAAAAAAAAAAAAAAAAGAAAAAATCTGTTTTTCTTGTGAGACTGTAAGCTACTTGGGGCTATGATTTGTATCTCACTAATCCTGTGTCTTATGTGATAGAAAGCACTTTGTAACATTTTGATAGAAGGATTAATATAAATGAATGTTTTCTTTGGAGAGGATGAGAAACTTGTGTACTGAAACAGGAATGTGTAGGAATTTTTTTTTTTTTTTAAGAGAGGGTCTCACTTTTTCACCCAGGCTGGAGTGCAGTGCCACCATCCCGGCTCACTGCAGCCTCAACCTCCCAAAGTTCAAGCAATCCTCCTGCCTTAGACCCCCGCCCCCACAAGTAGCTGGGACTACAGGCTTATACCACCATGCCAGGCTAATTTTTTTTGTATTTTTTGTAGAGATAGAGTTTTACCATGTTGCCCAGGCTGGTCTCGGACTCCTGAGCTCAAGCAGTCTGCCTGCCTTGGCCTCCCAAAGTACTGAGATTACAGGCATGAGCCACCGTGCCTGGCCAAGAAGGATATTTTAGAGGAAACCATTACATTATAGTCTGGAGTTTCATTCTTATTTACCAAGTGATATACTAACTCTTAACAGACTAAATACACCCCTTTTGGTGATTTGCATGAAAGCTATTCAAGTTTTTAACAGTGAGAGGTTGGATGGACACCTCTATCTTAGTATGTGTCGGGCATTAATCCATCTAATGCTTCTATTTGATAGGTGCTATTTTCCCTATTTTTATAGATGGGGGAAACTTGCGCTTAGCATAGTTAAATAATGTGCCCAGGATTACACAGCTACTAAATAGAATCTCAACTCAGGGCTGTCTGATGACAAAGTTCACACTCTTATATAAGATTTCCTTCCATTCTAAGATGTTTCCCCCACCTTACACAACTGACTACCACATGCAGTGGTAATACAGATATCCCCATTACCATAATCAGAATATGGAATAAGAAAAGACATGCTTTTGTAATCTAGTTCAAATAAGACAGACCAATATATATAATAAAGCAAGAATGTTTGCCTCGGTCACACCAGTGTGTTGCTAAATCTATAACCATGGTAATACAAAGGAAAGAAGACTGAACTGGAAGTGAAAGACGTTTGTCTAGGCTTAGAGCCCATCCAGGGCACATGCAACCCAGGGAAACTAGGGCAAGTCATTTGTAACTGCTCCGTGACTCAGAGCCCTCATTTTACAAATGAATGGATTAGACTTCACCGTCCCTAACCTTATTACTTTAATTTAATTTTGGGATGGAGTCTCACTCTGTCCCCCAGGCTGGAGTGCGGCAGTGCGATCTTGGCTCACTGCCGAGGCTGGAGTGCAGTGGAACGATCTCGGCTCATTACAACTTCCGCCTTCTGGGTTCAGGCAATTCCCCTGCCTTCTGGGTGGGATTACAGGCAATTCCCCTGCCTCAGCCTCCCGAGTAGTGCAGTGGGATTACAGGCTGCCTGCCCACCACGCCCCCGTAGCTGGGACTAATTTTTTTTTTTGTATTTTTTAGTAGAGACGGGGTTTCACCGTTTTTTTTTTTTTTTCGTGATCCGCCCGTCTCGGCCTCCCAAAGTGCTGGGATTACAGGCTTGAGACGGCCCGGCCTTTTTTTTTTTTTTTTTGGAGACGGAGTCTCACTCTGTCGCCCAGGCTGGAGTGCAGTGGCCGGATCTCAGCTCACTGCAAGCTCCGTCTCCTGGGTTTACGCCATTCTCCTGCCTCAGCCTCCCGAGTAGCTGGGAGTACAGGCGCCCGCCACCTCGCCCAGCTAGTTTTTTGTATTTTTTAGTAGAGACGGGGTTTCACTGGGTTAGCCAGGATGGTCTCGATCTGCTGACCTCGTGATCCGCCCGTCTCGGCCTCCCAAAGTGCTGGGATTACAGGCTTGAGCCACCGCGCCCGGCCGAGACGGGGTTTCACCATGTTGGCCAGGCTGGTCTCCAACTCCTGACCTCAGGTTATCTGCCCCGTTGGTCTCCCGAAATGCTGGGATTACGGGCATGAGCCACCACGCCCAGCTGCTTGCAAACATTTCCAAGAGTCCAAGTGAAAAGTGGTTGCCTGGGTAGGGCGCAGCTCATGCCACTACTTCCCCACATGTCTAAGTTCCAGCCACAATAAATAACCTGCATACACAGGACTTCCTTTTTCCTTAGTGCACATTCACTTTGTTAGTGCACATTCACTTCGTTTGTCAGTTGCTAAGAGTAGTAATGTAAAGAAATAGGTGTCATTTCTAGCTTATTCTGGAAGCTTCTAGTTTCTTCTGGAAGGTATCATACTATAGCCATAATAATATATGCGTAATATATCCCTAAAGTTTCTCCATGGAAGCTTGAACCCGGGAGACAGAGGTTGCAGTGAGCCAAGATCGTGCCATTACACTCCTGAGTGACCTCTTGGTTCGCTGCAACCTCCACCTCCCAGGCTCAAGCGATTCTCCTGTCTCAGCCTCCCGAGTAGCTGGGATTACAGGCACATGCCACCATGCCCGGCTAATTTTTGTATTTTTAGTAGAGATGGGTTTCACCATGTTGACCAGGCTGGTCTCGAGCACTACCTCATGATCTAACCGCCTCGGCCTCCCAAAGTGCTGGGATTACAGGCATGAGCCACCACGCCCAACCGGCAGTTCTATATTTGTAAGTGACTTAATTATGTAATCCTCACAGTAAGTTATGTGGTAGATACTTTTTTTTTTTTTTTGAGCCTGAATCTCACTCTGTCACCCAGGCTGGAGTGCAGTGGCTCAACTCAGCTCACTGCAACTTCTGCCTCCCATGTTCAAGTGATTCTCCTGCCTCAGCCTCCAGAGTAGCTCTGATTACAAGTGTGCACCACCACACCCAGCTAATTTTTGTATTTTCAGTAGAGACAGGGTTTCACCATGTTGGCCAGGCTGGGCTCGAACTCCTGACCTCAAGTGATCCATCTGCCTCGGCCTCCCAAAGCGTTGGGATTATAGGTGTAAACCAACTCGCCCTGCCGGAGCTATGATTATTAAGCCCATTTTACTGATGTGAAAAATTGAGGGTTAAAGAAATCAGGTAACCTGCCTAAGCTCACACCTAGTAAGTGCCAGAGCTAGGATTAGGAATCAGGTTCTTTACATTAAAAGTGACTTAGCCAGGTGGGGCATGGTGGCTCACACCTGTAGTCCCAGCACTTTGGGAGGCTGAGGCGGGAGGATCACCTGAGGTCAGGAGTTCAAGGCCAGTCTGACCAACATGGAGAAACCCCATCTCTACTAAAAAAACAAAATTAGCCGGACCTGGTGGTACATGCCTGTAATCCCAGCTACTTGGGAGGCTGAGGTAGGAGAATCACCTGAACTCAGGAGGCGGAGGTTGCAGTGAGCCGAGATCACACCATTGCACTTCAGCCTGGGTGACAGAGAAAGACTCCGTCTCAAAAAAAAAAAAAAAAAAAAAAAAGAGTGACTTAGCCACAACCTTATGATAGCTTTCTCTAAGATAGGCTTCTTTATCTCTGTTTTACAGCTGGAGACCAAGATGTGATCCAAGGTCACATAGCTAAGAACTGACAAAACACATTCAAACCCTCATATTTGTCTCCCAAGCCCTGTATCCTAAAAATTCTCTTGCTACTTCTCATTCTCCTTTGCTGGAACTCCTCATCCCAACCTTTAAATTTCTGAGTTCCTCAGCATTATAAGTCTAGGCTGTTTCTTTCATACTCAGGACCTCAAAAATATATTTATTTTATTTTTTTGAGATGAAGTCTCACTCTATCGCCCAGGCTGGAGTACAGTGGCGCAATCTCAGCTCACTGCAGCCTCCACCTCCTGGGTTCAAGAGATTCTCCTGCCTCAGCCTCCCAAGTAGCTGAGATTACAGGCACTCGCCATCATGCCCTGCTAATTTTCGTATTTTCATTAGAGACAGGGTTTCTCCATGTTGGCCAGACTGGTCTTGAACTCCTGATCTCAGGTGATCCACCCGCCTTGGCCTCCCAGATTCTTGGATTATAGGCGTGAGCCACCGTACCCAGCCAAATTTTTTTCTTTTTGAGACGGAGTCTCGCTCTGTCACTCAGGCTGCAGTGCAGTGCAGTGCAGTGCAGTGCAGTGGCATGATCTTGGCTCACTGCAACCTCCACCTCCCGAGTTCAAGCAATTCTCCTGCCTCAGCCTCCTGAGTAGCTGGAGTTACAGGCACATGCCACCACACTGCTAATTTTTGTATTTTTAGAAGGGATGCGGTTTCACTATGTTAGTCAGGCTGGTCTCAAACTCCTGATCTCGTGATCTGCCCACCTTGGCCTCCCAAAGTGCTGGGATTAGGCATGAGCCACCATGCCCAGTCTCTCTATCTCTCTCCTTGCTCTCTCTCTCTCTCTCCTTACTCTCTCTCTCTCTCCCCCCTTACTCTCTCTCTCCTCTGTCCTTTCTTTTCTCTCTCTCCTGTCTCTCTCTCTGTCCTCTCTCTCTCTATATATATATACACACACATATATATACACACACACACATATATATATATTTATATATATGTCTCTTTCTCCCTGTCCCCTTCCCCCACTTTCTCTCTTCTCTGAGGAAAGCAAGCTTCCATGTTGGGAGCTGTTCTTCAGAGAAGCCCACATGGCAAAGAACTGAGGGTGGCTTCTGGCCAATAACCAATAAGGAACTCAGGCCTGCCAACAACCACGTGACTGAACTTGGAGGCCAGTTCTCTCCCAGCTGAGCCTTCAGATGGAATCACAATCTCACTGGAAGTGCAACTGCCTCCTCCTGGCGTACTGTCTGGCATACTGACCTGAAATTGTGTGGTAATATATGGCTGTTGTTTCTTTTTTTTTTTTTTTTTTTTTTTGAGACGGAGTCTCGCTCTGTCGCCCAGGCTGAAGTGCAGTAACCGGATCTCAGCTCACTGCAAGCTCTGCCTCCCGGGTTTACGCCATTCTCCTGCCTCACCCTCATGAGTAGCTGGGACTACAGGCGCCCGCCACCTCGCCCGGCTAGTTTTTTTGTGTTTTTTAGTAGAGATGGGGTTTCACCATGTTAGCCAGGATGGTCTCGATCTCCTGACCTCGTGATCCGCCCATCTCGGCCTCCCAAAGTGCTGGGATTACAGGCTTGAGCCACCGCGCCCGGCCTTGGCTGTTGTTTCAAGGCACTAAGTTGTGGGGTGATTTATCATACACCAATAGATGACTAGTACAATGATAATCATTATTTTAATATTACCTGTCAGCCGGTCATAGTGGTTCATGCCTATAATTCCAACATTTTGAGAGGCTGAGGCAGGAGGATTGCTTCAGCCCAGGTGTTCAACACCAGCCTGGACAACATAGTAAGACCCCCTCTCTACAAAAAATGCAAAAATTAGCTAGGCATGGTGGTGCACGCTTGTGGACCCAGCTTCTTGGGAGGCTGAAGTGAGAAGCTTGCTTGAGCCCCAGAGGTCAAGGCTGTCATGAGCCATGATCGCGTCACTGCACTCTGGCCTGGGCAACAGAGCAAGATCCCATCTCAAAAAAAAAGAAAATTACTGTCATATACATGTATGTCATATACACATTCATATATGTATGTCATATATGTATGAAAAATATGTCATATACATATTCATATATTTTTGTAAGTATGATACATTTCATAGTGAGGGTGTTTGAACGAGGAAAAAAGAGATGTTCATGGGTATTAGCCAGAAGAAAGAAAAGAAGTCATCATTTTAAAAATGCTATATATGTATTTTAATTTTATTTTATGAAATAGACACAGGATCTTACTATGTTGCCCGGGCTGGTCTCGAACTCTTGGCCTCAAGCAGTCTTCCTGGCTTGACTTCCCAAAGTGTTGGAATTATGAACAGGAGCCATCACTCTTAGCTGAAAATAAGTAGTTTGTTGTTGTTGTTGTTGTTGTTTTGAGATGGAGTTTCACTCTTGTAGCCCAGGCTGGAGTTCAGTGGTGCCATCTCAGCTCACTGCAATCTTCACCTCTCTGGTCCAAGCGATTCTCCCTGCCTCAGCCTCCTGAGGAACTGGAACTACAGGCACATGCCACCACACCCGGCTAATTTTTGTATTTTTAGTAGAAACAGGGTTTCACCATGTTGGCCAGGCTGGTCTTGAACTCCTGACCTCAGGTGATACACCCGCCTTGGCCTCTCAAAGTGCTGGGATTATAGGCATGAACCACCATGCCTGGCCGTTAACTTAAAAAAGTGTAAATTCTAGCATGCTCAGTGCTTTAAAAAGTAAACCAAAGAGTCAAAGCAAACATCTTTCTTCAAAAATAAAATAGTCCTGTGTCTAGCCTAGTGAACTGACCATTTGAACACTCTATTAATAAGAAAAAAAAAAAGCCAATACCTAGAATATTCCAGCCCAGGCTGGAGTGCAGTGGCGTGATCATGGCTCACTGCAACCTGGGCTCAAGTGATCCTCCGACCTCAGCATATGGAGTAGCTGGGACTGCAGGTGCACACAACCATGCCCAGCTAATTTTTTTCTTTCTTTCTTTTCTTTCTTTCCTTTTTTTTTTTTTTTTTTTTTTTTTGAGCCAGCCACCACGCCTGGCTAATTTTTGTATTATTATTATTATTTATTTATTTATTTTTGAGACGGAGTCTCACTCTGTTGCCCAGGCTGGAGTGCAGAGGCGCTATCTCGGCTCACTGCAAGCTCTGCCTCCTGGGTTCACGCCATTCTCCTGCCTCAGCCTCCCGAGTAGCTGGGACTACAGGTGCCTGTCACCACCCCCGGCTAATTTTTTTGTATTTTTAGTAGAGACGGGGTTTCACCATGTTAGCCAGGATGGTCTCGATCTCCTGACCTCGTGATCTGCCCGCCTCGGCCTCCCAAAGTGCTGCGATTACAGGCGTGAGCCACTGCACCCGGCCTTAATTTTCGTATTTTTTGTAGACACAAGGTTTCTCCATGTTGCCTAGGCTGGTCTGGAACTCCTGAGTTCAAGCGATCCACCTGCCTTGGCCTCCAAAAGTGTTGAGATTACAGGCGTGAACCATCATGCTTAGCCTTGTATTCCTATTCTTACACCCAGTCATTGCTAATTGTCTTGCACCCTGGCATACAGATTTTGCTTGCCAGGCCTCATCCATGTTCAAGATCATTAAATCCCAGGAATCATGCCAAGGGCCACTATCGTGAATAAGACCTTGTTATAATAATAGTTAATATGCCTTAAGTACTTACAATATGCCAGCGACTGTTGTAAAGTGTTTTACATACAGTTACACCAAACCTATCAGGTAGGTACTATTACAACCCCATTTTACTTATTTATTTGTTTATTTTTATTTGCTTATTTTTGAGACAGAGTTTCGCTTTTGTTGCCTAGGCTGGAGTGCAGTGGCATGATCTCAGCTCATTGCATCCTCCACCTCCTGGGTTCAAGCGATTCTCCTGCCTCAGCCTCCCAAGCAGCTGGGATTACAGGTGCCCGCCACCACACCCGGCTGATTTTTTGTATTTTTAGTAGAGACAGGGTTTCACCATGTTGGCCAGGCTAGTCTGGAACTCCTAAGCTCAGGTGATCTGCCCACCTCGGCCTCTCAAAGTGCTGGGATTATAGACATGAGCCACCGTGCCCGGCCACAATCCCATTTTACAAATAGGGAAATTGAAGCTTAGAGGCTTTAAATAACTTCCCAAGGCCGCACAACTGTAAGTGCTAGCATCAGTACTTGAATACAGGCAGTTGGGTGCTGACACCCATACATTCATTGGACAAATATTTACAATGCACCTATTTTGTGCCAATCACTATTTTGGGCACTTGGTTCTTCAGTGATCATCTGGGCACAGTGATAGTTCATCCAGGCACTAGGCTGATAAGCTCATCAGTGAGCAAGACCTATAGAGATCTTTACCCTCATGGAGTTTAAACATTAGGGGAGATAGACAAACAATGATACGCAGATTATGTAGTATATTAGGAAATAAGTGTGATAATAAACATAAGAAGTACAGCACAGGCTGAGTACAGTGGCTCATGCCTATAATCCTAGGTCTTTGGGAAGCTGAGGAGGTGGATTGACTGAGCTCAGGAGTTCAAGACCAGCCTGGGCAACATGGCAAAACCAAAAAACACCAAAAAAAAAAAAAAAAGTTGGGCATGGTGGCACACATCTCCTGTAGTCCCAGCTAGTTGGGAGGCTGAGGTGGGAGGATTGCTTGAGCCTGGTAGACTGAGGTTGCAGTGAGCCAAGATCGCATCACTGCACTCCAGCCTGGGTGACAGAGTGAGATCCTGTCTCAAAAAATAAACACAAAATTTTAAAAATTAAAAAAAGTACAGCAGAATTAGGGGACCAGGAGTATAAGGGGTGAGGTAGCTAGTTGCAATTTTAAGAATACCAGCTAGACCTGGCTGAGAAGATAACATTTGTTTCTTTTTTCCAATTTTGGTTATAATTTTAAAAATTATTTTAAAATGCTGAAAAGCACAGAAAATAACAAAACAAATACCCATGTTCTCTCTACCCACAATGTGACAAATGCTAACATTCGGTTCGAAATATTCTAAAGAAACTAAAGCAGGAGTGTCCAATCTTTTGGCTTTCCTGGGTCACAATGGAAGAATTGTCTTGGACCACAGATAAAATACACTAACACTATTGATAGCTGATGAAGTAAAGAAAAAAAATCACAAAAAACTCCATATATATGTATATACATATATATATGTATATACACATATACATATATATATTCCCTATTACTTACCATAACCGAAGTCAAGGTCTTATATTAGTGCTATTACAAATAGTTTCTTTTAATCTTCTACTCCACAAAATTAAGTATTTCGGGATTGAATGTGATGAAGCATAGATGTCAAAACCATTTCTTCCTTCTAGGAAATGATTCTGGATCACCTGGGTATGAGGATCACACACATACATATATATGGAGTTTTTTTTGTGATTTTTTTTTTTCTCAGATACATTTGAGATGGAGTCTCCCTCTGTCGCCCAGGCTGGAGTGCAGTGGCTCCATCTGGGCTCACTGCAACCTCTGCCTCCTGGGTTCATGCGATTCTCCTGCCTCAGCCTCCTGAGGAGCTGGGACTACAGGTATGCACCACCATGCCCGGCTAATTTTTGTATTTTTAGTAGAGATGAGGTTTTGCCATGTTGGCTGGGGCGCTCCTGGACTCCTGGACTCAGGTGATCCTCCCACCTTGGCCTCCCGAAGTGTTGGGATTACAGGTGTGAGCCATTGCGTTAACTCTTTTCTGCCTCTCTTTTTATTTTTATCCCTAGTCCTGCAGTCCTTCTCTTGTCTGACCACTTGACTTCCCAACAGTCACCAATGCATTCGTCGGACGGGGATGTATTGATGGCTTATTATGTGCTCAGACCGCAATACCAGAATCATTTCCTAGAAGGAAGAAATGGTTTTAACGTCTATGCTTCATCACATTCAATTCCGAAATACTTAATTTTGTGGAGCAGAAGATTAAAAGAAACTATTTATAATAGCACTAATAGAAGACCTTGACTTCAGTTGTGGTAAGTAATAGGGAAAGACCATTTTGACGGATTTTGAAATCTTCACATTCTTTTCTGAAGCCCAGACCCAAAAACTCATCTCTGTTGAATGGAGCGACCAAATTAAATGGAGCGTAAAATGAAACTGTGATACCGTGTATGTCAGCGGAAACTGGTGGGTTTTATGAGATTAAGATTTGCAAGTCTAAACACTTGAAAAGTAGGGCCACCTTCATTGTTTTGTGATATAGTTCCTAATCCTCCTCAAGCAGTGTTTATGCAAAAGCAATGCCATCAGCAGTCGGGAGTTCTTAATTTTCATCCTGTTTTGCTTTATCCTAAAGTACCAGTGGAGTCCTGTAAGAAAGAGGTTTCTCAGCCAGGCGCAGTGGCTCACGCCTGTAATCCCAGCATTTCGGGAGGCCGAGGCAGGCAGATGGCTTGAGCCCAGGAGTTGAACACCAGCCGTGAGCAACACGGTGAAACCCCGTCTCTACAAAAAGTACAAAAATGAGCCTGGTGTGGTGGCATGCACCTGTATTACCAGCTACTCGGTGTAAGGTTAGCTGAAAGAAAGGACGAGAGAGAGACCCAAGGTCAGGCGCATAATTTTATTAACCTGCCAGGCTTCTCCACCACAGTCAGAGGAGGCAGCCCTGAGCTTACAAAATGAGGGTTTATGTGGGGGAGAGAGACCCTGGGGTTGTTTGTTGGTTAACTTTACCAATATCATCTCGCGAATGGCTTACAATACATTATCTTGTGAAAATAGGAATTTACAAGAGAGTGTAATTTAGGTTTATCCATGTTTCTCATGACCTCCCCCATGCTGCCTGTAGGACTATAATAGCAAGTCTGGTGACCTTGCTGTGGCGCCCAGATAAGGGTTCAGGAATGCAGCTGCAGAGTATTCAGGGTAAGGGCCAGCTGCACTGAGGCGGGGTGTTCCTCGGGCAGCTTGTCCCTAACACTCAGAAGGCTAAGGTGGGAGGATCACTTCAGCCCGGGAGGTCGAGGCCGCAGTGATCACGCCTCTGCACTCCAGCCTGAGCGAAAGAGCAAGACCCTATCTCAAAAAAAAAAAACAACAAAAAGAATGAAGCAGCTAATTATTTATTGAATTGGAGCAATTCCTAAGATATATATGTCTGTGTGTGTGTTTGTGTGTATGGATATATATATATACACACACACACACATATATATATATTTGTTTGTTTGTTTGTTTTGAGACAAGGTCTTGCTCTGTCTCCCAGGCTGGAGTTTAGTAGTGTGATCATGGCTTATTGCAGCCCGGACCTCCTGGGCTCAACCGATCCTCCCATCTCAGCCTCTTGAATAGCCGAGACTACAGGTGTGTGCTACCACACCCCACTAATTTGTTTTTATTTATTTATTTATTTTTTCCTGAAGCAGAGTCTCGCTCTGTCTCCCAGGCTGGAGTGCAGTGGCGTAATCTCGGCTCACTGCAAGCTCCGCCTCCTGGGTTCACGCCATTCTCCTGCCTCAGCCTCCCGAGTAGCTGGGACTACAGGTGCCCGCCACGACGCCCAGCTATTTTTTTGTATTTTTAGTGAGACGGGGTATTTGTTTTTATTTTCTATAGAGATGAGGTCTCCCTATGTTGCCCATGCTGATCTCGAACTCCTGGCCTCAAGTGATCCTCCCAGTTCAGCCTCCCAAAGTTTTGGGATTATAGGTGTGACCCATTGTATCTGGCATGCTTCGTTCTGTTTTACAACTCTATAGTATTCCATTGTAGAGGACTTTTATTTAATCCCCTAGTTTTGGATATTTAGGTGTTCACAATCTTCTTTTTTTTCTTTTTTCTTTTTTTTTTGAGACGGAGTCTTGCACTGTCGCCCAAGCTGGAGTGCAGTGGCACGATCTCAGCTCACTGCAAGCTCCGCCTTCTGGGTTCACGCCATTCTCCTGCCTCAGCTGGGACTACAGGCACCCGCCACCATGCCCGGCTAATTTTTTTGTATTTTTTTAGTAGAGATGGGGTTTCACCGTGTTAGCCAGGATGGTCTCGATCTCCTGATCTCGTGATCTGCCCGCCTCGGTCTCCCAAAGTGCTGAGATTACAGGTGTAAGCCACCGCGCCCGGCCTCACAATCTTTTATTTCAATTATAGACAATGCTACAATGAATATGTACAAAATTGTGTGTGAATGTGTACATGAAAGTCTGTTCTTTGTATGAATTCCTAAAGGTGGAATTGCTGGGTCAAACAGAATGCATTTTATTAACTTTGTAAAATATTGACAGTCTGCCCTCTATGGAGTTCGTACCACTTTACATTTTTGCCAACAATGTATGGGAGTACCTATTGCCCTATACCTTTACCAACATAGTGTGCTATCAAACTTTTAGAAACATTTTGAACTTTGCCAATCTACATCAAGGATTCTCACCTGAGGTCCACAGGTCTCAAGAAGGGGTTTTTCTCCCTGTAGTACCAATGTCCACCTTCCATACAAAATCTCAGTTTCAAGCATCCCACAATCTGACCACCAGTTCACTCACACTAGTAGTGTCTGCACTTCAACTCTCTGCCTCTTGTTACCCTCAATCCACTGGCCCAATCAATTTTTCAGTGTCAACCTCCCTTTTGCTTGTCCCCTTACCCAGCCTCGATTATCTGGCTCAATGCTGTGAATACTCCCTTGTCTAATGTCTTCATCAAACCTGCTAAGCAAAACCCCATACTTGGGTAAATTCAACTCCATTCTGCGCTGTACCTGCGGGAGCTGAATATATCTGGAGAAAAACTCTCAATGATTCTAACTGGTCTTGAAGCCTCAGTGGGCGGTTGACAACCCCCAAATCATGACTGTTCCTAATAAGTCCACTTTCCCAGCCCATTGTCTCAAAATTTTTTCATCCCTTTCAAACCTTCTCCCGTATCTCCTCACTCCCTCTTTCAGCTGCTGATCTTGCTTTTTCACCAAAAGCAGAAAAGAACTCCCATATCCTTCCATGATCAAATCTATCAATGCACATGAGTATGTATCTGATTCTTTGCCTTTCCTTCTCTCTTTTTTTTTTTTTTTTTGAGACCGAGTTTCACTCTTGTTGCCCAGGCTGGAGTAAAATGGCACGATCTTGGCTCACTGTAACTTCCACTTCCTGGGTTCAAGTGATTCTCCTGCCTCAACCTCCCGAATAGCTAGAATTACAGGCACCTGCCACAATGCCCAACTAATTTTTTTGCGTTTTTAGTAGAGGCGGGGTTTCACCATGTTGGCCAGGCTAGTCTCGAACTCATGACCTCAGGTGATCCACCTGCCTCAGCTTTCCAAAATGCTGGGATTACAGGCGTAAGCCACCGTGCCCGGCCTCCTCTTATATCATATAAAATGTCCATGCCCCTGACTAAGATTATCTTTTCATTTGTGGATCAACTTGAGGGGCATTGATCCTTTAATTACCCCCTCCTTTCTACTCAAAACTCTAGATCATCCAGTTATCTCATATCTACTCTTCACTGCCATCTCCTTGGTGTGCTCTTGTCTTTGTGCATTTGCCTAACTCCTCATGCCTCAAGATTCTGTTCTAATGTCCCTTCCACTTGGAAGTTCCCCTAACACACTCAGATCTCAGAAATTTTCTTTTCCCACAGCCCCACCTATCCAAAGAGTTAGGTTCCCACAGGTTCACAACCAAGGAATAAAAAAGACAAGTCTGGCCAGGCACAGTGGCTCAAGCCTGTAATCCTAGCACTTTGGGAGGCTGAGGCAGGCAGATCACTTGAGGTCAGAAGCTGAAGGCCAGCCTGGCCACCATGGTGAAACCCTGTATCTACTAAAAATGCAAAAACTTAGCCGGGGCCGGGCATGGTGGCTCACGCCTGTAATCCCAGCACTTTGGGAGGCTGAGGTGGGTGGATCACCTGAGGTCAGGAGTTTGAGACCAGCCTGACCAACATGGAGAAACCCTGTCTTTACTAAAAATACAAAAATAAGCTGGGCATGGTGGTGCATGTCTGTAATCACAGCTACTTGGGAGGCTAAGGCAGGAGAATCGCTTGAACCCGGGAGGTGGAGGTTGCGGTGAGTGGAGATCTCACCATTGTACTCCAGCGTGGGCAACAAGAGCGAAATTCCGTCTCAAACAAACAAACAAACAAAACAACAACAACAAAAGTAGCTGGGCATGGTGGCAGGTGCCTATAATCCTAGCTACTCGGGAGGCTGAGGCAGAGGAATCGCTTGAACCCAGGAGATGGAGGTTGCAGTGAGCCGAGATGGCGCCACTGCATTCCAGCCTGGGAGACAGAGCGAGACTCCTTCTCAAAAAAAAAAAAAAAAAAAAAAAAGACAAGCCCTTCCAAAACCAGGTCCAAACTAGCAAGATGGGGAGGCCACCAAACTGTGGACCTAAGGGGTCCCCAACTACCGTAGCTGTGCTAGATGGTGCTTCTGTGCTTGCAGGGGGCACCTACATGTGCCTACATTAAATAATCTATCATCCTGTGTGTTGAATTCTATCTACAGCTAGACTGGGAACTAAGGGCAGAAACTGTGCCTTATTAATCTTTTTAACCCAGCAGAGTGCTTTATGAGTATACTGGTTGAATGATAAGGAAGGAGGATGTCTTGGGCTTGTAATAATATTCCTAGGAGTTTGGGATATAGCTGCACAGCTTACTGGAACGAAGGATGACTGACCAGGTAAGGATGCAGACTCTCTCCCCTACCATACTGGCAAAGTTAAAAGTAAGCCACAGGAAAAAAACATCGTTTGGGAAACTCACTCAGACGCAGACCAACTGAGGTTCTCAAATATCTCTGGGCTGCTGTAATCGTTCATGTCCAATTTCTTTTGACTCCTATCCCTTTCTTCCCTGCTCCCTCTACCCTGTTTCCTTCTTTCTCTCTTAATGTTTTTTGTTTGTTTGTTTGTTTGTTTTTGAGACGGAGTCTTCCTCTGTCGCCCAGGCTGGAGGGCAATGGGCACTATCTCGGCTCACTGCAACCTCTGCCTCCAGGGTTCAAGCGATTCTTCTGTCTCAGCCTCCCAAGTAACTGGGACTACAGGCACCCGCCACCACGCCCGGCTAATTTTTGTATTTTTAGTAGAGACGGGGTTTCACTATACTAGCCAGGATGGTCTCGAACTCCTGACCTCGTGATCCGCCCACCTCGGCCTTCCAGAGTGCTGGGATTACAGGCGTGAGCCATTGCTGCCTGTTTTTGTTTGTTTGTTTGTTTGTTTTTGAGACAGAGTTTCCCTCTTGTCGCCCAGGCTGGAGTGCAGTGGCGCCATCTCAGCTCACCGCAACCTCCGCCTCCCGGGTTCCAGCGATTCTCCTGCCTCAGCTTCCCGAGTAGCTGGGACCACAGCCACCCACCACCACGCCCGGCTAATTTTGTATTTTTAGTAGAGACGGGGTTTCTCCATGTTGGTCAGGCTGGTCTCCAACTCCCGACCTCAGGTGATCTACCCGCCTCGGCCTCCCCAAGTGCTGGGATTACAGGCGTGAGCCACCGCGCCCGACCTAATTTTTGTATTTTTAGTAGAGACGGGGTTTCGCCATGTTGGCCAGGTTGGTCTCAAACTCCTGACCTCAGATTATCCTCCCCCCTTGGCCTCCCAAAGTGTCAGGATTACAGGCGTGAGTGACCACGCCCAGCCTCTCTTAAAGTTTCTTTTTTTTTTTTTTTTTTTTTTTTTTTTGAGACGGAGTCTCGCTCTGCCGCCCAGGCTGGAGTGCAGTGGCCGGATCTCAGCTCACTGCAAGCTCCGCCTCCCGGGTTCACGCCATTCTCCTGCCTCACTGCTACAGGCGCCCGCCACCGCGCCCGGCTAAATTGTATTTTTTGGTAAGACGGGGTTTCACCGTGTTAGCCAGGATGGTCCGATCTCCTTTGCCGCCCATCTCGGCCTCCCAAAGTGCTGGGATTACAGGGTTGAGCCACCGCGCCCGGCCTTAAAGTTTCTTAAGAAAACAAAAAAAAATAGGGGTATTGGTTTTCCAACTGCCCCAAATAACCTTTCCTTTTTGCGTCCCTTGGTCTCAGTTCTAGCCACTTCCTATCCACCCTGTGGCTAATTTGTCCTTTCCGTAACAGACCCCTTAGATTGTGTCTATGAGGTTGGGCACAGGCGTGATGGGTGAACACTCCTGGCGGGAAACTGCAGGCACTGCAGCTACATCCAGTTTCGTACCGAGAGCAGGTACCGCACCGCGGGACACTTACTTGCCCCGTCCTGCGCTGGAGCAGAGCGGTCTCAGCCGCCGGCACCGCCCTGGAGTCCCGCCCCAATCCTGGGCGAGGCTTCGCTGTGAGCGCCGCTGCCATGGATTGGCTTCGAGGGTCCGGCCCCTCGGCCAATCAGTCGCGGGGGAGTTGTCTGGGGGCGGGGCTCCGGCCTCCTCGTTGAGAGTCCCGGATTTACCAGGGCCGGTGGGACCACCTCGGGCTCCCGCCTCAGGGTCCTGGACGGGGGACCCGGTGAACATGGCCTCTGCTACTGTGGCAGCAGCACGACGGGGCCTCGGCCGGGCTCCCCCTCTCATCTGGCGCGGCTACCAGACCGAGCGGGGCGTTTACGGCTACCGGCCGAGGAAGCCCGAGAGCCGCGAGCCCCGGGGCGCCCTGGAGCGTCCCCCAGGTCGGGGATAGGGCCTGGGCGGTGGGAGCGGGGGCTGGGACGCAGAAGCATCATCCCCTGGTCGATTTGCGGTGGGGTGTCGGGGTCGGGGAACCGGCCGCCGGCCTGAACGCGCGGCCAGTGGGGAGGAGGGGGAGGTGAAGGGAGCAGAGGGTAGGTGTGGGTGCTTAGTGTCGGTCATCCCCCGTCCAGCCTCTGTAACTGAGGATCCTTGAGGTCCACGCTTGGGTGGTCTTCCCATCTTGCTGGTCCGGACCTGGTTTTGGAAGAGCTTTTCTTTCCTTTGTTGGAAACGTGTGAGAAAGTCTTTTTTTCTTTTTCTTTCCTTTTTTTATTTTTTTTTTAGACGAAGTCTCGCTCTGTGGCCCCGGCTGGAGTGCAGTGCTGCGATCACAGCTGCCTGCAGCCTCGAACTCCTGGGCTTAAGCTATCCTTCCACCTCAGCGTCCTGAGTAGCTGGGGACACAGAGGGACGACCAAGCCCGGCTTTTTTTTTTTTTTTTTTTTTTTTTTTTTTTTAGTAGAGATGGGGTCCCACCATGTTGCCCAGGCTGATCTTGAACTCTTGAGCTCAAGCTAATCCTGCAGCCTCGGCCTCCCAACGTGTTGGGATTACAGGCTGAGCCACTGCACCCAGCCTAGAAAACCAACGGAGCTGTGGGAGAAGTAAAGTTTTAATCTCCCAAGGGTACATTTCCAGGACCATCTCTGAGGATTTTATGTGAGCAGGTGGGGGGTCCAAGACTGCACTGCTTGGGAGAAATGGGCAGTTAGTTCCAGTCTTGGAAGACAGCATGATATTTATTATGTATTTGTCTCCTTGTAGCTAGTCTGTTACTTTAATTTTAGAGTTTAAGTCTTAACTCTGCCGAATTTGGAACTATGTGCTGGTGGGGTTTCTTTCTTTTCCTTTTAGCCACACTGTTGACACCTCGGTATGTGCTGGTGGTTTTAATGAATTAACAGTCATGAATGTCAGTTTTTGGAACTTCTGTTGTATGCTCATTTGCGAGACTAATTTTGAGTATTTGATTTATGCCCTAAAATTATTGTGTCATTATTTGTCCTCACGGAGTAGAAGATACTTACAGATTGATTATTAGAGGAAAATCATTTGGCATCTTTGATCTGATTATTAGATTAATGTTGAAGATCCCCTCCAGCATCTGGGCACCTGACCTTTGAATCTTCCATCAGTCACACACTAGAACTTCAATATTGTGCTCCTCACCTCGGAGGGCATTTAAAATAAATCTCATATCTCTGTCTCTCTCTCTCTTTTTAATCCTAAAACATAGTCTGGCTTTGTCGCCTAGGCTGGAGTGCAGTGGCACGATCTTGGCTCACTGCAACCTCCGTCTCCCGGGTTCAAGCGGTTGTCCTGCCTCAGCCTCCCGAGTAGCTGGGATTACAGGCACCTGCCACCTCACCCAGCTAATTTTTGTATTTTTAGTAGAGATGGGGTTTCATCATGTTGGCCAGGCTGGTCTCGAACTCCCACCCTCAAGTGATCCACTGGCCTTGGCCTCCTAAAGTGCTGGGATTACAGGTGTGAGCTGCTGTGCCTGGCCAGGAGGGTACCTCCTTTTTGCAGAGCCGAAATCCCCTTCATGTCTACTTGCTCATTAGGGAGCTCCAACTTGACCTCATCTTTCTCCTGGGCATTCCTGAAAGTGACGAGAAACAGTGAACATACACTCCTGAGCTACAGGTTTCAAGGGCATGCAGTCTGCCTCAGTTTCACCAAATGTTTTGTCCTATAACATAACACTGCCCATCAGCTTTCTAGGTGGAAATACCTGTGTTGTTGGCACCCATTGCCTGGCCCCTAAGTCAATGCCATATGTATTTTTAGGCTCTGTTAGGGCAGCCACCCACCTCTTGTACCAAATTCTGTGTTAGATTGGATGAGTTCAGGTGCTGTGATATACAAAGAGAAGGAATATCTTCTTTCCTTCCCCTTAAGAGCGTGACCCAGAAGTCGCATACATTGCTGCTACATTCTCATTGTCCAAAACTTAGTCACATGGCCACCAGGTTACTGGGAAGGCTGGCAAGTGGCTCTTTATTCTGGGTGGCCATATACTGGGCTCTCTAATACTATGAAAGAGAGGAGGGAATGGAAGTTGGGAATCATAGAAGTCTCTGCCATAGAGGTATTATGGTAATCTGGGATGAGCAATCCACCTATATCTTTTTCACCTCACATTTCACATCAAAAAAATTTTTTTTTAATTTTATTTATTAGGTCAGGCACGGTGGCTCATGCCTGTAATCCCTGAACTTTGGGAGGCCGAGGCGGACAGATCATGAGGTCAGGAGTTCAAGACCAGCCTGGCCAACGTAGTGAAACCCCATCTCTACCAAAAATACAAAAATTAGCCAGTGTGGTGGCAGACGTGGCGCCGGGTGCAGTGACTCACGCCTGTAATCCCTGCACTTTGGGAGGCCCAGGCAGGCAGATCACTTGAGACAGGGTCTTGCCATGTTGCCCAGGCTGGTCTTGAACTCCTGTCCTCAGGTGATATGCCTGCCTCGGCCTCCTAAAGTTTTGGGATTATAGGCATGAGCCACTGTGTCCAGCCCCAAATAATTTATACTTCCTAAGGAATGAAATGAGGGTTCTATATATGCAATTTATTCGTGACATACAGTATATTTGCATTTTGTATGTGCAGGCATAACATTAATTATCAAATATCTTTATATATTGGGCAACATATTAAACTATTACTGTTTTATTTTTAGTTTTTGAGATGAAGTCTTGCTATGTCCCCTAGTCTGGAGTACAGTGGTGCAATCACAGCTCGTTGCAGTGTGTGCCCGGTTCACGGGTCTTCTTTCCTCATATGTTTATCTTCTTCAGATGTTTATCACCGCGTCCGGTTCACTGGCCTTTTTTCTTCATATGTTTATCTTGGCTAAAATAAATGTCTACATAGGTGACCACATCATTCACTAAGACTTCCCTTGTATTAAGGCTTTAAAGAGATACTGAGGCTGGGCATGGTGGCTCATGCCTGTAGTACCAGTACTTTGGGAGGCTGAGGTGGGAGGACCACTTGAGGCCAGAAGTTCGAGACCAGCGTGGCCGACTTGGTGAAACCCCATCTCTACTAAAAATACAAAAATTAGCTGGGCCTGGTGGTGTGTGTCTATAATACTGGCTATTCAGGCGGCTGAGTCAGGAGAATCACTTGAACCTGGGAGGCTGAGGTTGCAATGAGCTGAGATCACGCCACTGCACTCCAGCCTGGGTGACAGAGCAAGACTCTGGCTCAATAAATAAATAAATAAATAAATAAATAATTAAATAGATATTGAATTTGCCCCTAGTAACCTTTTGGATGGCAGTGGTTTCTCTAGTTACAATTTGACCCATGGTGAGTGTTCTTTGTAACTAGATATTTGTAACAGCTTGTACTTTCACCTCTGTAAACCTCAATTTCCAAGGAAACTCCAATTTATTTATCAACAATGCCAATTTAAAATGGAGGTGGGTTTAGGAGTAGTGATTCATGGGTGTACTTTTTTTTTTGAGATGGAGTTTTGCTCTTGTTGCCCAGGCTGGAGTGCAGTTGCACGATCTTGGCTCACCACAGCCTCTTTCTCCTGGGTTCAAGTGATTCTCCTGCTGAGTCAGCCTCCCGAGTAGCTGGGACTACAGGCATGCACCACCATGCCTGGCTAATTGTGTATTTTTATTAGAGATGGGGTTTCTCTGTGTTGGCCAGGCTGGTCTCGAACTCCTGACCTCAGGTGATCCACCCACCTCGACCTCCCAAAGTGCTCGGATTACTGGCATGAGCCACTGTGCCCGACCTGTTTTTTTTTTTTTTTGAGACGGAGTCTCGCTCTGTCGCCCAGGCTGGAGTGCAGTGGCTGGATCTCAGCTCACTGCAAGCTCCGCCTCCTGGGTTTACGCCATTCTCCTGCCTCAGCCTCCCGAGTAGCTGGGACTACAGACGCCCGCCACCTCGCCTGGCTAGTTTTTTGTATTTTTTTTAGTAGAGACGAGGTTTCACCGTGTTAGCCAGAATGGTTATTTGTTTTTTTGAGACACAGTCTCACTCTGTGGCCCAGGCTGGAATGCAGTGGGGTGATCTTGGCTCACTGCAACCTCTGCCTCCTGGGTTCAAGTGATTCTCCTGCCTCAGTCTCCTGAGTAGCTGAGATTACAGGCATGTGCCACCCTGGCTAATTTTTGTATTTTTAGTAAAGATGGGGTTTCACCACGTTGGCCAGGGTGGCCTCAAATTCCTGACCTCAAGTGACCCACCAACCTCTGCCTCCCAAAGTTCTGGGATTATAGGCATGAGCCACCGCACCCAGCCCATGAAAATATTAGCTCTTGTACTTTTTTTTTTTGGACAGGTTCTCGCCCTGTCGCCCAAGCTGGAGTGCAGTGGCATGATCTCGGCTCACTGCAACCTCTACCTCCCAGGTTTAAGAGATTCTCCTGTCTCAGCCTCTTGAGTAGCTGGGACTACAGGTGCTCACCACCATGCCTGGCTAATTTTTGTATTTTTAGTGGAAACAGGGTTTCACATGTTGGCCAGGCTGATCTTGAACTCCTGAGCTCAAGCCATCTGCCCTCAACTAGGCTTTTCTGAAGGCAGCAGTCTCTGGCTAGCTGTTTTCTCATAAGCTGTCTCTGAATTCCAAATTTCAAAATCTGGAAAAGCTCAGTCTGGCCCAGCTTGACTCAGCCTGTCCAGCAGCAGGGCAGACTGGAGTAATGCATGCATGCCCACTGGGCCCCACGACTTGGCATGGGAGGGTGCAAAGTGAGGGAGAAGAAGCCGCTTCAGCTCTTCTACTCTGAATTTGAGGGCTCTGAAAAGCTTTTATCATGAAGTGTGACTCTTGATCTCAGGACTTCATTCAAATAATGACAAATATTTCTTGAGCATCTAGCATGCCTTTATAGAGGAGTGCAGGCGCGTATCTGCTGTTGTTTTCTCTATTCTCTCTGGCTTCATTAGGGACTTAAACATCAAATCTAATTCCTGTGACCTTTTGCAGATATTACGAACAGTAAATTGTTCGGGCAGTATTATGCCTAATGTAAAGGTATTCATTTTTCTCTTACAGAAATTCTTGCATTTCTGCAGTAATAGAAAGTTTTGTTTTTGTTTTGTTTTCTTTTCTTTGAGACACACTGTGTTGCCCAGGCTGAATGCAGTGGCACAATTACAGCTTACCATAGCCTCAAACTCCTGGGCTCAAGTGATCCTCCCACCTCAGTCTCCTGAGTAGCTGGAATCACAGGCACGTGCCACCACATCCAACTAATTTTTGTTTTTTTTTTCTTTTCTTTTTTTTTTTTTTGAGAAGGAGCCTCAGTCTTGCTCTGAGCCCTTGGCTCACTGCAAGCTCCGCCTCCCGGGTTCACGCCATTCTCCTGCTTCAGCCTCCCAAGTAGCTGGGACTACAGGTGCCTGCCACCATGTCCGCTAATTTTTTTGTATTTTTAGTAGAGACGAGGTTTCACCATGTTAGCCAGGATGGTCTTGATCTCCTGACCTTGTGATCCACCCACCTCGGTCTCCCAAAGTGCTGGAATTGCAGGTGTGAGCCACTGCCCCCGGCCAATTTTTGTATTTTTTTGTAAAGACAGGGTCTCGCTCTGTTGCCCAGGCAGATCTCAAACTCTTGACCTCAACGGGTCCTCCTGCCTCAGCCTCCCAAAGTGATTACAGGTGTGAGCCACTGTGGCCATCCAGTAGTAGGAAGTATTTTATGAATAATTCTATTTCTGTGCTCTCATTCTTTTAAATTTTATTTTTATTTATTTATTTTTCTATCCTTCCAGGGAAAAAGAATTAAATCTTTTAATTTCATTTTTTGTTATGAAGATAATACAGTAGAAGTACATTTTATCTAGAGCATTTGAAATTGGAACTTGATCAGTTAATTCCATTTATTTTTATTTTGCTTATTTTTTTTAACTTCTTTTGTTTTTTCTTTTAAAACAATTTTAACAGAGTGAGACTCCGTCTCAAAAAAAAAAAAAAAATAAAGCAATATGAGTGCAAAAATCTCTAGATTTTTCTGATTTCTCCCCCTAATATTTTACTTTTTCCCACAGCAACAGACTTAGGGACAAATAGAACTGATTGTTATAAGCACGAAGTCAACTGATGAGAGCAGAGTGAGACTGTCTCAAAAAAAAAAAAACAAAAAACAAAAGCTTTATTGCACATGTTCACTGTGGAAAACTGCGAGAATACAGTAAGCAAAAAATAACAAATCTGCCTGGGTGTGATGACGTGCACCTGTAATCGCAGCTACTTGGGAGGCTAAGGCAGGAGGATCTCTTGAGCCTAGGAGTTTGAGTACAGCCTGGGTAATATAGCCAGACCCTGTTTCTTTCTTTCTTTCTTTCTTTTTTTTTTTTTGAGACGGAGTCTCGCTCTGTTGCCCAGGCTGGAGTGTAATGGCGCAACCTTGGATCACTGCAACCTCCGCCTCCTGGGTTCAAGCGATTCTCCTGCTTCAGCCTCCTGAGTAGCTGGGATTATAGGCATCTGTGACCAGGCCTGGCTAATTTTCTTATTTTTAGTGGAGACAGGGTTTCAACATGTGGGCCAGGCTGGTCTCAAACTCCTGACCTCAGGTGATGAGATCACCTTGGCCCACCTTGGCCTCCCAAGGTGCTGAAATTACAGGCATGAGCCACTGTGCCTGGCCATTCATTAAGTCTTGAGGCTTTTTCATCAATCATTCTTCTATAATACTATTTTTTTAATGACCGTCAGCACTTTGAGATGAGTTAGTGCCATTGCTTGTCCCTCAGAGGACGGGTTTATAAAGAGAGAACTAATGATAGGGAGATGTCAGTGAAGAATGAGGAGGGCCTACCTTTGTCTTCACGATTGGAGGGTGTGGGTGAGGGCCACTGAGTAGTTTCACGTTGTACTCGTGCTCTCTGGGGACAGCCAAGTTCTGATTAAGCCCAGGAGTGTGAGGAACGTTCAGAGAGGTTTGTTTTTCATGAAACAGAGCACCAGAGATCTCGGTGGAAGGAGCTGGAGACAGAGAGGGAAGGGGTTGGAGACAGGGTTGGTGGAAGAAAACCCTGCCGGAAGAAATGGCAGTCTGAGGGAGCATGGGTTGCCAGGGTGGATGGAGGATGTGCCTGACACGAGAGAGGACTTCCTCTTTCTGCTGGTGCCAAACTGCTCCATGCCTCATATTCTTTGGGGCAAGGAGGGTTATTTTTTATTTTATTTATTTATTTTTTTGAGACGGAGTCTCGCGCTGTGTCACCCAGGCTGGAGTGCAGTGGCGCGATCTCGGCTCACTGCAAGCTCCGCCTCCCAGGTTCACACCATTCTCCTGCCTCAGCCTCCGAGTAGCTGGGACTACAGGCGCCCGCCACCACGCCCGGCTAGTTTTTTGTAGTTTTAGTAGAGACGGGGTTTCACCATGTTAGCCAGGATGGTCTCGATCTCCTGACCTCGTGATCCACCCGCCTCGGCCTCCCAAAGTGCTGGGATTACAGGCTTGAGCCACCGTGCCCGGCCTAGGAGGGTTATTTTGTGCCAACTTCTGTGTCAGTATTCTAGCGTATCATTAGCAGCCCGGCTAGCCAGTAGTTAGAAATAGAAGCAGTGGGCCGAGCGCAGTGGCTCATGCCTGTAATCTCAGCACTTTGGGAGGCAGAGGTGGGTGGATCACGAGGTCAGGAGTTCGAGACCAGCCTGACCAACATGGTGAAACCCCGTCTCTACTAAAAATATAAAAAATTAGCCAGGCGTGGTGGCATGTGCCTGTAATCCCAGCTACTCAGGAGAACTGAGATGGGAGAATCGCTTGAATCTGAGAAGCAGAGGTTGCAATGAGCCACAATCGTGCCACTGCACTCTAGCCTGGGCGACAAAGCAAGACTCCATCTCAGAAAAACGAAAACAAAACCAAAAAATGACCTACAAAAATTAGCCAGGCGTGGCGGCATGTGCCTGCAACCCCACCTACTTGGGAGAGTGAGGCAGGATAATCACTTGTACCCGGAAGTTGGAGGCTGCATTGAGCTGAGATTGTGCCACTGCACTCCAGCCTTTTTCTCAAAAAAAAAAAAAGAAAAAGGAATAGAAGCAGTGATCTCTAGGAGATGACATGGGTTCTTCTCTAAGGGGATGTTTTCTTTTTTTCTTTTTTTGAGACAAAGTCTCGCTCTGTCACACAGGCTGGAGTGCAGTGGCACCATCTCGGCTCACTGCAACCTCCACTTCCCAGGTTCCAGCGATTCCCCTGCCTCAGCCTCCACAGGCACGTGCAGCCACATCCGGCTAATTTTTGTATTTTTAGTAGAGATGGGATTTCACCATGTTGGTCAGACTGGTCTTGAACTCCTGACCTCAAGTGACCCACTGGCCTCGGCCTCTAAGGGGATGTTTTCAGTATGGCTGCTGGTTTGCAGTGGGAATGGGGGTTACCCTGTAGGTTTGCTATTGTTCTTGTACCACTAATCATGAGTTGGGGGGAGATCGCTCAGAGAGAAAGTAGACTGAGAAGGTGGCCTTGGGCAGAGCTGGGGAGTACCAATATTTTATGTATTTTAGTTTTTAGAGATGGGATCTTGTTTTCTCACCCAGGCTAGAGTGCAGTGGTGAGATTCCAGCTCACTGCAGCCTCGAACTCCTGGTCAGCCTCTTGAGTAGTTGGGATTATAGGTGTGCACCACCATGCCTGGCTACCAATATTTAGAGATGGGCAAAGAGAAGTCCCCCAAAAGTGACTGAGGTTGAGTAGCTCTGGAGTTAGAAAGAAAACCACGTTCCTGCAATGCTGTAGAAGAATATGTACTTAAAAGGAGCGAGTGGGGGCTAGGCGCAGTGGCTCACACCTATAATCCCAGCACTTTGGGAGGCCGAGGCAGGTGGATCACAAGGTTAGGAGATCCAGACCATCCTGGCCAACATGGTGAAACCCCATCTCTACTAAAATACAAAAAATTAGCTGGGTGTGGTGGCACGCACCTGTAGTCCCGGCTACTCAGGAGGCTGAGGCAGGGAATCACTTGAACCCGGGAGGCGGAGCTTGCAGTGAGCCGAGATTGCGCCACTGCACTCCATCCTGGGGGACAGAGCGAGACTCCTTCTCAAAAAAATAAAAGATGAGAGTGGCCTACAGGGACATGCTTTAGACATAGTCTATCTGGATTTTAGCCACAAACATAAAGCTTTCCTACTTCATATGACAGTAATTGAGAACTTGAATAAGGTTCAAAATAGAACCCTTAGCAATTTGTAGGACTAACCCCCAGGCTGAAATCAGTTCATTTCCTGGGATGGTTTGATTCATTTATTTGACCTATTATGGCTCCACCTACCTGCTGTATTAGTGCAAACACATCCTGTGTGTGTTCAGTACCTCTCTGTTCTTTACTCACTAAACCTGCTCCAAGTAAAGAAATGTGCTTTGGCTGGGTGCAGTGGCTCACGCCTGTAATCACAGCACTTTGGGAGGCCAGTAGTTAGAAATAGAAGCAGTGGGCCAAGCGCAATGGCTCATGCCTGTAATCTCAGCACTTTGGGAGGCCGAGGGGGGTGGATCATGAGGTCAGGAGATGGAGACCATCCTGGCTAACACGGTGAAACCCCTTCTCTACTAAAAATACAAAACATTAGCTGGGTGTGGTGGTGGGCGCCTATAGTCCCAGCTACTTGGGAGGCTGAGGCAGGAGAATGACTTGAACCTGGGAGGCACAGGTTGCAGTGAGCCAAGATTGCACCACTGCACTCCAGCCTGGGTGACAGAGTGAGACAATGTCTCAAAAAAAAAAAAAAAAGTTTGAAAATATGCTAACAATTGTCTCTGGGTTCTGAAAATAACACAAAGTGTAAAAATGTGTTTCTTGGCCTTCTTTGGGAGGCCAAGGTGAGTGAATCACTTGAGCTCAGGGGTTCAAGACCAGCCTGGGTAACATGGTTAAACTCCATCTCGACCAAAAAAAAAAAAAAAAAAAAAAATTAGCCAAGTGTGGTGGTGCATGTCTGTAGTCCCAGCTACCCGGGAGACTGAGGCAGGAGGATCACTTGAGCCTAGGTTGCAGTGAGCTATGATGGTTCTACTGCACTCCAGCCTGGGCAATAGAGCAAGACGCTGTCTCTAAAATAAATAAATAAATACATAAATAAATAAATTAAAGGTGTCTAGAGGTGTAAGAGCTTCTTTGAAAAGCTGATTTTTGTGATTTGTAGTCATCTCCTAAACTGTTTGTATTTTTAAATTTTCCCCAATTTAGTTGACCATGGCCTTGCCAGGTTGGTGACAGTATATCGCGAGCATGGTCATAAAGCTGCCAAAATCAACCCCCTCTTCACCGGGCAAGCCCTGCTGGAGAATGTGCCTGAAATCCAAGCCCTGGTGCAGACACTGCAGGGACCCTTCCACACGGCAGGTATGGCTTCTGCACAGCAGGTGGGAGCTCGGAGCTGCGTACCAGGCCTGGCTCCTGCCTCTGTTCTTGAAGAAGCAGCATCCCCGCTGGAGCTGAGGCTCCCACAGGTGTGAGGAGACCCAAGGGGGCACGTTGAGGTACGGTCAGGAAGGAGCATTCTTGGGATTCTAGAAGTTCTGAGGAGGCTTGTTTTCTTAAGGTTCAAAAACATTGAATTGGCTGGGCACAATGGCTGACACCCATAATCCCAGCACTTTGGGAGCCCGAGGTGGGAGGGTCATTTGAGCCCAGGAGTTTGAGACCAACCTGGGCAACACAGTGAGACTGTTGCTACAAAAAAAAAAAAAAATTAGCTGGGCATGGTGATGCACACCTGTAGTTCCAGGCACTCCAGAGGCTGAGATGGGAGGATCACTTGAGCCTGGGAGGTCAAGGCTGCAGTGAGCCTTGATCATGCCACTGTACTCCAGCCTGGGCAACAGAGTGAGACCCTGTCTGAAAAAACAAACAAAAAAAAAACCCATGAGCTCTAAAGTGCTATATGCTTAGCGTATGTCAATTTGTTCTCAAAACCACTCCCAAAAGTAGTCATTGTCCTCTTTATTTTGTAGATGGAAAAACAAAGAGAACTTATATAACTCATAGCTGCTCAGTGGCAGAGGTGGGGTGAAATCCAGGGCTGCCTCCATTCCAAAGCTTGCCCCCCTCATTCTATTTTCTTTCCCAGCCTGGGAACTTAGAAAAAGTTGGGCCTGCATCATCAGTCATGATTTCAGGGTCCTACCTCATGTTACTTTTTAAAGTTAATCTTGCAAATACCAAATTCTGATTGTGTGTATCAGTGAGTCATGTTTCAGTCATCTAATGCCGTGTAGTAAACTACCCCAAGATGTAACGGCATTTAAACCCTCAACTTTCATTTTAGCATCTCTTAGGGTTTGGAGGGTTACCTGGGTTTTGCAAGGTGGTAGTTTTCTTTTCTTTTTTTCTGTTTTTTTGTTTTTTTTTTTTTTGAGACGGAGTCTGTCTCTGTCATCCAGGCTGGAGTGCAGTGGCCGGATCTCAGCTCACTGCAAGCTCCGCCTCCCAGGTTCACGCCATTCTCCTGCCTCAGGCTCCCGAGTAGCTGGGACTACAGGCGCCTGCCACCTCGCCCGGCTAGTTTTTTGTATTTTTTTTTTTTTTTTTTTTTTTTTTTTTTTTTTTTTTTTTTTTTTTTGAGACGGAGTCGCTCTGTCGCCCAGCCCAGGCTGGAGTGCAGTGGCGCGATCTCGGCTCACTGCAAGCTCCGCCTCCCGGGTTCACGCCATTCTCCTGCCTCAGCCTCCCGAGTAGCTGGGACTACAGGCGCCCACAACCGCGCCCGGCTAATTTTTTGTAATTTTTAGTAGAGACGGGGTTTCACCGTTTTTTGTATTTTTTAGTAGAGACGGGATTTCACCGTGTTAGCCAGGATGGTCTCGATCTCCTGACCTCGTGATCCGCCCGTCTCGGCCTCCCAAAGTGCTGGGATTACAGGCTTGAGCCACTGCGCCTGGCCCCTTTTTTTCTGTTTTTGAGATGGAGTTTCGCTCTTGTTACCCAGGCTGGAGTGCAATGGTGCTATCTCAGCTCACTGTAACCTCCGCCTCCCAGGTTCAAGCGGTTCTCCTGCCTCAGCCTCCCGAGTAGCTGGGATTACAGCCATGTGCCACCACACCTGGCTAATTCTGTATGTTTGGTAGAGACGGAGTTTCTCCATGTTGGTCAGGCTGGTCTCGAACTCCTGACCTCAGGTGATCTGCCCGCCTCGGCCTCCCAAAGTGCTGGGATCACAGGCATGAGCCACCGTTCCCGGCATGAGGTGGTAGTTTTCTCTCTTTTTTCTTTCTTTTTTGAGACGGGCCTCCAAAGGCCCTTTTCTTGAACCCCTGCAGAAAGAACTGATTCCTCAGTTGAACCTCTGCAGAAAGAACTGATTCCTCAGCGCCTCATAAAAGCAAACGAGTTAATGTGGTAAACATTAAACGACATGATTAATGACTCAGTTGGAATATAGTGGTGATGCATCTAACTTCCTCAAAAGACCAATACTTTAAATCTTTATATACCAAAAAACAAAACAAAACAAAACAAAAAAAACAATAAACTTTGTTGTAAGAAACCATAAGCCAGAGGTGTCCAATCTTTTGGCTTCCCTGGGCCACACTGGAATTAGAATTGTCTTGGGCCACACATCAAATATACTAACACTAATCATAGCTAATGAGCTAAAAAAAAAAATCGCAAAGAAAATCTCACAATGTTTTAAGAAAGTTTATTCATTGTGTTGGGCCACATTCAAAGCTGTCCTGGACCACATGCAGCCTGTGGGCTGCGGGTTGGACAAGCTTGCTAAGCAATATAAAGTAAAGGTTGGGGCCGGGTGTGGTGGCTTATGCCTGTAATCTCAGCACTTTGGGAGGTGGAGGCAAGAGGATCACCTGAGGATAGGAGTTTGACACCAGCCTGGCCAACATGGTGAAACCCCATCTATCCTAAGAATACAAAAATTAGTCAGACGTGGTGGTGTGCACGTGTAGTCCCAGCTACTCGGGAGGCTGAGGCAGGAGAATCACTTGAACCTGGGAGGCAGAGGTTGCAGTGAGCCAAGATCGTGCCACTGCACTCCAGCCTGGGCAATGAGCAAAAACTCCATCACACACAAAAAAGAAATTACTGTAGAATCAAAACTTGGCATAAAGCAGCAGCAGGCTCTGTCTTTGTGAAGGAAGTGGGGTTTTTCCCCCCTCCTAGTTTTACTACTTCATGACCTCTGACCATATTTTTAGTTTTTTTCTTTAGAAAAAATCTAGATAAGCATTAATAATGACCCAAGTTATTTATGTATTTATTTATTTTGGGACGGAGCCTCGCTCTGTCGCCCAGGCTGGAGTGCAGTGGTGTGATCTTGGCTCACTGCAACCTCTGTCTCCCGAGGTTCAAGCGATCCTCCTGCCTCAGCCTCTCAAGTAGCTGGGACTACAGGTGCACGCTACCACACCTGGCTAATTTTTGTAATTTTAGTAGAGACGGGGTTTTACCATATTGGTCAGGCTGAGCTCGAACTCCTGATCTCAGGTGATCCACCCGCCTTGCCTCCCAAAATGTTGGGATGACAGGTGTGAGCCACAGCACCTGGCCAATAATGACCCAAGTTATTAAGAATAAAGAACTCTGTGTTGAAGTAATTATTTTGGTATGTTCCAGAATTAACTTGCCACATGATTATATTTTAAAATGACCCCTTTGATTGTATTTCACAGGATTATTGAACATGGAAAAGGAAGAGGCCTCACTTGAGGAAGTGTTAGTCTATCTCAATCAAATCTACTGTGGGCAGATTTCTATTGAAACCTCCCAACTTCAGAGCCAGGAGGAGAAAGACTGGTTTGCCAAGCGGTTTGAGGAACTGCAAAAGGAGACGTTTACCACAGAAGAGCGAAAACATCTGTCAAAACTAATGCTGGAATCTCAGGTAAAAAGGAGCATCTAGGCTGGGTGCGGTGGCTCACACCTGTAATCCCAGCACTTTGGGAGGCTGAGGCGGGCGGATCACCTGAGGTCAGGAGTTCAAGACCAGCCTGACCAACATGGAGAAACCCTGTCTCTACTAAAAATACAAAAATTAGCCAGGTGTGGTGGTGTATGCCTGTAATCCTAGCTACTCTTGAGGCTGAGGCAGGAGAATCACTTGAACCCAGGAGGCAGAGGTTGCAGTGAGCCAAGATCGCGCCATTGCGCTCTTGAACAACAAGAGCAAAACACGGTCTCAAAAAAAAAAAAAAAAGGAGCATCTAATAGCAAGGGCGTAGGTCAGCCTCACTGTCTATAAAGATATGTAGCCTGGCTGACATAAAGAAACCCCGTCTCTACTAAAAATACAAAAATTAGCGAGGGGTGATGGTGCACACCTGTAATCCCAGCTAGTCAGGAGGCTGAGGCATGAGAATCCCTGGAGCCTGGGAGGTGGAGGCTGCAGTGAGCTGAGATTGCGCCACTGCACTCCAGCCTGGGTGACAGAGCAAGACTCTGTCTCAAAAAAAAAAAAAAAAAAAAAGATATATAACTACTGAAGAAAGGGAATTGAGCCATTAACTCTGAATTTAAATCCCTCATTACTTCAACACAATGGATCATATAACACACATACCATTTTATTATTTTATTTTTCCTCAAAGATCCTTGTTCTGAGCACAACACTTTATTCTAAGTAGCAAAATGTTGGTTGCCAAAATATCGACCTATTGGCTCTCCTCAGAGTCAAAATACTTCTCGTGTATGTGTCTACTTCTACTCACTCTATAAAAGATGACAAGATCCTTAAGACCTTACTTCTGACTGGGCACGGTGGCTCGCACCTGTCATCCCAGCCCTTTGGTAGGCTGAGGTGGGCCTATTGCTTGAGGTCAGGAATTTGAGACCAGCCTGGCCAACATGGTGAAACCCCGTGTCTACTAAAAAAAAAAAATACAAAAATTAGCCTGGTGTGGTGGAGCATACCTGTAGTCCCAACTACTTGGGAAGCTGAGGCAGGAGAATCACTTGAACCCAGGAGGTGGAGGTTGCAGTGAGCTGAGATCGCACCACTGCACTCCAGTCTCGGCAACAGAGCAAGACTCTGTCCAAAAAAAAAAAACAAAAAAAACAAAAAAACCCACATAGTTCTTACGGTTTTATTTCTTTTTTTTTAAATTTTTTTTTTTTTTTGAGACAGAGTCTCGCTCTGTCGCCCGAGTAGCTGGGATTACAGGCACATGCCACCACACCAAGTTAATTTTTGTATTTTTAGTAGTGACAGGGTATCATCATGTTGGCCAAGATGGTCTTAATCTCCTGACCTCATGATCCGCCTGCCTTGGCCTCCCGAGGTACTGGGATTACAGGCATGAGCCACTGCACCTGGCCTTTAAAAAACATTTTTAAAAAAAAATGTATTTCAAATTTCTTTTTTTTTTTTTGAGATGATTCTCCCTGTCGCCCAGGCTGGAGTGCAGTGGTGTGATCTCAGCTCACTGTAACCTCTGCCTCCCACGTTTAAGCCATTCTTCTGCTTCAGCCTCCCAAGTAGCTGGGACTACAGGTGCTGCCACGATGCCCGGCCAATTTTTTGTATTTTTAGTAGAATGGGGTTTTGCTGTGTTAGTCAGGATGGTCTCAATCTCCTGACCCCGTGATCCACCCCCCTCAGCCTTCCAAAGTGCTAGGATTACAGGCGTGAGCCACCATGCCCAGCCTAAAATGTGTTAGCCAGGATGGTCTCGATCTCCTGACCTCGTGATCTGCCCACCTCAGCCTCCCAGAGTGCTGGGATTGAGGGGTGAGCCACCGCGACTGGCCTAAAATTTCTTTTAATATGTAAGAAAAAAGTCTTAGCCAGGCGCTGTGGCTGACGCCTGT
The DNA here is from genome assembly GCF_024542745.1 of Macaca thibetana thibetana. Taxonomy (NCBI): domain Eukaryota; kingdom Metazoa; phylum Chordata; class Mammalia; order Primates; family Cercopithecidae; genus Macaca; species Macaca thibetana. The sequence goes on from NC_065586.1 coordinate 12,004,019, forward strand.
AATCCCAGCACTTTGGTTTGGGAGGCTGAGGTGGGCTTAGCATGAGGTCAGGAGATCAAGACCATCCTGGCTAACATGATGAAACCCTGTCTCTACTAAAAATACAAAAAAATTAGCCAGGCGTGGTGGTGGGCGCCTGTAGTCCCAGCTACTCGGGAGGCTGAGGCAGGAGAATAGCATAAACCTGGGAGGCGGAGGTTGCAGTGAACCAAGATCGTGCCACTGCATTCCACACTGGGTGACAGAGTGAGACTCTGTCTCAAAAAAAAAAAAAAAAGTCCCGATACCAGGACATACTGTCACCATTCGGGGCTATGTATAGTTGCAGTTCTTGAGACAGTCTTGCTCTGTCACCCAGGCTGGAGTGCAGTGGCACAATCTCGGCTCACTGCAACCTCCGCCTCCTAGGCTTAAGCAATTCTCCTGCCAGCCTCCTGCGTAGCTGGGATTACAGGTGCATGCCACCACACCTGGCTAATTTTCATATTTTCAGTAGAGATGGGGTTTCACCATGTTGGCCAAGTCTTGAACTCCTGGCCTCAAGTGATCCAACCACCTTGGCCTCCGAAGTGCTGGGATTACAGACATGAACCACCATGCCTGTCCTGGTCTTAATTCTTAAGAACTGAAGGTACTTAAGTTCAGAACTTAACTTGAGATGATCAAAAGATGACATGTGGAAGAGAGGCTCAATACAAATGAATGGAAGTGAACCTCCATCAGGGCTGTGACCAGGACTCTGGAATGTCAAGATGACAAGAAGCTCCTTCCTAATAGTTTGGGTAGTTGGATAGTTTGCAGCCTTGATTCATACCATAGAACCCCCCTGTGAAAACGGGTACTGGGAAGAGGCAGCAGAAATCTAAGGCCTGGCTTCCAGTCCAGAAGAACATACATTCTAAGGGGGTTTCCTTGGGGTGAGTTATTCTGCCACGAAGGTTATTCTCCTCGGCCCCTCTTGCTGTCCAGGATCCTTGGAAAGCCGTCCCGCTGTGTCCCTGTTACGTCTCTCTCCAGGATATGCAGTAAAGTGCCATTGTTGTGGCCACTTGGGGAGTGTGGGGCTATCTCACAACACACACAGGCTTATCTGCCTTCCACTGGAGAAGCTGGCTGTCTCCTGGCAGCTCATGTCTGACATGATGTTCTGTAGGAGTTTGACCACTTTCTGGCCACCAAGTTCTCGACAGTGAAGCGATATGGAGGCGAAGGGGCTGAAAGCATGATGGGCTTTTTCCACGAGCTGCTGAAAATGTCAGCCTACAGCGGAATCACTGATGTCATCATTGGGATGCCCCATAGAGGGAGGCTGAATTTATTGACAGGCCTTCTCCAGTTCCCTCCAGAGGTGAGGTTACTCGCTGTGTTTCTCAGTAGCACTGTAAGATTGATGGTAACAGAATAAAACTGCTGGTTTCATTCTGCTGATAAATGATGGTGATGGTGATGGCCGGGCACTGTGGCTCACACCTGTAATCCCAGCCTGTTGGGAGGCTGAGGCAGGAGGATGGCTTGAATCTAGGACTTGAGACCACCCTGTGGAACAAAGTAAGACTCTGTGTCTACCAAAAATAAAGTAAGTTAGCCAAGCATGGTGGCACACACCTGTATTGCCAGCTACTCAGGAGACTGAGGCCAGAGGATTACTTGAGCCCAGGAGTTTGAGGCTGCAGTAAGTTAGATCTCACCACCGCACTCCAGGCTGGGCAACAAAGCAAGATGCTGCCTGAATATCAATACATTTTAAAAAGTAAAACTCATGGTGATCATTCCTTTTAAGAAGTCAACTAAGCCTGGGCAAGGTGGCTCACACCTGCAATCCCAGCACTTTGGGAGGCTAAGGCAAAAAGAGTGCTTGAGCCCAGGAGTTCAACACCAGCTTGGGTAACCTCGCAAAACTCTGTCCCTACAAAAATAAAAATTAGGTGGCATGGTCTCTACAAACATAAGAATTAGGTGGTGCACCTATGGTTCCAGCTACTTGGGAGGCTGTGGTGGGAGGATCTCTTGCATCCAGGAGATGGAGGCTTCAGTGAACTGAGATTGCGTCACTGCCCTCCAGCCTGGAAGACAGAGCCAGATCCTGTCTCAAGAAAAAAAAGAGCAAAGGCAACTAAGCATGTGAGCAGTTGGTCCAGGAGGTAGTTTAGACAGTTTAGTTAATTGACAGAGCTGGTATTTGGATTGGTTTTCCGTGTATTCTTATTTATTTATTTATTGAGACCTAATCTCACTCTGTCACCCAGGCTGGAGTACAGTGGTATGATCTTGACTCACTGCAGCCTCTGCCTCCTAGGTTCAAGTGATTCTCATGCCTCAGCCTCTCGACTAGCTGGGATTACGGGTGCCTGCCACCACGCCCGACTAATTTTTTGTATTTTTAATAGAGACGGGGTTTCACCATGTTGGCCAGGCTGGTCCCGAACTCCTGACTTTGAGTGATCTTCCCGCCTCAGCCTCCCAAAGTCCTGGAATTACAGGCGTGAGCCACCACTCCTGGCTTTAAATTTTCTTTTTTCTTGTGTGATTTCAACTCAGCACTTCTTCCCTAGTCTCCATTGTGATGAACGCCATTGTTTTTGTTTTATATGTATCCACAATAGCTGATGTTCCGTAAAATGCAAGGCTTAAGTGAATTTCCGGAGAATTTTTCAGCCACTGGAGATGTCCTGTCTCACCTGACCTCCTCTGTGGACCTGGACTTCGGGGCACACCATCCCCTCCACGTGACAATGTTGCCCAATCCCTCGCACCTGGAGGCCGTCAACCCCGTGGCCGTGGGCAAAACTCGTGGCAGGCAGCAGTCTCGCCAAGACGGCGATTACTCGCCAGACAACTCAGCCCAGCCGGGGGACAGGGTCATTTGCTTACAGGTACTTGGAGCTTCTGGAAGTGAGGCCAGAGGTGGGGAAAACTGGGAAGAATGTGTGGGTTGGGAGGGCTGAAAATAGATGGCTGACATTCGTGATGAAACTGAGATGACCTTTTGGAAAAAGATTCTGGGATTGTTTTAAAAACTAACAGGAGATTCATGAGGTTTAGTCTTCAGGCAACTGGCTTTAGCCTGGGGCTTCCACTGCTGTTTTCCTTGCTTGGCTTATGAATTAACTTAGGGGCATGGGCTGGCAAACCTGCTCCTTCTGGGAGCACAGGTGTCATTATTTCTGTGAAAGGATGGCCCTCATGGAAACTTCGTGGTATCCATACTTGTCATGTAACAAGACAAGTGTGAATTTTTTTTTTTTTTTTTTTTTTTGAGATGGAGTCTCGCTCTGTCACTCAGGCTGGAGTGCAATGGCGAAATCTCAGCTCACTGCAACCTCTGCCTCCTGGGGTCAAGTGATTCTCCTGCCTCAGCCTCCCAAGTAGCTGGGACTATGGGCGCCTGCCATCATGCCCAGCTAATGTTTGTATTTTTAGTAGTGACAGGGTTTCACCATGTTGGCCAGCCTGGTTTCGAACTCCTGACCTCAAATGATCCTCCTGCTTCAGCCTCCCAAAGTGCTGGGATTACAGGCATGAGCCACTACACCTGGCCTATTTTTTTTTGCTTGTTTATTCTAAAATGAAGGCCTTTGGCATTAAGGCAAATAATACAAATTATCAGTGTGGTTCGTTCTTCTTCTACCCTCTCTCCAAGTTTTTGGTAACACAACAAGTATCTTTTAGAGGTTTGAGCTGTGGTCATGTTTCTCCTATGAGTATTCATTTAAATACAAACCTTTAACTACAGGAGATAATGAATGCTGGATTTCAGAATCAGTCTTCAAATTCCACAGAAATAGATAAATATATAAGATAAGCAAATATTCTGTCTGTGAATAGCCATGTTATCCTATGCATTTTAATTTTTCACAGGCCAGAAACTTGTAGTGAATAAATTGGGAGTAGGCAGAATTGGATTTAATTATGATATGGCCGGCCTGCCTGCCTTCCTTCCTTCCTTCCTTCCTTTTTTCCTTCTTTCCTTCCTTTTTTCCTTCCTTCTTTCCTTTTTTCCTTCCTTCCTTCCTTTTTTCCTTCCTTCCTTCCTTTTTTTCTTCCTTGCTTCCTTTCTTCCTTCCTTTCTCCCTCCCTTCCTCCCTCCCTCGCTTCCTTCCTTCCTTTTTTCCTTCCTTCCTTGCTTCCTTCCTTTTTTCCTTCCTTCCTTTCTTCCTTGTTTTCTCCCTTCTTTCCTTCCTTCCTCCCTCCCTTTTCCCTCACTCCCTCTCTTCCTCCCTCCCTCCTTCCCTTCCTTCCTTCCTCTTTCTCTCTCTTTCTTTCTCGCTTTCTCTCTTTTGAGATGGGGTCTCGATCTTTCGTCCAGACAGGAGTTCAGTGGCGCAATCATAGCTCACTGCAGCCTCAAATGCCTGGGCTCAAGCAGTCTTCCTGTCTCAGCCTCCCGAGTAGCTGGGCCTACAGGTGCTTGCCATCATACCTGGCTGATTTATTTTGTTTTGTGGAGACATGATCTTGCCAGGTTGGCAAAGCTGGTTTCAAATTCCTAGCTTCAAGCAACCCTCCTGCCTCGGCCTCCCAAAGTGTAGATATTACAGGTGTGAACCACTGCACCTGGCCTGATACGGTGCTTCTAAATAGAAATCTTGAAATCATTAGCCAGACATTCTGTTTACCTTTCACATAATTTATAATACTCTAAACTATTTTAATCTTTCATTTTTACCCAGTATATTGAGCTGATCTTAAGATCGACTTCTGAAATAAAAGGTGAAAATGCCATTTTCTTTAAAATAATGATAAACGAGGCTGGTCACTGTGGCTTATGCCTGTAATCCCAGCACTTTGGGAGGCCGAGGAGGGTAGATCACCTGAGGTCAGAAGTTCGAGACCAGCCTGACCAACGTGGTGAAACCCCGTCTCTACTAAAAATACAAAAAATTAGCCGGGTGTGGTGGTGCGTGCCTATAATCCCGACTACTCGGAAAGCTGAGGCAGGAGAATCGCTTGAACTCGGGAGACGGAGGTTGCAGTGAGTTTAGATTGTGCCATTGCACTCCAACCTGGGCGAAGGAGCAAGACTCTGTCTCAAAAAATAAAAAAAATAAAAATAAATAAATAAATAAATAATTCCAACCTGAAAACCTAAATTTCCTTGTTTTTTTTTTTTTTGAGACCGAGTCTGGCTCTGTGGCCCAGGCTGGAGTGCAGTGGCGCGATCTCAGCTCACTGCAAGCTCCAGTTCCCGGGTTCACGCCATTCTCCTGCCTCAGCCTCCCGAGTAGCTGGGACTACAGGCGCCTGCCACCTCGCCCGGCTAATTTTTTGTATTTTTAGTAGAGATGGGGTTTCACCTTGTTAGCCAGGATGGTCTCGATCTCCTGACCTCATGATCCGCCCATCTCGGCCTCCCAAAGTGCTGGGATTACAGGCTTGAGCCACCGTGCCCGGCCTTGAAAACCTAAATTTCTTAATCCCTTATGTTTCTTTTCTCTCCACCCCTCTCCTTGCCTCATGATTTAGGTCCATGGTGATGCTTCTTTCTGTGGTCAAGGGATTGTTCCTGAAACGTTCACGCTGTCCAATCTCCCACATTTCAGAATTGGTGGGAGTGTCCATTTGATTGTTAATAACCAGCTGGGTTATACCACTCCAGCTGAAAGAGGAAGGTCTTCTTTATACTGCAGTGATATTGGTACGTAACACAGGGAGGAACTGATGTTGCTGAGGCCGATGTGAAATTCCCAGGGAAACCTCTAGTGCACACAGAACAATGAGCCTCACTGGTTATCCTTCATTTGTTTCATTTAATTAATGAATTAATTTTTTGAGACACAGTCTTGCTCTGTCACCCAGGCTGTAGTGCAGCAGCACGATCTCGGCTCACTGCAACTTCTGCCTCCTGGGTTCAAGTGATTCTCCTGACTCAGCCTCCTGATGAGCTGGGACCACATGCTTGCACTGACCTGTTTGGCTAACTTTTTTTTTTTTTTTTTTGAGACAGAGTCTCGCTGTGTTGCCCAGGCTGGAGTACAGTGACCTGATCTCAGCTCACTGCAACCTCCACCTTCCGGGTTCAAGTGATTCTCATGCCTCAGCCTCTCAAGTAGTTGGGACTACAGGCGTGTACCACCACACCTGTCTAATTTTTGTATTTTTAGTAGAGACAGGGTTTCACCATGTTGGCAGGCTGGTCTCGAACTCCTGACCTCTGATGATCTGCCTGCTTAAGCCTCCCAAAGTGCTGCGATTATAGGTGTGAGCCACCACGTCCAGCATATCAGTGTGATTCTTCAATCCAAGGAAGTAAGGATGGAGCCACAGTGTGCCATCTCAAATTTCTTATAACTGGATGGGTGATCTGGTACAAGTCAGAGATCAACACAATGAGTACAACACCAGAGTTGTTATCTCTAGGATATTCAAACTTGGAGTGCCCAGGGGCTTAGTGAAAAGGGATGTGTTCAACCACTAAACTTGGTGAAATAGTATAGTTAGAAACAAGATGTGAAGGTCGGGCATGGTGGCTCACGCCTGAAATCCCAGCACTTTGAGAGGCCAAGGCAGGTGGATCACCTGAGCTTGGGAGTTCGAGACCAGCTTGACAAACATGGAGAAACCCCTTCTCTAATAAAAATACAAAATTAACTGGGCATGGTGGCGCATGCCTGTAATCCCAGCTACTCGGGAGGCTAAGACAGGAGAATCCCTTGAACCTGGAAAGTGGAGGTTGCAGCGAGCCGAGATCAGGCCATTGCACCACTCCAGCCTGGGCAATAAGAGTAAAACTCTGTCTCAAAGTAAAAAAAAAAAAGAAAAGAAATAAGATGTGAAGAATCAAAGTCAGCTTCTTTTTTACCCATGGAAATTGGTAGGGTTTTTTAGTTTGTTTGTTTTGTTTGTTTTTTGTTTTTTTGAGAGTCTTGCTCTGTTACTCAGGCTGGAGTGCAGTGGTACAGTCATGGCTCACTGCAGCTTTGACATCCCAGGCTCAACAGAATCTCTCTCCTCAGCCTCCTTAGTAGCTGGGATTTACAGACACATGCCACCATGCATAGCTAATTTTTTTTTAGAGATGGAGTTTCACTCTTGTTGCCCATGCTGGAGTGCAGTGGCGCCATCTTGGCTCACCACAACCTCCACCTCCTGGGTTCAAGCAATTCTCCTGCCTCAGTGTCCAGAGTAGCTGGGATTATAGGCGTCCACTACCACGCCATTAATTTTTGTATTTTTAGTTGAAACAGGATCTCATCATGTTGGTCAGGCTGGTCTCAAACTCCTGACCTCAGGTGATCCACCCGCCTTGGCCTCCCAAAGTGCTGGGATTATAGGCGTGAGCCACTGCACCCAGCCACAGCTAATTTTTAAAATAATTTTTTGTAGAGATTGAGTCTCACTGTGTTGCCCAGGCTGGTCTTGAACCTCTGGTCTTATGTGATCCTCTTCAGCCTTCCAAACTGCTGAGATTACAGGCGTGAACCACTGCGCCAGGCTGAAATTGGTCATCTTAAGAGAAAGACAGGGCTGTTATTACCCATTCCCAGTTTCACAGATTACAAGACTGTTTGATGATGGCAACTATTCTCCTTTTATACAAACAGCCTGGACTGGATGCCTCTTGGGCTTGTCTATGTGAATCCTTTATGATTAGTCTGATGAAGATGCTGAAGATCCATTCTTGAACTTCTTTGGGGAAAATTTATCTTTTTCTAGGGTATATCCTTTAATGACCCTTTTATCTCAGGGAGAAAGAGAGTAATAATAATAACAGTAACAAAATAAATATTAACTACTATGTACCAGGCACTGTTAGGCATTACAATTGTGTGTGCATTCACTCATTGAACCTTTGCAGTATCACTAAGAGATAGGAGCCCCTATTCCCGGTTTATAGATAAGGAGGCTGAGATTTGTAGCTTTACCAAGGTCACACAATAAGTCCCAGAGTTGGAACTTGCCAGCTGGTCTCCAAAGCTGGGGTTCTTAACCAAACCAGTATCTACCTGTGAGGACTGGGCTGTCTTTTGATGCAGGAAGTAGGGCTTAGAGAGGGCCAGTGTTAACTGTCCTGTTTCAGCTTGGTCTTCTGTCCTTCAGGAAAGCTTGTGGGCTGTGCCATCGTCCATGTCAATGGAGACAGCCCAGAGGAAGTGGTCCGTGCCACACGACTGGCTTTTGAATACCAACGCCAGTTCCGCAAGGATGTGATTATTGATCTGTTGTGCTACAGGCAGTGGGGCCACAATGAGCTGGATGAGCCATTCTTCACCAACCCCATCATGTACAAAATCATCAGGTACAATTATAAACCCTTGTGTGATATGCTCCCTAACAATTAAAATACATATATATTTTTTTGAGATGGAGTCTTGCTTTGTTGCCCAGTCTGGAATGCAGTGGCATGATCTTGGCTCACTGCAATCTCCACCTCCCGGGTTCAAGTGATCCTTCTGCCTCAAGTGATCCTCTTACCTCAACCTCCCGAGTAGCTGGGATTATAGGCGTGTGCCACCATGCCTGGCTAATTTTCGTAATTTTTAGTAGAGACGGAGTTTTGCCATGTTGGCCAGGCTGATCTCAAACTCCTGACCTCAGGTGATCTGCCTGCCTCGCCCTCCCAAAGTGCTGGGATTACAGGCACGAGCCACCATGCTCAGGCAGGACATTAAACTTTCAGTGCTAAAACTGACACAGTTCTGGGCTGGAGTGCAGGTGGCACAATCTCGGCTCACTGCAACCTCTGCCTCCCGGGTTCAAGCAATTGCAATTCATGTGCCTCAGCTTCCTGAGTAGCTGGGATTACAGGTATGCATCACCACGCCTGGCTAATCTTTGTATTTTTAGTAGAGACAGGGGTTTTGCCATGTTGGCTAGGCTGGTCTCGAACTCCTGGTCTCAAGTGATCTGCCCGCCTTGGCCTCCCAAAGTGCTGGGATTACAGGCATGAGCCACTGTGCCTGGCCTCACATACTCTTCACACTTCACATGGTTCCTCATTAAATAGACAAAGGGCAATTTAGAAACTCAGCAGATGGGAAGATTGAAGCAGGGGGAATTAAGCAAACCTCACCCAAATCTACTTACTGCAGTGTTGGCAGGACCAGAAATAGAACCTCAGCGATCCATTTCTACAAACCATAGCTGCAGACCTGCCTGGCACCTTGGTAAGAGGTAACTCAGAGGATTTTAGTGAATGTTCAGAACCATGCTGTCCAAGATGGAAACCACTAGCCATCAGTGGCTATTGAATACTTGAAAAGTGGCTAGTCCTGATTAATGTGCTATAAAGATAATACATACACCATATTTCAAATACTTAGCATGTAAAATATAAACCCAAAATAATAATTTTTAAATTTATTAGATATGGAAATGACAATATAATGAGTATATTGACTTAAATAAAATATATTATTGAAATGGTTGGGCATGGTGGCTCATACCTGTAATCCCAGCACTTTGGGAGGCTGAGGTGGGTGGATCACTTGAGGTCAGGAGTTTGAGACCAGCCTAGCCAACATGGTGAAACCCCGTCTCTACTAAAAATACAAAAATTGGCCAGTGCTGTGGCGTGTGCCTGTAGTCCCAGCTACTCAGGAGGCTGAGGCAAGAGAATCACTCTACCTGGAGTGGCAGACTTTGCAGTGAGCTGAGATTGTGCCACTGCATTCCAGCCTGGGTGACAGAGCAAGACTCAATCTCAAAGGAAAAACAAGAAGAAAAGAAATTAATTCCACCTGTTTCTTTTTACCTTTTCTAATGTGACTGCCAGAAAAATTTAAATTACTCATGGCTTGCATTTCATTTCTGTCCAGTGGTGCTGATTCAGAGGGTTAATGTGACAGAGGGGGAATTCGTTACTTTGGAACTTCGTTTTCTAGATACTAGGAAATAAAATAGATGCCCGTCCTCCAGCTTACTTCCTTATATATATAAATTAAAGCAGAGGAATAAACATTTTATGGGCTTTTCTGATCCTTGGTACCAGAAAGAGGACTGCTCTCAGAAGAACTAATTGTGTTCTGTTTAGCTCTGAATTTAGCAGCTGAATGACTCAATGAACCTCAGGGCCCTATTTTATTTTATTTATTTTTTTGAGACAGGGTCTTGCTCTGTCGCCCAGGCTGTAGTGCAGTGGTGTGATTATGGCTCACTGTAGCCTGGACCTCCTGGGCTCAAGCGATCCTCCCACCTCCGCCTCCTGAGTACCTGGGACTATAGGCGCTTGCCACTACTCCTGACTAGACAGGGTCTCACAGTGCTACCCAGGCTGGTCTTGCCATCTGCCTGTCTCGGCCTCCCAAAGTTCTGGGATTGCAGGCATGAGTCTCCTTACCTGGCCCCAGGGCCTTAACTTTAAAATCTGTCATGCTTTCTTCTCTCTTTTATCAGGATTAAATATGATAATATATGTGAATAGACTTTATAAGGTATTACATGAATGTAGAGTGACATTTATTGTGACACCCAGGTGCTGATGATTGTAGTTAAAGGATGATTGACGCAACCTGAAAGATTGCAACTTTCAGAGACTGGGGCAACTTTGGGTTCCATACCTTTTTAAATAAAGGGGGGTGCTGATTGGATAGACAGTGTGGGTCAGTCTTGGAAATAATTGTCAGAATTTATCAAATCATAGAAAAACTCTATTTATTATTTCTACTTGGATGCAGACAAAAACTTATAAAGATAAATTTGTTTTCTCTTACTTGCCTGGAAAAGAGGTTGTTACTGTGAGTGCCTTCATTTATTAAATTAATTAATTATATTTAACATTGCTTATTTATGTTTTATAAACTTATTGAGATGAACATGACATAATATAAAATTGGCATCTTAATGTGAACAACTCAGTGGCATTTATTTACCTTCACAAAGTGGTACAACCACCACTTCTGTGTAGTTCCAAAACATTTTTCCTGAATGCCTTTTTATTTTATTTTTATTTATTTATTTATTTATTTATTTTTTGAGACGGAGTCTCGCTCTGTTGCCCAGGCTGGAGTGCCATGGCGCAATCTTGGCTCTCTGCAAGCTCCGCCTCCCAGGTTCACACCATTCTCCTGCCTCAGTCTCCCTACTAGCTGGGACTACAGGCGCCCGCCACCACGCCCGGCTAATTTTTTTTTTTTTTGTATTTTTAGTAGAGACGGGGTTTCACCGTGTTAGCCAGGATGGTCTCAATCTCCTGACTTTGTGATCTACCCACGTTGGCCTCCCAAAGTGCTGGGATTACAGGCGTGAGCCACCGTGCCCGGCCTTTATTTATTTATTTTTTGAGACGGAGTTTCACTTTTGTTGCCCAGGCAGGAGTGCAATGGTGCGATCTCGGTTCACTGCAACCTCCACCTCTTAGGTTCAAGCAATTCTACTGCCTCAGCCTCCTGAGTAGCTGGGATTACAGGCGCCTGTCACCATGCCAAGCTATTTTTTTGTATTTTTAGTAGAGACAGGGTTTCACTAGGTTGGCCAGGCTGGTCCCGAACTCCTGACCTCAGGTGATGTACCCACCTTGGTCTCCCAAAGTGCTGAGATTGCAGGCGTGAGCCACTGCACCTGTCGAATGCCTTTTTAGAGTGCTGACAGTCCACCGCACTTGACAGTGACTCTCTCTGTCTCAGTTAGATTGTTACAGGTCAGATTGATTTTTGTTTCTCCTCTTTCTTGGACAGAGCTCGAAAGAGTATCCCAGACACATATGCAGAGCACCTCATTGCCAGTGGACTCATGACGCAGGAGGAGGTGTCTGAAATAAAATCCTCCTACTATGCTAAGTTGAATGATCACTTAAATAACATGGCCCACTACAGCCCCCCTGCCCTGAACCTGCAGGCCCACTGGCAGGGCCTGGCTCAGCCAGAAGCACGAATCACCACCTGGAGCACAGGTGTGCCCCTCGACCTCCTGCAGTTTGTTGGCGTGAAGTCTGTAGAGGTGCCAAGAGAGCTGCAGATGCACAGTCACCTGCTGAAGACACATGTTCAGGTGGGCAGCTTCCAAATGGCTGGTTATAGCTTCTCCTTCCTGCTCAGCCAAGAGACTGACATTGGTCTGGTCTTTTTGGTTGGCTGATTCATTTGACAGAAATTTATTGTGTGTCATTAGGTTCTAGAAACTGATCCTAGGGTTGTTTTGGTACTGATAGTTACCTCAGATTTTCTCTACTTTTCTTTTTCCTTCATGTATTTATGCATGTTCATACATTACATGTACCTGGAATACATGTACACTATAAAAAAATACAGAGATACAAGAATGTCTGTTTTTATTTTTTCAACCAGTGAGTAGAAAATACTTTAATTGTTTCAGCCGGCTTAAATAAAAGAAACAAAAATCAACACACATACCCCAAAGAAGCCCCATAAACATGCCAACATTTTACGTATTGTCTTAGTATCACTATAGGATGACAAACGGCCCTGGTGGGCCTGGGACTTAGGGGTTTTCTAGAGTGTGGGACTTTCATAGGGGTTTCCTGGAGTGTGGAACTTTCAGTGCTAAAACATGGAGAGCAAAGAGTTAAAGGTCTTTATCTTTTTTAAGCTTGAAGAGGAAGGAAATTTTCCCTCTAAATTATTTTATTTTATGTTATTTTTGAGATGGAATCTTGCTGTGTCTCCCTGGCTGGCGTGCAGTGGTGCGATCTCAGTTCACTGCAACCTCTGCCTCCCAGGTTCAAGCGATTCTCCTGCCTCAGCCTCCTGAGTAGCTGGGATTACAGGCACGTGCCACCGTGCCCAGCTAATTTTTGTATTTTTAGTAGAGATGAGTTTTCACCATTTGGCCAGGTTGGTCTTGAACTCCTGACCTCAGTTGATCCATCCACTTAGGCCTCCCAAAGTGCTGGGATTACAGGTGTGAGCCGCTGTGCCCAACACGAATTATTTTCAAACACTAACTTGGCCAGGCATGGTGGCTCCTATCTGTAATACCAGTGCTTTGGAAGGCGAAGGTGGAAGGATTGCTTGAGCCCAGAAGTTCAAGACCAGCCTGGGCAACATAGTGAGACCTCATCGCTAGTAAAGATTAAAAAAATAGCCTGGCATGCTGGCGCATGCCTATAGTCTCAGCTCCTCAGGAGGCTGAGGTGGGAGGATTGCTTGAGGCCAGAAGGTTGAACCTGCAGTGAGCTGAGATTGTGCCACTGTACTCCTGCCTGGGTGACAGAATGAGACCCTGTTTCTCCAAAAAAAAAAGAAATTAAAATTAAAACAATCCATTAACTCTAAGTTTTTGTTATAGGTACAGAGACTATTACAACAAACTATTAATATGTACTCATTACCCAGCTTAGGAAATAGGATATTATAAATACAGTTGCCCACATACTCCTCCTTGATCCGTCTCCTCCCACCTCTGCAGAGGTAACCACTAACCTAAGCACGTGTTTGTTTTACCTGTTTTAAAATTGTATGTAGGCCGGGTGTGGTGGCTCATGCCTGTAATCCCAGCACTGTGGGAGGCCGAGCCAGGCAGATCATTTGAGTTCAGGGGTTCAAGACCAGTCTGACCAACATCACGAAACCCCTTCTCCACTAAAAAGTACAAAAATTAGCTGGGTGTGGTGGTGTGCACCAGTAGTCCCAGCTACTCAGGAGGCTGAGGCAGGAGAATCACCTGAACCAGGGAGGCCAAGGTTGCAGTCAGCCAAGATCGCACCACTGCTCTCCAGCCTGTGTGAGAGAGACTGTCTCAGAAAAAAAAAAACAAAACAAACCAACTGTATATAATTGCTCTCTTTCTCTAATGTATCCCTTTGCACTCTGTTTTTATTCAGCATTTTTTTTGATGCTTAATTTTGTTGCATTAATTTGTTTTTTTTTTTTTTGAGACCGAGCCTTGCTCTGTCGCCCAGGCTATAGTGTAGTGGAGCCATCTCAGTTCACTGCACTGCACCCTCCACCTCTCAGGTTCAAGTGATTCCCTGCCTCAGCTTCCTGAGTAGCTGGGATCATAGGAACATGCCACCAGGCCTGGCTAAGTTTTGTATTTTTAGTAGAGATGGGGTTTCACCATGTTGTCCAGGCTGATCTCGAATTCAAGTGATCCACCTGCCTCGGCCTCCCAAAGTGCTGGGATTACAGGCGTGAGCCACCATGCCTGGCCTGCATTAAATTTTTTGTACTCATTGTGAAAAAGGAGATGGATTCTTAGACATTCCTTTTTTTCTTCCTCTGAATTTTACAGTCCAGAATGGAGAAGATGATGGACGGAACCAAGCTAGACTGGGCCACTGCGGAAGCTCTCGCCTTGGGTTCCTTACTTGCTCAAGGTAAGAATTTTCTGTCTAGCTAGTAGAGAGTACTTTTAGTCATGTTTGCTACCTGTTACCTTTCAGTTTATTTGAGTTATAACTACCTCCCATTGTGTTCATTGATCAGAGAGGTTCTAAAACATGTTAATTTTTCTTTCCTGACAATATTACTTTATTGTAGTATAAGTCATGCTGACAACCTTCATCAGAGTATAGACATAGGACAGTTATGCCTGGGAAACAAAGGGCTAGTGCTGGATGTACTGGAAAGATAGTTTTCTCTAAAAATTGCAGGGCACATGATACCTCTCCATTCTTACAGAATCTCATCTTAACTATAGACTTTTTTTTTTTTTTTTTTTTTTTTTTTTTTTTTTTTGAGACGGAGTCTCGCTCTGTCGCCCAGGCTGGAGTGTAGTGGCCAGATCTCAGCTCACTGCAAGCTCCGCCTCCCGGGTTTACGCCATTCTCCTGCCTCAGCCTCCCGAGTAGCTGGGACTACAGGCGCCCGCCACCTCGCCCGGCTAAGTTTTTGTATTTTTTAGTAGAGACGGGATTTCACCGTGTCAGCCAGGATGGTCTCGATCTCCTGACCTCGTGATCCGCCCGTCTCGGCCTCCCAAAGTGCTGGGATTACAGGCTTGAGCCACCGCGCCCGGCCAACTATAGACTTTTGAATATCAGACAGCATATATTAATAACTATCTGTTATCCTAAGGAAAATTCTCAGGATTAAGCCAGCATATAAGAATTTAGAGTCACCACACCTTATTATTAGGTTATTTATGGGAATCTGACTTTTTTTTTTCTTGCTTGCTTAAGGTTTTAATGTTCGTCTAAGTGGCCAAGATGTTGGCCGTGGAACTTTCAGTCAGAGACATGCAATGGTGGTTTGCCAGG
Source organism: Macaca thibetana thibetana (assembly GCF_024542745.1). Taxonomy (NCBI): domain Eukaryota; kingdom Metazoa; phylum Chordata; class Mammalia; order Primates; family Cercopithecidae; genus Macaca; species Macaca thibetana. Next base: position 12,019,113 of record NC_065586.1, read on the forward strand.
AGACCGATGACACCTACATCCCCCTGAACCATATGGACCCCAATCAGAAGGGATTTCTAGAGGTGAGATGTTTCTATAACTGTTGTAAAATCCAGGTGCCAACAATTACAGTTCCAGGATCTTAGAACAAATAGGAATGAGTGCTGGCAACTTTGGGTTCAGTACCTTTGGAAGTAAAGGGCTGCTAGATGGGTGGATGAGGTGGGTCTGTCAATTTGGGATGGAAGTAACCCACTAGAGAGTAGGCTGGAGCTTTCTTCTTCTGGTGACTTATCTGTAATCATGTAAATGTCAAATCGATGTGTTTTGTCAACTCAAAGTTGACATTATCATCTGCATATTGCGGTAATTCATTAAAGTTATTCAAAGATGTGGATGAGTCAGTATTCCTTGCCTACTTAAGGAAAGCAAAATCGCGCATCCTCAAGGTTACCTGTTCCCTAAGGTATGATCGATTTGACGAACGTACACATAACCATGTATTTCTTTCTTTTTTTTTTTTGAGACTTAATCTTCCTCTATTGCCCAGGCTGGAGTGCAGTGGTGCCATCTTGGCTCACTGCAGCCTCCACCTCCTAGGCTCAAGGGATCCTCATGCTTCAACCTCCTGAATGGCTGGGACCATGGGCATGAGGTGCCATTCCTGGCTAATTTATTTATTTTTTGTAGAGATGGAGTTTCGCCCTATTGTTCAGGCTGGTCTTGAACTCCTGGCCTCAAGCAGTCCACTTGCCTTGGTGTCCCAAAGTGCTGGAAGTATAGGTGTGAGCCGCTGCACCCAGCCAGATGTAACCATGTATTTCTGTGTAGCAGCTTCTGTGCCCTTCTCTTTCGTGCCTTAAGGGTAGTAGTGGAGTTTTCATTTATTTACCTCAAACAGGTATTCAAGTGTCTAGCACATGATGTTTATGAAAATAACTTACTCCTTAAGGTAAGTTGAGTGGCATGTCATCTTTTTTTCTACTCTAGCCATTAGTTTGAGAACATCATCTTGAGTTACTGACACTCTATAAAAAATTCATTTGGTGGCCGGATGTGGTGGCTCACACCTGTAATCCCAGCACTTTGGTAGGCTGAGGCGGGCAGTTCACGAGGTCACCATTTTGACCATCCTGGCCAAAATGGTGAAACCCCATTTCTACTAAAAATACAAAAATTAGCTGGGCGTGGTGGCACGTGTCTGTAGTCCCAGCTATTCAGGAGGTTGAGGCAGGAGAATCGCTTGAACCCGTGAGGTGGAGGTTGCAGTGAGCTGAGATCGCGCCACTGCACTCCAGCCTAGTGATAGAGCAAGACTCCATTTCAAAAAAAAAAAAAAAATTCACTTGGCAAAAGCCACATTTTAGGAAGATAACTGAAGGGATATGGAGCTCATCTTTTCTTTAAGTTAGTCCAAAATCTACCCTTGGATCAAGGCAGATTGCTGAACCAGATACTGAAATGTTTAGTATTCCCCTACCTCACATGAAGCTTTCATTGAATTGTGCTTTGATATTTATTATCAGTTTTGAATTTTGCTATTGAAAAAGTCCCAATTAAATACCTGTGTCTATTTTGTGGATACTGTTGAAGATTTAATTTATATTTATTTATTTATTTTTGAGACGGAGCCTCACTCTGTCACCCAGGCTGGAGTGCCATGGCATGATCTTGGCTTACTCCAACCTCTGCCTCCTGGGTTGGAGCAGTTCTCCTGCCTCAGCCTCCCAAGTAGCTGGGATTATTTGGCTTCCCAGAGTGCTGGGATTACAGGTGTGAACCACCATACCTGGCTGAAGATTTAATTTATTATTTAGGCTGGGTGTGGTTGCTTACACCTGTAATCCCAGCACTTTGGGAGGCCAAGGTGGGCAGGAGTTCAACACTGGCCTGGCCAACATGGTGAAACCCTGTCTCTACTAAAAATACAAAAATTGGTCGGGCATGGTGGCACGTACCTGTAATCCCAGCTACTCAGGAGGTTGAGGCAGAATTGCTTGAACCCAGGAGGCGGAGGTAGTGAGCCGAGATCATACCACTGCACTCCAGCTTGGGCAACAGAGCAAGACTCTGTCTCAAAAAATAATAATAGTAATTTATTATTTAATACCATGTCCTCTATGTGAAAACCCTGGGAGAAACTCCTGCTTGATCTTGGTAATGAGAGTAGCTGTATTTTCGTAAGCAGTGATCTGCCTTCATTGTCTGTATTGAATTTTATAACTGACCAGCGTTCCCTTATCAATAATGGCTTCTAGGAAGGGACAGAGGCCAGGCAGCCTTCATGATAAGTGAATAGGTCCTTGGGGTGTGTTTTTCCCCCCAACTCTGTTGTACATCTCAATCTTTGTGTGTGTGTATATGTTTGTGTGTGTGTGTGTGTGTGTGTGTGAGACAGGTCCTCCTCTGTTGCCCAGGCTGGAGTCCCATGGTGCAATTATAGCTCACTGTAGCCTTCAGCTGTTAGGCGCAAGCAATCCTCCCACCTCAGCCTCTCAAGTAGCTGGGACTACAGGCAAGCACCACCAGGCCTGGCTAACCGTAAATATTTTGTAGAGATAGGGGTCTCACTGTGATGGCCAGTGTCGTCTTGAATTCCTGGCCTCAAGCAATCCTCCTGCCTTGGCCTCCCAAAGTGCTGGGATTATAGGCGTGAGCCGCTGTGCCCAGCCTAGAGGGTTTTTATTTTTTTAAATAAAAGCTTTATTGAGCTATAACTCATAAAATTCAACCTCTCAGTGTGTACACTTGAGCAGTTTGTAGTCTATTCACAGAGTTGTGTAATCATCACCACTATCTAATTTTAGAACATTTTCATTGCCCTAGAAAGAAAGCCCATGCCCATTAGCAGTCACTGCCCACTTCTTCCTCCCTCCAGCCCCTGGACACTACTCATCGACTTGTTTCTATTGATCTGCCTATTTTGGATGTTTCATGTAAATAGGATGGTATAACATGTGGCCTTTTGTGACTGGCTTCTTTGACTTGGCATCATGTTTTCAAGGTCTATCCATGCATGTAGCACGTATCAGTTCATCCTGGTTTTTTTTTTTTTTTTTTTTGAGACCAAGTCTTGCTCTGTCACCCAGGCTGGAGTGCCGTGGCGTAATCTCGGCTCACTGCAAGCTCAGCTTCTTAGGTTAAAGTGGTTCTCCCACCTCAGCCTCCTGAGTATCTGGGACTGCAGATGTGTGCCACCAGGCCTTGCTAATTTTTGTGTTTGTAGCAGACTGGGTCTTGTCACATTGGCCAGGCTGATCTCAAACTTCTGACCTCAAGTGATCTGCCCATCTCAGCCTCCCAAAGTGCTGAGATTATAGGCGTGAGCCACCACACTCTGCCCATCCTTCCCTTTTATTCCAAAATAATATTCTATAAAGATGTGACTTAAGCATATGTTTTTATAAAATTTGAAAGAAACACAAAATTACCAAAATGTTGTATACAGTAAGGAACATTTTCTCATTTTTTTTTTTCTTTTGAGACAGGATCTCGCTCTGTCACGCAGGCTGGGGTGTAGTGATGCAATCACAGCTCGCTGCAGCCTCAACCTCCTGTGTCCAAGTGATCCTCCTACCTCCTCTTTTCCATCTTGAACCATTTGAGAGCAGGTTGCCATCCTGGTGCCCCCTAGGGTGTATTTCCACAAACAGGGACATCCTTCTCCATCATCACACACCAAAATCAGGAAATTAACACAGACATGACTACCATGTATTTCTCAAACCAAGATCAGCCATTTTTTTTCTTTTCTTTCTTTTTTTTTTTTTTTTGAGGCAGAGTCTCACTCTGTTGCCCAGGCTAGAGTGCAGTGGCGCAATTTCGGCTCAATGCAACCTCCACCTCACAGGTTCAAGCAATCCTCCCACCTCAGCCTCCTAAGTAGTTGGGACTACGGGTATGTGCCACCACGCCCAGCTAATTTTTGTCTGCTTTTTGTAGAGACGGGGTTTTGCCATGTTGCCCAGGTTGGTCTCAAACTCCTGTGCTCATGCGATCCTTCCATCTTGGCCTCCCAACTCCCAAATTGTTGGGAGGCCACCACGCCCGGCCACAGGTTTTTGAAAACCTTGTAAGACACAGTTGTATACTCAGCTCTAGAGGAGGGTCGTCTGAGAAGTATATGTGCTTATCCTTGAAGAAACTCTGTAATACCCATATTCTGGCCTCTTTTATCTTTTCCTCTCTTTGTCCCAACTTTTCTCATCTGCATCCCTGACACCAAGCAGCAAATCTCTTCTCAAAAGAATATGGTGATGAGGCCGGGCGTGGTGGCTCATGCCTGTAACCCCAGCACTTTGAGGGGCCAAGGTGGGTGGATCACTTGAGCTCAGCAGTTTGAGACCAGCCTGGTCAACATGCTGAAATCCTGTCTCTACTAAAAATACAAAAATTAACTGGGTGTGGTGGCGGGCACCTGTAATCCCAGCTACTCAGGAGGCTGAGGCAGGAGAATCGCTTGAACCTGGGAGGCGGAGGTTGCAGTGAGCTGAGATGGAGCCATTGCACTCCAGCCTGGGTGACAAAAGCGAAACTCCATCTCAAAAAACAAAAACAAACAAACAAAAAGAATGTGGTGATGAATGAGAGCAAGGCTCCCTCTCCTCACCACCTCCCTTTGATAAGTTCCCAGGAACCCAATGCTCTGCCCTTGCCCTCACATGCCAGCGTTTCCTTCTCTTCCCTGGGATTAGGTCAGCAACAGCCCCCTGTCAGAAGAGGCCGTCTTGGGATTCGAATACGGGATGAGCATTGAGAGCCCAAAGTTACTGCCCCTGTGGGAGGCACAGTTTGGTGATTTCTTCAATGGTGCCCAGATCATCTTTGACACATTCATCTCTGGAGGTTGGTGTCAGTGTATAAGGTGGGTACAGGTGGGGGTCCCTGCATGGCCCCAGCCTCATGGGGACAAATGAATGAAAAGGGGCCGCTGCTGCCTGTGAGACTCCCGTGTGTAGCGGCACCTCCAGGGAGTTGGGGTCACTCTGTTATGACGGGAGTGTAGCCACTGTCAGGTTCATGTGTTACTAGGACAAACACCCTAGCTCTCTGTCAGCAGGAGCACTGGTGCCACCCAGCGCCTGTGCCCAGGAGTCAGTAGGGCCATGAAAACCCGCTCCAGTGTCTGAAAACTTCCAAAGCAGTACCTGCTCACTGTAAAAATTAGAAGGAATTGAAGTAAACATCTGAGTCTCTCCCCAGACCCTGAATCCCATTTTCTAGGGATGCCCATTCTTGGGTTTTGAATACCCGCCTTCAGTCTTTCCGATAGTCATGCTTCTCTGTAACATTTTCACTGGGAGGAACAGAAGTGCCTGAGGAGCCTGGACTTCTGACTTGTCCAGAGACTGTTCTGTCGTGTCCACCACCCCCTGTTTCAAGACAGTGGCCTGTGTTGTCAGCCGGGCTGTGAGAAAGCTGGGAGCTGCCCATTCTTATAAGAGTGGTGCCTGCAGTGATATCGGAGTGGCATGTGCTGTCCAGGAAGCTGGGAACGTTCCCCTTTGAGTTTGTCTTCCACTCGTAAAAGCCCAGGGCCTGTGCCGTGATAGGTTATGATTTTCTTTTTTGAGACGGAGTCTCACTCTGTCCCCTAGGCTGGTGTGCAGTGGCACAAACTCAGCTCACTGCAACCTCTACCTCCCGGGGTCAAGTGATTCTCCCACCTCAGCCTCAAGAGTAGCTGGGACTACAGACGTGCACCACTACACCTGGCTAATTTTTGTATTTTTAGTAGAGATGGGGTTTCACCATGTTGGCCAGGCTGGTCTCAAACTCCTGACCTCAAGTGATGCATCCGCCTCAGCCCCCCAAAGTGCTGGGATTACAGGTGTGAGCCACCGTGCCCAGCCCATGATAAGTTTTCATTCAACGAAATGGACATTTCCCTAAGTATAGCATAATAGTTCTAGAAAGTGCATGTAATAAAAGCAGTTTTGGGGGGTCAGGCAGAAAACTAACATTGATTTCCCCAGCTGAGTCACGTGAGGCCGCTTTGTCCCCGCTTCGCAGAGCTCTTACTCACCACATGGTGCTTTTCCAGGAGAAGCCAAGTGGCTCCTCCAAAGCGGCCTCGTCATCCTCCTTCCACACGGCTACGACGGGGCTGGGCCAGACCACTCATCCTGTCGAATAGAGCGTTTCCTGCAGGTAAGGCAATGTCTTCTGGAGTCAAACAATCACTGTCCTGCTTCCTAGAGCTTTTCTCTACCTCCTGCGGGTAGCTGAACGCCCACCTAACTGTAATATAGCTCGGTATTTGAGTGAAACAGATTTGATGCAATGTCAATTTTCTTCGGAAACATAATGTATCAGGTATAATAGTATCACGGTTTTATGGCAATTAAAGTTCTCTTGTGCCAGGATCAGCAGTTCTTATACCAGACTGATCATCAGAATCTCCTAGACACCTTTTTTTTTTTTTTTTTTTGAGATGGGGTCTCGCTCTGTTGCCCAGGCTGGTATGCAGTGGTATGATCTCGGCTATTGCAACCTCTGCCCCTTGGGTTAAAGCGCTTCTCCTGCCTCAGCCTCCAAGTAGCTGGAACCACAGTCATATGCCACCATGCCCGGCTAATTTTGTGTTTTTAGTAGAGATTGGTGTTCTTGCATGTTGGCCAGGCTGGTCTGAAACTCCTGGCCTCAAGTGATACGCCCGCCTCAGCCTCCCAAGGTGTTGGGATTACAGGCACGAGCCACCGACCCTGGCTGGTTATTAAAACATTTGAAATATCCTCCCAGAAATAGCCATTGTCCTCATTTTGTGTGAATCATTACAAATGTCTCTTTTTGCATGTTACTTCCTTATGGTTTATTATGAAGACTTTCAGATATACAGAAAAGTTGAAAAGAATTTACTGTGAATAAGCCGGGCGCGGTGGCTCAAGCCTGTAATCCCAGCACTTTGGGAGGCCGAGACGGGCGGATCACGAGGTCAGGAGATCGAGACCATCCTGGCTAACACGGTGAAACCCCGTCTCTACTAAAAAATACAAAAAACTAGCCGGGCGTGGTGGCAGGCGCCTGTAGTCCCAACTACTCGGGAGGCTGAGGCAGGAGAATGGCGTGAACCCGGGAGGCGGAGCTTGCAGTGAGCTGAGATCTGGCCACTGCACTCCAGCCTGGGCGGCAGAGCGAGACTCCGTCTCAAAAAAAAAAAAAAAAAAAAGAATTTACTGTGAATACTCATATACCCACTCCCTAGAATTCACCATTATTTTTTATTATACTTGTTTTGTCACATATCTATTTGTCTGTCATTCTGGTATCACTCAATCCATCTTATTTTTTGATTCATTTCAAAATAAATGGAGATATCAGCCGGGCACAGTGGCTCACACCTGTAATCCCAGCACTTTGGGAGACCAAGGCAGGTGGATCACTTGATGTCAGGAGTTTGAGACCAGCCTGGCTAACATGGTGAAACCCCATCTTTACTAAAAATACAAAAATTAGCCAGGTGTGGTGGCTCATGCCTGTAATCCAAGCTACTCAGGAGCCTGAGGCAGGAGAATCGCTTGAACCCAGGAGGCAGAGGTTGCAGTGAGCCAAGATCACGCCATGGCACTCCAGCCTGGACAGCAAAGACTCTGTCTCAAAAAATTAAATAAATAAATATATACATACATACATACATACATACATATGTACATAAATAATAAATAAATAGAGATATCAATACATGTCACCCCAAGTACTTCAGCATGCATATCGTTAATGATTTTGGCATGTGTGCCGCTAAAATGTATAAATAGATGATAGCTTAATAGATAGGTAGATAGAACAACAGATAGATGGATAGTTACATTAATGATGACATCAAGAATTTTATTTAAAAAGAAATTAGAGTAATGGTAGATAAACTAAAGAATGACATGTGAAATACAAAACTACTAGTTTTTGAAGAAATAGAGGAAATGGGTAGGTGCGGGATACAGTTTCGGAGTCATCGGCCACTAGATGACATTGACAGTCATGAATCTGGACGAAGTCATCAAAGCAGTAAGCACAGTGGAAGAGAAAAGGTGCCTGAGCTCTGGACCCTGGGATAGTCCAACGTCAGAGGATGCAGAGAAGAAGAGTAAGTGAGATGAAGAAGGAGCAACCAGTGAGGTGGGAGGAAGATCTTAGAAAGCAAGCGAAGGAAACATATCAAAGAAGAGGGAGTGTCAATGTCAATTAAGATGAGGAGTGAAGTAATCCCAGCACTTTGAGAGGCCGAGGTGGGAGGATCGCTTGAACCCAGGAGTTTGAGACCAGCCTGGGCAACACAGTGAGACCCTGTCTCTACTAAAAATATACAAATAATAAATAGATGAGGCATAAGAATGAACCACTGGATTTAGAAATCAGGAGTCCATTTGATGGTTGATGACATACTAAGGACCCTCTAGAGCAACCTGTCCAACCTGTGTCCATGGACCACATGCAGCTCAGACCAGCTTTGAATGTGGCCCAATACAAATTCATAAACTTTCTTAAAACATTATTTGTGATTTTCTTTTTTTTGTACCTTATTAGCCATTGTTAGTGTATTTTATGTGTGGCCCAAGATGATTCTTCTTCCAGTGTGGCTCAGGGAAGCCAAAAGATTGGATGCCCCTGATTCCTGATTCTAGAGAAAAGGAAGTGTATTTATTTAAAAATTGTAATTGACAAATGTAAAACTGTATATATTAATGGTATAAAATGTGATGTTTTGATGTAGGTATACATTGTGAAATGATTGAATCAAGCAATTAACAGACCCATCACCTCACATACTCACCATTTTTTTGGGAAGAGAACATTTAAAATCTATCCTCCTGGCAGTTTTCAGGTATATAGTACGTTAACTGCAGTCACCGTCCTGTGCAGTAGATCTCCAGAACATATTCCAGGGAGGAAAGTGGGCCGAGCACGGTGGCGCATGCCTGTCATCCCAGCACTTTGGGAGGCCGGGGTGGGAGGAGCACTTGCTCAGGAGTTTGAGACTAGCCTGGGCAACATGGTGAGACCCCATCTCTGCTAAAAATAAAACTAAAAAAATTAGCTGGGCGGTGGTGCATGCCCACAATCCCAGCTACTTGGGAGGCTGAGGTGGGAGGATCACTTGACCCTGGGAGGCAGAGGTTGTAGTGAGCTGAGGTTTCGCCACTGTATTCCAGCCTGGGCAAGAGAGCCAGACCCTGTCTCAAAAAAAAAAAAAAAAGGGAGGAAAGTCAACTTAAATCTTTTGAGGAGTATTGCTGTAAATAGAATAAGAAAATGGGACAATAGCTGGTGGGGAAATTTGTGTCAAGAGTTCTTTTTGTGTTTTGTTTTCTTTTTGAGATGGCGTCTTGCTCTGTCACCCAGGCTGGAGTAAAATGGTGCAGTCTTGGCTCTCTGCAACCTCTGCTTCCCAGGTTCAAGCAATTCTCCTGCCTCAGCCTCCCGAGTACCTGGGATTATAGGTGTGTGCCATGATGCCCGGCTAAGTTTTGTATTTTTAGTAGAGACAGGGTTTCACCATGTTGGCCAGGCTGCTCTTGAACCCCTGCCCTCATGTGATACTGCCTCCTTGGCTTCCCAAAGTGCTAGGATTTCAGGTGTGGGCCACCGTGCCAGGCCTTTGTTTTGTGTTAAAGGTAGGAAATAAGGCCTGTTTGGTGACAGGCATGATCTAGTAGAGAAGAAGAGAATGGTGATGTAGGGGTGAGGGCAGAATAACTGAATGATTTCCTTGCATGCTTAAGATGGGGTAGGCTCTAGTACATGGTGGCTTAAATTAGCTTTAGACAGGAGCATGGTTGGTGGCAGTAAATGGAAGGCAGAGAAGATGGGTGCAGGTGAGAATGTGTGTGTAGATGGTCTGAGGACATGCTCTGAGGTCATTAGCTGAGAGTGGTGATGGACGAGGAGGTCCTGAGTTTAAAGGTGTGAATTAGTCACCTGGGAAAGAAGGAGAATGAGTGAATTAGGGAAATAGAGTTTAAGAGTCTAAGGTCATTAAGGCCACACCTGAGATTCTTGGTCAGGATTCTAAAGACCATTGGTGTGATTTTGTGTTGTCTCCAGCTACATTCTCTGCAGACATGGAACAGGCAGAAAGTGGGGATTAACTAGGTTTATGGGTTGGAGTGAAGGGTCAAGGGAATCAAGTGTGTATGCAAAAAGAAGATGATCATGATTAAGGCCAGGCACGGTGGCTCATGCCTGTAATCCCAGCAGTTTGGGTGGCTGAGGCGGGAGGATCACTTGAACCCAGAAGTTTGAGACCAGCCTGGGCATCATAACGAGACCCCATCTCTACAAAAATTTTAAAATTAGTCAGGTGTGGTAGCAGGCACCTGTAGTCCCAGCTACTTGGGAGGTTCTGGTGGGAGGATTGCTTGAGTCCAGAGTTTGAGGTTACAGTATGCTGTGATTGTGCCACTGAACTCCAGCCTGGGCGAGAGAGCGAGACTCTGTAACAACAACAACAAAAAGAATTGTCCAGATTTTGTCAACTCTCTTTCTTTCCTTTCACTGCCTTTGGGGTAGGGTTAGGAGTTATGCCTCGGCTTTCTGTCCCACCAGGATCTTCTGAGATTTAACTTCCTTGCCCTGAATTTTTCAACCTTTCTATGAGCTGCTTTTAATTTTGTTTTTGTCTTAAAACACACACACATACACACAGACACACACACCGACAATCATTTTGTTTATTACATTAGGAAAGTGAGATTCTGATAGTGCTTCCTTCCCCTATCTTAACCCTGTAGTAATCAGAATATGTATTTTTTTTTTTTAAAAAAAAAGTTCTTTCCAGATGATTGTTGCTGTCCAGCCGTGTTTGGAAACAATTGTGTTAGATGACACAGAATTGGGCCAGTGGAGAAAGCCATCAGAGCTCTCCTTTGGTTAATACCTCACCGTTCATTAATGCACCTGCTGGTATTTTTGTGTAATGTTGGGCAATAGCTTTTCTGCTGTAATTGAGAACACCTGTGTTTCCCTTTGGCTAGCCCATTGTCACTACGACTGAAATAGATGATCTGAATATTCTTCTCCTTTCTTGCCACTTCTCTCCCAGATGTGTGACAGTGTGGAAGAGGGGGTGGACGGAGACACTGTGAACATGTTTGTGGTTCATCCAACAACTCCTGCACAGTATTTCCACTTGCTTAGAAGACAAATGGTCCGGAACTTCAGAAAACCACTCATTGTTGCTTCGCCTAAGATGTTACTCAGGCTCCCAGTAAGTAGAAGAAGCTGGCGAATAAGCCTTCCTCCTTTTGTCATTTTTTGCACTCCATTTTTCTCTATTTTCCATATCTAATTATATTTACATTACAGAAACACCTTTTTAGTTTCAACTGACTTTGCTACCTTCATTTTTTTTGTTTTTTTTTGAGACACAGTCTCACTCTGTTGCTCAGGCTGGAGTGCAATGGTGCAATCTCAGCCCATTGCAACCTCTGACTCCTGGGTTTAAGCAATTCTCCTGCCTCACCCTCCCAAGTGGCTGAGATTACAGGTGTGCACCACCACCCCCAGCTAATTTTTGTATTTTTTAGTAGAGACGGGGTTTCGCCATGTTGGCCAGACAGGTCTCTAACTGTTGACCTCAGGTGATCTGCCCGCCTTGGCCTCCCAAAGTACTGGGATTACAGGCGTGAGCTACCACACCCGGCCTGCTTTCATTTTTTGAACAGCCTTTTAAGACTACCTGGAAAGATAGGTAGGTTTTCTGTCAATCATAATGAAGGACAGGGATAGCAGATGTTACACTAGTGTCCTCCTGAGCAGAAATAATATTTACACAAGCTTTTAGGCTATTAGGCGGGGCACCGTGGCTCAGGCCTATAATACCAGGACTTTGGGAGGCCTCAGCAAGAGGATCGCTTGAGCCCAGGAGTTTGAGAGCAGCCTGGGCAACATTGTAAGACCCCATCTCTAAAAAAAAAAAAAAAATTAGCTGGTTTGGTGGCTCACACCTGTGCTCTCAGCTATGCAGGAGGCTGAGATGGGAGCATCTCTTGAGCCCTGGATTTCAAGGCTGCAGTGAGGTAGGACCAGGCCACTACAGTCCAGCCTGGGCAACACAGCAAGACCTTGTCTGAAAAAGAAAAGAAAAAGTTTTTTTTTTTTTTTTTGAAACGGAGTCTCGCTCTGTCGCCCAGACTGGAGTGCAGTGGCGCGATCTCGGCTCACTGCAAGCTCCGCCTCCCGGGTTCACGCCATTCTCCTGCCTCAGCCTCCGGAGTAGCTGGGACTACAGGCGCCCGCCACCACGCCCGGCTAATTTCTTTTTGTATTTTTAGTAGAGACGGGGTTTCACCGTGTTAGCCAGGATGGTCTCGATCTCCTGACCTCGTGATCCGCCCGCCTCGGCCTCCCAAAGTGCTGGGATTACAGGCTTGCGCCACCGCGCCCGGCCAAGAAAAAGTTTTAAAGCCCAAATGGTCTAAGCACTATTTTTGTTGATAGCAGCAATTTGGGAATTCAAAGTATTTTGTTGGAAATGAATGGTATTATTTATCATTCTTTTTTTTTTTCTTTTTGAGATGGAGTCTTGCTTGCACTGTTGCCCAGGCTGGAGTGCAGTGGTGTGAAATTCATCATTTCATCATTTAACACATACTTAGGTTTACCTATTTATGTGTTAAGTGTACATTATGTTTTTCAAATCACAAAAATATGCTAGTTTTCAAATGGAAATGTTCAAAATAATAAATACTACTAAGCATATATTTATCCTATCGGCTATAATTTTTTCAGGTTCATATAAGAGTTTTAATTAGAATTAGTATTAAATTTGTTGTTGTTTTATTTTATTTTATTTTATTTTATTATTATTTTTTTTGAGACGGAATCTCGCTCTGTTGCCCACCCAGGCTGGATTGCAGTGGCACTATTTCGGCTCACTGCAACCTCCAGCTCCCAGGTTCAAGCGATTCTCCTGCCTCAGCCTCCTGAGTAGCTGGGATTATAGGCACTCGCCACCACGCCCAGCTAATTTTTGTATTTTTAATAGAGATGGGGTTTCAATGTGTTGGACCAGGTGGTCTCGAACTGCTGGCCTCAGGTGATCTGCCTGCCTCGGCCTCCCAAAGTGCTGGGATTACAGGCATGAGCCACCGTGCCCGGCCGGGAGTATTAAAATTTTTACATTTATTTGGATATGACTGCTGAGGTGAAATAAGACATTTAGAATTCGGCTGTTCAAGAATATCTTGTGCTGTTCGCCAAGGTTCGAGAGTGTATATTTGGAATTGAGGGATACTAAAGAAAAACTGCAAGTCTTGCAATGTTGGTTGGTTCGTTGGTTGGTTTTTTGAGACAGAGTGTTGCTCCGTCGCCCAGGCTGGAGTGCAGAGTGTGATCTCCGCTCACTGCAAACTCTGCCTCCCAGGCTCAAGCAATTCTCCTGCCTCAGCCTCCCGAGTAGCTGGGATTACAGGCTCGCACCACCATGCTCAGCTAATTTTTGTATTTTTAGTAGAGTTTCACCATGGTGGCCAAGCTGTTCTCGAACTCCTTGCCTCAAGTGATCAGGCTGACTCGGCTTCCCAAAATGCTGGGATTATAGGTGTGAGCCACTATGCCTGGCCTCATTGTTTTAAGCAGTTTTTAGCATTCAGAGGGAAGTAGGGAGGTACTCTTTCTGAGGGGTGATATTTTCACAGCCCTAAAATCAGTGCCTCCTTAAACTTTTTGCACTAGGTACGTTACTTGACTCACCCCAGCCCGGCCCTGGGAGTCAGTATCTAGTCAATAGCCAGGAAATGGATTTCAGCCGTCTCACCAATAGCAGCGTTCATTTCTAGTTCACTTATAGTGGTCTATTGGTTCTTTCTCACCCAGTGTTTCGTGAACAATCTTACATGTTTTGAGGTGACCTCATCAGGTTGGAAGCATCACCGAACATTTAGGAAGAGTTAATGCAATGCCTTTAGCACCGTTTTTCTGGGGTGGGCTCTTTTTTTTCTTTTTTTTTTTGAGACAGAGTCTCACTTTGTCACCCAGGCTGGCATGTAGTGGCATAATCTTGGCTCGCTGCAACCTCTGCCTCCTGAGTTCAAGCAAGGCCTCAGCCTCTGGCATAGCTGGGACTACAGGTGTGCGCCACCACACCCAGCCTTTTTTTTTTTTTTTTGAGATAGAGTTTTGCTCTGTCACCCAGGCTGAAGTGCAATGGCACGATCTCAGCTCACTGCAACCTCCGTTTCCTGGGTTCAAGCGATTCTCCTGCTTCAGCCTCCCAAGTAGCTGGGATTACAGGTGTGTGCCACCACACCTGGCTCATTTTTGTATTTTTAATAGAGACGAGGTTTCACCATGTGGGCCAGGCTGGTCTCAAACTCCTGGCTTCAAGCGATATGCCTGTCTTGGCCTCCCAAAGTGCTGGGATTACAGGTATGAGCCACCGCGTCCAGCCTGATTCTTTAAATTATATCGTGGCACCAGGTAAAAGGTAATCTTCTTTTAAATTTATTTTTCAATTTTTATTGTCATCCTTGTGCAGGGGCCATGCTAATCTTCTCCGCAGTGTTCTAATTTTAGTATACATGCTGCCAAAATGAGCATAAAAGGCAATCTTTTTATTTTTATTTTTTCTTGAGACGGAGTTTCTCATTATCCACGCTGTAGTTCAATGGTGTGACCTTGGCTCACTGCAACCTCTGGCTCCCAGGTTCAAGCAATTCTCCTGTCTCACCTTCCCAAGTAGCTGGGATTACAGGAACATACCACCACACCTGGCTAACTTTTATACTTTTAGTAGAGACAGGGTTTCACCATGTTGGCCAGGCTGGTCTTGAATTCCTGATGTCAGGAAATCTGTCTGCCTCTCCTTCCCAAAGTGCTGGGATTATAGGCATGAGCCACTGCACCTAGTCTTTTTCTTTTTTTTTTTTTTTTGAGACAAGGTCTGGCTCTGTCATCCAGGCTGGAGTGCAGTGGCGTGATCATGGCTTATTGCAACTTCTGCCTTCCAAGCTCAAGCCATCCTCCCACCTCAGCTTCCTGAGTAGCTGGGATTACAGACAGCCATCGTCATGCCTGGCTAATTTTTGTATTTTTGTAGAGATGGGATTTCACCATGTTGGCCAGGCTGGTCTCGAACTCCTGACCTCAGGTGATCTGCCCACCTTGGCTTCCCAAAGTGCTGGGATTACCATCATGAGCCACTGCATCTGGCCTGTTTTTGTTGTTGTTGTTTTTTAAATAGAGGCAGGGCACCAGTGGGGATGGTGGAGTAGGGGGTGTGAAGGGAGTCTCACTGTGTTGCCCAGGCTGGTCTTGAACTCCTGGCCTCAAGTGTTCCTCCTGCCTTGGCCTCTCCAAGTGTTAGGATTCCAAAAGGCTATCTTATGTAACCTCAGAAAAAGTTTTACTCTAAAGTATAGAGAACTGATATTTTTTGGTAAGGTGTTGTATCTATTAGGACATGTGTTTCCTTGCAGTGCTAGGCTGGAACTTTGGCACTCATGTTTGGTAGCAACCCTTGTAAGTGGCAGCATCACCTCTTTCTGTTGCTTGCTGGATGTGTGGCCTCTTCTCCCTTGTAGGCAGCCGTGTCAACTCTTCAAGAAATGGCACCAGGTACAACATTTAACCCAGTCATTGGTGATTCATCTGTGGATCCAGAAAAGTAAGATCTGTGTCTCTGTTTTCATACTCTGCGGCAGAATTTCAATTAATGTGAAAAGTAGTTCACATGAAGAGATGACAGGTGACGCAGATCTCCCCTCTCCTATTTTTATTTATTTATTTATGAGACTGAGTCTGGCTGTATCGCCCAGGCTGGAGTGTACTGGCATGATCTCGGCTCTCTGCAACCTCTGCCTCCCAGATTCAAGTGATTCTCCTGCCTCAGCTTCCCAAGTAGGTGGGATTACAGGCACCCACCACCACACCCTGCTAATTTTTGTATTTTTAGTAGAGATGGGATTTCACCATGTTGGCCAGGCTGGTCTCAAACTCCTGACCTCAGGTTATCCACCCACCTCAGCCTCCCAAAGTGCTGGGATTTACAGGTGTGAGCCACCATGCCTGGCCTCCCTATCCTAATATAACTCCTTTAAGTCAGTGGAGTAGGAGTTAAGTGTGAGTTGGAAAGTGGACTTTGGAGGCACGTGTTGCTGAAGAAGGATCTCTAGGAATAGCCTATGACTAAACCCAGCTGCAGAGACCCCCACCACCTTGTTCATGAGGCCTTTAAATCTGCAGTGTCTCCCCTTCTGACATCATTTTTTTTTTGAGATGGAGTCTCGCTCTGTTGCCCATCCTGGTGCGCAGTGGCGCAATCTCAGCTCACTGCAAGCTCCACCTCCCGGGTTCACACCATTCTCCTCCCTCAGCCTCCCAGGTAGCTGGGACTACAGGTGTCCGCCACCACGCCTGGCTAATTTTTTTGTATTCTTAGTAGAGAAAGGGTTTCACCGTGTTAGCCAGGATGGTCTCAATCTCCTGACCTCGTGATCTGCCCACCTCAGCCTCCCAAAGTGCTGAGATTACAGGCGTGAGCCACTGCGCCTGGCCTCTTCTGACATAATTCTTACTTTAAAAAAATTTCCCCCCACCTGCTGTTCCTTTTCTGTCCAACAGGGTTAAGACCCTCGTGTTCTGCTCTGGCAAACATTACTACTCCCTGCTGAAGCAAAGGGAATCTCTCGGGCCCAAGAGGCATGACTTTGCCATCATCCGCGTAGAGGAACTCTGCCCCTTCCCATTGGATTCTTTACAGCAAGAGATGAGCAAATACAAACATGTTAAAGGTAAGGGGTTGTTTTCATTTGGGGTTTTGATGTTCAGATACCCGAAACCCATTTCAACTCTTTCAAATGAAAAGAGGTGGTGGGGATTATTAGAAAATTGAATCTCAGCCGGGTGCAGTGGCTCACACCTGTAATCCCATCACTTTGGCAGGCCAAGGCAGGCTGATCACTTGAGGTCAGGAGTTTGGGACCAGTCTGCCCAACATGGCAAAACCCTATTTTTACTAAAAATATAAAAATTAGCTGGGCATGGTGGTGCCTGTAGTCCCAGCTACTTGGGTGGCTGAGGCAGGAGGATCGCTCGAGCCTGGGAGACTGAGGCTTCAGCGACCCCGGATTGTGCCACTGCACTCCAGCCTGACCTACAGAGTAAGACCCTG
Organism: Macaca thibetana thibetana; assembly: GCF_024542745.1. Taxonomy (NCBI): domain Eukaryota; kingdom Metazoa; phylum Chordata; class Mammalia; order Primates; family Cercopithecidae; genus Macaca; species Macaca thibetana. Next base: position 12,036,196 of record NC_065586.1, read on the forward strand.
TCTCCAAAAACAAACAAAACAAAGGCCTGGCACAGTGGCTCATGCCTGTAATCCCAGCACTTTGGGAGGCCAAGGTGGGCAGATCACTTGAGGTCAGGAGTTCAAGACCAGTCTGGCCAACATGGAAAAGCCCCATCTCTACTAAAAATACATAAAATAGCCAGGCATGGTGGCAGGCGCCTGTAATCCTAGCTACTCCAGAGGCTGAGGCAGGAAAGTCTCTTGAACTCAGGAGGCGGAACATGCAGTGAGCCAAGACTGTGCCACTGCACTCTAGTCTGGGTGACAGAGTGAGACTCCATTTCAAAAAAACAAAACAAACAAACCCAAAGAAAACAATCCAATTTTTCAAAATGTGCAAAAACTTTGAGTAGGCACTTCTCCAAAGAACTGGATGGCAAATAAGCACTTTGAAAGATGCTCAATATTATTCATGTTAAAATAAATGAAAATTAATCCAAAATGAGGTATGGCCACACACCTCTTAGAAAGGTTAAAACTAAAACAGAACAACAGACTCATGCTATGAAGTGTTGATGAGGAGCAGAGCCACTGGAACCCACACTCGCTGCTCGTGGATGCAAGCTGGTGCTGCCACCTTGGAAAAAAGTATGTTTCTTACAAAGTTAAACACCGAGTTACCATATGCCCCAGCAGTCTTACTCATAGGTATTCACACAAGAGAAGTAAAAACACATTCACAGCCTAGGCATGGTAGCTCGTGTTTGTAGTCCCAGCACTTTGGGAGGTCGAGGCAGAAGGATCACTTGAGGCCAGGAGTTGGAGACCAGCTGAGCAATATAGCAAGACCCTGTCTCTACAAAAAATAAAATAAATTAGCTAGGCGTTGTAGCACATGCCTGTAGTTTTAGCCTACTCGAGAGGTTGAGATGGGAAGATTGCTTGAGCCCAGCAGTTCAAGTCTGCAGTAAGCCGTGATCGTACCACTGCACTCCGGCCTGGGTGACAGAGTGAGACCCACTCTCTCAAAAAATTGTTTTTAATTACAAAAGAAGAAATAGTCCAGGCATAGTGGCTTATGCCTGTGCCATCACTTCGGGAGGCCGAGGCAGGTGCATCACTTGAGCTCAGGAGTTCAAGACCAGCCTAGGCAACATGGCAAATCCTCTTTTCTAAAAATCAAATAGAAAAATTAGCCAGGTGTGCTGGCATGTGCCTGTAGTCCCAGCTATCTCGGACGCTGAGGTGGGAGGATCACTTGAGCCTGGGAAGTTGAGGCTGCAGTGAGCTGTGATTACGCCACTATACTCCAGACTGGGTGATAAAATGAGGCCCTGTCTCAAAAAATAATAAAAAACAGGTTTACAGAAACATCTGTGGGCAAGTGTTTATAGCAGCTTTATTCCTAATTGCCCCAAACTGGAAACAACCAAAATGTCCTTCAACCAGTGAATCAATAAACAATTAGTGGCACATCCATATAACGTGCTACTCAGCAATGGAAAGGAGTGAAACTTCGCCGTGCATAACAACATGGATCAATCACAAATGCTTATGACCGTTCCAGGAGCCCCAAGGCTGCGTGATTTCATTGATACGACATTATGGAAAAGAAACAACTGTAGTGATAGAGAAAAGATTGGTGATTTTCAACGGTGGGGGTGGGAGCTAGAGTCGACTACAAAAGGTCAGGATGAGGAAATTCTGGGGGTTGATAGAACTGTTCTGTATCATGATTGAGATGGTGGATACATGACTGTATTTGCCAGGAAAAAAGAGACAAGCAACACTATGCCATATTGGTAAAGCATATATTTAATTGAATTTGAATATATAGAGAAAAATCTCTCTAAATATATCTCTAGATAATCCCCTTCCTGTTTTGGTTTATGGATGCTCTGCAACTTACGAGGGGGCTACATCCCAATAAATGCATCGTAAGTTGAAAATACTGTTAAATTGAAAATGCAGGCCAGGCACAGTAGCTCACTCCTGTAATCCCAGCACTTTGGGAGGCCGAGGTGGGTGGATCACCTGAGGTTGGGAGTTTGAGACCAGGGTCACCAACATGGTGAAACCCCATCTCTACTAAAAATACAAAAATTAGCCGAGTGTGGTGGCGCATACCTGTAGTCCCAGCTGCTTGGGAGGCTGAGGCAGGAGAATTGCTTGAACCTGGGAGACAGAGGTTTCAGTGAGCTGAGATTGCGCCACTGCACTCTAGCCTGGATGCCAGACTCCGTGTCAAAAAAAAAAAAAAAGAACATGAAAATGTGGTACATATACACCAGGGAATACTATGCATCCTTAAAAAGGAATGAGATCATGTCTTTTGCAGGGACAGGGATGGAGTTGGAGGCCATTATCCTCAGCAAACTAACGCAGGATCAAAAAACCAAATACCGCGTGTTCTCCCTTATAAGCGGGAGCTGAATGATGAAAACACGTGGACACAAGGAAGGGAACAACACACAGTGGGGCCTGTCCGAGGGTCGCAGGGGAGGAAGGAGAGCATCAGGAAGAATAGCTAATGGATGCTGGGTTAATATCTAGGTGATGGGATGATCTGCGCAGCAAATCACCATGACACACATTTATCTGTATAACAAAACTGCACATCCTGCACATGTACCCCAGAACTTAAAATAAAAAAAAAAATGCATTGAATACACCTAACCTACAAAACACAGCTTAGCCTAGCCCGCCTTAAACACACTCAGAGCGCTCACATTAGCTTACAGTTAGGCACAATCACTTAACACAAAATCGATTACATTCTATCATGAAGTGTTGAGTATCTCAAATAATTTATTGAATACTATACCAAAAGTGAAAAACACAATTGTTGTACGGGTACTTGAAGTACAGTTTCTCGTGAATGTGAATCCCTTTCACACCATTGTAAAGTTGAAAACAGCATCGTAGGTGGAATCATAGTAAATTGGGGACTGTGTGCATGTGTCTATTTGAGGTGCTGAAATGAATTTCTTCTCTCATAGATCATATTTGGAGTCAGGAAGAACCTCAGAACATGGGTCCATGGTCGTTTGTTTCTCCAAGGTTTGAAAAGCAGCTGGCCTGCAAGGTAATCACATGTTTTCTCTGGTAGTGTCTTGTGTGCATGTTGTTTTTCTTTCTTTCTTTTTTTTTTTTTGAGACGGAGTCTCGCTCTGTCTCGCAGGCTGGAGTGCAGTGGCGTGATCTTTGCTCACTGCAAACTCTACCTCCCAGGTTCATGCCATTCTCCCGCCTCAGCCCCCTCAGTAGCTGGGATTACAGGCACCTGCCATCATGCCCGGCTGATTTTTTTTTTTTTTTTCATTTTTAGTAGAGACGGGGTTTCACCCTGTTAGCCAGGATGGTCTCAATCTCCTGACCTGATCCGCCCACCTCGGCCTCTCAAAGTGCTGGAATTACAGGTGCAAGCCACCGCTCCTGGCCTACATGTTTCTTTTCTTCTCTTTTTTGTTTTGCTGCATAACATTTTGGTCATCAAAATATTAAAATCACGTTTAAAAAAGTGGTTATACTCGGCCTGGCGTGGTGGCCCATGCCTGTAATCCTAGCACTTTGGGAAGCCGAGGCGGGCGGATCATGAGGTCAGGAGATTGAGACCATCCTGACCAACATGGTGAAACCCCATCTCTAGTGAAAATACAAACATTAGCTGGGTGTGGTGGCCTGTAGTCCCAGGTTCTCAGGAGGCTGAGGCAGGGGAATCACTGGAACTTGGGAGGTCGAGGTTGCAGAGAGCCGAGATTCCAGCCTGGTAACAGAGGGAGACTCCGTCTCAAAAAAAAAAAAAAAGGGTGGTTATACTCAAAACAGTAAAAGCCCTTACCTTTCGGCTCCCTGTCCCACTACCCTCCTTAGCATGTCTTATCCAAGCCTTGGACAAGCCAGAGGACTAGCAGGCTTGTTTTATAGTGTGGGACTGGATATGCTCAATAACACTCATTCTAGGCCCATTGTGTTACTTCGTTCTCCCATTGCTGTAAATAAATACCTGAGGCTGGGCATGGTGGCTCACGCCTGTAATCCCAGCACTTTGTGAGGCCGAGGTGGGCTGATCACCTGAGATCAGGAGTTCGAGACCAGCCTAGCCAACATGGTAAAATCCCATCTCTACTAAAAATACAAAAATTAGCTGGGCATGGTGATGCATGCCTGTAGTCCCAGCCACTCAGGAGGCTGAGGCAGGAGAATCTCTTGAACCCAGGAGGCAGAGGTTGCAGTGAGCCGAGATCATGCCACTGCACTCCAGCCTGAGCAACGAAGAGCAAAACTTCGTCTCAAAACAAACAAACAAACAAAAAAGAATAGCACAAATTCAAGAACTTGTCTTACCTTATCTTGCCTAGCATTCCATTAGTTGTTAGTGGTGACATATTTGCCACCAATCTATTTTTTTTTTTTTTTTTGAGACAAAGTCTGGCTCTCTTGCTTAGGCTGGAGTGCAGTGGTGCAATCTCAGCTCACTGCAACCTCTGCTTCTGGAGTTCAAGTGATTCTTGTGCCTCAACCTCCCGAGTAGCTGGGATTACAGGCGCAGGCCACCACGCCTGGCAAATTTTTGTATTTTTAGTAGAGACGAGGTTTTTTTCATGTTGGCCAGCTGGTCTCAAACTCCTGGCCTCAAGTGATACACCCACCTCGGCCTCCCAAAGCGCTGGGATTACAGGCATTGAGGCACGGAGCCCTGTCCCTCTAATCTCTTCTGTGTAACTCATTATTTGAAAGAGGTGATTTATGGTTAAACAAACTAAGAGAAATACATGCACCATCTTGTTGGAACTAAGCAGAGCTCTGAGCTCGTCAAAATGGCATTTTATTTATTCTCTGCTGCACTTACAGCTCCGTCTGGTGGGCCGGCCCCCTTTGCCAGTACCCGCTGTAGGAATTGGCACAGTTCACTTGCACCAGCATGAAGATATCCTCTCCAAGACCTTCGCTTAATGATGACTTTTGAAGAAACACTGTTTCTCTTTAAGAAAATGGCCATTAAGGCCAGGCATGGTGGCTCACGCCTGTAATCCCAGCACTTTGGGAGGCCAAGGCCGGTGGATCACCTGAGGTCAGGAGTTCAAGACCAGCCTGACCAACACGGTGAAACCCCGCCTGTACTAAAAATACAAAAAATAGCTGGGTGTGGTGGTGGGCACCTGTGATCCCAGCTTCTCGGGAGGCTGAGGCAGGAGAATCACTTGAACAAAAATTAGTTGGGGGTGGTGGCGCGTGCCTGTAGTCTCAGCTATTCCCTATTCCGGAGGCTGAGGCAGGGGAACTGCTTGAACCTGGGAGGCAGAGGTTGCAATGAGCTGAGATGGTGCCACTGTACTCTAGCCTGGGCGACACAGCAAGACTCCATCTCAGAAAATCAAAGGAAAGTATGATAGTGTTATGGATTTTAGCTCTGAATGAGCTGGAAAACTAGGTAATTATCTAGATGATTTCAGACTTGACCCTAATTGACCACATGTGACCAGGAAACACTTCTGAGTTTACAGCTCCATGGAGATGACCTCAACACTGCCTCTTGATTTGTTTGATGCATGTCACTTCCATTAATTTTCCCCCTTTTTTTAAAGTCCTGTGGCAGTACTAATATTTTCATTTTATATAAATCTGTGGTGCTGCTTTCCAGCCACTGTATGAAGTGTCTCCCCAACACTAGCAAATCTAGGTCCTACTAAATACAAATCCCTGGGTGGATGATCTTCTAGTACTGTATTTTTAAATTAAGGAGTTTTAGTTATGATGAAATTGATTTGTAGTCTGTTTTGCCGTAAACTTGTTTTTCTTTGAATTGTTCTTACAGTGATATTTAACTATTTTTAACTGTCTTGGGTTTCTGATACAGGGATTTCAGCCCCTGGTTCATCAGTCTTGCCCCTACAAGTCCCTGGTACAGTATGTTTATTTGTGGTGCTTAAAGAACATTTCCTGGCCGGGCGCTGCAGCTCACGCCTGTAAACTCAGCACTTTGGGAGGCTGAGGTGGGTGGATCACCTGAAGTTGGGAGTTCGAGACCAGACAAAACATAGCGAAACCCTGTCTCTACTAAACATACAAAAATTAGCTGGGCATGGTGGTGCGTGCCTGTGATCCCAGCTACTCGGGAGGCTGAAGCAGGAGAATCGCTTGAACCCGGGAGGTGGAGGTTGCAGTGAGCTGAGATCCTGCCACTGCCCTTCAGCCTGGGCGACAGAGCAAGACTCGTTTCAAAAAATAAATAAATAAGAGAGAGAGAGAGAGACAAAAAAGAAAAGAAAAGAACACCTCTTTATTTGAGGGAACTTCCCAACACCAGGTGCTTGGGGATTTCTTACAGATCACCAACCAACTCCCTCACTGTGAAATTAAACCAAGTACTGGAAGCATAACTAAATAGCAAACCATGTCGCTTCCCCTGACTCAGTGCTGGGGGCCTCTACCGTCTACCGTTCTTGTGTCATGACGCTTTTTCTCTGAAGTGGTGTGGGAAGTACCAGGGGACTGGCAGAAACCCAGGCCTTCTCCACTTTTACCAGCAACTGATCATGTCTTTCAGAATCCAGTACGTATAGGCTGTTCTCGCCACAGTGGTAGATTTATGATTCACATCCGAAAGTGTGCCTTAGTTATTGATTTAACATTTCTCTAGTATTCATATCCCTTTTCTTCCCATATACCTCAGTGCATCCTTCCTGTGTCAAGTCTTATAAATCATGTAATTTAGCACCACTCATGTAAATCAGTAAAGTCACAAAGGTCTATTTAATGAAAACGATTACCAATGTTGTATTTTTTTAACAAGAAAAAAAATAAAAGCACATTGTCATTTTTTTCCCTCAGGGCTCCTGGATTTCTTGAATGAAAAGATTTCAAAAGTCTAAGCACAAAAATGAGATGGAAGATTAGATCTCTGTAAAAGGTTAGTTTAGGCTGGGCGTGGTGGCTCACACCTGTAATCACAGCACTGTGGGAGGCCAAGACAGGTGCATCACCTGAGGTCAGGTGTTCGAGACCAGCCTGGTCAACATGGCTAAACCCCATCTCTTACTAAAAATATAAAAATGAGCAGGGCATGGTGGCGCATGCCTGTAATCCCAGCTACTCCGGAGGCTGAGGCAGGAAAATCGCTTGATCCCGGGAGGTGGAAGTTGCAGTGAGCCGAGATCGTACCACTGCACTCCAGCCTGGGTGACAGAGAGGGACTCTGTCTCAAAAAAAAAAAAAAAAAAAAGAAAAAGAAAAAGAAATTTGGAGAGCTCTAAACTAACCTTTTTTTTTTTGAGACGGAGTCTCGCTTTGTCGCCCAGGCTGGAGTGGTGCGATCTCGGCTCGCTGCAACCTCTGCCTCCTGGGTTCAAAAGATTTTCCTGCCTCAGCCTCCTGAGTAGTTGGGACTACAGGCACATGCCACAGCTAGTTTTTTGTATTTTTAGTAGAGAAGGGGTTTCACCGTGTTAGCCAGGATGGCCTCCTTCTCCTGACATCATGATCCGCCCACCTCGGCCTCTCAAAGTGCTGGGATTACAAGCATGAGCCACAGTGACTGGTGGATCTCTCCAAATTTCTAATTTTACACCTCACAGCCTGTTCATGGTTTCTTTTTATGTCTTCTCTAACTCGAGCCATGAAATGTGTCTTCTGTTGTCTTGACCTCTCTACTCTCAATTGCTACTGCAACATGGATCAGCATTTTACAGTCCCTTGCAGGAAGGGACCATTTAAGGAATTCCAAATCAAATACTCATTACTTCCTTTCCTTTAAAAATTCAGTAGGCCAGGCACGGTGGCCCATGCTTGTAATTCCAGCACTTTGGGAGGCCAAGGTGGGCAGATCACGTAAGGTCAGGCGTTCAAGACCAGCCTGGCCAACCTGGTTTGAAAGCCTGTTTCTACTAAAAATGCAAAGATCAGCCGAGCGTTGTCATGCATGCTTGTAGTCCCAGCTACCTGAGAGGCTGAGGCAGGAAAATCACTTGAACTACTCGAGCATGGGCAACAGAGCAAGACTCCATCTCAAAAAAAAAAAGTGTAAAAGGGATACTATTTTTATTCTCAACCAAGGAATTTTTAAAAAATAATAAAATTTCAAAGGTAATACAGTCAGACTAAAGATGTCTAAGCTTCAGAGTATTTTTCCCAAATAGCATGTGTGTGCAAGACATGGAAAAGCTAAGCAAAATAGTTCTTACTATTCTTACTAAAAAATATTTTTTTTTTACTAAGAATAATTTGCCATTTCAGACAAAACTAAAATTTTCCCATGGTTGCTACTGTTTCTACTTCTTGAATACCCAATTTACGGTTTGTTCCTCATTGAACATGAAAATGGCATAGATATAAATAACATATATAAATAAGACACAAGTATAAAATTACTAAGTTTTTCTTTTTTTCTTTGGAGACCAAATCTCGCTCTGTGGCCCAGGTTGGAGGACAGTGGCACAATCCCGGCTCACTGCAACCTCCGCCTTTCTAGATCAGGTAATTCTCTTGCATCAGGCTGCCTCGGCCTCCCAAAGTGCTGGGATTACAGGTATGAGCCACCATGCCTGGCCCTTTGACAAAATTGAGGAAATAAAAGGGTTACCCCCCCTCCAAAAAAAAAGATTACACTGGAAGTAAGTCACAGATTGAGGATCAAGACTTTTGAGGTTCCAAAAGCTTCACCTACATTTTTCTCATATGTATTTGGATATTAAAGAAAATAAGTTACATATATACAATGGAATATTATTCAGCCATTTAAAAAAAATAAAATCTTGTCATTTGTAGCAACATGGATGGAACTGGAGGTCATTATGTTATGTGAAATAAGTCAAGCACAGAAAGACAAAACTTGGATATTCTCACTCACGTGGGAACTTAAAAAGTAGATTTCGGCCAGGTGCAGTGGCTCACGCCTGTAATCCCAGCCCTTTGGGAGGCCGAGGCGGGTGGATCACCTGAGGTCAGGAGTTCAAGACCAGCCTGGCCAAGATAGTGAAACCCTGTCTGTACTAAAAATACAAAAAAATTAGCCGGGCGTGGTGGTGGGTGCCTGTAAATCCCAGCTACTGGGGAGGCTGAGGCAGGAGAATCACTTGAACCCAGGAGGCAGAGGTTGCAGTGAGCCGAGATCTTGCCATTGCACTCCAGTCTGGGTGACAAGAGCAAGACTCCATCTCAAAAAACAAAACAAAACAAAACAAAAAAGGATCTCACGAAGATAGAGAGTAGATCGGTTGTTAGCAGAGGTTGAGAGGGGAAGGGGTAGGGGAATGAAGAGAAGTAGATTAACGAGTACAAATATATGGTTTGATAGAAGAAATAAGACCTACTGTTAGATGGATCGGTAGGTGACCACAGTTTACAATATCTATTATACATTTCAAAATAGCTAGAGGAGAATTCAAATGATTCTATTTTAAAGAAAAGAGAAATATTTAAGGTGATGGATATCCCAAATTCACTGTTTTGATATTTATAAATTATATGAATGTATTAAATTATCACATGTACCTTGAAAGTATGTACATCTAGTATTCATCAATTAAAAAACCCCAAAAGCTCTTACTCTGTAGAAAGAGTAATTCATTGTCATTGTATTTAAATCTGATAAAGTGCAATCTAAAGCAGACGCCTTTTCTCACTGCCAACTGCAATTTTATTTATTTATTTAGAGACAGGGTCTCCCTCTGTCCCCCAGGCTGGAGTGCAGTGGCATGATTATGGTTCACTGCAGCCTCGAATTCCTGGGCTCAAGTGTTCATCCCACCTCAGGCCCCCAAGTAGCTAGGACTAATGTGCCTGCCACTATGCCCTGCTAATTAAACAATTTTTTTTTTTTTCTTACAGAGACTAGGTCTCACTATATTGCCCAGGCTGGTCACAAACTCCTGGCCTCAAATGATTTTCCTGCCTTGACCTCCCAAAGTGCTGGAATTAACAGGCATGAGCCACCACACCCAGTCTAATTTTTAAAAATTGTCTAAGTCAGGCCAGTGGCACATGCCTGTAGTTCCAGTAACTCCAGAGGCTGAGGTGAAAAGATCCTTTGAACCAAGGACTTCGAGGCTGCAGTGAGCTATGATCTCACCACTGCACTCCAGCTTAGGCGACAGAGTGAGACCCCTACTGTGAAAAATAATAGTAGATAAAAAATTAAACAGGGTGCACAGTGGCTCACGCCTGTAATCCCAGCTCTTTGAGAGGCTGAGGAAGGCAGAGCGTTTGAACCGGGGAGGCATAGGTTGCAATGAGCCGGTACAGCGCCATTTCACCCCAGCCTGGGTGACAGAGGGAGACCCTGTCTCAAGAAAAAAAAAAAAAATTAAATTGATATAACTTTATTTTTTTTTTTTATTTTTTTTTTTTTTTTTGAGACGGAGTCTCACGCTGTTGCCCAGGCTGGAGTGCAGTGGCGCGATCTCGGCTCACTGCAAGCTCCGCCTCCCGGGTTCCCGCCATTCTCCTGCCTCAGCCTCCCGAGTAGCTGCGACTACAGGCGCCCGCCACCGCCCCCGGCTAATTTTTTGTATTTTTAGTAGAGACGGGGTTTCACTGTGGTCTCGATCTCCTGACCTTGTGATCCACCCTCCTCGGCCTCCCAAAGTGCTGGGATTACACGCTTGAGCCACCGCGCCTGGCCTAAATTGATATAACTTTAGTGTCATATCCCTGTTTTCTTTGACTCATATGGGGATCCAGCTAGAATTGAACTGAACGCCAGAAATGACCTTTTAAGAGTAAAGTGGTATTTCATCGAGAAATACTTTATTGACATCTTCCCTATATTGCATTTTTATGGACCTTAGAAATACACAGAAGTAAAAGACAAAATGGGTTGCCCATTGTCCTCAATGGGCTAACAATGTATTTGAGAAGACAACGCATTTTATACATAGAGACATTTTCTTGTTGGATGCGCTAAAACAATGAAAGATCAAGGTAGAGTGAGAGTCTGGATGGATGTAGATTAGGTGGCACATTGCAGTTAAGGAAAAGCCCTGGGTGGCATGTAGTGGTAGAAAAAATGGTGGAAGGGGACAAGAGCAGTGGCTCATGCCTGAAATCCCAGCACTTTGGGAGGCTAAGGCAGGCAGATCACTTGAGGTTAGCAGTTCAAGACCAGCCTGGCCAACATGGTGAAACCCCGTCTCTACTAAAAATACAAACTTAGCCGGGCAAGGTGGCATGTGCCTGTAATCTCAGCTGCTCGGGAGGCTGAGGCAGGAGAATCACTTGAACCTCGGAGACAGAGGCTGCAGTGAGTTGAGACTGGCCACTGCACTCCAGCCCAGTGACAGAGCGAGACTCTGTCTCAAAGAGAAAAAAAAGAATGGTGGAAGGGTAATTCACAAAGTTTATCCAGAGTGTCAAAGCTCACTCCCAGGCTCTTACCTGAACCGTGGAACTATCCCAGAAATAGCAGTAAAAAGAGGCACAGGATATTCTTCACCTTCTGTGATATTTTCAATTTAGTGCATCTTTCCCTGCCGCCTCCCTCTGTCCCCCACCCACTGCTGGAGTACCGTGGTGTGATTTCAGCTCACTACAACCTCTGCCTCCAGGGCTCAAGCCATCCTCCTGAGGCCTCCTGACAAGCTGGGACAACAGGCGTAAACCACCATGCCCGGCTGATTTTTGTTTTTTTACCTTTCACAGAGACGTGGTCTCACTGTGTTGCCCAGGCTGGAATTTAGTGCATCTTTATTGAAAGGATATTGCATTCATGAAATTAGCTCGTAATTTCGTGTCAAAACTGTACTTTAGTCAATCATTTTGCAGGCTATTGTACATAGTAGAAAAAGTAAGCACGCCCACTCCATCTAGAAGTTTACTGCATAGCAGGGGAGATTAGGCAAGTATAAAAATGACTAATACAAAGTAGAGTGAAGTAAGGATGAATTAACAGGATGGGAGATTATTACTGTGGCAGATTGGATTTTCCAGAAATTCCCACAGCAGTATTTTGAATCCCACATGTTCTTCCAGAATCTTGCCACAATCTCCCCTAGAGGAGGTGTCCCTAGGACTTGTGGCTGCCCCTACAAACACAATGCAGTAAAAGATGCTGGTTCAGTTCTGAGGACATCCCTTGGACGCTAGCTACCACATTGTGAGGAAGCCCGGGCCACTTGGAGAAGGCATCTGGAGGTGCTGGAGCTGACACCAGCACCCAATGCCAGACTGGGGAGTGAGGGAGCCACCTGATCATTCCAGTCCCCAGCCCTGGGGCTGTCCCAGCTGACCTCAAATACAGCAGAGACCCATGCAAGCTGGACCTAAATTGCATACCCCCTTGAAATATATAATTTATTTCATGGACATAGATCTGAACATTAGAACAGATTCTTGAGGCCAGTTGTGGTGGTCCATGCCTGTAATCCCAGCACTTTGGGAGGCTGAGACAGCCAGATTGCTTGAGCTCAGGAGTTCGAGACCAGCATGGGCAACATAGCAAGACTCCATCTCTACAAAAAATACAAAGATCAGCTGAGTTTGATGGCGCAGACCTGCTGGTCCCAGCTACTCTGGAGGCTGAGGTGGGAAGGTCGCTTGAGACTGGGAGTTCGACGCAGCAGTGAGCTATGATTGTGTCACTGCACTCCATTCCAACCTGAGCCACAGAGCAAGACCAGCTCTTAAAAAAAAAAAAAAAAAAAAAAGAAAAAAAGAGAACAGTGGCTTCAGGAAAATTGTTCCACGGTAGGAGGCATACGATCCTGATCTCTGTGTTTTGGAGAAGATGGAGGGGCCTAGCTTACGTCGAGACAGAGGAGTTCGTAACTGTTAACTACACACAACGACGTGTCAAAAAGTTTTACAAACTTCCAAGAGATAACGGTAAGAAGGAAGCGCCCCGATGCGGTGGCTCATGCCTGTAATCCCAGCACTTTGGGGAGGCCGATAGGGGCGGATCACGAGGTCAGGAGATCGAGACCATCCTGGCTAACACGGTGAAACTTCGTCTCTACTAAGAATACAAACAAATTATCCGGGCGTGGTGGCAGGGCTGTAGTCCCAGCTACTCGGGAGGCTGAGGCAGGAGAATGGTGTGAACCCGGGAGGCGGAGCTTGCAGTGAGCCGAGATCGCACCACTGCACTCCAGCCTGGGCGACAGAGCGAGACTACCGTCTCAAAAAAAAAAAAAAAAAAAAAAAAAAAAAAGGAGGCAAAATAAGATTGGTTCGGTCCTGTCAGCGATCAGCGGCTCAGCCCAAGGTCTCGGGGCCAGAACCGTGTTCCCCGCGCTACTCGGGCAGCGCCGGGATCGCGGCCTCCCCGAAGGGTGCCCAGGAGGCCTGAGTCGGCCGTGGCGCGCGAGGAAACGGCGGCTTCTCCACACTGAGCAGGGAAAGCCTATAGGCAACGAAGAACCCGGTAGCCTCAGCTTCTGCGCAGCTCCCACGCCACGCGACTGCCCGCCCCAGCCCTGCCCCCAGGCCAGCCAGCCGTGCCTCTCGGGGCGCCCGTGGTCACCATGGCAACGCAGCGGACGTCGTCCAACGGCCGGCCTGGGGGCGGGGCTGGGCCGGGCGGGCGCGCGGGTCACGTGGCGGGGGCGGAGCCTGCGCGGGGTTGGGCGGAGCCTGCGCGGGGCTGGCAGGATCGCGTTGGGAGCCGGTACCGAGGCCCGAGCCGCGGGAGCCGAGCGAAGGCAGCGCCGAGGCCGCAGTTCCCCCTTGGGCCTCCCCAGCAGCAGCCATGGGCAGTGAGTAGCGGCGGCTGGAGCGGGGCTCTGGCCGGGAACGCAGGCCCCGCCTGGGCTGCGGGCGGTGAGGCCGGCGCTCGCTCGGAGTCGTGCGGACCGGGGATTTGCGGGCCGCTCCGGGCCGCTGCGGAAGGGCACGGGCCGGGGGCCTCTGCCTAGGCTCTCCTAGACGTGCGAGGCCTTGCCCGGCGGGTACCGGGACCCGGAGGCCCGGGGTTTGCGTTCGATAGAGGTCGAGGATGGCGCTGGGAGGCCATTGGTTTTGGGGGCGGGGAGTTAGGGCACCGGGTGAACCTGGACCACTTTTTAATTTTTCAGGAGTTAAAGAAATCCCGTATTTTTATTCCCTCGTCATCCTTCCTTGGCATGTTATGTTGGATAAAGCTCCCCTAACTCGTTTAATTTTTAAAAAAGTGATGCATGGCGTGTGTTTTAGGGAGGAAAGGAGTGCGTTGGTAACAGCGTTTTCCTTAAACTGTTCATTCTTTAGCGCTTACTGAAAACTGTAAGGTTGTATAAGCTTTAGGGACGAGGCCTTATGTTATAGGAATGTTTTTCAGGGCCCTCCCCCTAACACTCAACCCCACATATGTGCGCGCAACTACTTGCATAGCCCCGAAGATGTTCGTTGGATGAATGGGCCGTGCATATCCAAGCAGGGCACCCACTGGCCAACTAGTGGACATTTGGGGGAAATTAGAAAGGAGTAGGAGAGACCCTTGGTAAAATTCTGCATCACAAGGATAGACGGGGCAGCCAAAAGCTTTGCTTGAACATGAGTACCCCTTTCAGATGATCATGAAGTGTCAAGAAATCTGAGTGGCTTGGATTGAGGTGAGGAGGAAAACGGATGGAGAGGTTCTAGGAAGTCTCCTGATGTGATTGATACTTGTTTTGCGTTAGCGATGAATGCTTTCATAATTCAGATTTACTTTCCAGAAAGTCCAAAATATTAGGTTGCTGCAAAAGTAATTGCGGTTTTCAATTACTTTTCAGAAACCGCAGTTACTTTAGCACCAACCTAATAGTACTTGGGTAATAAACATCTGCCCATGACAATTAGTGAATCCTTCTGTCAAACTTCAGTGACTGGTGGGGCGCAGAGGCTCACGCCTGTAATCCCAGCACTTTGGGAGGCCAAAGAGGGCGGCTCACCGGAGGTCAAAAGTTCGAGACCAGCCTGGCCAACATGATGAAACCCCGTCTCTACTAAATATAAAAATTAGCCTGGTGTGGTGGTGGGCGCCTGTAATCTCAGCTCCTCAGGAAGCTGAGGCACGAGAATCCCTTGAACCCAGGAGGCAGAGGTTGCAGTGAGCTGAGATCCTGCCACTGCACTTCAAGCCTGGGCGATAGAGCGAAACTCCATCTTGAAACAAATAAACATACATCAGTGACTGCCCATCATTTGTAGAGGCTTTTAAAAATATATATAATAGGCCGGGCGCGGTGGCTCAAGCCTGTAATCCCAGCACTTTGGGAGGCTGAGACGGGCGGATCACGAGGTCAGGAGATCGAGACCATCCTGGCTAACACAGTGAAACCCTGTCTCTACTAAAAATACAAAAAACTAGCTGGGCGAGGTGGTGGGCGCCTGTAGTCCCAGCTACTCGGGAGGCTGAGGCAGGAGAATGGCGTAAAACAGGGAGGCGGAGCTTGCAGTGAGCTGAGATCCGGCCACTGCACTCCAGCCTGGGCGACAGAGCGAGACTCCGTCTCAAAAAAAAAAAAAAAAAAAAAAAAAAAAAAAATATATATATATATATATATATAAAAAAATAAAATCAACTTTAGGCAACTGCAGAAATGTAATCACTCATGTCAGCTTTAAGAGTTTTGGAATGTTAGTATACAGAAGCCAGTGTCTGTAGGGGAAGAAGAGCCGCAGAGCCTAATACCTACCTGCGGCTTGTCTTTCTCCACATTGCAGACCCTTTGGCAAAGGACAGAAGCTTGAGAGATTGTCATATTCACCCTTCAGGTCTCTGGCAGGACTTGACTTAAGCCACGCCAGAAGACAGTGTCTATCCTTAAAGAACCTTGATTTATCTTACCTTTATATACTACAAGACTAGTCTGGGAAAACAGTACTTTCTGATGAAATGTAATTGTAAATTCTCTGGGTTATTTTACATAAGCAGGTATTTTGATATTACCTGGGAGAGTAACCAGGCAATGAAATGTGGTCTGATGAAATGAAGCAGAGATTACATACTTTTTTTTTCTTTTTTTTTGAGACGGAGTCTCGCTCTGTCATCCAGGCTGGAGTGCAGTGGCTGGAGCTCGGCTTACTGCAAGCTCCGCCTCCTGGGTTCACGCCATTCTCCTGCCTCAGTCTCCTGAGTAGCTGGGACTACAGGCACCCGCCACCACACCCCATTAATTTGTTTTTTGTATTTTTAGTAGAGACGGGGTTTCACGTGTTAGCCAGGATGGTCTCGATCTCCTGACCTTGTGATCTGCCCACCTTGGCCTCCCAGAGTGCTAGGATTACAGGTGTGAGCCACCGTGCCTGGCCTACATACTTTAAAAAGTTAACTATAGGGGCCGGGTGCCGTGGCTCACGCCTGTAATCCCAGCACTTTGGGAGGCCGAGATGGGTGGATCACGAGGTCAGGGGTTCGAGACCAGCCTGACCAAAGTGGTGAAACCCTGTCTCTACTAAAATACAAAAATTAGCCAGGCATGGTGCTGCGCACCTATATTCCCAGCTACTCAGGAGGCTGAGGTAGGAGAACTGCTTGAACGCAGGGGGGCAGAGCTTGCAGTGAGCCGAGATGGCACCACTGCACTCCAGCCTGGGCGACAGAGGGAGAATCCGTCTCAAAAACGAAACAAAGCAAAACAAAAACAGCTAACTATAGGGGCCAGGTGCCATGGTTCATGCCTGTAATCCCAGCACTTTGGGAGGCTGAGATGGGAGGATCACTTGATGTTAGGAGTTTGAGACAAGCCTGGCCACCATGGTGAAATCCCATCTCTAGTAAAAATACAAAAATTAGCCAGGTGTGGTGACACGCGCCTGTAATCCCAGCTACTTGGGAGGCTGAGGCAGGAGAATCACTTGAACCTGGGAGGCGGAGATTGCACTGAGCCGAGATCGTGCCACTGAACTTCAGCCTGGGCAACACAGAGAGACACTGTCTCAAAAAAAAAAAAAGTTGACTATAGGAGGTGATTGCATGATTTTTTTGTCACCTACGCATTTCGGCATCTTTCAGTTGTTTAAGCCAGTTCTCTGCAGAAGAGCCCATTTCCTGTTGTACTTCCTGAGTGCAGAAGGCACCCTCCTGTCTTCCTCCTCTGATACCTGCTTTCTTCTATCATGCATTGTCTCATGGGTACCACGGTAGGGTACATTTGCTCCCTTTTTGACGTCATGATGCCCTTTGAACAGCCCCTTTTCTCTGTATATAAAATGATTGGATACAAGTGTGAGGAAGTAAAGTTCTGGAAAAAGATTGCTTGGATTGCTTTGCTTCTACTGACTAGCCATCAAACCATTTGGACTTTTTTGTCCCTTGAATGATAATCTCTTCCTTTACGTATCATTTGAAGTGGAGAACAGTATGATTATTTAATTTGAGGCTGTAAGGATGGGGTGAATTGCTGGTGAAAGAGAATATTTGTGTTTGATTCTCTAGAAAGATTTTTTTAAACTTTATAATAATAGGGACATTTATTCTTTTTCTTTTTACAGTCAAATTTTTAGAAGTTATCAAACCGTTCTGTGCAGTTCTACCAGAAATTCAGAAACCGGAAAGGAAAGTAAGTATAAGATTTTAGTAATATAGAGGGTAGCTCAAGGACTTACCCTACTAAACCAGGAAAATTCATTTCCTTTCCTCAGTCCTTCTCTGTCGGTAATTGGAAAACTATTGGTGCTCATCCTCCTTGCAAGAGGCACCAAGTGAATAAAACTAATATAAATCTGTTTAAATCTAGATAGATTATCTCATGCTTTCAAAAATGACTGTTCTTTAAGTTGTGACGTTTCCAAACTAAGTGTTTCTTCGGCCTGTGTGTTAGTTAAGACAGAGTATTCTCCTGTCTGTAGTGATCCTTCATAAATCCTGTAGTATAGGGTGTGTATTGTGTTTGCTAATGATGTGACCTACTGGACTAGAAATAACCCGGTCTTCTGGATAGGTTTTGATGAGTACAGCTGTTTCATGTAAATGAATTGCATTTGTGCAAATACATACCTCCCATTTCTTGATTCATTCATTGGAAAGAAAAATGACAGGAATGCATTCAGAAGATACTGTGACTGGGTGAAATCGTTCTTCTATCATTGCGAACTTTCAGAGTTAAGGTATTTAAATTCTGGAAATATTGTTATTTCTAGATTGGCCAATTTCTAGAAATTCTTCATCAAACTACAAATTTCTCATCAAACTAATAGGAATAGGGATATAGAGATAGGTAAAAAATTTTAAACTTACTATTTGATTTAGAAGTATTTATTTATTTATTTATTTGGGATGGAGTCTCACTCTGTCGCCCAGGCTGGAGTGCAGTGGTGTGATCTTGGCTCACTGCAAGCTCTGCCTCCCGGGTTCACGCCGTTCTCCTGCCTCAGACTCCCGAGTAGCTGGGACTACAGGCACCCGCCACCATGCCCGGCTAATTTTTTTATATTTTTAGTAGAGACGGGGTTTCGCCGTGTTAGCCAGGATGGTCTCGATCTTCTGACCTCGTGATCCACCTGTCTCGGCCTCCCAAAGTGCTGGGATTACAGGCATGAGCCACTGCACCCGGCTAGAAGTATTTTTTTATTGCTTTGAGTTTGTAAAAATAGTTGTTCCATTTACATTTAAGGCATCCTGAGAAACCCTGGCTTTGCAGTCTATAAAATATTCATATGGCACTGTCACCAGCAGGCCTACCTTCGCACAGTGCAGTGTTCACCGAGTCACGTGCACATTGGATCTCTGTTTTGCTTTGGCTCCTTTTCAGTTTCATTTAACACCATACAATGTAGATGAGAACTGCCTGTATTTAAATTACCTTTTTTATGAAAAGTAAAGAAACTTGTATTCAGGAAGTTCAGCTGTTTGTTGTAGCTGCTACTAAGGTGAAAGGAACATTAAAAAACAATCTAGGCCGGCACCATGGCTCACACCTGTAATCCCAGCACTTTGGGAGGCCGAGGCCAAGCCACCATCCATCTTTTCCTGCCACCTTTGTACCCTTTGGAGTCTCCACTGTCTATCATTCCATACTCTGTGTCCCTGTGTACACATTGTTTAGCTCCTACTTTTTTTTTGAGACTCTGTCTGCACTCCAGCCTGGGCGACAGAGCGAGACTCTGTCTCAAAACAAAAAACAAAAACAAGCATCTGCGTGTGCGTGCGTGCGTGCGTGTGTGTGTGTGTGTGTGTGTGTATGTGTATGAGAGAGAAAAAATGTTTATACAAGCCTGTAATCCCAGCACTTTGGGAGGCCGAGACGGGCGGATCACGAGGTCAAGAGATCGAGACCATCCTGGCTAACACGGTGAAATCCTGTCTCTCCTGGCTAACACGGTGAAATCCTGTCTCTACTAAAAAGAATACAAAAAACTAGCCAGGCGAGGTGGCGGGCGCCTGTAGTCCCAGCTACTCGGGAGGCTGAGGCAGGAGAATGGCGTAAACCTGGGAGGCGGAGCTTGCAGTGAGCTGAGATCCGGCCACTGCGCTCCAGCCTGGACCACGACAGAGCGAGACTCCGTCTCAAAAAAAAAAAAAAAAATTTATAAAACTTTGTATCTAATAAACAAAAATGCTTCCTTTATTAACACATACAGACATTCCCAACTTTTGTGAATTAGGCCCCAAAGAAGATCCTCAAAAATCCACCCCTCTGCCAAAAAAAATTTATTGTTTCTTGATTTTGATTGATGATTCTTTTTATTTTGTTGCACAGATCCAGTTTAGAGAGAAGGTTCTATGGACTGCTATAACGCTCTTCATTTTCTTAGTATGTTGTCAGGTATGTAATTATACTGTTAAATAAGTGTCTCTACCATTGTTCTAAGGTCTTGATTGGTTAGAATTTGAGAATTTTTTTTTTCTTAAAATAAAAAATACATTGAGCTCAATATATTGAGCATTATTATCCTTTTTATTTTGTATTATTAATTTTTATTTGAGATGGAGTCTCACTCTGTTGCCCAAACTAGATGCAGAGGCATGATCTCGACTCACTGCAACCTCTGCCTCCTGGGTTCAAGTGATTCTTCTTCCTTGGCCTCCCAAGTCTCGAACTCCTGACCTCAAGCTATCCACCTTCCTCAGCCTCCCAAAGTGCTGGCATTATAGGCGTGAGCCACCGCGCCCAGCCAAAGTTTTGTATTTTTAGTAGAGATGGGGTTTTCCTGTGTTGGTCAGGCTTATCTCGAACTCCTGACCTCAGGTGATCTGCCTGCCTCAGCCTCCACAATTGCTGGGATTATAGGCGTGAGCCACTGCACCCTTTTTTATCTGGCAATTTTTTGTTTTTAAATGAGACGGGGTCTCTCTGTTGCCCAGGCTGGTCTCCAGCTCCTAGGCTCAGGTGATCCTCCTGCCTCAGCCTCCCTAGTACGTAGGCCAGCAGGTGTGCCCCACCATGCCTGGCTAATTTTTAAATTCTTTTGCAGGGAAAGGGTCACACTAAAACCAAATTTTTAGAATCTTGGGTTGTACTATGTTTAAAAATTACTAAAACTCGATGATAGTGTTTTTTTTGTTTTTGTTTTTTGGTTTCTTTTTTGAGACAAGGTCTCACTCTGTCACTCAGGCTGGAGTGATCACTTCAGCCTCGCCTTCCCCAAACCCAGGTGATCTTCCCATCTCAGCCTTCTGACTAGCTGGGACTACCGGCACGAGCCACCATACCCAGTTACTTTTTTTGGTATTTTTTGTAGAGATGGGGTTTTGCCATGTTGCCCAGGCTGGTCTCGAATTCCTGGGCTCAAGCCATCCATCTACCTCTGTCTCCCACAGGGCTGGGATTACACGCCTGAGCCACCACACCCAGCCCAATGATACTTTCAAATAAAATTTTGCAGACATACTAAGTTCACAGTGTGAGTATGAAATGTGATCTGCCTATGTTTTAGGGTTGTTGTAAAGATTAAATAAGATAACTTAGGTCAAGGTGGATGGGCATGGTGGCTCATGCTTATAATCCCAGCACTTTGGCAGGCCAAGGCAGGTGGATTACTTGACATCAGGAGTGGAGACCAGTCTGGTCAACATGGGGAAACCCTGTTTCTACTAAAAATACAAAAATTAGCTGGGCATGGTGGTGTGCACATGTAATCCCAGCTACTCAGGAGGCTGAGGCAGGAGAATCACTTAAACCCAGGAAGTGGAGGTTGCAGTGAGCCGAGATCACACCACTGCACTCTAACCTGGGCAACAGAGCGAGTTCCCATCTCAAATAAATACATGAATAAAAACCAGATAATTTAGGTCAAGGTTTTTTGGGGAGTTCGAAAAGCTATTGAAATACTTGTAAGAACTTTTAAAAAATTATATTAGGAAGCAATAGAACAGATTAGGTACCTAATCTGGAGAAAAACTGTATTTTCTTTCTGAAAAATGAAATGATCTGATAATTAAAGTACTTTTACTACTATACTTGCTTTAAATTTGTTTTAAATGGTCAGGGAGAGAAGTTTAAAGAAACAAAGAAAAATACAAAGAAAAAAAGAATAGTCATCCATATTTCTACCATTTAGTTTTAGCATCTTAGAAACTCCTCTCCCACCATTAAAAAAAAAGTCAACCTTATGGAGGTTTAATACATATACGGTAAAGTGCACCTGTTTTTAGGCGTACGTTTTGGAGAGTTTTGACAAATTTGTGCACCCACATAACTACAACCTCTGTGGATGTAGAGCATTTCTGTCACCCCCAAAGTTCACTGTAACCTTTCTCAGTGAATCTCCACAGGCCCAGGCTGCCACTGATCTACATCCTGTTACTCTACTTTGATTTGTTTTTTCTAGAGCTTCGTGTAAACAGAATCATACAGTAGTATTCTTTAGTGTCTGACATCATCATAATCTTTCTGAGATTAATTCATATGGTCATTACATCAGTAATTCATTCCTTTTTATTTCTGAATACTGTTCTAATGTATGAAGTTATCACAGTTTATTCATTCATTCACTTGTTAGACATTTGGGTTGTTTCCAGATTTTGGCTACAACAAATTAATTTGCTATGAACATTGATGAATACGTATTTCTGTGGATATTTTTCATGGGTGAGTACTGAGGAGTACAGTTGTGGGGTTTATAGTAAGTGTGTGCTCAACTTTATCAGACATTGTCAGCTCTTTTCTAAGTGGTTGCCCCATTTTGCTTGTTTGTTTGTTTGTTTGTTTGGAGACAGAGTTTCAAGCGATTTTCCTGTCTCAGCCTCCTGAGTAGCTGGGATTACAGGCATGTGCTATCATGCCCAGCTAATTTTTGTATTTTTCGTAGAGCTGGGGTTTCACCATGTTGGACAGGCTGGTCTTGAACTCCTGACCTCAGGTGATCTGCCTGCCTCAGCCTCCCAAAGTGCTGGGATTATAGGCGTGAGCCACCATGCCTAGCTCTTGGTTGCCCCATTTTGTGTTTCCACCAGCTGTGTTTTGGAGTTCCAGTTGATCTGTATCCTGGTCTACTTTTGTTATTTTTGATTATTTGAATAGTAGTCATCTTGCCGGGTGCAGTGGCTCACTCCTGTAATCCCAGCACTTTGGAAGGCTGAGGCGGGTGGATCACCTGAGGTTGGGCGTTCGAGACCAGTCTGACCAACATGGAGAAACCCCGTCTCTACTAAAAATACAAAATTGGGCTGGAAGCGGTGGCTCATGCCTATAATCTCAGCACTTTGGGAGGCTGAGGCCGGCAGATCACGAGGTCAGGAGATTGAGACCATCCTGGCTAACATGGTGAAACCCCGTCTCTACTAAAAATACAAAAAATTAGGCAGGCGTGGTGGCAGGCGCCTGTAGTCCCAGCTACTTGGGGTGCTGAGGCAGGAAAATAGTGGGAACCCAGGAGGTGGAGCTTGCAGTGAGCCGAGACTGAGCCACTGCACTCCAGCCTGGGAAACAGAGCGAGACTCCATCTCAAAAAAAAAAAAAAAAAAAAAAATTTTACAAAATTGGCCGGGCGTGGTGGCAAATACCTGTAATCCCAGCTACTTGGGAGGCTGACGCAGGAGAATCGCTTGAACCGGGGAGGCGGAGGTTGCGGTGAGCCGAGATGGCACCATTGCACTCCAGCCTGGGTAACAAGAGCGAAATTCCATCTCAAAACAAACAAACAAACAAAAAAATAGTAGTCATCCTAAGGTATGTGGTTTTAATTTGCATTTCCCTGATAAATGCTATTGAGCAACATCTCCATATGCCTATGAGTGCTTGTTTATTTATCAGAAGAGTAAAGTGTCAGATTTGTAAAGTGTCTTTGCAAATCTTTTGCCTATTTAAAAAATTGATTATTGTCTCATCATTGAATTATAAACATTTTTACATTTTCTGGATACAAGTTCTTTGTTAGATGTGTGTATTAAGAATTATTTCTCCCAGTCTGTGGCTTGCCTTTTTTCTTAACAGTATCTTTTGAAGAACAGAGGTTTAAACGTTTTATTTTTTTCTTTTTATATTTTTTCAGAGACAGACTCTTGCCATGTGGCCCAGGCTGTCCTCGAACTCCTGGGCTCAAGCAATCCTCCTGCTTCAGCCTCTTGAGTAGCTGGGACTACAGGCGAGTGCCATTGCACCCAGCAGGAGTTTTAAATTTCAATGAAGTTTAGTTTATGTTTTTTTTGTTCCTTGGATGGCTTAGAGTTTTTGCTTCCTAAGGATTTTTTGCCTATTCTAATGTCATGAAGATTGTCTCCTGTGTTCTTCCAAACATTTTATAGTTTTAACTTGCATGTTTTGGTCTGTGATCTGTTCCGAGGTAATTTTTATGTGTGGCGTGAGGTAAGGGTTGATTTTCATTTCCTTTTACATGAGTATCCAGCACCGTTTGCTGAGAAAAATTCCCCATTGAATTACTCAGGCCTCTTTGCTGAAAATTGGCTAACCATATAAGCACGAGTCTGTTCCGTGCTCTCTATTGATCTGTGTATGTGTCCATCCTGCTGCAAGCCACTTCTTAGTAAGTCCCGTAATCAGTTTGCAATCATTACTCCAGCTTTGTTCTTCTTTTTCAGAATTGTTGTGGCTATTCTAGATCCTTCATATTTCCATATAGATTTTAAAATCGACTTGTCAGTTTCTACAAGAAAGTCTGCTGGGATTATCATTCGTGTTACTTTGAATTTATAGGTCAATTTAAGAGAATTACCATATTGACAATATTGAACCTTCTAATCCAGGGCTCAGTGAATTTTTTTTCTTTTTTTTTTTTTTTTTTTTTTTTGAGACAGAGTCTCGCTCTGTCGCCCGGGCTGTAGTGCAGTGGCCGGATCTCAGCTCACTGCAAGCTCCGCCTCCCGGGTTCACGCCATTCTCCTGCCTCAGCCTCCCGAGTAGCTGGGACTACAGGCGCCCACCACCGCGCCCGGCTAATTTTTTGTATTTTTTTAGTAGAGACGGGGTTTCACCTTGTTAACCAGGATGGTCTCGATCTCCTGACCTCGTGATCCGCCCGTCTCGGCCTTCCAAAGTGCTGGGATTACAGGCTTGAGCCACCGCGCCCGGCCCAGTGAATTTTTTTTCTGTCAAGGTTCAGATAATAAATATTTTGGGCTTTGCTGCTAAAGTTTAAGAATCCAAGAAGAAAACAGAAAGAATGACATTTCACATGCCTGTTTCTTTTTTTTTTATTCTCCTGCCTCGGCCTTTAGAGTAGCTGGGACAACCGGCACAAGCCACCATGCCCAGCTAATTTTTTTGTATTTTTAGTAGAGATGGGGTTTTACCACGTTGGCCAGACAGGTCTCGAACTCCTGACCTCAAGTGATCTGCCCACCTTGGCCTCCCAGAGTGCTGGGATTATAGGCATGAGCCACTGCGCCCAGCCTCACATGACTGTTTCATGTAGTAAATTAATTTATGCATCTTAGGTTACATTATTTCTTCTCTAATATGTTTATATAGTTGCCAAACTGTTTCTTTTCATCTTTCTCATGCTTAGGCAGCTCTGCCTCATGTGGGAGATTTCTTTATTCTCTTTCCTCTGAATCTCAAAGAGATTCTAGCCAGTTTTCTTTAGGGAGTGGTAGGAGGTGAGATAAACTGAGATAAGTACAGTACATGCTGCCTGGACTCTGCTCTCTCTTCACTTAAGAAAATTAATGTATTTGGCCGGGCGCGGTGGCTCACGCCTGTAATCCCAGCGCTTTGGGAGGCCGAAGCGGGCGGATCACAAGGTCAGGAGATCGAGACCACGGTGAAACCCCGTCTCTACTAAAAATACAAAAAATTAGCCGGGCGCGGTTGTGGGCGCCTGTAGTCCCAGCTACTCGGGAGGCTGAGGCAGGAGAATGGCGTGAACCCGGGAGGCGGAGCTTGCAGTGAGCCGAGATCTCGCCACTGCACTCCAGCCTGGGCGACAGAGCGAGACTCCGTCTCAAAAAAAAAAAAAAAAAAAAAAAAAAAAAAAGAAAATTAATGTATTTAATTGGTACATAACTGATGTATATATTATCAGTGTACCTGTGATAATTTAATGCAGTTGTATAATGTATAAAGATCAAATCAGGGTGCATTTGTATAATGTATAAAGATCAAATAAGGGTAAAGGATATCCATCACCTTAAATACTTGTCTTTTCTTTATGTGGAAACATTTGACGTATTTCCTTCTAGCTGGTTTTTGTTTTTGTTTGAGATGGAGTCTCAGCTCTGTTGGCCAGGCTGGAGTGCCATCGTGCGATCTTGGCTCACTGGAACCTCTGCTTCCCGGGTTCAAGCGATTCTTGTGCCCCCGCCTTCCAAGTAGCTGGGATTACAGGCGCGTGCCATCACACCTGGCTAATTTTTTTGTGTTTTTAGTAGAGATGGGATTTCACCATGTTGGCCAGGTTGGTCTTGAACTCCTGAGTTCGAGTTATCCACCTGCCTCTGCCTCCCAAAGTGCTGGTATTACAGGCGCAAGACACCGTGCCCAGACCCTTCTAGTTATTTTAGAATGTACAGTATTTCTTGGATTTTCGTTAACCGTCTTGAGAAGCTGCTCGCCATCTGACTGAGGGGGAGTGTCTTTCGTTCTAGGCTCCAGATTGCTGCCCTGTAGTGGAAGAGTTTTTCATTCCCAATTCAGTGTAGCCCATTATACTTCACTTCCATCAGAGAGGCTCAGCCCGTTGCTGTCTTCTCTTTCATCCATTTCTTCCCAGCTGCTGTTTCCCTTCCTTCTTATCCAGAGGAGGGAACAAGATAAGAATATCTGCGGTTTACTTCCTCCAGATTTGGAACGTTGATGGGAGGTCTAAGATCTTGTCGACTTCCCCTTGTGAGGGTCAGGAGCAGCCCTGGTATTGAGTCTCCTTCCTTCTCAACTGTCTAGAGTTTTCCCCAGGACCACCAGGCTCAAGTTGACAGTCCCTTTTCTTGTTTGGCTGCTTCACAGATTTTTTTCTCTTTCCATAGCTTTTTTCGTTCTTGGTAGCTTTTGCTATTTTACATGTTTTAAAAAATGTATTTTAGGCTGGACATGGTAGCTCACACCTGTAATCTCCTCACTTCGGGAGGCAGAGGTGGGCAGATCAGGAGTTTGAGACCAGCCTGGCCAAAATGGTGAAACCTCTTCTCTACTAAATATACAAAAATTAGCCGGGCGTGGTGGCACACACCTGTAATCCCAGCTACTTGGGAGGCTGAGACAGGATAATTGCTTGAATGTGGGAGGTGGCGAGTGCAATGAGCCAAGATTATACCACTGCATTCCATCCTGGGTGACAGTAAGACTCTGTTTCCAAAATAAATAAATAAATAACTGTGTTTTATGATGTGTGGAGGAAAATGCTGTTATTTAATTTCATCTTGCCATCTCCCCCCACAAGTACTTTGTTTGGTTTTCTGTTTGGAAATCCCTGGTGCTAATTTTCTTTTTCTCCATCTGATTAGTTCAGGTTTCCATTAGGGCATGGAGTGCTTTGTTTCTCTGAGTACTGTATTGTATTTTTGTCAAGTTTGTTAAAAGAGAACCTTCAGACAAGATAAACTTAGGGTTTATTTGAGCATTAAAGGATTCATGAACCTGACAGCACTCAACATGGGTAGAGGGTCCGAGAGCTGCTCCACGGGTGTGGGCAGTGAGCTTTTGTAGCAGAAGTAAAGAATTGCAGAAGTAAAGAAATTACTTGATTGGCCACAGCTAGGCATTTGCCTCATTTGATTATGTTCCTGTGACAGGTTTCTGTGTAGCTAATAGGCGGGTTGGCTGTCTGTAATTGGCTGAAACTCATTCAGAATCAAATACCCTCTAAGGTCATTTTCAGTTTTCTTTTGTGAGATTTCAGGATACAGAAACAACCACAGGCTAATGGCCACCTGCTTAGAGTGCCTTAACAAGTTGAAACTGATTATTATATTAAATATAGCAAAAACTCTGCAACTGTGACAGATTCATAGAAAATAGGCTCCTATTGTTGCCCACCTGTTGTTGTACATGATTCTTTAGCTATGGAATTTACTAAGTGAAATAAAATTAGAAACCAATTTTCATAATCCTATTGGCTGCAGGAAAGGAGGGTATACCATTAATTATGGAAGGTTGGCTTGTTCCATTTCCCACGGAGCACCTAACCATCGGGGATTAGGGAAGGTTGTTGGCTGAATGACCGCTTTCCACTTGTGGAACATTTTGATATGGACTCTCCTGTAATGTTTCTTTTGTTTGTTTTTTTTGAGACAGAGTCTCGCTCTGTCGCCCAGGCTGGAGTACAGTGGCATGATGTCCGCTCACTGCAAGCTCCGCCTCCCGGTTTCAAGCGATTTTCCTGTCTCAGCCGCCTGAGTAGCTGGGATTACAGGCACGAGCTGCCACTCCTGGCTAGTTTTTGTATTTTTAGTAGAGATGGGGTTTCACCATGTTGACCAGGCTGGTCTCGAACTCCTGGCCTCAAGTGATCTGCCCACCTTGGCCTCCCAAGATGCTGGGGCTACAGGCCTGAGCCACTGCACCTGGCCCTCACCTCTCTCTTTAAATGAAGAGTGTGTACAGCTGCAAGGTGCACATAAAATATCCATGCTTCATGCTTTACCAGTTTTGTTACCCAGCTAATAAATTCAGACATTCAGAGAGGTTTCGGTTGATCACGTGAGTTGTTTAAAATTGCTGCCAGCATGTTTTGTAACTTTCTGTTTTTTTTTTTTTTTTTTTTTTTTTTTGAGACGGAGTCTCGCTCTGTTGCCCAGGCTGGAGTGCAGTGGCGCATCTCAGCTTATTGCAAGCTCCGCCTCCTGGGTCCATGCCATTCTCCTGCCTCAGACTCCTGAGTAACTGGGACTACAGGAGCCTGCCACCATGCCTGGCAAATTTTCTTTTTGTATTTTTAGTAGAAACGAGGTTTCACTGTGTTAGCCAGGATGGTCTCGATCTTCTGACCTCGTGATCCGTCTGCCTTGGCCTCCCAAAGTGCTGGGATTACAGGTGTAAGCCACCACGCCCGGCCTTGTAACTTTCTTAAAAATCAGTTTCATATGGAGAAGGTTTTTGAAATGTCTTTTTCCGATCCCCACATGGTTGAGGAGGGGTTGAGGCCAAGTGCTGTATCCTAAACATGGGTCATATGATATGAAGCAATCTGAATAAGGTGTTTCTTTGTTGTTGTTGTTGTTGTTGTTTTAATGAAAAGTTAATGTCCTCATGATGGAAAATTTGATACATTTGAAAAGAATACAGAAGAAAAAGTCAACCATAATTCCACCATCTACAGATAATTGCTGTTTAGGATTTAAAAAGATATCTACTCCTAGTTTTATTTTCTGTACATCTATTTACAGTGTCAACTTTTATATATACACGTTTATACCTTTGTTTTTATACTAGGGCTTCTTAACAGTGGCACTCCTGAATTTGAGTGGGATCGTTCCTTGTCATGGGGGGGCTGTCCTGTGTATTTTAGGATGTTTAGCAGCATCTCTGGCCTCTACCCACTAGATGCTAGCAGCACCCACTGTTCTGTGAAAGGGCTGTATATGCAAAATGACCCCCAAACACTGAAGGAGCTGAGAAACCAATCCATGTGGGAGACAAATCCAGTTTGTCAGTAGAGGGTGATTTTATGGACAGAAGCAAAGTTTGGGGCAGCAGTAAGACAGGGAAAGGCCTGCACTCTTACTCTCAGACCTGGGGCTAATCTATCATAGGGAAAGGGTGTACGCACTTTGTGCAGGACAATTGAAATCAGCTTTCCAGAACATGTAACAATGCTGTGTGTCACCGCCTGTCATTTGTGTAACAGCATCAAGGTTACTTGGATCTTAGGGCAGCATTTATAGCGAGTACAGGTTCTTATACTAGGGACTGTAAATAAAACAGGAATCAGGAGTGATCCCTGGGACCAGGGTTGAGCAGAAGTCAACCTGGTAGATTAGCATCCAAGATGGAGTCACTTTGGTCTCCACCTCGACCCCAAGTTGTGACAACCAAAAATGTCTCTAGATATTGCCAAATGTCTTGGGTGGGGGCTAAAATCACCCCAGGTTGAGAACTGCTATTTTATATTTAGTTTTATGACGTAAGTACTTCTTCCATATTATTACAGATTTAGTAAGCATAATTTTTAGTGGCCCTGTAATATTCCACTGTGGATATCATCTTCAGTCTTACATTGAGAAGAGTGACCTTGGCTGTCTTTAGTACATAGAGCTTTGCAAAATTATTCTATGACTAGGCAGGTATAATATTCCATAATCTACTGGTGGGAGTGTTTTTTAAATCATGGTAAAAGTATATAAAATATGACATCTTAACCATTTTTAGATGTACAGTTTAGTAACATTAGGAATATTCACATTGTTGTACCACAACACTCCATAACCGATGTGAATATTTACTAGTGAATACACTAAGTAATGATATGTTGTTTTTATTTTTATTTTCACTTTCTGGTTCTTTTAATTATATTTTTTTATTAACCCTTATCTATGTGATGGAATGTTTTTCTTTTTATTTTCTTTTTAATAAACAGCTTTACCTTGAAGATATGCTTGTTTTTGTTAAGGAACATGAGAATAGTTTTTTAAAAAGTATTGCAAATATTAAGTGAATACACTGTAAATTAAGTGCACACTTTATACTTTTTTTTTTTTTTTTTGAGACAGAGTCTCTGTCACCCAGGCTGGAGTGCAGTGGTGGGATCTCGGCTCACTGCAGCCTCAGCCTCCTGGGTTCAGTTGATTCTTATGCCTCAGCCTTATTAATACAGTTTCATAAACTATTTTGTGTACTATTTTAGATCCCTCTGTTTGGAATCATGTCGTCAGATTCTGCAGATCCTTTCTACTGGATGAGAGTTATTCTGGCTTCCAATAGAGGTATGCGTGTCTTCTCTGTCTGCACATTCCTCCTCACAGCAAACAGAGGGAAATGTGGATTAGCAATGAGTTTTCAGTGCCTACAGGGAGGGGAGGATATCATTGCCTAGAGAAGCCTAGTGTGTAGATAACGACACCACCATGTGATTACCGTAATCATAGAGAAATCTGTTCTTGGGTTTTCACGGACTACAAAACCCTGATCTTCAGTGTCAAAGAAGGTGATGTCCAGGTAACATTGGAATTGGAGTCCAGGTGGGGCCTGGTGGCTGACCCCTGTAATCCCAGCACTTTGGGAGGCCAAGGTGGGCGGATCACCTGAGGTCAGGAGTTTGAGACCAGCCTGGCCAGCATGGTGAAATCCCCGTCTCTACTAAAAATACAAAAATTAGCCAGGCGTGGTGGTGTGCACCTGTAATCCCAGCTACTCGGGAGGCTGAGACAAGAGAATTGCTTGAACCTGGGAGGTGGACGTTACAGTGAGCTAAGATCGTACCACTGCAATCCATTCTGGGTAACAGAGTAAGACTCTGTCTCCAAAAAAAAAAAAAGAGAAGTCCAGTGTGTGAGCCAGTGGGGGAGCTCAGCTGGAGCTGAGCCTGAAGCCTCAAGCAACATGGTTCATCTGGGAAATTGTGGCTGAGGATGCTGGACAGTGAGACTAGCAAGGGGTACAACCAGTCATGAGGTTTCTTGCATTTAGGAACAGTGGTTGCCTCTTTTTTGGAAACACTTTTTTCGGGTGATCCTCCCACTTCAGCCTCCTGAGTAGCTGGGACAATAGGCACAGGCCACAATGCCTGGCTAATTCTTGTAGTTTTGTAGAGATGAGGTTTTGCTGTGTTGCCCAGGCTGGTCTTGTACTCCTGGGTTCATGCCATCCTCCCTCCCCGGCCTTTCAAAGTGCCGGGATTACAGGTGTGAGCCACTGCACCCAGCCTGGAAACACTTTAGCTGGCAGATTTTTTTTTTATGTTTTTAGGTTATAAAGGTAATATTGATTTATTATTTTAAAAATGCACTAGCAGTTTGTATATAGATTTATATGAAGCTGAAAAGAAAAGTGTCACTTCTGAGGGGAACTCTGGCGAATTTGTTAGATTGGTGACTATGCATTGAGGCCTTTTCTTTGCACGTACATTCACCTACATATATCTATATACTTCTTATAACTCTAAGATGTCCTGTATATACTATTCTGCTACTTTGGTTCCTTAATATCTTACATGAGCTATTAATGGCCATGTTATTATTCCATTATAAGGATATGCCGGGATTTATTTGATCATTCATTCACCACGTTTATTGAATTCGTACTGTGTGTCAGGTGTCAGCCTTTGTGTAAGGTGCCGAGATTAGAGCAGTGAACAAGACAATGTCCCAATTGTTATGGAGTTGATATTTGCTGTTTGGGGAGGTACATGGGGTGGGGAAGGTGCTCTAGGAAGGTGATCTTTGAAGACACCTGCAAGAAGTGAGAGAGGAGGCCATATGAAGACCTGAGGGAGGCACATTCTAGGGAAGAGCCAGTGCAAAGGCCCTGAGGTGAGCCTGTGCTTGGTGTGTTCAAAGATCATTGAGGAGGGGTCGGGTGCGGAGGCTCACACCTGTAATCCCAACACTTTGGGAGGCTGAAGCGGGCAGATCACTCGAGGTCAGGAGTCCGAGACCAACCTGGGCAACAAATTGAGACCCCATCTCTACTAAAAACACAAAAATTAGCCAGGCGTGGTCGCGTGTACCTGTGGTCCCAGCTACTTGGGAGGCTGAGGTGGGAGGATGACTTGAGCCTGGGAGGCAGAGGTTGCAGTGAGCCGAGATCATGCCACTGCACTCTAGCCTGGGTGACACAGCCAAACCCTGTCTCAAAAAAAAAAAAAAAAAAAAAAAAAGAATATTGAGAAGGTGAATGTGGGATGGAAGAAATGAAAGAAGAGGGAGGCATGGTGGGACCTGAGGTTGCAGATGTATCTAAGTCAGATCATGAAGGACTTGGAGACTGTTGGATGGAGCACATTTTAAGGAAGATGGGAAACTTCTGCAGGCCGCTAGGGTCCTTTCTTGTCATAGATTACGTTTTTTCCCCCTGATTTTATATCGTTGTAAACAGTGCTACAATGAAGGGTATCACACCCTTCTGTAACTTTTTGATAGAATGAATTTCTAGAAGTTCAACTGTTAGGACACAATATGGGCACACTACAGTTTTTGATAGAGAAGGCTAAATTATCTTCCAAAACAGTTGTTTGATTTTCCACTCTCAGTGACAGTATATGAGAACAACCATTTCTCTCAACCATGGATATTATTAGTATTGTAGTCTTTGTCAGTCAGACAGGTAAAAGCTGGCAACAATTAGTTCATTTTGATTTCTTTATAGATTGGTGAGTTTGAACATTGTTTTCTGCTTTTATGGAACATTTGTATTTCTTCTGTAAGTGAACTTTTATTAGCGTGTTAGATTCCTTTTTGTTATAAGTAATAGGAAACTAGATGCTTTTGTAGTCCGTAGGTGTGACGATTGGACCTTCACGCTCATGGGTGAGATGCGCCTCTCTCCAGCCTTGTTAGGATCTTGGGACATGACCCATCTAACATGAAAAGAAAAAATAAATTTTTTAAAATAAAGGCGAAAAATTAAGGAACAGGAAATCACTGACTAGCTTAAACAGAAACATGACATTTGCTGGAAGAATACTGGTTATTTTTTGGAATCTAAAGTGGAGGTGAACAGCTAAGCCCCAGGAGGAAGGAGAGCCCGGCCAGCCCTTAGGCCTCAGCGGCCAGGGACTGGTGAACATTTTCTGTGCGATTCAGCTCCACACTCCCAGATACTGTTGTTTTGTTTTGTTTTGGTTTGGTTTGGTTTTTTTGAGGCGGAGTTTCACTCTTGTTGTCTAGGCTGGAGTGCAATGGCGTGATCTTGACTCACTGCAACCTCCACTTCCCAGGTTCAAGCGATTTTCCTGCTTCAGCCTCCTGAGTAGCTGGAATTACAGGCACAGGCCACCATGCCTGGCTAATTTTTTGTATTTTTAGTAGAGATGGGGTTTCACCATGTTGGCCAGGCTGGTCTCGAATTCCTGACCTCAGGTGATCCACCCACCTCGGCCTCACTGGGATTACAGGTTTGAGCCACTGTGCTTGGCCCCAGATTCTTTATTTATTAGTTTAAAATTCCAGATGACCAGGGTTGACGCCAGGCAGGATGAGCTTCGGTTAGAGTTCCAGGGTTGCACAGTACGGGTTTGGGTGCTGAGGGCCTACTCCTGTGCTGCATTTTCCTGAGAAAGCTTCATCGGGAGCAGACACATCATGTATCTGCTGTTTCCTTTTTAAATTGGTTTGTTCGCTTTTTTTTTTAATTAATTTTTTTTTTGTAAATTTTCCTGCCTCAGCCTCCCGAGTAGCTGGGATTACAGGCAGGCGCCTGCCACCACGCCCGGCTAATTTTTTTTATTTTTTAGTAGAGACAGGGTTTCACTGTGTTGGCCAGGGTGGTCTCGATCTCCCGAGCTTGTGATCCACCTGCTTCGGCCTCCCAAAGTGCGGGGATTACAGGCATGAGCCACTGCGCCCAGCCAGTTTGTTCACTTTTTAATTGATTTGTAAGAGCTCTTTGCATATTAGAGAATAGAACTTTTTGTCATTTGTGTTTAATTTTTTTTTTTCTTTTTTTGGGACAGGCTCTTGCTCTGTTGCCCAGGCTGGAGTGCAGTGGTGCAAAACATAGCTCACTGCAGCCTTGACCTCCTGGGCCAAGCGATGCTCCTGCCTTAGCCTCCCATGTAGCTGGGACCACAACAGGGCCCCACCATTTCTGGCTAGTATTTTAATTTTTTGTAGAGACAGGGTGTCACTTTGTTGCCTAGGCTGCTCTCAAACTCCTGGCCTCAAGTGATCTGCCTGCCTCGGCTTCCTAAAATGTTGAGATGACAAGCGTGAGCCACCGTGCCCGCCTAAATAGTTTTATTCTAACCGTTATGCGGCCTTTTGCCACGTGGAAGTTTCATAGTTGTAGCCAATCATATCTTCCATCTTTTCCTTTGTGGCTTCTAGATTTTTTGCCATGCTTAAAAAGACTTTCTTCCCCAAGATGATAAGCTACTCACCCATATTTCCTTCTAGTATTTTTGTCATTTATCCTTTATGTTTAAATTTTCTATACATGGAGGCTGGGCACAGTGGCCCATACCTGTAATCCCTGCACTTTGGGAGGCCGAGGGGGCAGATCACCTGAGGTCAGGAATTCGAGACCAGTCTGGCTGATGTAGTGAAACCCCATCTCTACTGAAAATACAGAAATTAGCCAGGCATGGTGGCTCACGACTATAATCTCAGGTACTCGGAAGGCTGATGCAGGAGAATTGCTTGAATCCGGGAGGTGGAGGTTGCAGTGAGACAAGATCGTGCCATTGCACTCCAGCCTGGGTGACAGCGAGACTCTGTCTAAAAAAAAAAAGACAAAGAATTTCTATATATGTAGCATTTATTTAGATGTAAGGCATGAGGCATCAGGTAAGGAATCTAGGTTTAATTTCCTAAAAATGGCCAATTTTTTTGCCCAGGTCCATTCTTTTTTTCTCTGATTTGAAATGCCATATTTCCTATATCAGATATTTATTAAAGCTTGATTAAATCTAATTCTGGACTAGAGCTATTTTGCAATAAAAAATTTTGGTGATTTGGCTGGGCGCGGTGGCTCAAGCCTGTAATCCCAGCACTTTGGGAGGCCGAGACGGGCGGATCATGAAGTCAGGAGATCGAGACCATCCTGGCTAACACGGTGAAACCCCGTCTCTTCTAAAAAATACAAAAAACTAGCTGGGCGTGGTGGCGGGTGCCTGTAGTCCCAGCTACTTGGGAGGCTGAGGCAGGAGAATGGCGTGAACCCGGGAGGCGGAGCTTGCAGTGAGCTGAGATCTGGCCATTGCACTCCAGCCTGGGCGGCAGAGCGAGACTCCATCTCAAAAAAAAAAAAAAAAAATTTTGGTGATTTAAGAAGTCTATCTAATGTCTTTTTTTTTCTTTTTTTTTTTTTTTTTTTGAGACAGAGTCTCACTCTATTGCCCAGGCTGGAGTACAGTGGCATGATCTCAGCTCACTGCAACCTGTGCCTCCCACGTTCAAGCGAGTCTTCTGCCTCAGCTTCCTGAGTAGATGGGACTACAGGCGTGTGCCACCATGCCTGGCTAACTTTTTTATTTTTAGTAGAGAAGGGGTTTTACCATATTGGCCAGGCTGGTCTCAAACTCCTGACCTTGTGATCTGCCTGCCTCGGCCTCCCAAAGTGCTGTGATTACAGGCATGAGCCACTGTGCCCGGCCTTTTTTTTGAGATGGAGTCTCACTGTGTCACCAGGTTGGAGTGCAGTGGTGCGATCTTGGCTCACTGCAACCTCCGACTCCTCGGTTCAAGGGAATCTCCTGTCTCAGCCTCCTGAGTAGCTGGGACTACAGGCGCACGCCACCAAACCTGGCTAATTTTTGTATTTTTAGTAGTGATGGGGTTTCACCATGTTGGCCAGGATGGTCTTGATCTCCTGACCTCAGGTGATCCGCTGGCCTTGGCCTCCCAATGTGCTGGGATTACAGGTGTGAGCCACGACGCCTGGCCAATAAATCCATCTAATGTCTTAAACACTAAAACCTGTTTTTATTTTTTTTACTATTGAGGAAGTATCTGAGACGACATAAAAAATCCCCCTTAAGGTGGAATATTTTCTGACATGAAGGCCACCTTTTTAGCATTTATGAAAACAGGATTGAAGGGAGTGATGTGACAGAGTGGCCCAGGAAAAGTCTCGGCAGTGTAGAATTACTTAATTCCATACCTTCCTTACACAATTGGCACATTTGATTTTCTTATTTCTCACTATACATTCTTTTTTTTTGGTTTGTTTTTGAGATGGAGTCTCACTCTGTTGCCCGGGCTGGAGTGCAGTGGTGCAATCTCGGCTTACTGCAACCTCTACCTTCCAGGTTCAAGCAATTCTCCTGCCTCAGACTCCTGAGTAGCTGGGATTACTGGTGCCCGCCACCACACCTGGCTAATTTCTGTATTTTTAGTAGAGATAGGGTTTCACCATGTTGGCTAGTTGGTCTGGAACTCCTGACCTCAAGTGATCCACACACCTCGGCCTCCCAAAGTGCGGGGACTGCAGGCATGAGCCACTGCGCCAAGCCTAAAGTACTTTTTATTCAGGGCATTGTTGCAGGATTGTGTTAATAAATGAGAACTTTTCTTAGCAATGAATGTTTAAGAAATGAAAATTTGCTCGTTAAAATTTACACGTGTGTTTCAGTTGAGGTAATTAGGGAGTGGGACACCCGTAAATCCGTTTGTATCGTGTACAATAAACATTGCACACTTCTCTCCCCTTCCTCTCCAGGAACTTTAATGGAATTGGGTATCTCCCCAATTGTAACATCTGGTTTGATTATGCAGTTGTTAGCTGGAGCCAAAATCATTGAAGTGGGAGATACACCGAAAGATAGAGCTTTATTCAATGGAGCCCAGAAATGTGAGCATTAATGCAGTTCCAGAGCATTTTCCACGTTTGAGACTGCTTGCGGTCAAGATGTTTTCTCGGGCTTTCCTTGTCGTTGGTGGTAAGCATGCTCTCCTTTCCCCCACTTCTCGTCAGTGTTTGGTATGATCATTACCATCGGGCAAGCCATTGTGTATGTCATGACGGGGATGTACGGGGACCCTGCGGAAATGGGTGCCGGGATCTGTCTCCTTATCATTATTCAGGTAAGAAATCCTATATTTTCCTATGCAGATAACAAAACAGTTTGATTCCTTTTTTCTTTTCTAACAGTTCTTTAGGTGATTGACTTGTTCATTTTCTTACTGTTGAATTATTTGATTGTAGTATTTTGATCACTGAAGTGATATGTGTACATTTTTTTTTAAAACCTTCTATGACCGTGATGTGTTCAAATTGTGTTGATGTGAAAAATTCAAATTTATTCTAAGAGCTTCATAACTGCATCATACCAAGAATTATGGATCAACTGTATTGATTCTTGAGATGCACAGTTGTCACATTGTGATGTCTCTGGAATCAGGGTGTTTCTGTACAGTAAACAGTGCCTTCCACTTGCGGTCCGCCAGGAGACAGTGGTGGTGTCACTGCCCGCGTGGTGTCGGCTTGTTCACGTCGTCGTGACGTTAGTTGGCTGAGTGTGTTCTTGACAGAACGGCTGTTTGAGTTCAGTTGCTGTCTAAAGGTGTTCAGAAAATCTGCTGTGATTTGTTACTGAAATGAAGGTTATTGTTTAAATATAGAAGGGCAAGCTAGAGGACAAATATCTACCTCGAGGTCTAAAATACCTTTTTGTAAGGAGAAAATTAAAATTCTTTGTAATAAGGTATTCTGTCACAAGTACATTGGCAGTATTCTTTTCTTAGTAGTACACAAAATAATGTTTTAAATGGTAATATCGTAGAGTCAGTGAAACACTATTTATACACACATAAATATGTTCTGTGGGTTTTTTAAATGGATGCTTGGGAATGGAATTTTTTTTTTCTTTTTTTTTTTTTTTTTTTTTTTTTTTTTTTTGGTGAGACGGAGTCTTGCCCTGTCGCCCAGGCTGGAGTGCAGTGGTGCGATCTCTGCTCATTGCAAGCTCCGCCTCCCGGGTTCACACCATTCTCCTGCCTCAGCCTCCCGAGTAGTTGGGACTACAGGCACCCGCCACCACGCCCGGCTAATTTTGTGTGTGTGTGTGTGTGTGTGTGTATTTTTAGTAGAGACAGGGTTTTACCGTGTTAACCAGGATGGTCTTGATCTCCTGACCTTATGATCCACCCGCCTCGGCCTCCCAAAGTGCTGGGATTACAGGCGTGAGCCACCGCCCAGCCACTTGGGAATGGAATTTTTAAAGGCCAACATAATTATCAGTGTCCTAAGTATCAATTTTTTTTTTTTTTTTGAGATTTAGTATCACTCTGTTGCCTGGGCTGGAGTGCAGTGGCATGATCTCAGCTCACTGCAACCTCCGTCTCCTCTCCCGTGTTCAAGCAATTCACCTGCCTCAGCCTCCTGAGTAGCTGGGATTACAGGTGCCAACCACCACGCCCAGCTAATTTTTTGTATTTTTGGTAGAGATGGGGTTTCACCATGTTGGCCAGGCTGGTCTTGAACTCCTGACCTCGTGATTTGCCCACCTCAGCCTCCCAAAGTGCTGGGATTACAGACGTGAGCCGCCACGCCCAGCCCTAAGTATCTTAAAGTATGTTAAGTTTAGAAGATATTTTTCCATTGTACAATCCTTAAAAACCATTTAGATAAATTACCCAAGAACGGATTGTACTTAAGTTATCTTTCTTGTGTTTTGAAAAGAAGTTTGTTTAAGTTAATAAACAATGGGTATCTGAGGCCGGGCATGGTGGCTCATGTCTGTAATCCCAGCACTTTGGGAGGCCCATGGGGCAGATCACGAGGTCAGGAGATCGAGACCATCCTGGCTAACATGGTGAAAACCCGGCTCTACTAAAAATACAAAAAAATTAGCTGGGTGTAGTGGCGGGTGCCTGTCGTCCCAACTACTCAGGAGGCTGAGGCAGGAGAATGGCGTGAACCTGGGAGGCGGAGCTTGCAGTGA
Source organism: Macaca thibetana thibetana (assembly GCF_024542745.1). Classification (NCBI taxonomy): domain Eukaryota; kingdom Metazoa; phylum Chordata; class Mammalia; order Primates; family Cercopithecidae; genus Macaca; species Macaca thibetana. Next base: position 12,074,923 of record NC_065586.1, read on the forward strand.
GCCGAGATCGCGCCACGGCACTCCAGCCTGGACAACTGAGTGAGACTCTGTCTCCAAAAAAAAGAAAAAAATGGGTATCTGGAGTCCTGATTTTCTTGGAAATGCCTCTTCTTGTTCACTTTATGAAATTCAGATTAGTTTAGGAAATTTTTTCTTTTTTTTTGAGACAGAGTCTCGCTGTGTTGGCAGGCTGAAGTATAATGGCACGATCTCGGCCCACTGCAACCTCCCCTTCCTGGGTTCAAGCGATTCTCCTCCCTTAGTCTCCTGAGTAGCTGGGACTACAGGTGCCACCACGCCTGGCTAATTTTTCTATTTTTAGTAGAGATGAGATTTTACCATGTTGGTTAGGATGGTCTCGGTCTCTTGACCTCGTGATCCGCCTGCCTTGGCCTCCCAAAGTGCTGGGCTTACAGGTGTGAGCCACCGTGCCCAGCCAGGAATTTTTTTTCTATCAGTTCAAAAGATGAAGATCAAGCTCAGAAAAACATTTTTAAATAATCTCAAGTACCAGTTTATTAATATATACATTGAGAGAAATCTGACTGTCTCAGACTGGTGTGGTTGAGCATCCTGTTTTTTTGTTTTTGTTTTTGAGACGGAGTTTCACTCTTATTGCCCAGGCTGGAGTGTGGTGGCGCGATCTTGGCTCACCGCAACCTCCCCCTCCTGGATTCGAGCGATTCTCCTGCCTCAGCCTCCTGAGTAGCTGGGATTACAGGCATACACCACCAGGCCCGGCTAATTTTGTATTTTTTAAGTAGAGACAGGGTTTCTCCATGTTGGTCAGGCTGGTCTTGAACTCCCAACCTCAGGTGATCTACCCGCCTCACCCTCCCAAAGTGCTGGGATTGCAGAGCATTCTGTTTTTTAAATTAGAAACGTTATGTAGGAAGCAAAACATAAGATTATTTAATGAGTGTAATTTATATCCACAAAAGTTATACTGTTCAAGTATTTATTTAGCATTAACAATAAACTGACTTTTCTAATGAGATGGAACTATTTTGTCATTTGACTAGGGCAGGAATTTTTTTTTTTTTTTGGAGACAGAGTCCTGCTGTGTCTCCCAGGCTGGAGGGCAATGGTGCAATCTTGGCTCACTGCAACCTTTGCCTCCCGGGTTCAAGCAGTTCTCCTGCCTCAGCCTCCCAAGTAGCTGGGATTACAGGGGCCTGCCACCACGTCCAGCTAGTTTTGTATTTTTAGTAGAGACGGTTTTGCCATGTTGGCCAGGCTGGTCTTGAACTCCTGACCTCAGGTGATCCACCTGCCTCGGCCTTCTGAAATGCTGGGATTAGAGGTGTGAGCTACCACACCTGGTCTAGGGCAGGACTTTTTAATGAATGATCAGGTTCTTTGGAAGCTTTCTGATCCCCAGTGTGTTCCCATTTGGTAGAAGATACATTTCCTTAAAGAATAACTGTCAGGTGTGGTGGCTCACACCTGTAATCCCAGCACTTTGGGAGGCCGAGGCGGGCGGATCACTTGAGGTCAGGTGTTTGAGACCAGTCTGTTCAACATGGGAAAACCCCGTCTCTACTAAAAACACAAAAATGGGCCAGGTGCGGTGGCGCACACCTGTAATCCCAGCACTGTGGGAGGCCGAGGCAGGTGGATCACGAGGTCAGGAGGTCGAGACCATCCTTTCCAACATGGTGAAACCTTGTCTCTACTAAAAATACAAAAATCAGCTAGGCATGGTGGTGCATGCCTGTAATCTCAGCTACTCAGGAGGCTGAGGCAGAACCCAGGAGGCAGAGATTGCAGTGAGCTGAGATTGTGCCACTGCACTCCAGCCTGGCAACAGAGCCGGACTCCGTCTCAAAAAATAAAATAAAATAACACCACCAAAATTAGCCAGGCATGGCAGTGCATGCCTGTAATCCCCCATCTACTAGGAAGGCTGAGGCAGGAGAATTGCTTGAACCTGGGAGTTGGAGGTTGCAGTGTGCCAAGGTCACACCACTGCTCTCCAGTCTGGGCAACAGAGTGAGATCTGTCTCTAAAAAATAAAAAAGATTAACTTTGTCTTTATTTCTCCATTTACAAATCACTTGATTGGCAAATTTACAGCCCTTGGGAATTAGGGAAAGAGGCGCATTGGATGGGGAGAGAAGATATTCTGGAGTCTGATTTTAGTGCCTTTCAGTGCTTGGGGTTTCTCTTCATATGCTTTAGGTATCGTTGACGGTATGGACCGGCCAATTGTTGCCTTCAGTTTTATTTCTTTATAGCACTTTATGCAATCCAGAGTTTAGAATAATCTTGATTTTTAAAAGACACTTAGAACTGGCATGTAGCTCGTAGAACATTATACATCAAGAAAATGTCTGTAGTATCTTACTTAAGGATATATTCAGATTCCTAAGGAATCTCCCCTGAGTGATTCTCAGCTAGCTAGCTATAGGATTGACTTCTTACAGAGTCAGTTATGGATTTAAATTGATATGAAATAGTTAAGCTATTTTAATGTTTATTTTCAGTAGTCAGAAATCAGAAATAGTTACAGTCCAAGAATGAAACAAGTGAAGTGGATGTATACTAATTCATTTACATGAATTCTGATACACAAATATGTGTGTTACGGTGAATTCTTCTGTTAATGTGGAGAGAGAGATGTCACGTTTGATTATAGGTGGGCAGTGACCAATTTGTGTCTTTCAAGGCATTGCTAAGATTGAAAATATGTGGATACACTGAAGAGCTATGATTGGATCAGTGTGTTTCACCCAGAAACATAGGTTTTGAAAACTGTTTGCATGCCGTTGTGGAAGGTATTTCTCACCTTATTTGTTCATGTTTTCATTCTCACCTTATTTGTTCATGTTTTCATTCACATGGTTAGTGTTTTTCAGCTAGTGAGTTTAGAAATCTAAATAGCAGGTCTTGATTAAAAATTTTAAAAAACTATTAGAGAATATCAGTGTGCATGGCATGTAATAAAGGTAAGTATGTTTTGACATACTTAACAAAAGGTAGTTTGACAAAACTAAGTTGTGTGTAGGTGCCATGCAGGGTTAAAATGTTAAGTGCCATGTTTATACTAGCTCATCATACATGTCGTCCATTCCCCGTGCACACGCGGTTAGGGTTCAGGTCCCATCACTATAGACGCTCCTGCCACTTCCTGGGTTCCTATCCCTTTTCACAGGCATGCATGATATTTACTGTCTTTTATTCCCTTAATTATAGAAACCGTTTCTCATTTCTCTATAATTTCTTCTTCCCTTTGGAAAAACCTGAGTTTAATTTTCACAGGACAGATATGAATGACTCTGTAGTCCGATGGTCCCTGTTCTGAACAGGGGTCTGGAGAACGAGTGGTTTCAGAGCTGCTGTGGGACTCTGGAGAGCTCATTTCTCAAGGCCCATCACGACGCTGTCTGGTGGCTGATGTTCATGGACAGCTGTTATTTCCTGCATAGGATGGGTTTCTCGGTTTATGATGGGGAGTATCTGTTCACTCATGACATGATTGTGGTTCAATAGAATCGGTAGTAAGTCCTAACCGCTACATTATTTTGTCAAAATGTCAAACTTGGTTTTCAAGCAGTAAAGGATTAGCATGATCTCTCTTAGAAGTTTGGAGAATCATACCCTTTCTCCTGTCCATTGAAACTCAGACTAAAAGACTGTAAATAGACAAGTTAGGCTCTGTCCAACTATTGAAGTGGTAGTTAAGGAAAAAACAACACTGTCTAAGGTAAGCATGCCTAAAAGGGTCTCATGTGGTTAGTTTGGTGGCTCTTCTAGCAGGTGATACTGGATCAAGTGAGTACAAAATGAGGGGGGCGGCTTGAGAACTGGGAGGAATGGAAGTGACTTCCCCACTTCTGCCGGGGGGGGGTCTTTAAAGTGGGGACATGTGTGAAGTTGGGGCATGGAAGCATGTTTTCTTCCTGTCTTGATTAGCTTATTCCAGTGCAGGGAAGGGGTCAGATGACGGAGGAGGTCACTTGCAAGGCTAGGGATTGTTTTTCATTAATGCATGCTTTTACAGGAATGTCTTCTCCAGGAAGCAAGTTCAGAATTTTCAATATCCCATAAATTAAAGTTAGTATGGTTTCATTTTTGAAAACATTATGAGCTTAACCTTAACTGTCTTCAAATTTACATTCAATCTTTGTCACTATGTGTATAGAATGCATTTTTACATTGTTGCTGGAGTACATATTTGAGTACATATTTGTGTTGTAGTTTTTTATTCTGTACACATTGTATAGAATATACATATATATAATACATATATAATGCTTTTTTCAAAGGATCAGCACAGCCCTTAGACTTACCCTTTGATGGCAGTGTACATTTCCGTCTTGCTATTATACCAGAATTCATCTGACTTTTTACTTCCTTGGAGGTATTTGGGATGTTTTCAGTTTCTTGCTGTCATAAATTCTAGAATACTGTGATCATTTTTTTTGTTTCAGTGTGCTTTTCAAACAGGCTTTATTTAAACATTGCAAAAGAAACTATTCAGATAAGTGTAAATAGACTTTAAAGTTGAAATGTCTGCTTTATAACGCAACGGTATTTCCAGTCCTCTTACTGTTCTGGATTGGCCTGGGTAAATGAAAGCAGGCCAAAAGATGCAGTTGGTCATCGTAGTGAAATTGCAACGGTCAGGCCTTAATATTCAAAACGCCCCTAGCTTGGAAATAGCCCATGGTGTTCCTCTCCCCCTTTCTTGAGTTTGTTCTTGCTTCTGCTTACTTGCATTTCTTTCCCCACAGTTGTTTGTTGCTGGTTTGATTGTGCTGCTGTTAGATGAGCTGCTACAGAAGGGTTACGGCTTGGGGTCTGGGATTTCCCTCTTTATTGCCACCAACATCTGTGAGACCATTGTCTGGAAGGCCTTTAGTCCCACTACCATTAACACTGGCAGAGGTACATCGCACAGTGACTGCAACTGCACGCGTTTTGCTGGATGTGTGCTGGGAAAACCCATCGTGTCGCAGTACATGCCTAGAGCCATTCTGGTTTGCCCTCCTAGGGGATAAGGAATGCGAATTCTTCAAAACTTAATACGCAGAGATGTGTGGAGTAAGCCACACTACCTCAGCGAGAATAGTACCAAAATTTTAGCCTCTGCTCATTTAAAATTTCAGTGGTTGCAAACAGAGTTTTAAAATTTCGTTTGTTAACCTTGCTTAAGGCATTGCTGCAGAAGCCATTTATTTGACTGATTTCAGCATCCGTAGGGGGATAACAAGGTAGTGGATTTTAGATTTTTCAAATGGAAAGACTTGTTCATTGAATCCACCCGGAGCACTCCTACTTTGCTGCTCTTCTAATTGGCTTTGTAATAGCACCGAAGTTTTGAAATATTTCATTCTCTCTTTCCCCTTCCTCATCTCCACTTCTAACAGATACTGTCCTAAGTGGTTAATACCTAAACTCTGATCCCAGCCTTAAGAAAATTGTAATGATTATTAATGTTCTTGGTGCAGTAAACCTCAAGGCAGGCTTGATAGAGTGACATCTATCTCTTAATTCTGACATCTCTGCTCTGCTTTGCTGCTTTTTTATTTTTTTCTAAAAATATTCTCTTCCTTCCCTAAAGTAAAGGAGAGGCAAATCTCTATGAATGAAATTTTGCTTTGGTAAATTTTACATTGTATGTTTTCATCAAGAATAGCCTCTTGAGAAAACTTCGGATTTATGCTATAAAAAGATAGATTTGCCTCAATGATCTAAATATTTGTAGAACCTGCTCACATGGCTATATCATAAAGCAAACATTGGCGAATTCTTTTGACTCATATTTTCTGCTGTATACTGGACTTTCACAGTTATTTGTTTGAGCTCTGGGACAGCTTTGGACAAGGAGTCCACAGGTCGTGTCTGTCTTGATTTTACAGGTACTGAGTTCGAGGGCGCAGTCATAGCTCTGTTCCATTTGTTGGCCACCAGGACGGACAAAGTCCGAGCTTTACGGGAGGCTTTTTACCGGCAGAACTTACCCAATCTCATGAACCTCATTGCTACAGTTTTTGTGTTTGCTGTTGTTATATATTTCCAAGTAAGTATAATCTTTTCACCAAAGTAAGTGGGATGTAGACTTTCACTGTGCTCTGGAAGACAATGCCATCTGACATGCTCGTGTTTGACAAGTCAGAGTTTAAGATCAGGGGAAATACAGTTTTGCAATTCGAGTCTCCAGACTCTGATTTTAGGGTGTGAAATATTGGAGTCTCTGTACTTTCTTGGTTTTCGTTTTGGCCCATCAGCAGGAAGCAGACTCTCGACACTTTAAAAGGCAGAACGTCTTTGTTAGCATTGTCTTTGCTTTTTTTTTCCCTGAGAGTTTTGCTCTTGTTGCCCAGGCTGGAGTGCAGTGGCGCGATCTTAGCTCACTCCAACCTCCAGCACCTGGGTTCGAGTGCTTCTCCTGCCTCAGCTTCCTGAGTAGCTGAGATTACAGGCACGTGCCACCACACCTGGCTATTTTTTTATTTTTTATTTTTTATTTTTTTTGAGATGGAGTCTTGCTCTGTCACCAGGCTGGAATGTAGTGGCGTAATCTCGTCTCACTGCAACCTCCGCCTCCCGGATTCAAGCGATTCCCCTACCTCCGCTTCCTGAATAGCTGGGACTACAGGTGCCCGCCACCATGCCTGGCTAATTTTTTGTAATTTAGTAGAGACGGGATTTCACCACATTGCCCAGGATGGTCTTGATCTCCTGACCTCAGGATCCACCTGCCTCGGCCTCCCAAAGTGCTGGGATTACAGGCGTGAGCCACCGCACCCAGCCGGCATTGTCTTTTCATCCTCCCCACTGTTCTTTGTTTTCCCTCTCTGGTCTCTGTTCTTTTCTTAATGTGTCTAGTTCCCCCACTTACTCTTGGTTTTCTTTTTTAGGGATTTCGCGTTGACTTGCCCATTAAATCGGCCCGCTACCGAGGACAGTACAGCAGCTACCCCATCAAACTCTTCTACACCTCCAACATCCCCATCATCCTCCAGTCGGCCTTGGTGTCAAACCTGTATGTTATTTCCCAGATGCTGTCTGTTCGATTTAGTGGCAACTTTTTAGTAAATTTACTAGGACAGTGGGCCGTGAGTATTATGTTTATTTATATTATTTACAGTTGATTATAATTTGCATTTCATGGTTGTATTTTTAACGGAATGAGGTCAACATTGGAGCATTTGCTATAATATTTTCAGATTCACTTACCTATATAGCAGAGTTTAGTACGTATCTGGAAGAACTGGTAAGTGTTGCAGAAGTTAAGATTGCCCAAGTGCTTTTTATTATTTTGCTGTCCAGGAAGCACTTTCACATCTCATTTGAATGACCTTTTAAGCTAAAATTGTGGTTGATTTCATAAAAGTAATTTCCTGTTTTGTCATCTTATTCCAGTATTGTCTATAGTAATGTTTTCTCAAAAATGCTCTTTGCTGTCTGGGCGTGGTGGCTCACTCCCATAATCCCAGCACTTCAGGAGGCTGAGGCGGGTGGATCACCTGAGGTCAGGAGTTCGAGACCAGCCTGGCCAACATGGTGAAAACCCATCTCTACTAAAAATACAAAAATTAGCCAGGCATGGTGGCAGATGCCTGTAGTCCCAACCATTCAGGAGGCCAAGACAGGAGAATTGCTTGAACCCGGGAGATGGAGGTTGCAGTGAGCCGAGATCATGCTGCTGCAGTCCAGCCTGGGTGACAGAACGAGACTCTGTCTCCCAAAACTAAAAATAAAAACTGCTATTTGTGCTGCTAACATATGAGATGCCGGACTCATCCTATCCTTTCCTATCTCCCACCCTGCCTCCAGGCCTCCTCCATTTTTCAAGGTCTGAACGGCAGTAAACCAGCTTGTGATGAGCTGGGCTAGAGACAGGCATGCTGTTAACTAGATGGTAGAGACAGCGCTGCTGCTAGTAATATAATCCTGTACATTCTCATATACATCCCCCTTGTCATAATTTTTTCTAAAACAGTCTAGCCACTTTGTTATTGAAGCGTGAGTTACTGTGGGACTGAATTTTCATAGGTTTAAATTCTGTCACCTAACAAAGGGGCATTTTCCCTCTTAAAATTACAGATTTTAGCCCGGAGTGTTGGCTCTCATCTGTAATCCCAGCACTTTGGGAGACCAAGTAGAGAGGATAGCTTAAAGGCCAGGAGTTGGAGACCTGTCTGGGCAACATAGCGAGACCCCATCTCTACAAAAGAATTTAAAAACTAGCTGGGTACAGTGTTACGTGCCTGTAGTCCTATCTTCTCAGGAGGCTGAGGTGGGACGATCGCTTGAGCCCAGGAGTTCGAAGCTACAGTGAGCTATGATCATACCACTGCATGCCAGCCTGGGTGACAGAGTGAGACCGTGTCTCAAAAATAATAGAATTTTAAAAGACTAATGTCCTTTATTCTTTGCCACAGTATGTAATTCTAGAATTTGCACCCCACCAAATAATAGTATTTTCTTGTACAGTTATTCTTGCAATATGGTGTTTATTCTGTGCATTTGTCTTCATGTACTATCTTTTTCATTATACCTCTGCTTTTTCATTGTACCTTTCTGCTTTGACTGAATGCCATTTAAAGAAATCCCTTTTTTTTTTTTTAAAGAGAGTAAGACAGTAACTCTTATGTATCAGTTGAAGGGAATAGGATTCCCTTTATTCATAATACTTCTTTTCCATTCATTTAACACAAATGTGGCTAATGTTATAACGAGGACACGAAAGTTAGAGACAGGAGTAAGAAGAATGCTGTTTCTGTCCTCCTCAGAATAGTCCAGGAGTAGTTATTACTCTGATGAGAATTTCCTAGTGTTAGTGCTTTGAGTAGTTGGTCCTGTGCAAATTGTGTTATGACCTTGAGTAAGCTTCTTCTTAATGAGAGAATTATTGGGAGATAGTGCTTTTGATCTGGGATTAGTGATTCCAGGGGCACAGTAAAGAAAGCATTTCACAGTCATAAATTCAAGAACCAGGTACTGTAATCATTGCAACTAAAAATTGGTTTCTCACCCCCATCTGTATACCCCAAAACTTTATTTAATATGAGCAAATAATACTGTTCCTATTTCTATAAGACTTTTTAAGTGTGTAGATAAAAATCCAGTTATTATACTTATTGAAAGATTACTCCTTATAATAACATACAAGCCACATAAAGTTTAGGCAGCAAGTTAAAGTTTTATGTCAATATTTTAGTTGATTGCATTACTGTTTTCATATGGAAGGATCACTCATAGGGCTCTGAATATTCTGACTGGATACTCATAGCTCAGAAATTTTCAGATTTTCAGTATAATCAGAGGTCGATTGTAAATGTAATCATATTCTTGTTTTCAGTAATGGAAGATTTTGTAATATATTACAATTTTTAAAAATGATTCATAATATATTTTCAGTGTCTTGCATGTAACAGGTGCTCATTGTGTAACTTTGAAGGAGTGAAGGTATTAGACACAAAAGGACATTCTGAAGCTACATAGAATGACTAGCTGTACATGCCTTGAACTTAAAACACTGTCATTTCTGAGAAGTTTGACGTGTCATACAAATGTATTCCTAATTAGGTTGACCACTTGTTCTTTGTACCCCTGTTCTGTAGGATGTCAGTGGGGGAGGACCCGCACGTTCTTACCCAGTTGGAGGCCTGTGTTACTATCTTTCTCCTCCCGAGTCCATGGGCGCCATCTTTGAGGATCCCGTCCATGTCGTTGTTTATATCATCTTCATGTTGGGATCATGCGCATTTTTCTCTAAGACATGGATTGAAGTGTCTGGCTCCTCAGCCAAAGATGTAAGTGTTTGGTTTATTTTAAAATAAAACTCTTGGCGATGCGTGGTGGCTCACGTCTGTAATCGTAGCACTTTGTGAGGCTGAGGCAGCTGGATCGCTTGAGCTTAGGAGTTTTGAGACCAGCCTGGACAACATGGCAAGACCCCGTCATGACTAAAAAATACAAAAAAAAAAAAATTAGCCGGGCATGGTGGTGCGTGCCTGTGGTCCCAGCTACTTAGGAGGTTCAGACGGAGCATTAACACTTGAGTCCAGGAGGTGGAGGTTGCGGTGAGCCAAGATGGCACCACTGCACTCCAGCCTGGGTGACAGAGCGAGATCCTGTCTCAAAAAAATAAAAAAGGCCGGGTGCAGTGGCTCACGCCACTCAGGAGGCTGAGGCAGGAGAATCGCTTGAACCTGGGAGTCGGAAGTTGCAGTGAGCCGAGATTGTGCCACTGAACTCCAGCCTGGCGACAGAGCTAGACTCCGTCTCAAAAATAAATAAATAAATAGATAAATAAAAAATTTTTTAAAAAGTAAAATAGGCCGGGCGCGGTGGCTCACGTCTGTAATCCCAGCACTTTGGGAGGCCGAGATGGGTGGATCACGAGTTCAGGAGATTGAGACCATCCTGGCTAACATGGTGAAACCCCATCTCTACTAAAAATACAAAAAATTAGCTGGGCACGGTGGTGGGCGCCTGTAGTCCCAGCTACTTGGGAGGCTGAGGCAGGAGAATGGCGTGAACCCGGGAGGCAGAGCTTGCAGTGAGCCGAGATCACGCCACTGCACTCCAGCCTGGGAGACAGCGAGACTCTGTCTCAAAAAAAAAAGTAAAAACTTTGTTTTTGAAAAATTCATATTTAATTGTCAAAATAGTAGTTGATACACTCCTTTATAACTTAAACTTTAATTTATACATTTTTAATGAGTCAGTGTCACCCCAATGGGCTAAATGTTGGTTCCCAAAAGTAAAAAATTCTTAGCTGTTACAGTGGTTTGCAACCCTCCTGCAAAACAAAATCTTGTTTGGTAATTGAAGAAGGGTTGAGAAGCACTGGTTTCATATGGCTAACATGGAATGGAGTGGCACTGAAACTTTGGTTTCCTCAGGCTTCATGTGAATGATATGACAGTGTAACTTTCAGGTTATTGTATGTTACTTGTTAGTGTGTGGGAAGCACTTCACATAGAACGTGGTAGATGTAAGCAGTGAAACGTTGGAGTTGGATTTTCAAAGTAGCTTTTCTCTCGGCAGGTAGCTAAACAGCTGAAAGAACAGCAGATGGTAATGAGGGGCCACCGGGATACCTCTATGGTTCATGAGCTTAATAGGTAAGGCCGCTAGATGGACGCCTTTGTAGGCCTGTGTTTGTGTTTCAGTCTTTCAGTGATGGCTAAATGTTTTTCTTTGTTCAAGTTCATATTTAAAGCCCTTCCATTCAGACAAATGAATCAAAATTTCACACAGAACTTGTTTTCCATGTCAAAACCGACAACTGAATTATTAATTGAAATTGTGGTGACTGCTCTGCTCATCCCAGTGATAAAATCTTGCAGATTGGTGCTGTGTCCAGCGTTGGCTGGCTGCACATAAAATCACCGGAGAACTTTTAAAAAGGATTTCCCAGGAATTGTGGCTTATTTGGTCTGGGGTGAGTTCCAGACATCAGGGTTTCATTTTTTTGGTAATAGCTTTATTGAGATAAAATTCAGATACCATGTAATTCACTCACCCGAAGTATGTTGTCCAGTGTTTTTTAGTATATTCAGACTTGTACATTCCTAAGTTTGATTTTAAACACATTGTCACCACCCAGAAGGAAACCCTGTACCTACTGGCCCACCCGCCCAACCACCAGCCCCAGGCAGTCACTTTTAACTTCGGCTCTACAGACGTGCCTCTTCTGCACATTTCATGTAAATGGAATCATACGATGTATGTTATTTTGTAAGTGGCTGCTTTCACTTGGCATCATGTTTTCACAGTCCACGTGCTGAATTCTTTTCATGAATAAGATTCGATTGTAGGGCTTTACCACGCTTTATCAGTTGATAGAAATGTGGGTTGTTTCCACTTTTTATGAATAATGCTGTTGTGAACATACTTGTACAGATTTTGTGTGGATGTTTTCATTTCTCAAGGAGTGGAATTGTTGGGTCACATGGTAACTGACTCTGTGTTGAACATTTTGAGGAGCCGCTCAGCTGTCTTCAGGGTGGCTGCTCCCGTCCACATTCCCACCAGTGGTGTGTGAGGTTCCCCTGCTGCCTGTCCTCGCCAGCACCAGCTCTGGCTTTTTAATTTCAGCCATCCCAGTGGATGTGAAGTGGGGCACAATCACGGCTCACCGCAGCCTCCCCCTCTTGGGCTCAAGCGATCCTCCCCACCTCAGCCTCCAGGGTAGCTTGGGACCACAGGTGTGCGCCACCATGGCCAGCCAGCTTTTTTTTTTTTCCTGAGATGGGGTCTCGCTTTGTTGCCCAGGCTGGAGTGCAGTGGCACCATCTTGGCTCACTGCAACCTCAGCCTCCTGGGTTCGAGCGATTCTCCTGTCTCAGCCTCCCGAGTAGCAGGGATTATAGGCATGCGCCACCACGCTCGGCTACTTTTTGTATTTTTAGTAGAGACAGGGTTTCCTCATGTTGGCCAGGCCGGTCTTGAACTCCTGACCTAATCATCTGCCTGCCTTGGCCTCCCAAAGTGCTAGGATTACAGGCGTGAGCCGCCATGCCTGGTGGGATCCAGATTCCTTCTTTTGTATGGGGGCATCCAGTTGTCCCAGCACCACTTGTTGAAAAGGCACCAGTATTTTTCCTTAAACTTTTTATTTATTTAGAACACAGACTGCAGAATAGTATGATGGATCTCCAGCTCCAGTTGTCATCATCCTGCTGTTCTTGTTTCACCTCTCACCGCCTTTAATCTTTTTTCAGTATTTTAAATTCCATTTTTAAGTTTTCCAGGTGATTCTACTGTGCAGCCGAGGTTGAATTACTTAAGTGGATTTGCAGAATCTTATGACATAAATTTGTTGATACTTACTCTTCATTCCACAAGAGGGAACGAAAGGTTACTCATTTAAAAATCTTAAACATCTTAATATTTAAATCTGTCCAGGAATCTCATCTCCTGTAAGATCATATATTGTCTTTCTTGGCTGTTGACCGGTTTCTGGAAATTAAGGTCAGAGTCTTTGCCTGGATCAGAGCTCCCGTTCCCACGCCGTGTCCTGCACAGCCCTCCATACAGCAGTCCGTTCCCCCTGGAGTTCAGGGAGGCTTTAGACCCAGCTATGGCTGCTGCGCCTCGACCTGTTTTCGTCTCTGCTGCTGCCTAACTCGGGGTTTTGTCTCCTAGGTACATCCCCACCGCGGCTGCGTTTGGCGGTTTGTGCATCGGTGCCCTGTCGGTGCTGGCCGACTTCCTGGGGGCCATTGGGTCCGGCACTGGAATCCTGCTGGCAGTCACTATTATTTATCAGTATTTTGAAATCTTTGTGAAAGAACAGGCCGAAGTTGGTGGCATGGGTGCTTTGTTTTTCTGAATGTTCAGAGACTTCATTCTGTGCGTGTGAAAGGGAGAACATCTGGACGGATCGCTTTTGTCAGATGACACTGGTGATTCCCCTTTTCTCCCCTCAGTTTCTTGTTTCAAGTGCTGGCTGACCCGTCTCTGACATGGGCACCGAGCTAAGTGTGTGTGCAGCATTAGTACCCGCTGCCTTAAAACTCAAGTTTACATTACTCATTTAAAAAAAGTACATCTAGTGTTGCCTGTAATGCTGGAAACCAATGTATCTACCTTGCTGTGTTAAATCATGACAGTGAGATGGTGACATGGATTCGTTTTGCACATAACATTCAAAACACTTAATATTGCCCCCACTTGTTTAAAAATAAATGTAGTTCAAATTGCCACTTTCCAGTATTTTTGAGCTTATTTAATGAGTTCTGGAACATTTATATCTAATCTATATTTTAGATAATTACTTTTTATACTTTTTTAACTCATGGTATCCCTACTCCCCACCCCACCTCATTTTTATTTGTCCCTTCTCAAAGCAGCCACTTAGCCCACATGGGCAAAATCAAGTGTCCAGTTATTTCTGTCACTAGAAACAACTGCTTTTAAGGCTCCTCCACCTCCTCCTCCCTTCCTAGTGACAGCATCATCGTGCTGTTTGCCTGTATTGGCTATGCCTTCTAACTCCAACCAGTCACTTGAGAATACTCTTTCAAGATTCTAGGCCCTGATTCTTTTCTGTTTAAATCCCTAAAGCAAAGATCTAATTCTCAAGCAATGTCTGTAGTTAGTGGGGGTGAACAATGAGTAATTCATGCTAGGAATTTGTGTCTGTTGTTGTACTCACAGCAGCAACATGAGTGTAAACAGTAGACAATAAATTTTATTTAAGAAAACTGACTCAGTTGTGTTGGAAAAAAAATAAAGAAATCTGATATTAAACATTTTCTAAGATCATTTGTATAAGTTCAGTGTATTTATAAGAAGTCCACCCTGAGATGCCTATAAAAGTCAAATGTAATTACACTTCAAACTTTAATCCTAAATTATTGTCGGACGGTGACCAACTTACGGGTAATCATATATGTGACTAACATTGGGGAGGAAACAGGAAAACAGTGATCTCAAAACCATATCCCAGTCTCCATTTAAAAGCATAGTTCTTGGTAAATCATTTTGAAAACTATGTGCTTTATTTCCCAAAAGATCAAACTTAATTTTTAAAAGACATCCTTTTCAGAAGTATGGGTTTTCACTGCTGTTTAGTTTCTTTTTTTTTTTTTTTTTTTTTTTTTTTTGAGATGGAGTCTCGCTCTGTCGCCCAGACTGGAGTGCAGTGGCCGGATCTCAGCTCACTGCAAGCTCCGCCTCCCGGGTTTACGCTATTCTCCTGCCTCAGCCTCCCGAGTAGCTGGGACTACAGGCGCCCGCCACCTCACCCGGCTAGTTTTTTGTATTTTTTAGTAGAGACGGGGTTTCACCGTGTTAGCCAGGATGGTCTCGATCTCCTGACCTCGTGATCCGCCCGTCTCGGCCTCCCAAAGTGCTGGGATTACAGGCTTGAGCCACCGCGCCCGGCCAGTTTAGTTTCTTAAGTGTAGTATGTCTTACGTAGCTTATGCTTACAAAGCCAAATAATCACAGGGGCAAGGCAGATGAAGGCAGGCAGGATGTTAACAATGGCTCGGAGAGCATCTGCCGAGGGCCTCAGACCACTGTTACCATAAAAAAACATCGACCCAGTGTTATGATGTCCGATTTTTTTTTCCCTAAAGAAGGTGGAAATATGGCTTTTAATAATAGGAAACCTTCAGTTTTTAAATGCAGGGCAAAGAAACATTTTAAAACAGTGCTAGCCAGACTGCCAGTTCTCAAACAGACTTAATTTCCAAAGCACAACCTTTTCATGTTTATAAAAAATAGAAATGGCATTTAGGGATACATCCTAGGATTTGGCTCTCACTTCTAAGTGGCACTCTGAGGAAGAAGGAGAGGATAAGGGTCAGCTGCAGAGGTCATTCCCATGGGGAGTGGCTGGGGAGGAACTGGGCTATGTGGAAAGACTGGGCTGCGCTTCTCTCTCAATTTCAATGATAGCCTGTGGCTTTGAGAGCTAAGAAGAGTTAGAGCTGTGAAGAATCACAATGCCTGTGATTGAAATCGGGATTTAAAAAAGGGTTAGAGGCATAAGGGAAGGCTACCATTATAGGAAGTAGTTGGATCTTAATTTTCACAAGTATAGGGCTAGACAGCTTCATCTATAAAGTTCTGTATTTCCATAATTGTTTTATCTTTAGGAAGTCCAGTGTAAAGACAGTTTCACAGAGAAAAATATCCTGGGCTCAGACAGTGAGCCTGTGGACAAATGGATATACTGTAGCCTTCTGGCATTAGCACCCTGATTTTATCTGGAGAGCCCTTTCATCTGGTTCGTAGGGCCTGGCTTACCCGCTGGAGCCAGGCTAGAAACATGACTTAGGGCTGGATGGGAATCGTCCTGAGACTTCTGTGGGGGCCAGACTGGAAAGTCCTGGAAAATCGTGGAGCTGCTGGAGGCCCTAAAAGTCAATACAAAAAGAGCTAAACTCACTAAAGAGGCTAAGAAAATGGCCCAGGAACACTGGTAGAACTGCTGGATGACAGGGTTTCAGGCTGTAATGAAATGGGAACCACATCAATCTGTACTTCTTGCTCTGAAGTACTCTGTATTGGGTTTCACATACTGGCTGATCTTGCTAGTTCTATTCATGGTTTAACATCAAGATATTACTGCCCCAAACCATATCAGTCTTATGGATTTGTTTTCAGAAACTTCAAGTACTCTTTGAGGTAAGGATAGGAAAAGAGATCCTCAAGTATGTGCACATGCTTGAGGGATGGCCCTGAATTTTCATTAGTCTCCTAGCCTCGGTGTAGTGAATGGAATCAACCATTTTCCTTACTTAAAATTAGCTGGTTCAGCTTCAGTAAATAGGTGGACTTAAACTAGTTGTGGATTCTACTGAATCCTACCCTAGTTGGATTCAACTACCCTAGATGAATTTTGCATAGTAAAAATTCAATTAGAAGAGGCCAAAGAGCCTTTTTTTCATTTTAACGCTGTTTTAAACACCAACGGAGTACATGGTTATTTGCATGCCCAGCTACAGAATTTTACAGTGGGGGTTGAGAGTGGAAATAGTTGACCTAATTGGGAACTCAGGTCTGTTTTCCTGTACAAATATCCCTGTCTACCAGACTAGACTAGAAAAGTAATTGAGCTGCAGTTAACTGCTGTTGAGCTTTAAAAAAACTGGAGTAAACGTACTTGCATTTATCTTCTTTTTTGTTAATTTTAGCTGGTTATTGAAATGAGGGTCACAACCTACCTGTAATTTGCAGTTCCATACCACCACCACATCTGTTCTGTGCTTTTATTTTAGGAAAAAGCTAATGGCAAATCTACACGGAACTAAGTTGAACACAAAGTCTTAGTGGAGAAGGCCTGGCGGTCTTGCTTACAAAAATGGCCAGTGTCATATTTGGCCTTAAAATTTCAAGAAGGGCACTTCAAATGGCTTCGCATTGGCATGTTTCAGCGCTAGAGCGTAGGAATAGACCCTGGCGTCCACTGTAAGATGTTCTTCAGCTACCAGCGCTGTGGAAAGCAAAGAAAACAACTTAGACCATGCCATTAAGGAAGGACAAAATATCTTATTCAATCAGTATTTGTGGAGCAAGTACTATATGCCAGTTCCTATGCTAAATGCTGGTGATACTTTTTTTTTTTTTTTTTTTGCCTATAAGGATCTTAAAGAATAAAGACTATAAAGGCAAGATTACATTCCTAGCATGAGACAAGAACATCAGGGATAATGATTTTATGTGTTAAAACAGTAAAGTTGGAAGTGTATAGAGCCAGTCACTATACCTCATTTACAGCTGGGGTAGGGCTTTGTTATTCTGAAGCTAGATGGTGATGATTATGTAGGATCTTAGGGATTCCATCTTTTCTGCTGCTAGGGGATACATATTTTCCCCTGGCAAGTTAAACTGTGTGCATGTTAGGACTGGAGATACACTACCAAGAATGAGGTCTCAGGACCTTATTACCACAGGCTTTCATTAAAATTTCTGTTTCACTCAGATGGAGGTTACCAGATGTAAAATCAGCCTTTTGTTTTCCTAGCCGCTTGTTTGGGAACAAGCTTGGGGACCTTTGCAGGCAGGGAGCATGTCCTACTCTCCTGGGCATAGCAGGTGCTTAGTAACTGGCAGATGCTACTCTTTGTGGCAAACTGATCTTTTTAAAAATTATTATTTATTTTTTATATTTTTGAGATGGAGTCTTGCTTTGTCGCCAGGCTGCAGTGCAGTGCCACGATCTTGGCTCACTGCAACCTGCGCCTCCCGGGTTCAAGCGATTCTCCTGCCTCAGCCTCCTGAGTAGCTGGGAATACCAGCATGCACTACCACGCCTGGCTAATTTTTGTATTTTTAGTAGAGATGGGGTTTCACCATGTTGGCCATGCTGGTCTGGAGCTCCTGACCTCAAGTGATCAGCCTACCTCAGCCTCCCAAAATGCTGGGATTACAGGTGTGAGCCACCACACCCAGCCAGCAAACTGATCTTAAAGTGTAATACCTTCCTTCCGATTTCTCAAATGTTGCTTATTGAATAAATGGTTTTATTACCATGTTTTGATTCTACTAAAGCTAGGCAATTCGGTTCTTTTATCCCTCCTCCTTTATAGCCACAGTCGCCCTCTCTCCACCTCCCCTCACTTACCTCACTTACTCTGTTTTTTCTCCCTCTTCTAAGACCAAAAGGGAAGTTAAGAAGGTGGAAGGGAGAAGGAAGACATTTTTAAAAAAGGATACTCTTCTATTAAAAGATAACCCCGCATGGCATTTCACACTTGCCTACGTCACCCTACTTTCCACACACCTCCTCAAAGGGAGGGGCTGTCATTGTTCCTGTGTTATGAAAAAAGCCGAGAGAGGCTTCGGAACCTGTTTGACGTGACAGCTAATTATGGTCTGCGGAGCCTCAAACCGAGTCGGGCCTGTGACTCTGAGCTGCGTTGCCTCGTACTGATTGTCACGCCTTTCTCTAAATACATGCAAGACAAATTATTGTATCCATTCAGTATGATTGTTCTAACTGTGGCTTTCAGCTGTCAAGGTGGCCTCTACCTTAGATCTAGTTTTTGGAAAGGTGAAGCCGGAGTGGAAGCTGTCGAGGGATCTGAAATCTGATTTTATCCAAATAAATCACAGCAGCCTTTGAAAGACACACTCAGATTTTCAAACAAATAACAGACATTTCAAAACCAGGCGCCCTGCTTATTCAGTGAGACTGTAAGCCGCTGATGCTCAGGGAAAAGCTTAAGAAACTGCTCTTAAAGCTTCAGGCCAAACAATGCTTCAAGTCACATTTGAAGTAATCACTTAAAAACAGTAGAAAAATCAGGTGTCAATTACCTAAAACACTTATACCCAGTAAAATATTCCCGTGATGAAAAGTGTTGGCTTCTTTCTGGATGAGTGGCAGGGATTTGCCGGCCCGGACGGAGGCGCTCCTTGAAAGGCCCATGCTGCGCCTCCATACGGTGTCTCCTCTCGTGGTTTTATCAAAGGAGTTTTCTCTCCGTAAGCTTACCTACTGTTTACAAAGTCCCTAAAAGATGGGTGGCCAGGAAGTATACAATGCATCTCCATGACCAGTGATTTCTTTTTTCTTTTTTTTTTTTTGATGGAGTCTCGCTCTGTCTCAGGCTGGAGTGCAGTGCCACAATCTCGGCTCCCTGCAAACTCCGCCTCCCGGGTTCACGCCATTCTCCTGCCTCAGCCTCCAGGCGCCCGCCACCGCGCCCGGCTAGTTTTTTGTATTTTTAGTAGAGATGGGGTTTCACCGTGGTCTCGATCTCCTGACCTTGTGATCTGCCCGCCTCGGCCTCCCAAAGTGCTGGGATTACAGGCGTGAGCCACCGTGCCCGGCCTATGATCAGTGATTTCTAAGGGCCACACGGCTAGTCTGGTTTATTATGTGAAAAGCGTATCACACCAAGTATACAGGAAATACCTCAAATATTTGTTGGAGTATCATCAATTTCTCCTCGAACATACAGCCTCCACAAAGGACTGTCCCTCATACTAGCATACTCGAGGGAAAGCTAACAGCTTCTCTACCCACACCTTTGCATCGCTATGGATTGAAGGTTTAAAGTGTAGAATCGTTTTGGCTACTCAGCAGGAATGTCATTTGGGCCGCTCTGTAGGAGAAAAAGCCCCTACCAAAAGTTTGCACTTGACCCAGAATGCTTTGCTCCTACTTTCAAACTCTGTGCCACCCAGAAGGGAAAATTAGTAGTGGTCACCTGCAAGTTTTACAAGTTGCTAGGCATTTGACTTTAGTGGTATCAAAAAGAGAAAGATACGGAGTTATATTTAGTACCCAATTTGCTGGGATGGGGACGGGGAAACTGGAGAAAGCTGGGTTGCGGTCTGGAGAATGCTTACCATGGAGTCTCTGCAGCAGGTCATTCTTGGGTAAAGAAATGACTTCCACAAATTCTAAACAGACAAAGTGCAAGTGAAAACAAAGCTAACGTCAAGGGCCTACCAAAACAACTCAAAATGTCTGCAGCCATCACCACTACAAGAAGCTGTACACACTCGGCCACGAGGAGTTGTGGAACATACCTCCATCCCCTGGAAATAAACAGAAGGAGAACATTTCAGCAAGGCCTGGAGTGGTAACATGGGAAGACTTTTATGCAAGAGGCGTCAAAAAGGCTTTAAGAATTTCACAGAAACCTGGGTCTCTGCTAACTTAATTTATATACATTGTCAGACTCGAGCAGTATGAAGTTATTGTTCTCCACATAATGTTAAGTGGCAACATTTAAAGCATATTCGATAAGATGTATATTTTTTATAGATATGAATCTCCATATTGTGGTAAAATATACAGAACATATAAAAACATTTTAACCCCTACAAAGGTACAATTCAGTGGCATTGAATAACATTCAGAATGGTGCGCAACCACCACCAGTATCCATCTCCAGAGCTTTTCATGACACCCAACAGAAACTCGGGATCCACTCAACACTAATTCCCCATCCCTAGTAGCCCTTACTCTACTGTCTTCCTCTTATCAGTTTGTCTATTCTGGGCACCTCAGATAAGTAGAATCACAGTATTTGCCCATCATGTTACCGCATGTTTCAGCGTGTGTGTGTTTGTGTGTATATTACATTTTGTGCATGCCTCCATCTGCTGGCAGACACTTGGGCTGTTTCCACAGAGGCTGCCATGAACACAGGCACACAAGTGTCTGAGTCCCTGTTTCAGTTCTTCTGGGTGTAGACTTAGGAGCTGAAATGCCAGATCATATAATAATTCTGTATCTAATATTCTGAGGAACTGCCAAACTTTCCCACAGTGTGTTATATGTATATGTGCAGTTCAAAAATTAAGATTTATTTATTTATTTATTTATTGGAGACAGGGTCTCACTCTGTAGCCTGGGCTGGAGTGCAGTGGCGCAGTGACGTGATCTTGACTCACTGCAACCTCCGCCTCCTAGGTTCAAGGGGTTCTTGTGCCTCAGCCTCCCGAGTAGCTGGGACTTCAGGTGCGCACCACCACGCCTAGCTAATTTTTGTATTTTTGGTAGAGATGGGGTTTCGCCATGTTGGCCAGGCTGATCTCGAGCTTCTGACCTCAAGTGATCTGCCCACCTCAGCCTTCCAAAGTGTTGGGATTACAGGCGTGAGCCACTGTGCCCAGCAAAAAATAAGACTTAAATTTAGTTGCATTTTAGTTCAGGGATACTGAAACATAAATAAGAACAACTGAAGAGGGTAAGAAATTAAAGAATATCACGGATACTGATTTACTGTGGTGTACCTATAAATACCCCCTTTAAAAGGATGGGAGACAACACGGAACTGACAGAGACATTAACAGCTTTGGAATCCAAAGTTGCTAAGGATATTAGAGAGCGAAGAGAAGTAGTGAATAAGCTGCTGCCCCTTAACAATTACCTAGGCCTTTTTTTTTTTTTTTTTTAAGAGACACATGGTCTTATTCTGTCACAGAGTGGCGCCATCATAGCTCCTCCAACTCCTGGGCTTAAGTGATCCTCCTGCCTCACCGTCCAGAGCAGCTGGGGCTACAGGGGAACTGACGCCATTTTTACAATACACGTGAAGACGGAAACCAGGGTGATTTAAGTTTCTCACTGTTTACTATTTAAGCCTGCAGCTCATCTTACTAAGTGGGAATACACCTCATATAGAAAACAGGGAAATATGTCATTTAACAATTTTTTTTTTTTTTTAACAAAGAAAGCATAAAGATCAATGAAGTGGCAAAAGAAAAATGCTAAAATACATGATTAGGAAGAGACAAGAATATTGACGAAGTCTGTTTGAAAGACCAATTCTTTCTATGAAAGACTACATTCTTTTAATAAATCAAACTAGCAGCAAGTTCCAAGACACGTAATGCGACCGCACCACCTTCAGCACAGCTGACGCGCACGTACCTGGCTTTGGCTTCGGCCTGGCGTTTTCGGCATCATCTCCGTTAATGGTGACTGTCACGATGTGTGTGGTACAGTTTGACAAGCCTGGGTCCATACAGACCGCTGTGGAGAGAAGGGACAGTCAGATGCGTCAGTCCCTGTGGCATTTGTTTCACTACGGTCTTAGGAAGAAGATGCGTCTCGCAGCTCAGCGTTGACGTGGAGGTGATGCAGGAAAACTAGTTCTCACATTTGGTAGGCAGACGGGCAGGCTGCAAAGCATCTGGGCACACTCACTCTCCCCAGAGCGCCCGAGTCAAGCTTGCTAGGTCTGCAGGCTTAGATGGTACTGACAAGTTGTAAAACCCTTCACCACAACAAACTCAAAAAATCTTCCAGTGATGAGGGTAGCACATGGATGAGGTGGGTGAGCAATAAAACTCAGGGTGTGGGAAATTCCAAAAGGCAATTTATTTGTTTTTTGAAACAGAGTTTCACTTTGCTCTTATTGCCCAGGATGGAGTACACTGGCGTGATCTCGGCTGACTGCAACCTCTGCCCTCTGGGTTCAAGTAATTCTCCTGCCTCAGTCTCCCGAGTAGCTGGGATCACAGGTGTGTGCCACCTGGCTATTTTTGTATTTTTATTTTTTTTATTTTTTAATTTTTTTTTTTTGAGACGGAGTCTTGCTTTGTCACCCAGGCTGGAGTGCAGTGGCCGGATCTCAGCTCACTGCAAGCTCCGCCTCCCGGGTTCACGCCATTCTCCTGCCTCAGCCTCCCGAGTAGCTGGGACTACAGGCGCCCGCCACCTCGCCCGGCTATTTTTTTGTATTTTTTAGTAGAGACGGGGTTTCACCGTGTTAGCCGGGATCGTCTCTCGATCTCCTGACCTCGTGATCCGCCCATCTCGGCCTCCCAAAGTGCTGGGATTACAGGCTTGAGCCACCGCGCCCGGCCTTTTTGTATTTTTAGTAGAGATGGGTGGGCTTTACCATGTTGGCCAGGCTGGTCTCGAACTCCTGACCTCAGGTGATCCACCTGCCTTGGCCTCCCAAAGTGCTGGGAATACAGGCGTGAGCCACTGCACTCAGCCAAAAGGCAATTTAATTTCATTAACTCTCCCCCAACTTCAGGCCCTTCTGATTCCAGTTTCCTCCTGAGTGGGGAGATTCACTTACACTCAGTGACCAGTCCTAATCTATGATTTCTCTTCAGTGAATTCTGAGCATAAAGAATTCCCAAATAATCCATCCCTTCCCACACTGAAGAATCTATCGCTTGGTGAATTTTCAAGTACTACCAACCTGGAGAACATTCGGCAACGTCCCCTTTGTAGCCGGTTTCCTCCTCAAGCTCCCGGAGAGCAGCTGCTTCTGGGGTTTCACCGTCGTCTATGAGACCTGTAAGTTCAAATCATTGGTATGATGGGAGCGGGAAATCCGGTTCTTTGAACCCCTCATTCTTCTTCTTCTTCTTTTTTTTTGAGATGGTGTCTCGCTCTGTTGCCCAGGCTGGAGTGCAGTGGTGCGATCTCGGCTCACTGCAACCTCCGCCTGTCCAGGTTTAAGCAGTTCTCTGCCTCAGCCTCCGGAGTAGCTGGGATTACAGGCACCTGCCACCATGCCTGGCTAATTTTTTGTAATTTTAGTAGAGACGAGGTTTCACCATATTGGCGTCTCACCGTATTGGCCAGGCTGGTCTTGAACTCCTGACATCATGATCCACCGGCTCGGCCTCCCAAAGTGCTGGTATTATAAGTGTGAGCCACTGCGCCTGGCTGAACCCCTCATTCTTCTAACACAGCTGCTACCGCACTGCGTTAGAAGAATCAGAGCACTGTGAAAAGCGGCCTTACGGAGAAACCTGAGGATTGGAACTCTTTTTTTTTTTAAAGATAGAGTCTCACTGTCGCCTAGGCCGGAGTGCAGTGGTGCAATCTTGGCTCACTGCAACCTCTGCCTCCCGGGTTCAAACGATTCTCCTCCCTCAGCCTCCCGAGTAGCTGGGACCACAGGTACACACCACCACGCCCGGCTAATTTTTGTACTTTTTGTAGAGGCTAATTTTGCATTTTTAGTCTCGCCATGTTGGCCAGGCTGCTTTCGAACTCCTGGCCTCAAGTGATTCACCTGCCTCAGCATCCCAAAGTGCTGGGATTACAGGCTTAAGCCACCGTGCCTAGCTTGGAATTTTTATAGAAACAAAAAGGCAAAGAATATAGCTCTGAGCAGATGAATCAGATTCTGATGGCATCACCCAGTCATCCTAGTCAGACCCAGATCCTTCATGATCCTTCCTGACCATCTCCACGCTGCTCTGCACAGCACAGGAAGCATCTGTGAGATGTGACTTGGTGGTGGCCAACTGGCTTAGGCTTGGGAGCTTGCTGTGTGACTGTAGCACAGGAAGCCGGTTCATATTCTGCTTCCTTACAGGTAGGATGCTGTCAGCATCACCTGTCTTGTCTTCCTCCCAGTAAAACACTGAGGCCCAGGAATGAAAGGCCAGAAAGGAGCAAACTGGTGGACGTTAGGGGACTCCCATGGCCACTGTGAGGAGTGAACAGAGAGGCCAAGGAAGAGGAAGGGAGCAGCAATGCAGACTCTTGTTTCCTGAAAGGAATTAAATATAATGAGGCTGATCACACCTGTAATCCCAACACTGGGAGGCCGAGGTGGGTGGATCACCTGAAGTCAGGGGTTCGAGACCAGCCTGGCCAACGTGGTGAAACCCCATCTCTACTAAAAAACAAAAAAATAGCCAGGTGTGCTGGTGCACACCTGTAATCCAGCTACTCGGGAGGCTGAGGCAGGAGAATTGCTTGACCCTGTTAGGCGGAGGTCCAGCTTGGGCAACAAAAGCAAAACTCTATCTCAAAAAAAAAAAAAATTAAAAAAAAAAAAAAAAGAAAAGAAAAACTCAGGCTGGGTGCAGTGGCTCACGCCTGTAATCCCAACACTTTGGGAGGCTGAGGCAGGAGGATCACTTGAGGCCAGGAGTTTGGGGCCAGCCAGGGCGACAAAGCAAAAGCCCATCTCTACACAAAATTTAAAAATTAGTCGAATGTGGTGATGCACGCCTGCAGACCCAGCTACCCAGGAAGCCGAGGCAGGAGGATCACTTGAGCCCAGAAGGTCAAGGCTGCAGTGAGCTGTGACTGTACCACTGCACTCCAGCCTGGACAACAGAGCTAGACATAGTCTCAAAAAAAGAGCCCGGGCATGGTGGCTCACACCTGTAATCTTAGCACTTTGGGAAGCTGAGGTGGGCAGATCACTTGAGCCAAGGAATTTGAGATCAGCCTGGGCAACATGGCGAAACCCCATCTTTACAAAAAACAGAAAAAATGAGGTGGAAGGATCACCTCAGCCTGGGGAGGTTGAGGCTGCAATGGGCTGTGATGGTGCCAGAGCACACCAGCCTCAGCAACAGAGACCCCATCTCAAAGAAAAAAGAAAAAGTCAGAGAATAAATTATTAATGTTAATATTAAAAGTAATTAAATAGCCTGGCCAGGCGTGGTGGCTCAGGCCTATAATCGCAGCACTTTGGGAGGCTGAGACCAGCCTGACCAACATGGAGAAACCCCGTCTCTACTAAGAATACAAAATTAGCTAGGCGTGGTGGCGCAAGCCTGTAACCCCAGCTACTCAGGAGGCTGAGGCAGGAGAATCACTTGAACCCGGGAGGTGGAGGTTGTGGTGAGCCGAGATCATGCCATTGCACTCCAGCCTGGGCAACAAGAGCAAAACTCTGTCTCAAAAAAAAAAAAAAAAAAAAAGGTAAATTAAATAGCCTTCAGTAGCATGGTGAGGAAATGAGAAAAATGATAGTTGTTAACCATATGTTACCACTGGCTGGCCTTTTAAAATATAAAACCTTGGCTGGGTGCGGTAGTTTAGGCCTGTAATCCCAGCACTTGGAGAGGCCAAGGCTCTTCATTTTATTTACTTTATAATGCTTTTGTTGTTATTGTTGTTTTAATAATAAGGTCATAGCCAGTCCATTTGGAAGAATAGGAGCTAACAGAGGCTGGGCACAGTGCCTGTAATCCCAGCACTTTGGGAGGCCGAGGTGGGCAGATCACCTGAGGTCAGGAGTTTGAGACCAATCTGGCAAACATGATGAGAGCCCATCTCTACTAAATATACAAAAATTAGCTGGGCGTGGTGGCTCATGCCTATAATCCCAGCTACTAGGAAGCTGAGGCAAGAGAATCTCTTGAACCCGGGAGGTGGAGGCTGCAGTGAGCTGAGATTGCGCCACCGCACTGCAGCCTGGACAACAGAGCAGGACTCCATCTCAAAAAAGAAAAAAAAATAATAATAATAACAATATACCACTAATAATAAATAGATGAGATTTAATCTCTTTAGATGGGAATAATCCAATAAAGTCCTACAATAATATTAGGCAATAAGTTCTTCAGAGTTTTAATTACTGTGCAATGGAAAAAAATATTCTAGCTAAAATGAAGAGTCTCCTCGGCCTCTTTGCACACAACAGAGCAAACTGTCTTCTGCATTCATATTTCTTGGAGTTACGAGCCTGGCCTAGGCTGGGCGCGGTGGCTCACGCCTGTAATCCCAACACTTTGCGGGGCGAAGGTGGGTGGATCACCTGAGGTCAGGTGTTTGAGACCAGCCTGGGCAACACAGTGAAACCCTGTCTCTACTAAAAATACAAATATTAGCCAGGTGTGGTGGTGCACGCCTGTAATCCCAGCTACTCAGGAGGCTGAGGCAGGAGAATCGCTTGAACCCAGGAGGCGGAGGTTGCAATGAGCCGAGATCACACCACTGCACTCCAGCCTGGGTGAGAGAGTGAGACTCCATCTCAAAAAAAGAAAAACAACAACAACAACAAAAAAAGCCTGGCCTACTTATCAATGGAAATTTCCTGTCGGGGCTGATGGCTAATGACAAACAATGAAATAAGCTGAAAAGGGGAAGGGCAATTACTCAAAAGGCTGGAGATGACCTGGCGCAGGGGCTCACGCCTGTAATCCCAGCACTTTGCGAGGTCAAGGCAGGTGGATCACGAGGTCAGGAGATCGACACCATCCTGGCTAACACGGTGAAACCCTGTCTCTACTAAAAATACAAAAAAATTAGCTGGGCGTGGTGGCATGTGCCTGTAGTCCCAGCTACTCGGGAGGCTGAGGCAGGAGAATCACTTGAACCCAGGAGGCGGAGGTTGCAGTGAGTTGAGATCGCGCCACCGCACTCCAGCCTGGGTGATACAGTGAGACTCCGTCTCACAAAAAAAAAAAAAAAAAAAGGCTGGAGGCAGCATTGCCAAGAGGAGGGTGGGATGGTGGGAGGTGGCCTTGTGTCACCTTCACGGGTTCAGAGGGTTGTTGGGGTGTCCTGGGGGCCTCGCTACGAAATGGTTTAGTTTTACTTAAAACCACAAGGACAGATTAAAAACTGCAGAGCTGAGCTTTGCGATTCTCAGGCTTTACCCTGGTTCAGGCCAACATCCCTAAGCAGCAATTAGATGTTGAGTGACTCACCTGCAGGGAACTCTATGCAGTAGCCCCCCATTGGTGGCCGGAACTGTTTCACCAGAACGATACACTCATAGTGAAGCGTTCTCTGCAGCACGGGGATGACTGCGACACCTGTCACCAGGAAATGGAACCAAGGAAATCCCTAATGAGAGGTCAGCAATGCCAGCACCTTGTTCAGCGCAAGCTAATGAAAATCCCAGACTTTAAGCAACTCCGCTTTAATCTACAATACTGGCAGTTAATCTTGGAAGCTATTTTAAAAATGTAATTAAAAATAATCACTTCTATGTTGTTTACACTTTCTTTTTTCAACAAAAAGCCTGTTGAATTGTCAGTTTCTTAAAACTAAAATCAGAACTAAAACGAAACACTTCCTACAGGTTCAAGGATGTAAGGTTGCCAACTATACCACCCTTCCACAGACCCACTTCCCAGCACGTGGCAGCCCTACCACTGGTGAGGCCACAGCCGTCCCTGTGCTCCTGGGCCAACTTTGAGCAAGAAATCAAGTAAGCTCCACTGTGTGCAATACATGCTAGCAAGACTGACTTTCCAGTTCTAGAGTAAAAGACCTTTTCTCTCACATTATTTGGCCTTCCTTAAAACATAAAAACGACTGGGTTTCAGAAAACACAAAGTACCCAGGAGGGTCCCCTGGCTCCACATAGCTTCCTGTCTGTGAAGCCAGCAGCTGCAGCACAGCGACTGTTGGCTTCCAGCAAAAACGGAAACCAAAACCAAATGGAAAAATAAGAAAAGCCTAGTGCCCAACTTCCCCTCGACTGGAGTGATTCTCAGGATTGTTTGTGGGCTCTCTGCAGTCAAGGCATTCATGCCTGGAGGGGAGGGTGAATGGAACAGGCTTTGCCCAATTAATTCCATGTCCTCATCAACCTGTAAAGCAAGTGGTCCCTAAGCATAAAAGTGTGCCAAGTAACTTTTCCAAACTAAAGGCTCTCACCTAGATCCTTCGAACGGGACACAAGGATTTCTAGAGTCATAACACGTCTAGACGCAGTGTGTGGCTTCAAACTATATTGATTTACATTTAGTTATAAACATAGGACAACTTCCCCTCAAAACACTGTTCTGAGCTTAGATAGCAGAAGCCAGAAGTTACTTATAAAGAAAGCTTAATTTAGTTACATTACATAGTACAGCAAAAACTAACAGGAGATTTAAAGACACAACATAATAGGAGTTAACTTGGTTCCGCTGAAAACCCTCTTAGGGTCACAAGTGCTGACTTCCTTTCTAAAGGGTTGGAACAGGTTTGCACTCCTACCATCCGCAGTCTGCTCTTTCCTGGTTGTACGTTTCACTGATTCCCAAGTTCTGTTCAGGCAGAGAAGAAAGAGAAAGTCGTTAGTGCTAAAGAGGAGAATTTTCTTAGGTTTTCTGTGCACAACCAGAATGTCTTAAATTCAATGCATGCAAATGTACTCATGATATTGGTCAAGAAGACCACAGCAATAAAGGTCTGCATTAAAAAAGCTAATTCTGCTTTCCTATAGCTTCTGAAAATTAACAACGAAAACTCTTGCCACCCTACACCTCACCCTCTGGGTGCCCCAGAAACAGAAAGCCTGCTGAGCACGTGAGCTGCCGCTTTCTCAGAACATTTTAGTTTGGACCCTATGTCTCTGGGCAAGGAGCACAGCCAGTGGTGGATTAATAAGCAGGTAATGCAAATGAAGCTGTAGGAAAAGGCTCACCCTGTCTCTAAGAACAAAAGCTACTGTGGACAACGTGAACTATTGAGATTTTTCTATCATTTCACTTTTTAAAATATGTGACCTAAAATACACAATTTAAGAAGGAAGAACCTTCCCATTTATTAATGGAAGAATTATTAAATGTAGGCAAGTGTGAGATCTTATCTAGAAAAAGTGGGCTGAGTAACAGTACAGTCCTGCTCTCTTGTATGGCTTTGTTCCTGGTGAGCTATTGGTTTCTGACTGGTACCCAACTCAGTTTCTGGGTAGCATCCGTGCTATTCTACCTTCTGGCCTTGGAACATGGGGCCCAGTTGCACAGGAAGCCCCATTACTGAATCAATGATGCAGCTTAAAGGGGTGAGGCATAAAAGGAACATTCCCCCTTCACTCTCTCCTCCCCACAGTAGAAAAAGCAGTGGTAAGAGACCGGAGTGGAGAAGCAAACAATTTTAGGATCTCTTTTAAAGAAGTGAGACATGTGGGTGGCTCTGGGGCTTGGGATAAAAAGGAGTTACCACCTGTATCTCAATAGTAAGAGTTCCAAGATACCCTCCTCGGAAGAACACTCCTGCTCATGCTTTCTATCTGGCTGTCCTTAAAATTGGGACCTTGTCATATTTCCATTAAAATTGTTCAAATATTTAATCTGCTTTTTAAAAAACAAAACAAAAAGACTGTCTGGAAATTGTAGGTCTTTCAGCATCGTACCCAAATTCTGAAGGGCAAATATGTCGAAATGAACACAGGAAAATCAAACAGACTTCTATGACAACTCACAGCCGCCCAACATTCCTGTTAGTAGCAAGGAGCTGACCAACAAGCAATGCTGGTAAGTAAATCATACAGATTGCAAGAGATGAAACACCTTTTGGCATAGCTCTCTCTGCTGCCTCCTAAGGTTAGTCCTAAAGACTGAAGAAGACAGTGCTGGGAAAAGCACTGAAGGTCCCATCCCAAACACTAGGAATAAGGGAAACAAAAAGAGGAGCATCATTATCGTGGTTAAGGTGAAGGAAATAAGCAGTAACGAGCCGTAAATCACGAGCGATAAAACAGAAATGCATTGATAAGAAATCGTGAAACAAGACTGCCCCGTGAGAGCTCCAACTGTAGAGGGCCTGTGCTGTGAGATGCGCACCTGGCTGGAAGTCCGCTCTTAGTCTCTGCCTGCCTACCAGCTGGGCCCAGAGCGCCAGCCTCCTGGAGACTCTTCTCTCCTTTGTAAAAAGCAGGAAGGAGTAGGTTACCTCCAAAACCTCTTCTAGCTTTAGGATTCTGCTTCCAGTGAGATCATCCTATTCCTAGTCTCCTTTGTTACAGGAGAGCCTGCTGGCCTTCCTCCCTCTGGTTCACCAACACGAGAGGCGGGACGGTCACAGGGGGTGACTTCGGCACTGTCTTCAATGTCAATAAAGACACACACTACTGGAATATTTTTATATTTCTAAAATCAACCCCACATCCCCTTTCATGAATGAGATGGTGGAACACAGGATTCTCTAGCTGCTATTTTCTCTCTTAGACTCGGTCCTCTATATCCGTGGGTTCCACATTCGTGAATTCAATCAACCACAGATTGAAAATATTTCGGAAAAAAATGGATCTATATTGAACATGTCCACGCTTTTTCTTGCGTTTATTCCCTAAGCAATAGAGTACAACAACTGTTTACACAGCATTTGCAATGTATTAGGTGCTGTGATTTCTCTAGAGATGAAGTGCATGGGAGGATGTCCGTACGTTATAGGCAAATACACATTGAATATATGCAATTTCATACCAGGGACTTGAGCATCTGTGGATTTTGTTATCTACAGCGGGGTCCTGGAACTAACCCCAACAGACACCAAGTGACAGCTGGACAGGTTGAGAATTCCTCACCTGAAATTGAGGGGCTGCAAGTGTTTCAGAGTTTGGTTTTTCAGATTTTGAAATATTTGCCTTACCCTCTGGGTCTTATGCAGGCCTTTTTGACATTTTCAACAGTACCTTTACCCCACAGAGCAGAAAATAAGCAAAAGGACCCCACAGTGAGTCATGCACGTAGGTCTCAGCCCCGTGGAGCGTGCTGCGGGGAAACCGCTGCTGGGGCGTTCGGCCTGCACACCTGCCATTTCATGACCCTCTGTGGGCATGCCTGCGGAGGGAAGCTGCTGTGTGCGTGCAAAGGATATATCGGGCCGGGTGTGGTGGCTCATGCCTGAAACCCCAGCACTTTGGGAGGCCAAGGTAAGAGGACTGCTTGAGTTCAGGGGTTCGAGACCAGTCTGGACAACACAGTGAGACTCTGTCTCTACTAAAAAAAAAAATAAAAATTAAATAAATTAAAAAAATAAAGGATATGGCTGGAGGCGGTAGCTCATGCCTGTAGTCCTAGCACTTTGGGAGGCCAAGGTGGGTGGATCACCTGAGGTCAGGAGTTTGAGACCATCCTGGCCAACAACCCTGTCTCTACTAAAAATACAAAAATTAGCCAGGTATGGTGGCACACACCTCTAGTCCCAGCTACTCGAGTGGCTGAGACAGGAGAATCGCTTGAACCAGGGAGGCAGAGGTTGCAGTGAGCTGAGACCACACCACCGCACTGTAGCCTGGGCAACAGAGCAAGACTATGCCTCAGAAAAAAATAAATAAAAAATAAAAATAAAAGGATATAGCAGAGCTGAAGGGGAGGGTCCCTTTCCCCCGGGGGGACACTGAATGCCCGTGCTGTATGCCTGTGTTTTGACTGAGCCTGTCACATGCAGTCAGGTGTGGAATTCTCCACCTGGGGCATCAGGTTGGCACTGAAAAGGTTTTGAATCTTGCAGAATTTTGAATTTCAGATTTTCAGATTAGGGCTGCTCAACCTGTACACACAGGCTTTTATATCCGGTCAGAGATAACACATCCTATAACTTATACATCGTGGCATACTAGAAAGTACAAAGATTCATTCTTCAAAGGGTGACATTCTGGTATGAGATATTAGTGCTTTACGTAAGTCCTCTTCAGAGGCCAGGAAGAAAAACCTATGTATGCAAGAATGGACATGACCATGCTATAAATATGGTAGTTTGGTGGATTTTACAGCCTATTCCCAATCTACTGAAATGGATATTCTGGAAGTGAGACTTCATCCTATTTTCAGAAAAGTCCTCATGTGATTCTGATGTACATCCCTGATTAGGAAATGCAGGAAGGGCAGAAGACCAGTCAGGCGAAGAGATAAGCTGGTGCGAATACATCTTTTTTTTTTTTTGAGATGGAGTCTCACTCTGTCGCCCAGGTTGGAGTGCAGTGGTGCGATCTCGGCTCACTGCAATCACCACCTCCTGGGCTCAAGCAATTCTCCCGTCTCAGTCTTGCCTGAGTAGCTGGGATTACAGGTATGTGCCACCACGTCTGGCTAATTTTTGCATTTTTAGTAGAGATGGGGGTTTCACCACCATGTTGGCCAGGCTGGTCTCGAACTCCTGACCTCAAGTGATCCACCTACCTTGGCCTCCCAAAGTGCTGGGATTACAGGCGTGAGCCACTGCGCCTGGCCTCAAATACATGTTTAGACTCATTAGAGTTGAGGGCTATGTTTTGTGTTATAAACTTAATTTGATAGGAAAAAGAGAACCAAACTGTATCACTATACATTGGGTTCCAACCTCTCTATAGTTTCACAAATAAAAATACATTTGAACATACGGTGCTCCCTAAGACTTGGGCCTTGCCACATTTCTGTATTGGGTTTGGGCCCTACTTATTTCATACATTTAGTTTTCCATATCAAACTCACTTGGCATTTTAAGTGAAGAGTTACAGTCTTTCATGGTTGATGGATCATACTGTGCTTAGCTTTCTTACTGCTGGTTTTAATTCAACAGTGCTATCTATCTCTTAGTATGTTCCCCACAGCTCTCCTACAAAAGGCCTTCTCAAGGGCTTTGCTAGTTTAGTAGACAGATATCATCAAAATTGTTTACTGGCAAGCCCACGTATTTGCATCTTGATGATCTGTTTCATCACAAGGAAACCATGTACTCTTACTGGATCACTTTGCAAATGGAGTTTTCATATTGATGGACTTGTATCATGTGATCTGGTTACTAAATTTCGTTCTCATTCTGTTGTGCTCCTTTTCATATTTCACTAAGTAAAAAATTTATTTTCACACTATTTTCTTCTGAGAGTTTACCGTATCAAAAGATTACTATGCAAAAATCTGGAAAGTAAAAGAAAAAGGGTTAACCACATAGCTTTTTTCTCATTGTGCTACAGTTTTCCTTCCGGCTTTTTCTTTTTTTTTTTTTTTTGAGACGGAGTCTCACTCTGTCGCCCAGGCTGGAGTGCAGTGGCCAGATCTCAGCTCACTGCAAGCTCCGCCTCCCAGGTTTACGCCATTCTCCTGCCTCAGCCTCCCAAGTAGCTGGGACTACAGGCGCCTGCCACCTCGCCCGGCTAGTTTTTTGTATTTTTTTAGTAGAGACGGGGTTTCACCGTGTTAGCCAGGATGGTCTCGATCTCCTGACCTCGTGATCCGCCCGTCTCGGCCTCCCAAAGTGCTGGGATTATAGGCTTGAGCCACCGCGCCCGGCCCTTCCGGCTTTTTCTTACACATTATTTGGCAGAGTTTGAAAAGCATATACACACTTTGCTACTTTGTTATCAACTTAGGAAGTTTTCCCGTATTGCTAGGTTGTCTTCAGAATCTGCTTTTTAGACAGCTGCAGAGATTTTACCAAGGCAATACGCTATAACAATTCATTTCCTATTTTTAAGATATTTAGGTTGCTTTCAGTTTTTCTGTCTTTTAAATTTTGGGTGAACATTTTCTATACATAAATTTAATTCTGAATACTAATTTACTTAATATTTTCTTTTGCTGTTGGGTTTTTTTTTTTTTTTTTTTTGAGGCAGAGTCTCAGTCTGTCACCCAGGCTGGAGTGCTATGGTGCGATCTCAGCTCACTGCAACTTCTACCTCCCGGGTTCAAGCAATTCTCCTGCCTTAGCCTCCCAAGTAGCTGGGACTACAGGTGTATGCTACCACGCCCAGCTAATTTGTGTATTTTTAGTAGAGATGGGGTTTTGCCATGCTGCCTAGGCTGGTCTTGAACTCCTGACCTCAACAGATTCGCACCCCTGCCTGGCCTCCCAAAGTGCTGGGATTACAGGCGTGAGCCACCACACCTGGCCCTTAACACTTTGTTAAAACTGGGATTACTAGGTCAAAGGGTACAATATTTTTAGGGCTATTGATACATATTATGAAATAGGGTGTACAAAATGTTTTTGCCTGATTTGCATTTCCATGAGGCAGGCGCACATACCTCAAAATTAGCAATGTTGTTGTTTTCTCTTTATTTCTTCTAATTTAGAAATTAAAAACTGATTCTACTAGAAGGAAGCAACATGTATGGTTAATTATTCTGTCGCCTTATCAGCTTAAATTAGGTTTGGCCCAAAAGTTTTAGGTCTATACTTGTCTACTTAGGGAGAATGGTATTAAAATAGTTTTCTGATTAGTTATTGTAACACACTTACAACCCAATTTTATTTAGCAATTATAAATGATCCAAACATCCTAACACTGGAAAAACAGCTAAATTAGATTCTTTATTTAAAACAGTTTACAAAAAAGAAAACATCAAAGTTTATGTAAAACACTCAACGGATAACCTGAGAACCCAAATAATGGACATTTTATAAGAAAAAAAAAGTTTACCTAGTTTTACCAGTAGGATCCATGTACGTTGTTTTTTCAAGCTTGACCCATTTTCCTTCTGAAATTAACTAAAAGGATATCAGATAATAAGTTGGGAAACCTTCAAACCAAGCTGTTTTTATCTAAAAGGGTTTTTTCTTTCACATTTCCTCTGTCCTTCCCCAGACTCCCAATAATCATGTTTCCTTCCCAATAACTTGTGGGCACGTTTTTCAGTTCAGAGTAGGTAGGTATTCAGGGTTGTTTTTTTTAAAGGGCCTTTCTGCTTCTTTTTGAAATTTCTTGGGGTTAGTAGTAACAGGTGAAAAGAAATGACAGTCTAAAAACTTCTGGGAGTTGGTGGCGAGGGTGGGGCATGGAGGTAACCGGAAGGGAGCACATAGGGTGAGGGTCTCCTGACCTGGGTGCATACAACACAGGTGAGTTTAGTATGTAGAAACGGCCATCTCTAGACACTGGTATTTTCCTGTCAGTGATGACACAGGAAGGCGGACTGTGGGGAAACAAGGTCCGGGATTGGATCTCCTATCATGACACACGGGTTTCTCACCCAACCGCAGATGGACACCCCAGGTTCCTTCTGCCTAGACATTGGGGAGTTCTGGTGTTGAAGACTAACTTACCTATGGCACTATACTGAACTGAGAGGAAAGCGTCACTGCGTATAAAGCAGTAACCTTTTTCCTACTATCCTATCTTTCACTTCTTGCCAGCAGCAACCTAGTAATTCTCAGCAGATCTGTTCACAGACAACATGGAAAGATTTTTAAATCAAAAGGAATTCCAGAAAGGTGTCAAGATCAGAGTTCCAAGATGAAGGACTTAAAATTTATCCACTGCAATGGTTCCTGCAGGAAAAGACTTTTAAAGCTAAATTGAATAACACACAGACATACATTGGTTCTAGAACTCATTGGAATTTAGACTACAATTAACAACGTCGGTTTTTATTGTTCTTAAACCCTCATGTTGCGACCATAAACAACCAAGTTGTGACAACTACATATGAAATATCTCAGTCCTTAACTGCATATATTCTTTCTTCTTCTATCTAGGGAAACAACAGTAAGGATTAAGAATTTTTCTGTTAAGAGCCCAAATCTACCTAGAATCTCAATTTCACTAATACACAGACCCACTACTCCTCCCACACAAGAGCAAAATGTGCCCAGTCCAAAAAAGGGAGTAGGAAAAATCTTCATGACCTTCTTCAAGAATGAAAAACCACCATTTGTAACCACAAACAGCCTATGTATTTCTATTAAACTCAGATTCATGTGGGGGAAGGAAAGGAAAATGAAAACCAAGTTATACCTCCTCTGAAATAATATATTGTTTGCCATTCTGAGAAGATTGCGTTGGTTCTTGGCTCTCCATTTTCAAACCAGTCTTTACAGCCCTCAGGTGAGAAGTTCACCCTGCAAGGTAACGAGATTTGTTTAGGCTAAAATTATTTTTCCGAATTAAACATTAGTCCCCAGGCCACTAGTCAAAGTACTTAAATAGCAAAAAATTCATCTGCCATCAACGCTGCCTGTCTCAGTATCTGAGGGAACTGCCACAGGTGGAAACGTGAACAGGGAGGCCTGGGGATAAGGCAGGAAGTGACAGCAGTCCCTGTCACGCTCAGCTACACCAGCCAAGTTCCTGCTGTGCCTGTTCTAGGCACTCAGAGGTCGACCTTCTTCATCAGATTTTTCTCTTCTCTTTTATTTTTTGAGTCTCACTCTGTCGCCCAGGCTGGAGTGCAGTGGCACGATTTCAGCTTACTGCAACCTCCGCCTCCTGGGTTCAAGCGATTCTCGTGCCTCAGCCCAAGTAGCTGGGACTATAGGCGTAGGTCACCATGCCTGGATAATTTTTATATTTTTAGTAGAGATGGGGTTTCACCACGTTGGCCATGCTGGTCTCGACCTCCTGACCTCAAGTGATCTGCCCTCCTTGGCCTCCCAAAGTGCTGGGATTACAGGCGTGAGCCACCGCGCCCAGCCTGATTTTTCTGACTCCGAATCTTAAATTCTTTCCAAGGGAAGACAGCAGAAAGATTATTTATCACTCTCCATGTCCACCTCTCAGTCTTTCATCCATCCTTTACACCTAACTTTACTTATTTTTTGAGACGTAAGATCTCATTCTGTTGTACAGGTTGGAGTGCAGTGGCAAAATCATGGCTCACTGTAGCCTCTACCTCCCAAGCTCAAGTGCTCCTTGCATCTCGGCCTCCTGAGTAGCCGGGATTACAGGTGCACGCTACCACAGCCAACTAATTTTTTAAACTGTTGGTAGAGGTGGGGTCTCACTATGTTTTGCAGGCTGGTCTCAGACTCCTGGGCTCAAGCGATCCTCCTCCTGCCTCGGTGTCCCAGAGTGCTGGGATTACAGGCATGAACCACTGTCCTCACCTCCCCAGTTACTTTTAAGTTTCGGCAGGTATCAAAGTCATAGTTGCAGAGAAAGGATCAGGTAGTACTACAAGTTCTGTTACGAATAGAGCAGGCCCTTATCCCATTTATTGTATATTATTATTTCCTCTTTCTTTATTCCTTCATTTTTGGACCCTGACTGTCCGAAGGTCAAAGTCTTTTTTTGTTACCCACATGGTTGATAATTCAGCTGTATATAGAATTATAGGCCCAAAGCCAATTTTCTATGAAACTGGAAGGCATTGCTTAGTTGTCTTGCTTCTGATGCTGCTGTTGAGAAGTCCAAAGCTATTCTTATTCTTCATCTTTTTGCCATGTCCTCTGTTTTCCTCCTCTGGAAGCTTGTAGTTCGTCACACTTTCATGTTCATGTTATTGTACTGGGAAGTCAAGTGGGTCCTTTCCATCTGGAAACTTCTTACTATGCTTCTTTACAGGGAATTTTTCTTGAATGACTTCACTGTTAATTTCCTCCCCTTCCTTCCTTCACTGTTAATTTCTCTGTTGTTTAAGAACTGTTACTTAGACCAGGCACAGTGGCTCACACCTGTAATCCTAGCCCTTTGGGAGGTGAAGAGTCTGAGACCAGCCTGGGTAACATCGGGCATGGTGGTGGGCACCTGTAGTCCCAGCTACTCAGGAAGCTAAGGCAGGAGGGTGACTCGGACCCAGGAGTTTCAGGTTGCAGTGAGCCGAGATCACACCACTGCACTCTTACGTTCCACGGTTCTCTAACCTATGCCACCTAACTTCAGCTTCAAGGAAAATACAGCCCACCCAGCATCAATTCTCTTCCCAACTGTCTTAGAAGAAAAAGTGAGTCTGCTCTTAGTTTCTTCTAGGACTTAAAGTAATCGTACTACCCATCTGATCTTCAATGTGTACCTGAGACAGCAAGCTTCCCTATCCTAAAATACAATCGATAACAAACAAACTGTATGGATATTCATCAAGTGCCTTTACAAATCAAGTATCTGACTGACTATCACAGGTAACCTGGCTGAGTCCCCTGTGGCCAACCTGTGAAAGGTGAGATGATGCGTTAGAAGAGTGGCGGTGAGGCCGGGCACGGTGGCTCACGCCTCACACCTGTAAGCAAGAGCACTTTGGGAGGCCAAGGCAGGTGGATCACGAGGTCAAGAGATGGAGACCATCCTGGCCAACACGGTGAAACCATCTCTACTAAAAATATAAGACTGGCTGGGCGTGGTGATGCGCACCTGTAGCCCCAGCTACTGGGAAGGCTGAGGGAGGAGAATGGCTTGAACCTGGGAGGCAGAGGTTGCAGTGAGCTGAGATCACGCCACTGCACTCCAGGCTGGTGACAGAGTGAGACTCCGTCTAAAAAAAAAAAAGTGGCGGTGAGTGGGACGGTCAAAGATCCCCTCCCTCCTGGACCTCACTTTCTAGTGAGGAGAAAGGAGAAAGAGTGAGGAAGAACAAAAATTTATGTCAAGTGACTCAGCGTTTCATGAGAAAGATTAAAAAGGATGAGAAGTGTGGGGAAGATGGAAAGAGTAATCTACATGGAGTGATCAGGCAAGGCCTGTTGAATTTGGTGACTTCAGAATGGAGACCTGAAGGTAATAAGGAAGTAAGCCACGTAGAAGTTTAAATACTTAGAGACAGTCATTTAGCATATTGAAACCTGCAGCCCTATTAAGGAAACAGGCACTTTTTCCTTTGAAAGTACCATGGATGATAATTTATTAGGAAAACTTTTTTTTTTTTTTTGAGATGGAGTTTCGCTCTTGTCGCCCAGGCTGGAGTGCAATGGCGTGATCTTGGCTCACTGCAACCTCTGCCTCCCAGATTCAAGCGATTCTCCTGCCTCAGCCTCCTGAGTAGCTGGGATTACAGGCTCCCACCACTGCGCCTGGCTGATTTTTATATTTTTAGTAGAGATGGGATTTCGCCATGTTGGGCAGGCTGGCCTCGAACTCCTGACCTCAGGTGATCCGCCTGCCTCGGCCTCCCAAAGTGCTGGGATTATAAGCGTGAGCCACTGCGCCTGGCCACTAATAAAGAGTATTTCTTTGGAATGCATCAGCCTCAAAGGGAAACGGTATTGTGCAGCAATCCATGGATTCTGTAATGACAAAAATGTGCAAATTCAAAAGTATATTCTTTACTATGAGATTCCCAAACATTTCAGAAGGACTATAAGAGTACCTCAGAAATTTTAAGACACAGAAAAGGAATCTTGTTTTTAGCACCATTTCAAAGGCAGAAGCCAAACAGTGCCAGTCGGGGGCTAGTCACTACCAGCAACATGCTGCAGAAAGAAGGAGAAATGAGGTTTAAATCCCATGCTTCGTACGCCAGCGTCTCCACCACTGCAACGGAGTTTGCCTTAACGGACTCAACACTACTTCAAGATTTAAAAGCAAACTTTGATATACATTTTATCCACTTCATTAGTTAGACTTTAAGGTCATTTGCATATTGCCAATATGTGTATGGTATGAAAAATATACATGTACATGATGTGCAGTGTTCTACAATTTCACTTATGATTGTCCTTAGTCTTTAAAGTCACAAGCTGTTTTAATTCTCATAAATCGTTTGAACTCAGTTCAGTTTGAACACTGAAGGTCTAGATGTGTTGGATGTGCAATTCTCCTGAGCACACACACACAAAAAACATTAATGAGGGGAAATGCTGTAAGATTTTTAGGCGCCTTGCGCAGTGGCAGGCAGAAGTCTCTGACTAGCTTTGAGAGCACCAGCAGTGGAAACGTCTGTGTATATACTCAGTGCACACTGACCACTATGCTTGCCCTTGAGCACGTTACAGTTTAGCAAGTACATCTGGGGCAAAGACCTGCCTCATAGACACCACCATACCACAGTGTTTTAAAGGAGGGACACAAACATCCACTTGGGAGGCAGTGAGGAAAATGATAAAGCCTTTTTTTTTTTTTTTTTTCCAGACAGAGTCTTGATGCAACACCCAGGCTGGAGTGCAATGGCGCGATCTCAGCTCACAGCAACCTCCACCTCCCGGGTTCAATCAATTCTCCTGCCTCAGCCTCCCCAACAGCTGGGATTACAGGCCCGCGCCATCACGCCTGGCTGATTTTTGTATTTTTAGCAGAGACGGGGTTTCACCATATTGGCCAGGCTGGTTTCGAACTCCCGACCTCAAGTGATCCACCCGCCTCGGCCTCCCACAGCACTGGGATTACAGGGGTGAGCCACTGCACCAGGCAAGATTTATAAAAGACAGTTTGATGTAAAGACGTGGCTTAGTGACCAAGAGTGCAGGGAAAGCATTACAACTAGAAGACACCACGTGAACAAAGGCAGAGACACCAGGGAAAGGGTGAGAAATGTTGAGTGTATGGCAAGCCCTTTGGTTCTCAAGCTCCTCCTCCACCTCCTCCTTTAAAAAACAAAGGAAAAGCTGGGTGCGGTGGCTCACGCCTGTAATCCCAGCACTTTGGGAGGCTGAGGCAGGTGGATCACGTGGTCAGGAGATCCAGACCATCTGGTTAACACGGTGCAACCCCACCTCTACTAAAAATACAAAAATTAGCTGGGTGCGGTGGCGGGCGCCCGTAGTCCCAGCTACTCAGGAGGCTGAGGCAGGAGAATGGCTTAAACCCGGGAGGCGGAGCTTGCCGTGTGCCAAGATCCACCACTGCACCACTCCAGCCTGGGCGAGACTTCGTCTCAAAACAAAAACAAAAACAACAACAAAGGAAAACTACCACCACCAAAAAACTCCCAAAACAACTCCACATATAACGATGATGATTTGCGAACACATTTCTAAGGCCATACACAGATCTGATCGGATCTCTGCCCCCCAAAACTGCAGGCCAACAAAGCACACAAAGCCAACTGGCATGGCACAAATTACTGTTGTGATATGAGGTAGTTTTGGGGGCCAGTGCCATGCACTGTATGTGCCTATAGTCCCAGCTACTCGTAGAGGCTGAGGTGGGAGGATCGCGTGAGCTCAGGAATTCGAGATGACCCTAGGAAACATAGTGAGACCAAAAACAAACAAACAAAAAACACCAAATAAACTAATTTTGGGGTTAGCCAGCAAGTACAGCCCTCTACTGAAAGGGAGGAAGTGATTAATTTTTCACCAACTTCAGTATGCCAGTATTAGTAACAACAGCTGCATAAAGAGTTAAGTGGGCCGGGCGCGGTGGCTCAAGCCTGTAATCCCAGCACTTTGGGAGGCCGAGACGGGCGGATCACGAGGTCAGGAGATCGAGACCATCCTGGCTAACACAGTGAAACCCCGTCTCTACTAAAAATACAAAAACTTAGCCGGGCGAGGTGGCAGGCGCCTGTAGTCCCAGCTACTCGGGAGGCTGAGGCAGGAGAATGGCGGGAACCCGGGAGGTGGAGCTTGCAGTGAGCTGAGATCCGGCCACTGCACTCCAGCCTGGGTGACAGAGCGAGACTCCGTCTCAAAAAAAAAAAAAAAAAAAAAAAAAAAAAAAGAGTTAAGTGGGAGTTTAGATTCCAGAAGTTAAACCATGAACTGAAAAGTCTGGTTGTGCAGTTGGCACCGAGGCTCATTATTCAATCACCGTACCTGAATCCCTGCCATCTGTTGAGGCTGCAAAGTGAAGCAAAAAGTCCTAACAAGAAATTATATGTTGGCTAGTCTCTCCCTGATAAAGATGAATATTGTTAACAATACTCAACCAAATACAAGATGCAGGAGCCCACATCATAAGCAGAACTCCTGATTGACAAAGAGGGTCGTCAGGCAGTTGGAACAGTTTAATAATTGAATAGAGAAATCAACAAGGCACTTTGAAAGAAATGAAGTGGGAAGCTGAGGCAGGAGAATCAGTTAAACCAGGGAGGCGGAGTTTGCAGTGAGCCGAGATCATGCCAGTGCATTCCAGCACGGTGACAGAGTGAGAGTCTGTCTCCAAAAAAAAAAAAAAAAAAAAAAAAAAGAAATTAAGTGGAAGAGAGGACTAATTTTTTTTTGCAGTAATAACTTACTTTATGATTGTCTTGTTAAAGTCAAGCATCAAATTGGGCACGTCTAAAGTGGCAATCTACATTCTGGCAGAAAAATTACAAAGAAAAGTCACTTGATTTAGAAGGAACAAAGAATCAAATAATTTGTAGTTATATTTAATAATTTTGGTCATAGTTAAAATTTTTTAAATTATATTTTTAAAAGATAATATTCTGGCCGGGCTCGGTGGCTCATGCCTGTAATCCCAGCACTTTGGGAGGCCAAAGTGGGTGGATCACTTGAGGTCAGGAGTTGGAGCCTGACCAACATAGTGAACCGCCCCCCGTCTCTGCTAAAAATACAAAAATTAGCTGGGTGAGGTGGCACACGCCAGTAGTCCCAGCTACTCGGCAGACTGAGGCACGAGAAAAGCCTGAACCCAGCAGGCAGCGGTTGCAGTGAGCCAAGACTGCACCCCTGCATTCCAGCCTGGGCGACAGAGCGAGACTCTGTCTCAAGAAAAAAAAGGATAATATTCTGATGTATCCTTCTTTTGTGCCATTTGCAGTAAAAAAAATTTGGGTACCCACAATTGAATTCACTTATGGGTTTTTTTTTTTTTTTTTCTTTTCATTCTCTTCAGGTGTGGCAGTGGGGTGGGCAGGGAGGAATTAACGTTTACTGAAATTATGCCACTTGGTGATCTCCAGCAATCATTTACCAGGTGGTTTATAATCCTCACGTTTAATTCTGGTTGAGCAACAGTGAACTGACTGTAATGACCCTTGGGAAGGTGAATTGGTTACAGATGTATAGTAATGAGACTGTAAAGAACCACTTATAATAGTCCAGGCAGGACATAACAGGTCTGGAGTAGAGTGGTAGCAGTGGCAAGGTGACATTTAATTTCCATGAAGATGGTTTTAAGGGAGACTGGGACATCGGAAGAAAAAAGGGGTGATGCAGGGCTCAAATCTGTACACACTATGTTTGAGATGATGGCAGACATCCAGGTGAAGAAAACTGGCAGACAGGTGAAAATATTAATCTAGGATGATTAGTCATGCTACGGATTCAGAGAAGGAAATGTGGTTTTTCATTACTTCATTAGGAATTGCACAATAAATCTCCTCCTCCATAATCACATGATTACTGACTTTTCAGCATGCAGGAGGAAAAGCAACTATTTCCACTGTGGAAAGGTTTTATTGGAGAAACTTGATGAATACAATGATTTCATGGCTTAGTGAAGACAACCACAGTGGTTAAAATACACGGAACGCTTATTTAGCTGTATCCATTCAAAGTATTTGAGCATCTCCTATTTATAATGTCAGTTTATTTGATGCTAGTTAAATGTGTAACAAGTTACTTAAAACCAACTGTAATACTAAAAAGTCACTGAACACACCTCTAAAGTATACAGCCTGAATAAAAGGTATTTATAAAAATTCCTTCCCTGTAGTATCTATATATTTAAGCTTACAAACTTAGCTGCTTTTCTACACACAACTGCAATTCTATATTAAAGCTTTGCAACTGCCTTAACCTCTACATTCTTTTTTTTTTTTTTTTTTTTTTTTTCCCGAGACAGAGTCTTGCTCTGTTGCCCGGCTGGAGTGCAGTGGCACGATCTCGGCTCATCGCAACCTCCGCCTCCCGGATTCAAGCGATTCTCCTGCTTCAGCCTCCCGAC
Organism: Macaca thibetana thibetana; assembly: GCF_024542745.1. Lineage (NCBI taxonomy): Eukaryota > Metazoa > Chordata > Mammalia > Primates > Cercopithecidae > Macaca > Macaca thibetana. Next base: position 12,118,698 of record NC_065586.1, read on the forward strand.
TAGCTGGGACTACAGGCATGCGCCAACACGCCCGGCTAATTTTCGTAATTTTAGTAGGGACGGGGTTTCGCCATGTTGGCCAGGCTGGACAAACTCCTAACCTCAGGTGATGCACCCGCCTCGGCCTCCCAGAGTGCTGGGATTACAGGCATGAGGCACCGCAACCGGCCTATGCTCAAATGTTTCTTGGGCTGTTAAAGTACTGCTCCTCGCAGAAGCGCTAATGTTCCCGGGATCTGTTTTCTTCCGCACATTTATTCCTATCTTCATTAGAAAACATCTGACCTAAATAAATCCCCCAATGATGCTGACATCTCCTTCCGCTGCAATTTTTTACTTTCTAAGTCAAATCGAAACAATTATTTGAGCGACCGCTCCTGCCTGCCATTAAGTCTTTCTACCACCACCTTCCAGACATATATACAATATTGCTTCTCTCCCTCAAAACAGAAAGGACTGCATAATTCCAGATCAAGGCATAAATGAACCATTACTGTCCAACCCCCACCAACATACCTTGCAATATTATAATCTATTTACCTCTGCTTTGAAAATGTTATTCTTTAAAGCACTGCTTCCAACTAGCCACTTAGCCAGTAACATTTTTGAGAAAAACAAAACAAAACCTAAAACAATGTATATATTCCTGGGGGGAAGAGTTTCTAACTCAAAATAGGCAGAGAATTCTGTTTATTATTCTAAGGAATACCCTTCTGAAGAGGCCTACGGTCCGTGGGGCAGTTTCTAATTTAAAACTGCTTAGGTGGACCAGCAAGAATGTACATTTAAGGAGATATCTTTAGACATAGATACCTCGCGCAAGCCAAATGCTCGTAGGGTAAGCGACATGACTAGGGGTTAAAAGCGGCTGGCTGGTAGGCCGGGCGCGGTGGCTGACGCCTGTAAGCCCAGCACTTTGGGAGGCTAAGGCGGGCAGATCACCTAAGGTCAGGAGTTCGAGACCAGCCTGGCAAATATGGCGAAGCCCCGTCTCTACTAAAAATACAAAAATCAGCCGGCGTGGAGGCGCGCGCGCTCTCAGCTACTCGAGAGGCTAAGGCAGGAGAATCACTTGACCCCGGGAGGCGGAGGCTGCAGTGAGCCGAGATTGCGCCACTACACTCCAGCCTGGGCACAGAGTGAGACTCCGTCTCAAATAAATAAATAAAAGCAGCTGGTTACTTCTCATTCTCTTTAACGAAACAAACAAAACTGAACTTTGCTGGGTGACAGGAGTGAAGCAAAGGAAAAAAGAAGGATAGTACAAGTTCGATTCGAATTCTTCCAGTCTTATGATTCGATCACTGCAGGAATACTGATAAAAATCTGCGTTTTTCCCAGCTTGATAACTTTTGCGAGGCCAGACTAAACGAATACAACGCTCAAAGGAGACAAGTCTCCTTTTTCCTCCGCTTTCTCAAATTTACCTCTCGCCTTTTCCCTCCCAAAGTCGAACCCCCCCAGGATCGTACAGGCGATATTCCCTCTACCAAGCATTCTACTCCTCTGCAGATGCTGCAACCTTTACACTGGAACCAACACTTAGCTGTGGTGCTCCCCGCTTTCTTTACTCGGAGTAGCCCAGGCTCCTCCGCTCCAATCCCCAGTTTCCCTCTTGGGCGCCTGGACGCGTGCCCAGCCGCAGCCTGGGAGACACCGCGCGGCTGCACGCACCATGCAGATGTGCTCCCTCTCCCCTTCTACTTCTCCTCCCCAAAGAGATTTTGTGTTGTGACTGGCCTGTCCCGGTTACTTACTCCAAGATGTAGGGGTGAAGAACGGAAGAGGACGAAACAACTAGCTGGAGGCAGCAGTGTCAGCCGATGCCGGTGCCACGATTCGAGACACCGGCGCCTCTCGCGGTGCTAACAGGATGGGCGCGCGCCCTCCTCCCGGCATCCGTAGAATCCCCGCCTTTGACCTAGCTCCAGGTGATTACTTTCCGGGTCAGTGTGTGTCTAGGGCAAAGACGGAGTTGTAAACTTCTTAAAATTCCTCTCTCAACATTTCAGTAATTCCTCTTTCGAGACCAAAGCTCTTTTTGTGTGCGTGTGTGTCAAGCGTATGCCCCGGGATTGTCCTTCTCCGCTTCCCTTTCTTGGTGTTCCTTCTTGCTTTAGGGACCGGAAGAGTCCTTGAACCAAAATAGCTCGGTGGGCACTTCCGGGGCCGGAGCCCAGGGTTCCGGGAGGGTGCAAGCAGGAGAGGGAAAGGCAGCGGCGGCGGCAGCTGGAGAATGAAGAAGGAGCATGTGCTGCACTGCCAGTTCTCCGCGTGGTACCCGCTCTTCCGAGGCGTTACCATCAAGAGGTGAGATGGGAGGGGGTTCGCCCGGCCTACCGGCCAAAGGGAACCGCGACTTGTGAGCGAATCTTACTGCCATCCAAAAAAAATGCAGGCCTTCTAGCGACTGCATGGGAGGGAGTGTGTCGAGAGGGAAGTAGGTAAGCAGTCGTCTGCGTCTTGTTGCAAGCCAGCGAGTGTGCTGGCTAGGAGGGTCAGTTGTGGTTTCAGTGAGGGTCGGAGGCGGGAGGAGTAGTGGATTAACGTAGTTTAGGCTTGGGAGTTCACCACCACTACTTTTAGAATGGCCCCCGGCTCAAGATGATCACTGCCCAAGGCCACCCGGTGGCTTAATTGCTTTTACGCCACCTCCCCAGAGGTTGGAGATTGGGAAGGTGAAAGGATACGTAATTACAGTTAGATACGAGAACAAGTACATAGATCTGTTGTATAGCATAGAGACTATAATGACGATATACGTATAGTATTCGTGAAAAAAGGAGAGTGGATGTTAGTATTCTCATCACAAAAATAACTCTGTTAGGCAATGCATTTGTTAGTTAGCTACATTTAACCATTCCACAATGTATAAATACTTCAAAGCATTAGGTAGGCGGCAAGTATTAATATATACAATTTCGTCTCTCAGTTTTTTTAAAGGTGTTTATAGAAAATCTGGGGTTTGCACTTACTGATTTTTTTGAGCCAACATTTCAGTAATTGCTGATTCATTATATAATGGTTTCATTCAATAAAGATTGGGTATGTACTTGAAAATGTGTAATAGGCTCAGAATGGTCAGTTAAAATGTATAAGAAAAGTTTCAGGTTTTTAAATAGTATTGGAATGTCTAGTAGAACCTTGGATTCATTGTACTTAACAATTTCGTTTGTTAGCTTTGTAAGAGTAAAATACTTAGGAAGGCTTGTTTGTAATCAGCCAATAGACACATTAAAAAAGAAAATTGAGGCCGGGCGCGGTGGCTCAAGCCTGTAATCCCAGCACTTTGGGAGGCCAAGACGGGCGGATCACGAGGTCAGGAGATCGAGACCATCCTGGCTGACACGGTGAAACCCCGTCTCTACTAAAAAAAATACAAAAACTTAGCCGGGCGAGGTGGCGGGCGCCTGTAGTCCCAGCTACTCGGGAGGCTGAGGCAGGAGAATGGCGTAAACCCGGGAGGCGGAGCTTGCAGTGAGCTGAGATCCGGCCAGTGCACTCCAGCCTGGGCGACAGAGCGAGACTCCGTCTCAAAAAAAAAAAAAGAAAATTGAGTAGTATATAAATAGAATTTAAATTTTTAAAGAGACTTTTAAGTTACAAAATTTCACATGAAATTGATTAAAATTTAGTAGATTTTCAAACATAATAAGATTTGTTAGATGAAATTGAAAGCCTGAGGAAGAACTAGATTTTTTTTTTTTTTTTTTTTTTTTTTGAGACGGAGTTTTGCTCTGTCTCCCAGGCTAGATTGCAGTGGCAGCGATCTTGGCTCACTACAGACTTCGCCTCTGGAGTTCACGCCATTCTCCTGCCACAGCTTCCCGAGTAGCTGGGACTACAGGCGCCCGCCACCACCCCCGGCTAATTTTTTGTATTTTTAGTAGAGACGGGGTTTCACCGTGTTAGCCAGGATGGTCTTGATTTCCTGACCTCGTGATCCTCCCGCCTCGGCCTCCCAAAGTGCTGGGATTACAGGTGTGAGCCACCGCGCTCGGCCAGAACTAGATTTTTGAATGTGAAATCGTACTTTTGATAAATCAAATATTTATTTTAAAAACCGAAGTAGCCCATGAATAGTCTTTTTTTTGTGCACAAAATCATTTGTAATGTGCCAAAAAAAACTTATTCCATAAATAAATGAGACATAAGTCACTGATGTTGTGTTAACTTCCTGAAAGCAGGCTGTAAGCTTTTCCACTTTTTGAAAATGTATATGCCTCAAGATCAAAATAATACCAGCACTCTTAGGTATCTGTGGTAGGGCTTTTTGATAATTTATTATTTCAAGGTAAAAACAAATTATCCCATAAGTTTTTAAGAGACTTCAAATATGACTTTGCCATCCTTAAAATTAAGCTAAAGCATGCCCAGTTTAAGCAGCTTTTATCTCTGGTGATCAGCTGAATAGAATGACAGCAAGACACATCCGAAAGTATCATGAATTCTTAGCTGTGGGTGCTCATTGCCAACCCAAAAATGGTTTCCAGATCTTGACTCTACTTCTGCCCTCTATCTTTAGAAGGTGACCAAACGCTAGTCATCTTCTGGTTTGTTTTGCTGCACTTCCTGTGTTGCAGCAAATATCTGCTGGTCTCTGATGTCTTAAAGACACAGAAATGTTGTGCTCACTCAGAATCCTTTTGAGCTTGTTGCTTTCATACTGTGATTTCCATCTGATGGTTTGGATTTGGCTGGTTTTTGTGGCAATAAGGTGAACCGCAGTATTTAATCATATTATTCTAATTCCTTGTCTGCTGCTACCAAATATACATCATTAACATTTTCTACTTTATATTAAATACGTTTATATTATATTGAAATAAGTAAATCCAAAATCAATAAAGGGTGAACATTTTTCTCTCTGCTTATAGTTGATCTTTTAAAATGATGCCTTTTTTGGTGTTTTTTTTTTTTTTTTTTTAGTGTCATTCTTCCACTTCCTCAGAATGTGAAGGATTATTTACTCGATGATGGAACTCTGGTGGTTTCAGGAAGGTAAAGTATTTTAGAAAAAAATTTATTAAACTTTATCATAAAGAAGCACATAAAATGAATGAATTAGCTTAGGCACCATTCTCTCCCTTTAGCTCTTTTTCTCTCCTAGCCAAAATGATGTGCTGATCTTTATCTCATATTCCTTGTCAATGCTTACTTAATATTTTCAGCATTAAGTACTTTTCCCTCTAATAATGACAAGTTGTGAAATTGAGCAGTTCCTTTCATCTCCGTCTTTAGAAAACAGTTATGATGACAAGTTTTCCTTCTGAAGGTGGCAGGGTGGGGGAAGTGCACATTAAAATTCTTTGAGATCCTTCAGTTTTGACGATTAAAAATTCATTGTTGCAAATAGAAAGCTTTACTAGGCTTTATCATTTCATTCCTCAACATTTTCTTCCCCACAATTGACCTACCGTGGCCCCACCTCCACTTTCTAGAAGCCGTTCAGGTAGTTTGCCTATTTATAGAATAAAGGGAAGAAGTTACTGTGTTTCAGTCTTTTGGATGCAAACTTGAAAACATTGAAGAATCATAGGATTTAGTGAAGTTCTCATTTTTTCATTCGAATCTGCTCAGAAGTCACGTTATGAGTGTTCAGCCCTCACCAGCCTTTCTAAAATAGCCTGACAGTAACCCTATGCCCTAACCTCCCTTCAGTTTTCTGCATCACACTTACTTCCACCTGACAGTTGTTAATTGTTCCATTAGAATGCAGTTTCATGAAAACAGGGACGTGGCCCATTTGTTCACCCCAGCTGGTGGGACAGTGCCTGATACAGCAGAGGTGCTTGATAAACATGTGTTGGATGAAGGAACTCTAGAAATAGAGTAAGAATTGTGTGTTTTCAGTAACACTAAGCGGACCCCATATTTTTGCCTATTGGGTGTTTAATGTGGTTTTCTGGATTATATTTCTGTTTTTGGTATTCATAGAGCCTCAATAACCAGAAAATTGTTAATGTAGCGCCTCATTAACTTTGAGTAATTTGAGGCTAAGGAAACAGTAGGAAAGTCAGACAAGTCTCAACTTTAGGATATTTACAGATACAATTTTGTTTTGTTTTGTTTTTCTTTTGAGACGGAGTCTCACTCTGTCGCCCAGGCTGGAGTGCAGTGGCGTGATCTTGGCTCACTGCAAGCTCCGCCTCCCGGGTTTGCGCCATTCTCCTGCCTCAGCCTCCCGAGCAGCTGGGACTACAGGTGCCTGCCACCTCGCCCGGCTAATTGCTCACTGCAACCTCTGCCTCAAGTGAGTTCAAGTGATTCTCCTGCCTCAGCCTCCCAAGTAGCTGGAACTACAGATGCCCGCCACCACGCCTGGCTAATTTTTTGTATGTTTACTAGAGATGGGGTTTTACTCAATCTCCTGACCTCGTGATCTGCCTTCCTCGGCCTCCCAAAGTGCTGGGATTACAGACATGAGCCACTGCGCCCAGACTTTTTTTTTTTTTTTTTAAGATGGAGTTTTGCTCTGTCACTCAGGTTGGAGTGGAATGGCTCAATCTCAGCTCACTGCAACCTCTGCCTCCCATTGATTCTCTTGCCACAGCTTCCCAGCTAGCTGGGACAACAGGCGTGTGCCACCATACACAGCTAATTTTTGTATTTTTAGTAGAGATGGGGTTTCACCACGTTGGCCGGGCTGTCTTGAACTCCTGACCTTAGGTGATCCACTCGCTTCAGCCTCCCGAAGTGTTGGGATTACAGGCGTGAGCCACTGTGCCTGGCCAGTTTTATTATTCTCAAATACATATACCTATTTGCTTTGTAAATGAGCTTATAAATAATAAGCTTATATAAATGAGACTATAAGTAAAATAGCTTTTAATATTAGAAAATAATTGGTAAATCTCAGTAGGGTAAACATATTGAAGAGCTCCTATGATGATTCTCACTGGCCAGATGTTTGCATGGCCTCTGGCTTAGGCAAGCACTGATGTTAAATACTGTGAAACAGGGCCGGGTGTGGTGGCTCATGCCTGTAATCCCAGCACTTTGAGAGGCCGAGGTGGGTGGATCACCTGAGGTCAGGAGTTCAAGACCAGCTGGACCAACATGGTGAAACCCCGTCTCTACTAAAAACACAAAACTTAGCTGGGCCTGGTGGTGGGCACCTCTGATTCCAACTACTCAGGAAGCTGAGGCAGGAGAATTGCTTGAACGCAGGAGGCGGAAGTTGCAGTGAGCCAAGATCGTGCCATTGCACTCCAGCCTGGGCGACAAGAGCTAAACTTCGTCTCAAAAAAAAAAAAAAAATACTGTTAAACAATGCGATACGGTGCTTTACAGTAAGCCACAAATCACATAGGGATCTTGCCCTTTTGGAGTTGACAGTAAAGCTTAGTATTTTGTGAAAGCCGACGTGGCGTAGTGCTGTTTCGTTAGTCAGACGACCTAATTTTAAGTAATATCTTTGCTATTTTCTAGTCCTTCCCTCTGTGCCTCAGTTTTCTTGTCTGAATATGGGGCAAATGACAGTATAGACCTTACTTTATAGGGTCATTGCAAAGATAAAAAGTGATAATATCTAAAATGGTCAGTCTAATGCCCAGTATATTGTATGCTCTTAAGACATGCAACTACTTTTATTATCATTAATCTTAGGTGAACATAGCAAACACACAAGAGAATATGTAATGAAAACTGGGATAAGTGCTGTGCAGAAAATGGGGTGGTCATTGCCCTTAAATTGCTGGGAGAGCTGAGGACCGCGAGGAGGGTCAGGGAGTGCTCTGAAGAAGGATCTTTGGAGCCTCTGAGATGTGAAGATTGGAGGAATGTAGTCAGTTGAAGGCAAAGGGAAGAATCTTCCAGATGGGGGGAACAGCATTAATAAAGGCTCTAGGCCTGGAAGATCTTGACATACAAGAAGCTTGGAAAAGGTCATGTATCTAGAGTATATGTATGGGAAGTGAGAGAAGGGTAAGTGGCATGAGATTCACAGTTGATGACATGGGGGAGGACAGTTAAGGTTAGGGGTGTGTGGGGGAGTCATGTTAAAGATGCTGGAATTTATTCTGAGAATGTCAGGAAGGCGTTGAAGGGCTCTGAGCAAGAGAATGAGTTGATCAGATTTCAGTTTCCGGGCAGTGTCAGGTGACTGTGGAAATGGAAGACAGGTTAGGAGGATATTGCATTGGACTGGGTGAGACCTGCTAGTGGCTTGAACTAAGATGGTGACAGTGGCGGGGGGAGGAAGTGGGTTTCAGAAGATGGGGAGCTTGCACCTTCAGAACTTGAAGACAGGGATGTGTCAAGGATTCCTCTCAGATTTCTGATAGAACGACTAGATGAATGAAGATGTCATTTGCTCAGGTTGAGAGAAGCATTGTCTGTTGAGCCTTTTTGAAAACTCACAATCTGTTGACAATTTTGAAAGGTTAGTAATTTTAGATTAGGTTACTTTTACAGATAAAAACTTGAAAATTTTAAGTTTACTTTAAATGAGGTACATTTATGATAAAATGTAAAAATTTTTTTTTTTTTTTTTTTTTTTGAGATGGAGTCTCCCTCTGTCGCCCAGGCTGGAGTGCAGTGGTGTGATCTCAGCTCACTGCAAGCTCTGCCTCCTGGGTTCACGCCATTCTCCTGCCTCAGTCTCCCGAGTAGCTGGGACTACAGGCGCCCACCACTGTGCCTGGCTAATTTTTTGTATTTTTAGTAGAGACAGGGTTTCACCGTGGTCTCGATCTCCTGACCTTGTGATCCGCCCGCCTCGGAAAATGTATAGATTTTAAGTGTACAGCTTGGCAAATTTTGATAAATGGTTACACCTATTTCACCATCACTGCATTCAAAACATGGAACACTTTCATTCCCCAGAAAGGTTTCTCTTGTCCCTTTCTTAGTTTAGTTTTGTCAGTTCTAGAATTTCATATAAGTGGAGTTACATAGTATGTATTCTTTTATGTCTATGTAAGTGGAAAAAATACCATTTTTCCTCTGCTCTCATACCACCACAGTCAACACAGAAGACCTCTGTAACCACATGTGTGGGGTTTTCTTCCCACCAAGAAGCAATCCGTTCTGCAGCAGACGCCAGCTGAGGGTCCTCCAGTCCAATTCAGTCTACCTGGAGGAGCATCAGATCCCACAGCTTGAGGGCTCAGTCTCACAAAGACTGCCCCCCACCCTGATGTCAATTGCAAGCCCCAGGTTCCTCTACCTGTGGGTCTGACCAGGCAGCTAGAAATGAGTGTCCCCTCCTTGGGTTTGATTCATTTGCTAGAGCAGCTCGCAGAACTGAGGGAAACATTTATTTAGGTTTACCGGTTTCTCATAAAGGATGTTATAGCCCTGGTGTGATGGCTCATGCCCGTAATCCCAGCACATTGGGAGCCCGAGGTGGGCAGATCGCTTGAGGTCAGGAATTTGAGACCAGCCTGGCCAACATGGTGAAACCTCATCTCTACTAAAAATACAAAACTTAGCCAGGCGTGGTGGTGCACTCCTGTAATCCCAGCTATTCAGGAGGCTGAGGTAGGAGAATCACTTAAACCCAGGAATTGAAGGTTGCAGTGAGTCGAGATCGCACCACTGCACTCCAACCTGGGCGACAGAGCGTGACTCTGTTTCAAAAAACCAAACAAACAAAAATAAAGGATATTAATAATGGATAGAGATGAAGAGATGTGTAGGGTGAGGTGTGGGGGAAGGGATGCAGATCTTACGTGCCCTCCTACATGCGCCACCCTCCAGAAGCTCCATGTGTTCAGCTATCTGGAAGCTCTTCGTACTTTGCAAGAAAGTGGGAGATGGCTGTAGAGGTCTGCCATGGACCCTAATTCTTCATGCCTCATCCTCCATTGCTTCCACATACAGTGCCTGCCTTTCTCTCCAGACTCTATAAGGTATAGTCTTGTTTACAGTTATAAGTTAGCATACAGTCTGGGTTCAGTAAATGCTGGTTGAATGAGTGAATGAACATGCTTATCCTACTTTCTCTCCATGGTAACCTCTGCTGAGTTCAATGAATAGAATAGGCCAACGATGATGTCTAGTTTACCTTGTTTGCCGAGTCAGATCTAATGGTAATGGTTTCCTGGAGTGCCATGTAGAGGATTCTGAAGCTGCATCCAGGGTTCAGTGAGAACGCTTGCTTGGTTTGATTCTCGTTGCCTGTAGTGGGTGTGGGAAAGGAGGCTAGCAACGTGCATTTCTGGTATAGACAGTGATTCAGTTTCACTGAACACTTATTGCAGGCCTAGTGTGAGATGAGTACTAAGCTTGATACTAGCATAACAAGATGAGCTGGGCATCCTACCGTAGGAGTCTAGGCTTATTAGCAAGTCAAACATACGTACATACATACATACATACATACATACATGTCTGAGTTGTGTTGCAAAAAATGTTTTTGAATAAAAGCATCAACCAGCTGTGGTGGCTCATGCCTGTAATCTGGCACTTTAGGAGGCAGAGGTAAGAGGATCAGTTGAGGCCAGGAGGTGGAGACCAGTCTGGCCAACATAGCAGGGCCCCATCTTTACAGAAAACTAAGAAGTTAGCTGGGCCTGTTGGCACACACCTGTAGTCCCAGCTGCTCAGGAGGCTGAGGCACAAGGATGGCTTGAACCCAGGAATCGGAGGCTGCAGTGAGCTGTGATCATGCCACTGTACTCCAGCCTGGGCGACAGAGCAAGACTTTGTCTCAAAGAAGAAAAGCATCAGGTATTCTGATAAGTAATGTATTTGGGGTTTAATTAATCACTGTAAGCTGGGCTTATCCGAAAAGTCTTTACAGTAAGGTGATACTTGAACTGAGCCCACACACTGGGTCTGACGCAGATGGTACCTCCCTTCCAGTCACTAATCCTCATTGTCCTTTTTTGGTCTCTAGTTTTTTTCCTGACCTTGTCTCCCTTAAGGCTGAGTAGTAAAATGAGTTGGGCATCCCTAATTGGAAAATGTGAAATCTGTCCAGATGGGTGCTGAGATAGTGCCATTTTTCCTTTGAATATTTTATAAAATTATCTTTGGGCCATGTGTATAAGATGTATATGACACTGACACATAACTGTTTTTTTTTAATTTTAATTTTTAAGTTTTAGTTTTTGTGGGTACATAGTAAGTGTACATATTTATGGGGAACATGAGATGTTTTGATCCAGGAATGCAGTGTGACCTAAGCACATCATGGAGAGTGAGGTGTCCATCCCCTCAAGCATTTATCCATTAAGCTGCAAACAATCCAATTACAGTCTTTATTTTTAAATGTACAGTTAAGTTATTATTGACTGTAGTCACTCTATTGTTCTATCAAATAGTAGGTATGTGGTCGGGTGCTGTGCTCGTGCCTGTAATCAAGCACTTTGGGAGGCCAAGGTGGGCGGATCACCTGAGGTCAGGAGTTCAAGACCACCCTGGCGCAAAATGGTGAAACCCTGTCTCTACTAAAAATACAAAAATTAGCTGGGCATGGTGGTGGGCGCCTGTAATCCCAGCTACTCAGGAGGCTGAGTCAAGAGAATCGCCTGAACCCAGGAGATGGAGGCTGCAGTGAGCCAAGATCGTGCCACTGCACTCCAGCCTGGGCGACAGTGAGACTCCATCTCAAAAAAAAAAAAAAAAAAAAAACGTACGTCTTATTCATTCTTTCTACTTTTTTTGGTACCTATTAACCCCCACCTCCTCACAGTCCCCTACTACCCTCCCCAGCCTCTGCTAACCATCCTTCTACTCTCTGTGTTCATGAGTTCAATTAGTTTTTAGATCCCACAGATAAGCGAAAATGTGATGTTTGTCTTCCTGTGCCTGGCTGACTTCACTTAACATAATGATCTCCAGTTTCATCATGTTATTGCAGACAACTGGATCTCATTCTTTTTTATGACTGAGTACTACTCCATTGTGTATACGTACCACATTTTCTTTATCCATTCATCTGTTAATGAACACTTAGGTGGCTTCCAAATCTTAGCTATTGTAAACAGTGCTGCAACAAACATAGGAGTTTATGTTTAGACTTGGGTCCCATCCCTAAGATATCTCGTATATATGCAAATACTGCAAAATCCAAAATACTTTTGACCCTAAGCATTTTGGATATAGGATCCTCAACCAGTAGATGCCAATTGTAAAATACATCAGGCAGATTTATATTTTGATTTTTCACAATTCTGTGAAGTAGTTGCTATTTTCCCAATTTTATAGATGGCATATTGATGCAAACTTCTTGGCTGACAGTTGTGAAACTGAAATATTTAAACTATGCTTGCCTGCCTCCAGAGCCATCACTCTGGTGTGCCAGCTCTGTGTAAGATGTAGGATAGAAAATATAGCATCCTAAATATTAACACTATACTTTATCCATTTAGTTCTCTGCATGCAGAGGGTTACCTTAGAAAGCCAAGTCTAATAAACTTGCACTTTTTTTTTTTTTTTTTTTGAGACAGAGTCTTGCTATGTCACCCAGGCTGGAGTGCAGTGGCACGGTCTTGGCTCACTGCAACCTCTGCCTACTGGGTTCAAACAATTCCCTTGCCTCAGCCTCCCAAGTAGCTGGGACTATAGGTGCCCACCACCACGCCCAGCTAATTTTTTTTGCATTTTTAGTAGAGATGGGGTTTCACCACGTTGGCCAGTCTAGTGTTGAACTCCTGACCTCAGGTGATCCACCCGCCTTGGCCTCCCAAAGTACTGGGATTACAGGTGTGAGCCACCGTGCCCAGCCAAACTCGCATATTTTCATACATTGTCACCTTTTACAGTGAATAAAATTTATCATACTTTACAGTAGGCACTGCAATAAGTTCTGAAGAACTATATGAATATATTGATAACAAGTATGTTTTTAAAAATGTATATTGTTATACTAACAAAAATGATAAGTGATTTTTAGAGTGGTAGAATACATTTTAATATTTCATCTTGTATTGTAAGATTAGTTAAGCCATGTTGAAGATAATGTTGCATTTAAAAATGTTATGTGGCATTTGAAAGGAGATGGAAGAGGGAAAGGCTGGCCCCTTGGGCATGGACTCACATGCTGACAGTGTGCTAGCATTTCCACTATAGAACAGTTCTTAGCTTTGACTGGTTCTTAGCTTTGCGAATCTGGAAAAGCAAGAATTACAAAGAGTTGATTAAAACTTGGGGAAGGCCGGGTGCGGTGGCTCACACCTGTAATCCCAGCACTTGGGGAGGCCGAGGCTGTTAGATTACCTGAGGTCAGGAGTTTGAGACCAGCCTGACCAACGTGGCAAAACCCCGTCTCTAGTAAAAATACAAAAATTATCCGGGCATGAGGCTGGGCGTGGTGTCTTAAGCCTGTAATCCCAGGACTTTGGGAGGCCAAGGCAGGCAGATTACAAGGTCAAGAGATTGAGACCATCCTGGCTAACATGGTGAAACCCCATCTCTTCTAAAAATACAAAAAAATTAGCTGGGCGTGGTGGTGCACACCTGTAGTCCCAGCCACTCAGGAGGCTGAGGCTGGCGAACCGCTTGAATCTGGGAGGTGGAAGTTGGAGTGAGCCGAGATCGTGCTACTGTGCTCCAGCCTGGGCAACGGAGCGAGACTCTGTCTCAAAACAAACAAACAAACAAACAAAATTGGGGAACTGACACACGTTAACCAAAGTCACAGCAGACTGATTGATAAGCCAGATTATTAATTTCTGGATCTGCAGAGGAAGATATGGTGTGCCTTTCCAGCAATTACTACTACTCAGAAAAACACTTAGCACACAGTACACCCTCAACAGATGTGAATGGAATTACTCCCTGTAGCTTCATATTTCTTAATATACTCACACTCATATTTCTTAATATTATCTCCATCTTTAATATTATTTCTTGACTTTCCGTTATGATGTTTGTAGGTTTGAAGATTTAGCTCTGTTATAGCCTTTTTATCTTTTTTTTTGAGTCAACGTCTCACTCTGTTGCCCAGGCTGGAGTGCAGTGGTGTGATCTGGACTCACTGCAACCTCTTCTTTCTGGGTTCAAGCAATCCTCCCATGTTATCCTCCTGAGTAGCTGCGACTACAAGCATGTGCCACCATGCCCGGCTAATTTTACTTTTTTGTAGAGAGAGGGTTTCGCCATGTTGCCCTGGCTGGTCTTGAACTCGTGGGCTCAAGGAATACACCCACTTGGCCTCCCAAAGTTCTGGGATTACAGGCATGAGCCAACGTGCCTGGCCTCTTTATCCTCCTTACAATTTTTGGTTAAATCAGTAGTCGATGTTTACAATATCGTGTCATTACCATTGACTACAGAGCCACATTGTGTACTATGATTATCTTTTCTGTTTTGAAATAACTTTGTTTTCCCTGGAACCAATAATCATGTTTTTAAAATGTGCTTTATTTTTTGTGTCTATCACTAATATCTTACAAATGTTGCAATAGACGGGTTATAGGTCTTTTAACTATTTTTCTAAACCTTCAAGTACAGTTCCAAACCTAGCAGTTGCGTTTTTCTTTTCCTGGAGATCTCATTTTAGCGATCTTCCATTTTCCTGTTCCCGTTGGAGCTGGCAGTTCTGCAGGTCTGGTGTACAGTTGTCAACTTGGGACTTTTCTTCTGTGCTAAATTTTCTGTGCCTTGGATTCCACATCATTGTTTCTCTTGGTTTATTCAGTTTGCTTTATTGGAACACATGCTCCAGAATGCATAGGAGGAAACGCTTTTGGGTCTTTGCATGTCTGAAAAAATTTTTATTCTTCTCTTAGACCTGATGGGGAGTAGTTTTTTATCTTCCATGTGGCAGAAAATTGCCCTCTGGTTTCCAAGACACAGCCCACTGTATTTTTTGTTTGTTTGTTTTTTGAGACAGAGTTTCTCTCTTGGAGTTGAGTTGCACCATCTTGGCTCACTGCAACCTCCGCCTCCCAGGTTCAAGCAATTCTCCTGCCTCAACCTCCGAAGTAGGTGGTTACAGGTGCGCGCCACCACGCCCAGCTAATTTTTGTGTTTTTAGTAAAGATGGGGTTTCTCCATGTTGGCCCGGCTGGTCCTGAACTCCTGACCTCAAGTGTTCCACTCGCCTCAGCCTCCCAGAGTCCTGGGATTACAGGCGTGAGCCACCATGCCCAGCCCAGAATGACTCTTGAAGCCAGTCTGAATTAGAGGAATGGGAAAATAAATGCCATTTCTAGATGGGAAGAGTGGCAAAGTCACTCTGCCAAAGGGTATGTCTAAAGAGATTGGAAGCGTGGCTGGGTGCGATGGCTCTCGCCTGTAATCCCAGCACTTTGGGAGGCTGAGGCAGGCAGATTACGAGGTCAGGAGATCGAGACCATCCTGGCTAATATAGTGAAACCCCGTCTCTACTAAAAATACAAAAAATTAGCCGGGCATGGTGGCTGGCGCCTGTAGTCCCAGCTGCTTGGGAGGCTGAGGCAGGAGAATGGTGTGAACCCGGGAGGCAGAGCTTGCAGTGAGCTGAGATCGCACCACTGCACTCCAGCCTGGGCGACAGAGCAATACTCTGTCTCAAAAAAAAAAAAAAAAAAAAAAAAAAAAAGATTGGAAGCATTATTGTGTCATTTTTGCCCATTTAAGGTATTTTTTTCTCCATTTATTGTGTTAAGTATGTGGTGAGCCCTTTCATTCTAAAGACTTATATTTTCCTGTTTTGGGCTATTAAAAAAGAATCTTTGATAATTTCCTCTAATTTCTTGCTTCTCTTTCTGAACCTCCTATTATTTTGGTGTTTGATCTTTTGGCTTAATTCTCTGAATTTTGTTATTTCTTCTCTATTTTCTCTTTCCTTGTCTTTTTTATTCTAATTCTAGGTAATTATTTTTCCATTCTGTTGAATTTTAAAATTTCAACTGTCATGTTTTCAGTGTCTACAAGTTCCTCTGTTCCTTTTTTATAGCCTCCTCTTCTCCCTTAATGGATGTGACATCTTTTATTATATTTGAGGGTATTAATGATTTTTAAAAATATCTTTCATCTGGTCCCTTTATTGTCTTTTTTTCTTCCATGCCCCTTTTTTCTCTCCTTTTTGAAAACACTTTTCATCTTGGAGTTTTTCTTCTGTTTTCTAATCATTGTAGGCCTTCATTCATATTTAGGAGTGAGGAGGACACACACAGACAGACCTTTGCAGACTTTGTGTACCTGGGTGGAGCTTGATGCCTGAGGGTGCCAGCAGGCAGCAAGCATTGATGGAAGGTTCCCAGATAATGGTGTGTCCTCTGGGGTTGCTCAGTTTCTGCCCGGAAGGATCCTTTAGTCTGTCTGTGTTATGGGAGCAGGGTGGGAGGAAGGGGACTAGGGGTCGCAGTGTTCAGTTTGACTTTCACATAACTTCTCACCATAGTCCAGTCCAGCATTTCACCCCCGTATTCATCTGGGCCGTTGTGTACCTGAACCCTCTTGAGTTCATTTTTTCCAGAGAATAAATCTGCTTACCAAAGGGGCTGAGGAGGATTCGTTGCTAGGGTGTGCAGGGCAAGGAGATGGATGTGTCTCACTGCTCCCTGGATGGCCTTCAGAGCTTCAGTTCCATGTTCCAAGATAACTCTAAGTTCTAACCTGTTGCTCCTTGACTTATCCCTCCCCTTGACTTTCTGTTTTCCAAACTGTTGTTGCCATCTTTCTTCTATGGTTGATTCCTTTTCACTTAGCATTGTCCTTGGGATCTTTCCTCTCACTTTAGTAGAGTTTCCAGAGGGAACATAGAGATAAAAGCACATGTTTAACCAGAACCTTCCCCTTCCTTTTCCTTCTTTAGTCTTTGCATAACTGCTATGCTGGTTCTTACGATTATTTTTCTCAATGATATGAGTTCTTCCTAGGCTAGTTATTTGTACTTGTGTGTTGAGGAGGGGCCAGGGTGGTGTTCTGAGTCTTCCTTCTGAGTTCTTTCAGCCTCTGATTCCCTCTAGGCAATGAAGATGAGCTGCTGGGTGGCCCTTTTCAGCCCTTGTGTTGCAGGTGATCAGCGACTATCTGGGGCTAGTGATGTGGGTAGTAAGAAGAATTTACCATGATAGGTGGATGTAGAGAAAGGCAAATTTATTAGAGAAAGTATGAAAATATGTTGCGAGGGTACAATGGGCAGGTCAGCAAGAAAGGAGCTGACTGTGGGGAGACAAAGGCTTGCTGGGGATTTTTATAAGATAGTATTTGTGTTGTGCCCTGAAGAAGGCTTTGTGCAGTATTGCAGTGAGCTCACTTGCCTTTTTCTATCCTTTGAGGGTCCAGTGATAGCTGGGCATGGGAAGATAGTGAGTTATCTGTGCAGGAGGGGTGTGTGTCCTGGACCATGAAGAAAGGCAGACTTAGAGCTTATCTGCCTTGTCTTTTTGCTTTCCCCTGCTCCCGCCAGTCCAACTCCTTTCCCCTAATTAGGACTCCACACCTTGCTTCTGTCTTCTTCAAAGACAGTGTGCCTGTTTATTTTCCCCTCTCTTACCCTTTGCTGTGGTTCAGTCTAGATCCAGAATTAATTCCTGACACCAGCCCGCACACCATGTTTTCATTGTGCAAAGAAAAGATTCTTGGTTTTGCCCCCAGAGTAGTTCCATCATCTGTGTAGACAGCTCTTCAGACATTCGCTTCTGGTGTCTTTCCTTATCCTATTCAATCTTCCCTTTCTTGACAGAACTTTCTCACATACTGAGTTTCAGAGTCTAGATGATTCTCAGTATTATCAGAGATGGAGTTTTTTTCTCTTTCCCTTGTTTTTAATGATACCTGAGAACAGGACAGAAGGGTTTTATTCTGTCAGCTCTTCGTGCAAGTGTACTCTCATTTATTTCTTTCTTCTTTTTCTGAGACAGGGTCTCGTTGTCTTGCCCAGGCTATAGTGCAGTGGTGCGATCATAGGTCACTGCAGCCTCAAGACTCCTGCGCTCAAGGGATCCTTTTGCGTCAGTGTCCTGTAGAGCTGTGACCACAAGTGTTCTCTACACCTGGCTAATTTTTAATTTTTTGTAAAGACAGAGTCTCTGTGTTACCCAGGCTGGTCTCAAACTCCTGGGCTTAAGCAGTCCTCCCATCTTAGCCTCTCAAAGTGCTGGAATTATAGGTGTGAGCCACCATGACTGGCCTTATTCTCCAATTTTAAGGCTTTCATTTTTATTTATTTATTTGTTTGTTTATTCATTTATGTATTTTTGAGACAGTGTTTTATGTTGTCACCCAGGCTGGAGTGCAGTGACATGATCTTAACTCACTGCAGCCTTGACCTCCCATGTTCAAGTGATCGATCCTCCCACCTCAGCCCCCAGATAGCTGGAACTATAGACACATGCCACCTCGCCCAGCTAATTTCTGTATTTTTTGTAGAGACAGGGTTTTGCCATGTTGCCCAGGCTGATCTCTACCTCCTGAGCTCAAGCAATCCACTTGCCTCAGCCTCCCAAAGTGCTGGGATTATAGGTGTGAGCCACCACACCTAGCCTAATTTTAAGGTTATTTTAAAACATATACTCAGTACCCCTAAATTAGGACCACACAGGACCCAAGTCCTTTTCTTGCTTGATGTTTGTTTGTGTTTTTTTAGGGACGATCCACCAACACATTCTCAGCCAGACAGTGATGATGAAGCAGAAGAAATACAGGTTGGTACCAAATAAAATAATCTGCTCTGTAGACTGTTGTAGTTTAAATGATCTCTGAGATGGTTCTGACTTTTAGATCTTATCTTACATCTGATAAAATGAGAAATTACATGAGAATCTTACTTTGACATATATCTTCACATATACTCTGTGTTCAGGAAAAGATGTCTCCATTTGATTTATAATTTTTAGATGGAGCACTGCTGTTTGAAGCCCAGTGCAGTATTTAAATGTAATGTTTTGTTTTTTCCTCTTTTTCATGCAGTGGTCTGATGATGAGAACACAGCCACGCTTACGGTAAGAGCACAGCAGACTCAGCGTGGGGACAGCCTCACACTGTCACACAAGGGTTAGCGCCAGGGTTTAAGTGCGTACCTCTCTAAATTCCTAGTTAGTCGCCATTTCATATATTATTTTTCCTGTGGGCTGTCGTTTTTATTTTGAAAAATGACTTGAAGCCTCATTTAGCAGGCAAACATGATTTGCCCTTTTCCCCTTTAATTGCAAAGGAAATATTTCGAGTGCATATTTGATGCCTTGACTTATTTCTGTTAAGCTCTGATGCTCTGCAAGAAGGAATTACACCTAACGTTAAACTCTGAGATTCCTATATCTCTGAAACATAAATTAAAGTGAAAATCTGTATTTCCTTATTCAAGTGTATTTATTTATATTTAGTTAGTTAGTTATTTTGTTTGTTTATTTTTGAGACAGAGTCTTGCTGTGTTGCCCAGGCTGGAATGCAGTGGTGTGATCTTGGCTCACTGCAACCTCCACCTCCCAGGTTCAAGTTATTCTCCTGCCTCAGCCTCCTGAGTAACTAGGATTACGGGTACCTGACACCAAGCCCGGCTAATTTTTGTATTTTTAGTAGTGACAGGGATTCACCATGTTAGCCAGGGTGAACTCGAACTCCTGACCTCAGGTGATAGGCCCGCCTTGGCCTCCCAAAGTGCTGGGATTACAGCTCTGAGCCACAGTGCCTGGCCTCAAGTATATTTAAATGGCATAAAAATTATTGTTTCTTTCAAGCGAGAGTAGAGAGGTATGTGACTTTTACCAGTGTTTTACATAAAAATGTAGAGGTTATCAAGCATATCACAGTGTTTTAGGATAAGAGTGCCGTTGTGAAAGTTAACCTGAAATTTTTTAAATGAAGATATTTTTAAAGGAGTGGGTGAAGCAGATGTTCTGTTTCTAAAAATAGGTGAACGAAACTCCTCATACCTTGAGTTAAAAGGGAAAGATTTTTAGTGAAACTCCTTACAAGTAAATGTAAAGGCAGAAATATAGAAAACCAGCTTTGTGGGAGGGTTTGTTCTAATCTAGCTCTAAATAAGAAGATACTTGTTTATTTTAATGAGAGATATGATTGCCGAGGTAGAAGAAAAAAAAAGAAGTGGAGCTGCTCAAAACTGACATGTTTCTTTAGGTGTAAAAAGGGAAGCCTGCCAGCAGATGCCTAAGTGGAAAGTTCGCATGTTTCATTTACTCCAGATGCCATTCAGATCACTCTCATTTTATGAAAATTCCATTCCGTGTCATGTAAATGTTACTTATCTGCCATACTCAGGCACTAAACTGGATTCTGTGAGATGAACACAGATGAATATGATTTGATTCTCACCATTAGGGAGTTTGTAAACCAGGGGAAAGGTGACACAGGCAGGGGGAGATGACAGTGCTGTCAGATCAGAGAGAGTAGTTACAGCTGAGGACACCAGAATGCCTGACAGGACAAGTGGTATCTGACCGGATCTTAATAGTGGTGGGGAGTATCAGTATCAACTCGTTTTTAAATATGTATAGATGGGCCTGGCGCGGTGGCTGACGACACCTGTAATCCCAGCACTTTGGGAGACCAAGGCGGGTGGATCACTTGAGGTCAAGAGTGACCTCACATCTGACCAACATGGTGAAACCCCGTCTCTACTAAAAATACAAAAAGCTAGCCAGGCATGGTGGCAGTCACCTGTAATCCCAGCTACTCAGGAGGCTGAGGCGGGAGAATTGCTTGAGCCCAGGAGGTGGAGGTTGCAGTGAGCCAAGATTGCGCCACTGCATTCCAGCCTGGATGACAGAGAGAGACTCTGTCTCAAAAAAATAAAATAAAATAAATATGTATAGATGATAGATACAGCAATTAATAATATAAAGGGGTGTGTGTGTGTGTGTGTGTGTGTGTGTGTGTGTGTGTGTATTTACCAAACTGTGTTCACTAAGAAGTTTTAGAATCATTGACATGTAACATCCTGGTAGCAGTGAGCACACCTGATGCCTTGATCTTGGTTTCTAAATACCAATCTCCACTAAACAAAATTGAAGCTTCTTGGAGATATTCCGGACTTGGGTTGGGAAAGTAAAAATGAGCCTGCAACAGCCTGTGCCAGGAACTATGGAAGTGCTGAAACAATGATGGGACATGACAAAAAGATGCCAGAAGCCAGCTTTGGGCTCTCGTGTCTAAAAATATGAGCATCATAACAAATACAGTTTGAGCGTTCCTAATCCCCAACTTCAAAATCGAAAATGCTCCAAAATCCAAAACTTTTTTAAAAGACTGGGTGGTCTCACTGTGTTACCCAGACTGCACTCAAACTTCTGGGCTCATGTGATCCTTCTGCTTCAGATTCCTGAGTAGCAGGTACTGCAGGTATGTGCCACCATGCCTAGCTCCCAAAACTTCACGAGCACTGACATGACACCACAAGTGGAAAATTCCACACCTGACCTCATGTGACAGGGACAGCCACAATGTATGTGCATAACCCAGCTCATTCAGCCTCCCCAAGGGAAAATGAAATTACCTTCAGGCCATGTACATAAGGTGTATATGAAACGTAATGACTTTTGTGTTTAGATTTGGGTCCCATCCCCATTATGTATCTGCAAATATTCTGAAATCCAAAACACTTCTGGTCTTACCCATTTTGGATGAGGGATACTCCATGTGTAGTAATAGGAATAGATTATGACCTATTGACTAAAATAAGAATTGCTGATCCCATAGTGACATACATAAGTGATTAAATAGGTGGAGAAAAAAGGAAGCTTGTTTTTATGGTAGTAAAGGCACTAACTAATACATGTAGAAGGAATGATGGAATTAGGAATTACTATTTGGCAACCATGGTAATAATATTTGATTGAATAGATGCTAAAACTAGTGGGTGAATATACAGTGAGAAAGAAGATATTTCCATCTTCACCCAAATTACTTACTATTTGCGCAAAGGAAAAATAGTAATGTTACCATGGAAAGACCTGGCAGCCAAGTGATCAGTATTAACCTCGACAGTGACGGAACAGACCTGTCATGCGTGCCTCCCGATACAATGCATGGGAAGGACACCACCTGTCACAGCTGCACAGCCTGAGTCCACTTGGGAGGAGACATCCAACAGACTCAACTTTTAGAAATTGTATAGAGTAGTTGCCCTGAACTTTTCAAAAACATCAAGGTCATAAATGGTAAGAACAACAGAGAGAGGAACTGCCACAGATTGAAGAAGATTATAGAGACCTGACAACTAGATTTAGTCCATGATTCTAGCTAGACTGGATGCCTGGACCAGAAAAAAAGTTTCAATTTTTTTTTTTTTTCTGTAAAAGATGTTATTAGAACACTTGGCAAATTTTGAATAAGATCTCTATTGTGTCAATGTTAGTTCCCTGATTTTGATAGATAATTTATAGAAAATGGCAAAAATCATGACTCATATAAAACTCTTTAATGCATGTTGAAGACGTTAGTTAACGCATAAGGGAACCAGACGTTAGAACTGGTTCAAAAGAGAATCCAAAGAAAAGTTATATTTGTAGATCAGGAATATTGAAATAGGTATGTAAATGAGGCAAAACTGGTTTTGCCTCCCTGCAGTATGGGAGAAAAGACAATTGGACCTCTTCCAGATGAGATAGAAATTACATGTCCATAAGAATTAGTTCATGTCACTATCACTTACCTAGAATTTGCCAGGTTGTAAAGTAGCTCACAGACCTGGCTAAAAACAGATAACCTAGAAGATTGTGCTGTATATAAACAGTGCATAGGCTTCCACTTCAGACTGTGCATAAACTTTCTATAATTTAAATTTGTTTTAGGATTCTTATGGCAGGTTATCCTAAAGTTGAGTAATTTTGAGGATTTGAGGGAACTGATCACATCTTTTAAAAGGCATGCACATAAAGTAATCCTTAGATGTCAAGTTTTATGGGATAGGAAAATGAAATTGCTCTATCTATGAAGGTTGAATCCTTTCGTGTTGTAAAGTTTGTGCAGCAATGCCATTCGTAGGAAGTACTGCCAGTGCCCATCTTACAGGAGTGGGGTTTATGGCTAGAGCGGTAGGGGAGCCAAGTCAGCCGCTTCAGGCAATTATAAGGAAATGGCCTCCCATAAATCATAATTGCTTTGTGTGGGGAGAGATGAATGGAAAATCAAGGACTCAGTGCTGCTGTTCATTCTGAAACCCTCTAAATTACTCTGGTTTCATTTCATGTGTCTAAGCTGAAGTCGTCTAGTGGAAAATAGAGGGGCAGCTGATCAAGTAATTAAAAGATACTGTTATTAACCAGTCTAGAGGTCAGATTTATCTGTAGCAGAAAGAAAGGCAGCCTAATTGGGCCTTAAGCTCTCATTTTTCTTCCCTAACCTTTTGCTCAAAGCTGTTTCTTGGTTTGGGGGATATATGACCATGTTTTAAAACGCATTTCTTTGGTCTTTTCTCAGACTCTTGTCACAGTTTTTTCTCTCACATAGCTGGGTTAGATCTTGGGGATCCACATAACTATTTGATGTAATCTTGAATGTGTAGTTTAGTTAAGTCAAGATGTAGTCTTTTTTTTTTCCTATGGAAGAAGTTGGTTACTGGATTTTTTTCAGAACTTATAGTTGCCCTATAGGGGGCAGCAATCCTCTTTACAGGATATAATGAAAATTAATGACTGCGTGTAGAATCTGTTAATGTTTTTGTTTTCTTATGTCTTTTGAGGTCCCCACTTCCCCCTCTCTTACTTACCTTTTTTCTTGCTTATGTCCACAAGCTCCTGTGATCGTGACAGGACATAATGACATCAGGCTTAAGTTCCTGTTTAGCAGCAGTATTTCTATTCACTTCTGAGTTGAAACAAACATACAGAATGTTTTGGTCACTTGCTTATAGAAAATATGCATTTTTAAAATCATCCAAAAAGGAAAGAACGTTTTAACTTGACCGAGGTTCAGATTTTGAGTTTTGCTTGTTTTAAAACGTGTCTGGAAATAGCAGTGTTTAAATAGTTTGCCACGTCATTTATTTTTCATTGTCTCTGTGGCTTTGGGGGATGCTGTATGTCTAGGACTCTCCCTACAAGTGGAAGGGCTTCGAGCTCTTCAAGCAGGGATGTTATTTCTGACAACTGGAGTATTGGTACAGGTGATATTCCACCTGTCTCTTTTTTCTTGATGAATACTCATTTTACGTCGGTGTACAGAGAACCATTCATTCCTTCCTCACATCCTCAGAAGCCTAGTGGTTGTCATTTCAGCTTTGCAGGCTTTGATTGTCTGGAAAATGCCATTTAAGCAGCTGATTATTTTATTTCTCTTTTTGGTAAGTGTACTTGATCACTGATTTTATTTCGCTGAGTTCAGAAATTCTGATAGTAATTTGTATTCTAAATTCTGTTTTTAACACCCTCAGCTATAACCTTGAGATTTGGATCTTGTTTTCCATAGATACTGTGATGATATTGACGTACCCAATGATTTCTTCTCTCTCTGTAGGCACCAGAATTTCCTGAGTTTGCCACTCAAGTCCAGGAAGCTATCAATTCCCTCGGGGGCAGTGTCTTTCCTAAGCTTAACTGGAGTGCCCCAAGGGTAGGAACACATAAGTAATTCTCTTACTGTTTAAATGTTCTTTGTTTTGCTATTTATTTCATTTCATATCCCTACAGAGGGTCTAATTATATTCCTAATTCTAGGAAAAATACCGTGGAATTTATTATTAATTTCCCTCTACTATTTTACCTTCCGGATTTTGCTATACACTTTCCTGGGGCTGTGAAACATGTATTCTGCCAAAAGGTAGTTTCCACCTCCTGTGTTGCTGATTGTTTTAGAATTCTGAGGAAATTCATACTCTGCCCTTTTCAGAAACGTGCCAAAAAATTTTTAGCTATGTTCCACTGAGCTTTGTGCCTACTTTGCATTTGCCTTCCCGTCTTTTGTTCTTATGTATGAGACATTTACCGTTTAAAGTTGTAGTGGTTCAGAATAGCTCACCTCCTTCTCTTTCAGATTTGATAGATGTTGGTGTAATAGCTCCAGCCGCCAAAGTTCAGGTGTTTGGCTGCCACTCCCCAGAAACGGGAAGGGTGGAAATTGATGTCCCTTTTCTTGGAGAGTAGCTGGTCAGACTATTTCTTTACCACCTTAATCTTGTAGCCAAAATGTCAATGTTTCTGACACTTCATTTTCCTCTCTTCTATTATCAGTAAGAAAAACATGGGGAAGTACTTAGGCCTGGGCTGAAATGTGAGGACCCTGGCATCTCAGTGCTCGTAACCAAGTGTCTGAAATGCAATGGTGGTGGTCTTTGCTGTTAAGCATAATTTAACATTTGACAGTGCTGCTAACATTTACTTGACTTTCTTGTTTAAACCCTTGAGGTGATATGCATTATTGATTTTGTTATAGGCCTGAGCATTCGTAGCAGCCAACATGGAATATGGACTAAATAGCATGTGCTTCATTCTTTAGGATGCGTATTGGATAGCAATGAATAGTTCTCTGAAATGTAAAACCCTCAGCGACATCTTTCTACTTTTCAAGAGTTCTGATTTCATCACTCGTGACTTCACTCAGCCGTAAGTATCTCTTATTCTCTCACGTCAACAGTTTCAGTATTTGTCCAAATTTTTCCGTAGATGAAATTCCATTACTTGTAGTACTATTATAAATCACAGCTCCATATAACAAAGCTATTTCATATTGCGAAAATGACCTGTTAAAGCAAATCTTTCTTTTCCCTTTATAGAAAATAGTATATAATAAATATCTGAAAATATTAAGGACTTTCTGTATCTCTGCTTATTAATCATTTCAGTAATTTTTTTCCTGTTATAAAACTGATAAATGTTTATCATAGAAAAGCAAAACTATGGATTACAGCTAAATAAAAACAGGAAATATAAAAGCACTCATGACCCGGAGTGGTGGCTCACACCTGTAATTCCAGCACTTTGGGAAGGAAAGACAAGTGGATCACCTAAGGTCAGGAGTTCAAGACCAGCCTGGTCAACATAGTGAATCCCCGTCTCTACTAAAAATACAAAAAAGTAGCTGGGCGTGGTGGTGTGTGCCTATAGTCCCACCTACTCGGGAGGCCAAGGCAGGAGAATTGCTTGAACCCGGGAGGCGGAGGTTGCAGTGAGCCGAGATCGCAGGCCACTGCACTGTAGCCTGGGCAACAGAGCGAGACTCCATCTCAAAACAAACAAACAAAAAAGCACTCATGATCTTGACACAATTAGTTCTTATACTTCTAGAATTCTGTCTATAAATAAATATAAATATATCTCTCTACCTATATACAGAGTTTTTAATGGGATCCTATAGTTTGTGTTTCTTTTTTTTTTGAGACGGGGTCACAGGCTGGAGTGCAGTGGCATGATCTCAGCTCACTGCACCCTCTGCCTCCTGGGTTCAAGCGATTTTCTTGCCTCAGCCTCCCGAATAGCTGGGACTACAGGTGTGCACCACCACACTTGGCTAATTTAGTATATTTTTAGTAGAGACAGGGTTTCACCGTATTGGCCAGGGTGATCTCGAACTCCTGACCTCGTGCCACCTCAACCTCCCAACGTGTTAGGATTACAGGTGTGAGCCACCACGCCCAGCCTATAGTTTATATTTCTTAGTAGGCTGCTTTTGCACTTACAGTGTGACGTCATTGCATGTCTAAATTCATCATTATTTTCCATTCCCTTAATGCTGCGCCTCTGGAGAGCTGTAGCATAACATATTTGACCCACACGCTGTTCTTCCAGAGCTGCAGTGAATATCCTTAAGCTAACCCTTGGTGCACTCTCCTAATTTTTTCCTTAGGATGAGTTTCTAGAAGTGGAATTGCTTTGTTTCTTTCCTTTGCCTGTCACTCTATAGCTAAAAAATTTGACAGTGCAGTCAGCGTTGTAGGCAGACGGAATACTTGCCCTGCTGAGCCGCAGGTGCTCTCTTTATGCTGCTTCTGTTGTCTTCAAATAGCAGCTATTTTTCTAGGTTTCTCTTGCTGTCACATCTTAAACAGACCAGTTATCTCAGTTAAACTCATCTTTAAACTGACCTTTAAAGCATATCAGAGAACCTAGAAGCAGCAGCATGAGGGTGAAAATCTTGTATAAGCATGCCACTTCCGCCCTGTCCAGTTGAGTTTCTCCTGCCAGTTCATTCCATTTCAGACTCAAATCCTTTTTTTGAAGTAGATCCTGGCGTGATCACTACATGACAGTCATGCATCAACTCTGGCGTCTGAGCTGTGCAGCTTGGACGTATGGTTTTAGTGTTATTATATTGATTAAAGAAAAGGAAGTTAAGTAACCATCAATGAGTGTGGTTGTATTACATTGTATTACATGTTTACTGTATAAGGATTTTACCTGTATTAGTAGTTCTAGTTTTACAGAAAAAAAGTGTGTGTGTGTGCACGTCTGTGTCTGTGTGTGTGTGTTTAATAGAGATGGGGTCTCACTATGTTGCCCAAGCTGGGCCTCAAACTCCTGGGCTCAATTGATCCTTCTGCGCCTGACCAAGTGTTGGTTTGACATTCAGTTGTCAACCCTCTGGTTGTGTTGGCACAGGTGTTGGTAGTCTGTTTTAGTAACCAGTAGTATTTTCATTCTAGTAGCTACCCTCTGAAAAGTAGAACAAAGTTGTGCCTCTTTTTCCCGTTGGAAAGCTTTTTGACATGTAATGCTTTAAGACGTCTTAAAATATGTTACACTGAAAATTCTGTCTATTTGATAATTCAGCTGGTAAGAATTTTTATTTTGAGATGGAGTCTCACTCTGTCACCCAGGCTGGAGTGCAGTGGTGCGATCTTGGCTCACTACAACCTCTGCCTCTAGGGTTCAAGCAATTCTCCTGCCTCGGCCTCCCGAGTAGCTGGGATTACAGTGGCATGGCTACCATGCCCGGCTAATTTTTTTTGTATTTTAGTAGAGACGGGGTTTCACCGCATTAGCCAGGATGGTCTCATCTCCTCACCTCATGATCTGCCCGCCTAGGCCTCCCAAAGTTCTCGAGTTATAGGCGTGAGCCACCACGCCCGGCCATGCCCAGCTAATTTTTGTATTTTTAGTAGAGAAGGGGTTTCACCATGTTGGTCAGGCTGGTCTTGAACTCCTGGTCTTGTGATGCTGCCCGCCTTGGCCTCCTAAAGTGCTGGGATTACAGGCGTGAGCCACTGCGCCTGGCCCTGATAAGGATTTTTATATGCCTTTAGTGTCAGTTGCAGTGAGAGTGGGAAGACACCTTTGCCTTTCCAGAACTAACTATAAACTGCTTTTAATTCTGAGGCTGATGTTTTTTTTAAATCAGCTTTGCGATTTAGTGATCAGCTGCCTCCTCTTAAGCTACGTCTTGCTTTTTATCTTTGTTTAACTGATGTTCCAGTGGGTGGTATGAATAATAGTCTGTTGTTTCGCGTTTTGTACTTTTTGACTTTTGCATGGCAAGGAAGTGAAATCAGCAAGTGAGTTTGAGGCCTTGGATTTAGAGTGTTTACCCACAGAATGCCATCCTTCTGCTATTATAAATAATTGGGAGTTGGCAGGAGCAAATACCAAGCACTGGGCTTTCAGCCTTTTAGCTGGGCACCACTAATGTGTCACTTTGTCTAGAAATAACTGTTAGTAGTTGCTTAGCAATTAATAAATCAGTTGCATAACAGAAAGTGTTGCCATCACATAAAAATTCCTTGTTGATAGAACTCATTAAAGATGAATGTTTGTCACAAAGGCCTTGAAGAGCTCTTGAAAGATTAAATTAGGAGTATAGTTCCTTAGATTGGACAGGATCATATCAGTGATCTAACCCTTTCCTTCTGTAGATTAGAAAATTGAGGCCTAAATCTGTTCAGTGATTTGTTCAAGATCCCACAGCTAGTTAATAAAAGCTAAAACCAGAATATAATTTTAATAACACCATTTTAAAAGTTCTTTGTATTTTCACTTAATAAAGTTATAGATTCATTCTTTCCAAAATACTTCCTATTAAAATATTAGATAATAGAAGAAAACATTTAATTTACAATACATAGTTATATATAATATGTATAAAGTTATATAACATAAAAATGAGATTATGTTGTTTTTACTATTTTGAGGCTTGACTTGACAAGAAAACAAATATGTTACAGTCAGAATTGCGAGTTAACAGAAGCCGAAAATAGCTTACACGCGGGATTTAAAAAAATACATTATTTAAAGAGGAGTCTGGAGATTGGGTATTTTTAGGAATACTCGGTGGCTCACCAAGGTCGCCAGGAACCCATGCTCTTTCAGGCCCTTTCCTTCTGCCATCCTTGACGTAGTGGCTTGGTCTTTGGGTTTCTCACCTAATGGTTAAAAGATTGCTGCTACAGTTCCAAGTATCTGTCACACGAAGACATGACCATATCTCAACCAAAAACAGGAGGGGTATATATGCGTCCTCTCATTCTTTTCTGTAGGCGAACGAGTAAAGCATTCCTGGAGGCCTCCTGGGAGACTTCCTCTCAGCCCTCATTGGTCACAGTTGCCCAGCCTAATCCAGTAGTTGGCAAAGGGAGCAGAATTGCTGTGATTCATTTAGATCAAGCTTGTCCAAGCTGCAGCAGCCTGGGACGGCTTTGAATGTGCCACAACCCAAATTCAGAAACTTTCGAACATCATGAGATTTTTTTTTGAGACTTTTATTTTTTTAATTTTTATTTATTTTTTATATCATCAGCTATCGTTAGTGTATTTTATATGAGGCCCAAGACAATTCTTCCTCTAATGTGTCCCAGGGAAGCTAAAACTTTTGACACCCCTAGTTAGACCAAGGTTCTCGGCATGAGATGCATCAGCGTTATCCAGAGAGTTAGATGAAACACAGGTTCCTGGGCCGCAGGGTTTCTGGTCCAGCAGGCCTGGAGGGGGCTAAGCAGATCATTTCTAACCTGTTTCCAGGCAATGTGGATGCCACTGGTCCAGGCCCATGCCTTGGCTGCTTAGATTAGTCAGCACATGCATCCCAGGGATTAGAGAGGGAACCAGGAAGCACAAATGCTCCCAGCATCTGAACAATCCAGGTTCCATTGGACAGGCTGAAGACGGGAACCCTGAAGAGTAGACAGCCAGTATTGTCTCCCTGCCTATAATGTACTTGAGAACATTAATTACTGCTTTTTTCTTTCCTGTTCTTCAAATGGTTACTGTAGACAAAAAGCTTTAAAAAGTGGAGGTTGACATGACATGTGGCCGGGCGCGGTGGCTCACATCTGTAATCCCAGCATTTTGGGAGGCCAAGGTGGGTGGATCATGAGGTCAGAAGTTCAAGACCAGCCTGGCCAACATGGTAAAACCCCAACTCTACTAAAAATGCAAAAAAAAGAAATATGACACGTATAAATGTGTTGACTGTATTATTTGCCAAGATATAAACATTCTGTGTGATTAAACTTGCTGAGTCACAGGCTGCTTTCATTATTTTATTGTGACTTCAGTGGGCTGAGTAGACAAGAAAAAATTTTGATACTCAATTGGCATTTAGAAAAAGGGGCTGAGTGAGTGAAAAAATAAATTTGTTAATTGTTTCTCTGAGGGGCTCATGATGAAGGAGAAATACATTTGACTGGAGGTCAGGGAATTTGATTTGTCTTTTTAAAATTTTTTCAAGATGGAGTCTCCCTCTGTCACCCAGGCTGGATGCAATGATGCGATCTCGGCTCACTGCACCCTCCGCCTCTCACAGTCCCAGACTGACACTGACATGCTCATCACTGGATATGCTACATCTGCCCTCTTTTTTTTTCTTTTTTTTCTGAGGCAGGGTCTTGCTCTGTCACCCAGGCTGGAGTGCCGTGGCGTGATCTGGGCTCTGCAAGTTCCGCCTCCCAGGTTCACGCCATTCTTGCCTCAGCCTCCTGAGTAGCTGGGACTACAGGCGCCCGCCACCGCGCCCGGCTAATTTTTTGTATTTTTAGTAGAGACGGGGTTTCACTGTGTTAGCCAGGATGGTCTCGATCTCCTGACCTCGTGATCTGCCTGCCTTGGCCTCCCAAAGTGCTGGGATTACAGGCGTGAGCCACCGCACCCGGCCCTTTTGTCCTCTTTCCGTGTGCAAAATATTTCGAACAACATGAGAGAAACTGTGTGTTGATTATAATTATTTATTTATTTACTTATTTTATTTTATTTTTATTGTTTTCTTGAGGGGAAGTCTCACTCTGTGGCCCAGGCTGGAGTCCAATGGCACGATCTTGGCTCACTGCAACCGCCGCCTCCCAGTTCAAGCAATTGTCCTGCCTCAGTCTCCCGCGTAGCTGGGACTATAGGCACGTGCCACCACGCCCGGATAATTTTTATATTTTTGGTAGAGACAGGGTTTCACCATGTTGGCCAGTCTGGTCTTGAACTCCTGACCTCAAGTGATCCACCTGCCTCGGCCTCCCGAAGTGCTGGGATTACAGGCGTGAGCCACCGCACCCGGCCTAATTATAATTAATAGCATGTCAGTCTGAAGGCATGTTCAGGGCACAATAAATATTCCTATTTATAGTTAGGCCATTTGCCTGGCAGAAAACTAAGGCTTGTTTAAGCTGAGGATGATGTGGGTAGTAATAAAAGAAAAAAATACGGCACTCATTTTATTTTATCTTATTTTTTGGTAAAATTATTTCAGTGTTTATTTTGCATCTGAGTAAAGACAACGGATGTGTAATTATCTGTCATTGACGTACACTGTGTATTTCCCCTTGTATTTTTTTTTTTTTCCAGTGGCTTTGTGGGAACAGGTAGTGTTTGGTTACATGGATATGTTCTTTAGTGGTGATTTCTGAGCTTTTGGTGCACCCATCACCCAAGCAGTGTACACGGTACCCAATGTGTAGTCTTTTATCCCTTGCCAACCCTCACCCTTTCCCGAGTCCCAAAAGTCCAATGTGTCATTCTTATGCCTTTGTGTCTTCATAACTTAACTCTCACTTACAAGTGAGAACATACGATGTTTGGTTTTCCGTTCCTGAGTTACTTCACTTAGAATAATAGTCTCCAATTCCATCCAGGTTGCTGCGAATGCCATTATTTTGTTCCTTAAAAAAAAAAAAAACACTCTGATTAGTCATCAGTACTACTTAAGCATATTTCTTTAGTTTGGGGATAGAATAGTTTTTCTTTTCCTTTTTTTTCTTTCCTTTTTAAAAATTTGTGTCTGTAACATTGCTTTCCAAAATTTCTGTTAACTGGCTAATTTTAAAGTGCAGTAAAAATATGCTAGCATAATTTCATAGTAGCTTTCATCACAGTAGGGCTTTGGAATTTTGCTTTTTTTCCTTCGGAATAAAATCTTTGCTATTATTATACCTGAGAATTCTTTTAGTTTGCTACTTACATTGTAAATAATGTAACATTACTTAATCACATTTGTGTTTATTTTAGAATTTTCATAGCTGGCTAGAGTAACTATAATTATTCTGCCAAGAATTTGAACTTCGAATCCAACGTAAGAGCCTCCTTTCGGCTTAGACTACAAATTAGTGACTTTAGTTTAATACCACATTCTGTTGGTACTTTGTTGAAATTTTCAGTTAAAGAAATCTTCCAAATTAATGTTAAATACTAACCCAGGAAAAAAGTTTTAGGAATTTTTCCTGTTGGTGGTGGTGGTGGTTTTTTTGTTTTTGTTTTTCTTGAGATGGAGCCTTTTTGTCGTGGGAAACGTGCTGAGTCCTCCAGTGACCTTGGTGGGATTCAGGGTGGCCAGACTGAGTTTTCCAGCTGAAGCTGCGGCCCTGAAGGCCATGCTTGGGGTCCAAGCCGCTCCAGTTTGATGCTTCCTTCCTTTTCCCTATTTCTTCCTTTCCCCAAGAATGGTGCAGACTTCCTGCTGAGGCCTGTAGTTGGTGGACAGGCATCTTCTGGCCCTTTTCCCAAGAACCTCTTACAGAGCTTGAACTGCAGCTACTCCTCAGAATAACCATTTCTAAAATATGGGCCGGGCACGGTGGCTCACGCCTGTAATCTCAGCACTTTGGGAGGCTGAGGTGGGCAGATTACCTAAGGTCGGGAGTTTGAGACCAGCCTGACCAACATGATGAAACCCCTTCTCTACTAAAAATACAAAAATTAGCTGGGCATGGTGACAGATGCCTGTAATCCCAGCTACTTGGGAGGCTGAGGCAGGAGAATTGCTTGAGCCCGGGAGACGGAGGTTGCAGTGAGCCGAGATCATGCCGTTGCACTCCAGCCTGGCCAACAGACTGAGACTGTGTCTCAAAAAAAAAAAAAATGTGTCTAGTCCCTATCTCGGACACTTTGGATTGGAATCTCTGGGGAAGTATTCTGAAAAATCATCTCAGTCCACTCTCTCATTTTCAAACCTGTGTTCTAGAAGCTCTGACACACCCTGAGGTTCAGCGTGCAGTAAGTAGTTAACTGAATATAAAGACAGGGAAGAAAAAGGGGTCTGACAAGTTGTCTACAGATTTGATTGAATAAAGAACTTTAGAAATCGCCCAATACCATCTGCCATTTACTGCTGAGGCAACTACGAACCAGTCCCAAAAGATAATTGACTTTTCTAAGATGAGAAAATACTAGTACAGAGCCCAAGGTCCTGATTGTGATTTTTTTACCGCTGGTCTATTGTTTCTTCTGTTTATTGGAATGTTTCCCTTTTCTCCTTATGTAGATTATCTAATTAAAATATTTCACTTGTCTCTATACTGGATATGTATACAAAAATAATTTTCTTTCTTTTTTTGAGACAGAGTCTCACTCTGTTTCCCAGGCTGGAGTGCAGTGTTGTGATCTCAGATCACTGCAACCTCCAACTCCTGGGTTCAAGGGATTCTCGTGCCTCAGCCTCCCAAGTAGCTGGGCTTACAGGCATGGGCCACAATGCCCAGCTAATTTTTGTATTTTTAGTAGAGATGGAGTTTCACCATGTTGGTCAGTCTGGTCTCAAATTCCTGACCTCGTGATCCGCCCACCTCGGCCTCCCAAAGTGCTGGGATTACAGGCATGAGCCACCGCACCCGGCCCCAAAATAATTTTCTTAAATAATAGAAAATGTGTAGTGGAAAGCTCTAGATACGTGTAGTACTTATCAATATGCTGATCCTTGGGGGCGAAAGGGCAGTTTTTTAAAGGATAAAAGTAATTAGTTAATTTTTATTAACTTGTGACAGTTCATGACCTTAATTTTTGAGCAGAGTCTCACTATGGGCTAGAGTGCAATGGTGTGATCACAGCTTATTGCAATCTCAAACTCCTGAGCTTAAGTGATCTTCCCGCCTCAGCCTCCTGAGTAGCTGGGATTACAAGCATGAGCCTTCATGCTTGCTAATTTTTATATTTTTTGTAGAAGCAGGACCTAGCTTTGTTGCCCGGCTGGTCTCAAACTCCTGACTTTAGGCAGTCTTCCCACCTCAGCCTTCCAAAGTGTTGAGATTACAGGTGTGAGCCCTGTGCTCAGTCCTTAATTTTTATTAACATAAAATAACTGATAAGTTTAATTTTTATTGAAATAATTTTTAATTGAAAGCTAGTTTTCTAGTTTTAAATTATTACTCCTCAAGATAATGTACCGTTAAGTTAGTTTGATTTGAAGTAAGAGATTTTTGCTTTCCAGAGAAAAACTAGGTTGTTTTTAGGTTTTTTTTTTGAGACGGAGTCTCGCTTGGTCACCCAGGCTGGAGTGCAGTGGCACGATCTCGGCTCACTGCAACCTCCGCCTCCTGGGTTCAAGCAATTCTCCTGCCTCAGCCTCCTGAGTAGCTGGGACTACAGGTGCACACCACCAGGCCTAGCAAATTTTTTTTTTTTTTGAGACAGAGTTTCACTCTTGTTGCCCAGGTTGGAGTGCAATGGCGCGATCTTGGCTCACCACAACGTCTGCCTCCTGGTTCAAGCGATTCTCCTGCCTCAGCCTCCCGTGTAGCTGGGATTACAGGCACGCGCCACCACACCCAGCTAATTTTGTATTTTTAGTAGAGACGAGTTTTCTCCATGTCGGTTAGGCTGGTCTCGAATTCCTGACCTGAGGTGACCTGCCCGCCTCGGCCTCCCAAAGTGCTGGGACTACAGGCGTGAGCCACTGTGCCTGGCCACGCCTGGCTAATTTTTGTAGAGACAGGGTTTTGCCACGTTGCCCAGACTGGTCTCAAACGCCTGAACTCAAGCAATCGGCCCGCCTCAGCCTCCCAGAGTGCTGGGAGTACAGGCGTGAGCCACCGTGCCGGCTCTGCTCCCTCCCTTTCAGTGAGTCACCAAGTGATCTTGCTCCTGCCTCTACGCTTCTCCTTTCTCTGTCCACTCCCATTCCCATAGTTAGACCCTCATCTCCCCGAGGCTATTGCAGCAAGCCTTCTACCAGGTTTCTCTGCCTCCCACGCTGCCGCCCTTCCCCTAAACTGTCCAACACCATTATGCCATAGTGATACAGATTTTAAAAATGTTTTTAAACCCCTGGTACCTGTGAACACAGTGATGTTCTTAACGCCTAAATGGAATGATCTCCCTTGCGTACTTGAAGATTTTAGGGCTCCCCATTGTCTATATAATGAAGTCCAAGTGCCCTGGGTGGGCACACAAGGCCTCTCATGACCTGGATGCTTCTCTTTGTCCAGAGTTTCTGTCCAGCTCCATCTGTTGCAGTTCCCCCTTGCGTCCTGCGCTCCATCAGAGATGATCTCCTCTAGTTATTTGAATGCTCTGTGAGGTCTCTCACTGCCCTCCCTGCCTTGGCACGTTTCTCTGTGCTTTAAATGCGGACCCCTTCTTGACTACCGCTCCCCTCTGACACACAGCAGCCAGCCAGTCAGTTCTTCCTTGGTGCCGCGGAGCATTTTTTCTCCAGTGTGTTTAAAATTGTGTGTGCTTTTTAGCTTTCTCCACCAGACTGACCTCATACAGAACGAAGGAATCTTCATCATTTTAACATTCCCAATGCCTAGCCCAAGCTTTGGCACAGGTGGGCATTTAGTAAGCGATATGAAACATTGTTGATGAAACTGAGGATTTTTAGAGGAGGAAGCAGTGTACTTAATGGAGGGCTGAATGGATCTATCCGAGTTTTAAAATGGCACGTGGGAGACGGATTCGATTACCTGTGTGGCTTTCGATGGCCAGCGTTACATTGAGGGAGAAGTAGGCTGCTGGCTGCAGTATAAGATGCACGCAACAGGAACGTGTACAATGACAGTGCCTTCCTCCCCTTGTTGAGAATCGGGGGTTAGACAGGTTGAGTCTTGGTGTGGCCACTAAATTTGGGCTTTTCTGGGTATTAGTTTCTTTGGCTTTTGACAGAAAAAATGGAGATTATACTATGTCTGTGGTTATAATAGCTCCTAACATTGTTTATTTTAATGTTTGTGGGTACATAGTAAGTGTATATATTCATGCGGTACATGAGATGGGTGTTTTTTGCTTTTTGGGGTTTTTTTGAGATGGAGTCTCATTCTGTCGCCCAGGCTGGGGTTCAGTGGTGCTATCTTGGCTCAGTGCAACCTCTGCCTCACAGTTTTAGGCGATTCCCCTGCCTCAGCCTCTGAAGTAGCTGGGTTTTCAGGCGTCCACCACCACAGCCGGCTAATTTTTGTATTTTTAGTAGAGACAGGGTTTCACCATGTTGGCCAGGCTGGAGTCAAACTCCTGACCTCAAGTGATCCACCTGCCTTGGCCTCCCAAAGTGGTGGGATTACAGCTGTGAGCCACTGCACCCATCCTGGGGTACATTGCATGTTTTGATACAAACAGGCTATGCCCAATTATCACATCATGTAAAATGGGGTATCTGTTCCCCTCAAAACATTTATCCATCCTTTGTGTTACAAATGATTCAGTTATACTCTAGTTATTTTAAAATGTACAATTAAATCGTTGTTGACTATAGTCACCCTATTGTGCTATCAAATACTAGACCAACTGTAGAAATGATCCTGGAAAGTACAGTCTTGCTCATAACATTGTTTTGAGGATTAAATGAGTTAATATCTCAGGGTGCCTAGGCTAACGCATAGCATTGAATAAGGCTTAATAAATGTTGATCGAATTTGAGTTAGTCTCCTGTTTCTGGATGCTTTTAGTAAAACGTTACTTTCATGTTAAATATAAGTTACGTGTGTGCATAAACTGACACCAGTAACAAAGAGATTCATTTGCCTTTTCTTCTTCCAAAGGTTTATTCATTGTACTGATGATTCTCCAGATCCATGTATAGAATATGAGGTAAGAAGCTTATTTTCCTTGATAATCGTAGATTAAGATGTGTTGAGAATTGCTATTTATTCTTAAGTGAAATGAAACGAATGAAGTTTCTTGGATTAATTTCTTTGGGAACCTAAAGCCACTGAAATTTTACATTTATGAAATATACACATAAAAGGATATATATTATGTATAGAATATATATACTAAATATATGTATGCAGTATACACTTGCTACAGGATATATGCAGACACCTTTAACAAAACAAACACCTTTTTACGCTGCACAGCTGCACCTCATTGTTTCAGCATTTTACCATTTTTTATACTGTTCACTCACCTTACAAATAACTTATAAGAATAAGAGGATAGGCCAGGCACAGTGGCTCATGCCTGTAATCCCAGCACTTTGAGAGGCCAAGGTGGGCGCATCATCTGAGGTCAGGAGTTCGAGACCAGCCCGGCCATCATGGCGAAACCCCACGTCTCTACTAAAAATACCAAAGTTAATCTGGGCATGGTAGTGGTCGCCTGTAATCTTAGCTACTCGGGAAATTGAGGCTGAAGAATTGCTTGAACCCTAGAGGTGGAGGTTGCAGTGAGCTGAGATGGTGCCATTGCACTCCAGCCTGGGTGACAAGAGTGAAGCTCTGTCTCAAAAAAAAAAAAGAGGATGGTGAAAAAACAACTTCATTAGAAATTTTGATGAGTTTAAACGTAGTAAACCTCAATTTTTATTCCAAATTTTCCTAGTTTTGAAAGTATGCACACAAAACACACATGCACATACCCTGATCTGCACCAGGTTCTTAGCTACAACTAACTGCTCATCAACTGTCATGAATGGATCCGAAACATAACTTTTTTTTTTTTTGGAGACACAGTTTTGCTCTGTTGCACAGGCTGGAGTGCAGTGGCACGATCTCAGCTCATTGAAACCTCCACCTCCTGGACTAAAGCAATTCTCCTGCCTCAGCCTCCTGAGTAGCTGGGATTACAGGTGTGCACCACCACCACCCAGCTAATTTTTGTATTTCTGGTAGAGACTGGGTTTCACCATGTTGACCAGGATGGTCTCGAACTCCTGACCTCAAGTGAAACGCCTGCCTCAGCCTCCCAAAATGCTGGGATTACAGGCGTGGGCCACTGCGCCTGGCCTAACTTTCTTCTAAATGCAGACTCCACGTTTCAGCTCTCATTCCTGGTCCTTCTTGCACTTGCATTGTCAAAATACAAACTTTCCAAAACTTTGACAACTCATAGTTTGTTGAAAAGAGAATGGTCATCTTTGCTCCATAATTGCATTTTTACATTTACGTGAAAATTACATTTCATTGTTGGTCTTGTAACACCAATTCGAATTAGTGCAGTAATTTTAAAAATATATCTTTAGTGTCTGTTTGCTTCTAGCTACTTTTGTACGTATGTACACATGCTTTCAAAATTGGTCTGTTGACTCACTGTGTTGAGTAATTTTTAATGTGTTGACTGTAGATAGACTTCTCTTTTAGGATTATACCATATGCATGGAGCAGTTAATTTACTAGTTAAGTGACTTCTTACCAAGCCACCAATTACTAGATCTTAGAGTGCTTGTAGGTGAGATTCTTACATACAATCTGTGAGATTTTTTTTCCCTTGCTTAATAGCATAGTGTGAGCATTTTCCCAGCTTATTAAACACTTCTATAACTTTAAATAATATAGTCATAGCTATTGCTTCACACAATAAACAACTATTAAGTACCTGGCTGTGGTGCTTCTGCCAGGTACTAGAAAGACATCATTTCCTTAGCCTTTCTCTGAGGCACAGTCTTTTTTAAGAAGTCATCATCTACCTCCAAGATTTATTTACCAGCAGTTTGCTCTCTTATTGCCATTTTGAGACACCATTATCATGTGTATAAGATTTAAAACTCAATTTTAAAAGTGTAGGAAAGTGATACTCTTCAAGTAATTCAAATAAAAAAAGTTGCAAGTAGAATCCTGTGTATTGTTTTCTCCTGTCTGTGTGTATTTAAAATACACACACACACACACACACACACACACTCTTTCTCTCTCTCTTTATATATAGGTATGTATTTGTAGGATAAATCTGGAAAGATGCACAAGAAACCTATAGCACTGGTTGCCTCTGAGGAGAAAGACAGAGGGACAGGGTGGGGGAGAGAGAGAAACTCCCTATGCCTTTCTGTGTTTTGTGAAAATCAACCAGAGTGTATGTATTACCTATACAAAATAGTATTTTGATAAACCTTATGCAAATTTTCCAGTAAATTGTGTGCTACAATTGCTTATTTATTTGTTGCTAAGTAAAACCACTGTAGCCTCTCTCTTTCTCTCTCTCTCTCTCTCTCTATATATATATAAAAAAGTATGTGTGTATATGCCTGTATGGGCTTTTAATAGATAGGAACTGTGTAATATTTTAGTGTCAGATCCATTTAATAATTACATTAAAAAAAATTCAGATAATAAGGCTTGACTAAGAGCTTATAATAAATGAAAAAGGAAATCAGTGCATTTAAAATTTCTAAGGCATATTTTAAACATGTTTTTTTAAATACATAAAATGTCCCACCTGAAATTTTCCTGATTTTTAAGATGAGAAACTTATTACTATAGTATATGAGAGTTTATATATATTAAATAATTATTAATTACAGTAATAAGACCCATTTGTGATTTGGGCCAAGGGTAGAATTGATTAACTAAAATATTGAGAAAATAGTGAGAGAGTTGTTTTGGTGATTCATTGTGACAAACCTCAATAATAATTATATCAAAGTAAGGATTACCTCTTGGTACTTAAGGTAGACAAGTTTAGAATTATTTTATTTTATTTTTGAGATAGCGTCTTGCTCTGTTGCCCAGGCTAGAGTGCGGTGATGCAGTCTCAGCTCCCTGCAGCCTCTGCTTCCTGGGTTCAAGCGATTCTCATGTCTCAGCCTCCCTAGTAGCTGGGGCTACAGGTGCCTGCCACCACACCTGGCTAATTTTTTTGTATTTTTAGTAGAGATGGAGTTTCACCATGTTGGCCTGGCTGATCTCTAACTCCTTGACCTCAGGTGATCTGCCCGCCTCAGCCTCCCAAAGTGCTGGGATTACAGGAGTGAGCCACTGCGCCTGGCTGGAATTACTTTATTATTTGATATTCCTCAAGGGGTGCAGAACATATGAATGGACGTATGGCACTGTGATGAAAAGATGTAACTACATTCTTGATGGTGTGCTTGTATGTCAGAACTCTCAAAATGGCAGCTACCTGACAAGGATGCATTTTGTCATAGAATTTTAGCACAATTTTCTTGCGGTTATTAGAATAATAGATCACAACTCTATTCCCTACATCTCATGTTAAGAATTTTTTTTTTTTTTTGAGATGGAGTTTCACTCTTGTTGTCCAGGCTGGAGTGCAATGGCGTGATCTTTGCTCACTACAACCTCCGCCTCCTGGGTTCAAGTGATTCTCCTTCCTCAGCCTGCTGAGTAGCTGACAGGCATGTGCCACCATGCCCAGCCAAGAATGTTATATGATGCCTCTTTTTTAAAAACCATTTGATAACGGCAATCATTAAGATACAGTGTTGACCTAAAATTGCCTAGTAGACCTTACCATATGGTTGTGTTATATTAAATATTTTGTCCTTTGTCTACAGCTTGTTCTCCGAAAATGGTGTGAATTGATTCCTGGCGCTGAGTTTCGATGTTTTGTCAAGGAAAACAAGCTTATTGGTGAGTTTTTTTTGTTTGTTTTATCCTTGAAAGTCATCTTTAAAAGAAGACAAGCTTTTGTTGGAAGTAAATTTCCAGTAATTAGGACTGGGATGTCAATCTGTTTTCATCTCAGATGCCACCTCTAACCAGTTGGCACTGACTCTCTGGAATGCCATGTTGACAGGAATCCCGAGCCCAGACTCACTTGCCACAGGAAACGGTGTTGTCAGATAATCATGGCTGGCTGGATTCCAGAGATAAAAGTGGTGGTTGATTTAGGAATCAGGAACTCTGTATGGAATTTTCCTAAACAGTACTTAGCAATAGTCTGCTTATTTTAAGCATCATAAAAAGTCAAGTTTTGGAACCTTTATTTCTATTATTGGGGCACCATTTATTATTCTAGCAAGAGAAAATATGTGGACAAGTAAGTGTATTCTTCTAAGACACCCATTTTCTTTCCTCTCAGGTTACTATTTTGTTTGCTATGATTTATTTAAGTGAAATATTGAAGATAATTCGTTCTTTATTTTGTTTATGCATGTTTTCCATGAAGTAAAATTTATCTTCAACCGAGAAAAGTGTAATTTGAATGCAATCAATTCAGCAATATTGATTCATTGAATGTGATGTTGAAATGTGTTAACCCACCTGAAAGAAAGTTGGGGTGTTCGCACTTCTCATATTGCTCGATGTTCTTGGGGAAGCTGCAGTGTAGGTGCTCTAAAGAAGGGGGTCCTGTTGGCACATGATTGAGGAATAGGAAGCCCGAATTTCAGAGCAGAGAACTTTTCCCTAGGACCGGAGCAAATTCAGGGAGTTTGTGTAATAGTCCCGTTAGTGTGTTTGGACTCATGTCAGCAAGTCACTCTGAAAAAAGGAATGTTTACTTTTCCATGGCTTGAACGAGCAGGCTGTGAAGGCCAAGTAGCACGTATGAACAAGAAAAATAGACTGCTTCTAGGCAATGCAGTATGAATATGGCAGGCATCTGGTGAAGAATGCTGTTTTCCCGAAGAAAGTGGAAGAGTATACCAATTTGCAGAGACTTCTTTTTTTTTTTTTTTTTGAGACGGAGTCTCGCTCTGTCGCCGGGCTGGAGTGCAGTGGCCGGACCTCAGCTCACTGCAAGCTCCGCCTCCCGGGTTCCCGCCATTCTCCTGCCTCAGCCTCCCGAGTAGCTGGGACCACAGGCGCCCGCCACCTCGCCCGGCTAGTTTTTTGTATTTTTAGTAGAGACGGGGTTTCACCGTGTTAGCCAGGATGGTCTCGATCTCCTGACCTCGTGATCCGCCCGTCTCGGCCTCCCAAAGTGCTGGGATTACAGGCTTGAGCCACCGCGCCCGGCCTGCAGAGACTTCTTTGGAGGAAATCAAAGCAGCAGCAGTCGATTACGTGTGCGGGCTTAGAATTGCTGCTTTAATTTTTTACATAACAAGACTTTTTGTGACTTCGAATTCCTTCCATTTTACTAAATGAAAATAACTGTTTCCATGGGCTAGGTGCTGTGGCTCACACCTGTAATCCCAACAGTTTGAGAGGCCAAGGCTGGAGGATTGCTTAAGGCCAGGAGTTCAAGACCAGCCTGGGCAATGTACTGAGACCCCGTCTCTACAAAAAATAAAACCATGAGCCAGGCATGGTGGCACATGCCTGTAGTCCCGGCTCCTCGGGAGACTGAGGTGTGAGGGTCACTTGAGCTCAGGAGGTGGAGGTTGTGATAAGCTATGATTGTACCACTGTACTCCAGCCTGGGCAACAGAATGAGACCCTGTCTCTAAAAGAAAAAAGAAAAAAAGAAAAAAGGCCGAGTGTGGTGGCTTATACCTGTAATCCCAGCACTTTGAGAGGCCGAGGTGGGTGGATCATGAGATCAAATTCAAGGCCAGCCTGGCCAAGATGGTGAAAGACCGTCTCTGC
Source organism: Macaca thibetana thibetana (assembly GCF_024542745.1). Lineage (NCBI taxonomy): Eukaryota > Metazoa > Chordata > Mammalia > Primates > Cercopithecidae > Macaca > Macaca thibetana. Next base: position 12,161,300 of record NC_065586.1, read on the forward strand.
TAAAAATACAAAAAAAAAAATTAGCCAGGCGCGGTGGCAGGTGTCTGTAATCCCAACTACTCGGGAGCTGAGGCAGGAGAATCGCTTGAACTTGGGCAGCAGAGGTTGCAGTGAGCCGAGATCATGCCACTGCACTCCAGCCTGGGCGATAGAGTGAGACTCTGTCTCAAAAAAAAAAAACAGTAAATTCTTCCAGAAGTAAGAAGACACGGCAGTGTAGTACTTCAGGATTCCCCTGTTCATATGAATCCTTACAGCTGGGTCGTGTGTAATGCAGTACCCATCCGGGTGATCTTCTAATCTACTTTAATGGTTCTTTCCACAAAATGTTTAAATCACGTATTGATGTTTTTGAAAAGAATATTGTATAATAACAGAATGTAAAATATTTTCTTGTCAGGTATTTCTCAAAGAGACTACACACAATACTATGATCATATTTCTAAACAAAAGGAAGAAATTTGCAGATGTATACAAGACTTTTTCAAGAAACACATACAGTACAAATTCTTAGATGAAGACTGTGAGTATTTTTTTATTGATCCAGTAAAATGAAATGAAATATACAGTGTTGCTGGACCTTATTTACTATGGTGTATATCCTAATAACTAGATTTGAAATACTGTATTTTAAGTATTTTACTATATTATTATTTGTTATTTTTGATAGTTTGTATGTTAATTTCTTCTTCTTATTATTATTTTTTTATCTGGAGACAGTCTCACTCTGTCACCCAGGCTGGAGTGCAGTGGTACGATCTTGGCTCACGCAGCCTGCATCTCTTGGGTTCAGGTGATTCTCCTGCTTCAGTCTCCCAAGTAGCTGGGGCTACAGGTGCACATCACCACACCCGACTAATTTTTTGTATGTTTAGTAGAGATGGAATTTTGCCATGTTTGCCAGGCTGGTCTTGAGCTCCTGGCCTCAAGTGATCCGCCTACTTCAGCCTCCCAGTGTGCTGGGATTACAGGTGTGAGCCACCGCACCAGCCATGTTAATTTCATCTTACTTAACTAAAATCTATTTTTACTGCGAAGTCAGTTCCCCCTCTTATTTTAGATGTTTGATTGTATATTTCAAAGGGGCTGTCTACAGAGAACAAAGTCCCATCTACCTTTCCAGCTTCTCTGAATGATCAAAGACAGCACCAGTTACAAAGTAAACATTTGTGGGTTGTTTTTAGGAATTGAAAGTATATTGTGGGAGAGTTTTCATACATCTGAAAATTATATCTGCTATGATTGACATTTTCTCTACTTGCCAAGACTGGGCTCTGTGGCAGATTTGATTTAAAATAAGATGAATCATGCTTCAGGCCTCATTCGATTTTCTGCTTTCTATTATAAGCTTTGTTCATTGCATTCTCCCGGATCAGTGATTGATGCCCCTTTCACCAGTACTTTGCTCAGTGACTCCTCCCGTCATTCCCATAGAACCGGTCTATGATGGGGAACTGGTTGAGATGATGTTGGTGTTTGGTTTGAATTTTTAAATATAGGGGATTATGGTTGGGGAACAGAGAACAGTAAAGCAAAGTTATATAAATAAAACATGGCAGGATGCCTTTTTATGTTTGAAGTTTTGAGATTTAGAAGCATTAAGTCCTCAGGGTCATTTATATTCTGTTGTCTTTGATTAAAACATACTTTAATTTTCAAAAGGAGATTTACATCATGAAATATTAGTTCATTAATAACGGACTTTTTTTCTCCTTTACAGTTGTCTTCGATATATACAGAGACAGTAGGGTAAGTAAAAACTCTGTCTGATATGCTTTAAAATAAGAGCTGGTTTTTTTTTTTTTTTTTTTTTTTTTTTTGAGACGGAGTCTCGCTCTATAGCCCAGGCTGGAGTGCAGTGGCCGGATCTCAGCTCACTGCAAGCTCCGCCTCCCGGGTTCACGCCATTCTCCGGCCTCAGCCTCCCAAGTAGCTGGGACTACAGGTGCCTGCCACCTCGCCCGGCTAGTTTTTTGTATTTCTTAGTAGAGACGGGGTTTCACTGTGTTATCCAGGATGGTCTCGATCTCCTGACCTCGTGATCCACCCGTCTCGGCCTCCCAAAGTGCTGGGATTACAGGCTTGAGCCACCGCGCCCGACCAAGAGCTGGTTTTATAAGCAGGCAGAGCATGCCTTTGCTATGTGTATGAAGGATCTACTGCTCAAAAAATATTTTGTCTGAGTGCAGCAGCTCACGCCTGTATTCCCAGCACTTTGGGAGGCTGAGGCAGGGACATCATTTGAGCTCAGGAGTTTGAGACTAGCCTGGGCAACATAGTGAGACCTCATCTCTACTAAAAATAAAAAAAAAATCAGCCCAGGCCAGGCACAGTGGCTCACCCCTGTAACCCCAGCACTCTGGGAGGCTGAGGCAGGAGGATCACTTGAGGTCACAAGTTCGAGATCAGCCTGGCCAACATGGTGAAACCCCATCTTTACTAAAAATACAAAAAAATGAGCCAGGCATGGTGGTGGGTGCCTATAATCCCAGCTACTCAGGAGGCAGAGGTTGCAGTGAGCCGAGATTGCGCCATTGCGCTCCAGCCTGGGCAACAGAGCGAGACTCTGCCTCAAAAGAGAAAAAAAAAATATCCAGGCCTGGTGGTGTGTGCCTGTAGTCCCAGTTATGCAAGAGGCTGAGCTGGGAGGATCCCTTGAGCCCAGGAATTCACGGCTGCAGTGAGCCTTTGTTGCGCCACTGCTCTCCAGCCTGGGTGGCAGAGTGAGACCCCATCCCCTCCTCAAATTTTTTTTTTTCCCTCACACCAACTAAGGTGTTTGAAATTCACCATGGTCAAAAATCTCCCCTTAAAATATACCTAACATTAGGGGACTTAATACCTGAAATCATTGTGTACCATGATTTAGGGATTCTTTATCGAGCCGGTCGGTAAATGGGCACCTTCCATCCTACTTCTCATTTGTGTCCGAGGTCAGGGCCTGCTTAAAATAGTTCAGTTTGCACACTTAAATGCGGCCAGGAGTTGGCCACTTGATATTTATATAATTATTTTGGCTGGGTGTGGTGGCTCAGGCCTGTAATCCCAGCACTTTGGGAGGCCAAGGCAGGCAGATCACCTGAGATGGGGAGTTCGAAACCCGCCTGACCAATATAGAAAAACCCCGTCTCTACTAAAAATACAAAATTAGCCAGGCATGGTGGCGCATGCCTGTAATCCTAGCTACACGGGAAGCTGAGGCAGGAGAATCGCTTGAACCGGGAGGTGGAGGTTGCAGTGAGTCGAGATCGCGCCATTGCATTGCAGCCTGGGCAACAAGAGCAAAACGCTGTCTCAAAAAATAATAATAATTATTATTATTATTTTAAAAGTGACTCAGAGTTTGAGTTAGTTTTATTTTTAGACAGAAGAGGATTAGTTTATTTTTTAAATCTTGAAAGTGATGAAAACTTCTGTAAGGAAAAAGTTAAAGTGACTTATTAGTAAACTTACGTACTGCTGACTTAATGAAGAATTACTAGAGCAGAGATTTCACTGCCCAAGACATGTCATCTTTATTAAGAAGTTTAAGTCACTAAATGCTGTTTGGTGCTGAGTGCTCTTTGACATTGTGAAGAAGCTAGCAGATGCGTTTTCCCGTGTGTCACAACACACGAGCGGAATATTTCTCACTCCCCCTCCGTGCTTAGATCAGCCTCATTGTAAGTGAGACAGTCATTTGATCTGAATCACCTTTGGACATCTTTAAATCATCTTTGGACAAAAAGATATGGCCCATATGGTCATGTCCCAGAATAACTGTTAACTGTTCATTTAATGCTTACGTCAGAAGACATCACTCTATTTTCACCTCATTGTCTTCAAAGATGATGGTGTCAAGAGTTACTAGAAAGAGGGGCTTTAGGCCATTGTGGTGGCTCATGCCTGTATTTTCAGCACTTTGGGAAGCTGAGGTGGGAGGATGGCTTGAGCCCAGGAGTTCGAGATGAGCTGGGCTGAACATAGTGAGACCTCATCTCTACGTAAAAATGAGCCAGGTGTGGTGGTTTGTGCCTCTAGCCCCAGCTCCTCCCGGGAGCTGAGTTGGGAGGATCGCTTGAGACTGGGAGGTTGAGGCTGCAGTGAGCCATGATCATAACTGTCATGCCTATCACTGTACACCAGGTTGTGTCTGGTCTTCTGCAGACTGCCATGGTGAATAATCCCGTACGTGTGTCATTTCCCACGCTGCAGGTGAATCTACAGGGTGAATTCCTAGAAGCGGGATTGCTGGCTCAAAAGTGAAATGAATTTTAATGTTGACAGATACTGCAGTTTACCCTCCCTAGAGGTTACATCTGACCAGATCCCCCCAGGAATGCATCAGAGTACTTGCAGGCTTCCTCTGAGCTTGCCATTACAATATAGGGTCACACTCTTCAGGGTTTTGGGGTTTCATAGAGAAATGATGTTTCAGTATACTTTCTATTTCTATTTTTCTTAGTAAATGAGGATGAAGTTTATCTTTTCGTATATTTAAGGGTTGTTTCTATGAACCATTGCTTCATGTCTTTTTCACTTTTTTCTATTATTTTCCTCAAAATAGAGGCACTGTTTAGGTATTACAGAGGCCTTTGTCATTAATCTTTTCCTGTAAACAAGATCACCTATATTATTTGCTTCTTTTCTGGCTTTTGAATTTTAGCCATCATTTAAAAAAATACTTCCCCATGGTTTTTGTCTAGTTCTTTTGTAATTTCTTGTTCTCCATTTCAATATTGGGTCTGTTTGGTGTTCGTTCCTTTGCGTGTTTGGTATGCGGTAGGGATCACCCTTAGTCTTTTTGTCTGCACCAATATTTTTATATTTATATTAGACTGTCCTTCAGATTGATAATGATTTCCCAAGTTCTTAGGGCGTTAATCCCTGTTGCGTTTGCAGACTCTCGTTCGGGCTGGTTGTTTCTTTTTTGTTTTGAAAATCAGTTTATTTTACTTTGAGTTCGTCTTCAGTGAGCTTGTCCTTTTTTTAATGAGAATCCCAAAGATCCTAAATTTTGGATTTTTCATTTGCTTCTACCATGTTCCCCAAAACTTATTCAGAGGACAATGTCATTGTCTCCTGCCCCTCCGTTAGAACTGTCTCCTCACACCCCTTTCCTGAGGCTGTGGCCTTCTGGAGTTGGCGTCTGAGTTCTGATTCCCTTCCCGTGGCCAGTCTGCTAGAAGACCCTCCCACAGGTTCCCACGGCACTAGAGTTGATTCGTTTAGTTCTGTTCTTCGGGTTCTTCTTGTTTCTGGCCCCTGGGGATTTCCTGGTCTTTCTCATAATCTCAATTACACTTTTAAAGGGCGTGTCATAGCATGTGTTTCATCCTGTTTGGAATAGCAGGCCTTGAGAGTTACCATAGCTGGCTGTGTTTCTGGAGCCCTCACATATCTCACACTCCAGCCAAAATAACCTGTTCCCACAACGGGCGGTCGTGGCGTGGCCTCTGCACATGAGAGCCGCCGTTCTTCTTAAGTAGTCCACTTTTCCTGCCAACACCACCTTCCTCCCAGAGCATCGCTGTTATCCCTCAGGTGCCCAGGTCCTTTGGGAAGCGTTTCCAGCCTTCCCTCGCACATGTAGGCACACTCTCCTTTGTGCCTCTCCACTCTCACAATTCCCTGTTCTTGCTTCTCTCGAAGCAAAATACCCTGCACATTGCCATTGTTGAATGGTTTTTGGTTCTGTTTTGGGGAGGAGATGTGTGTTCTGCTCAAGCCTGAGCTCTTGGAAGGAATCGATTCTGTGTTACGATCTTCATACCCTAGTGCCTAACACAGTGTCTGGTCCCTACAGCTTGATATAGGGATAGGGGGACAGTCAGTTTGTAAAAGGACAGTTAGTCCCACTGCTCTTTGCTTATTGGATTGCCTCAAAGCAGAATTAACTTCTCAGGCTGTTTTTGCTTGAGATGTCATGTGAAAACATGTTATGGCTGGGCGTGGTGGCTCACGCCTGTAATCCCAGCACTTTAGGAGGCTGAGGCAGGCAGATCACCTGAGGTCAGGAGCTCAAGACCAGCCTGGCCAACATGCTGAAACCCCATCTCTACTAAAAATACAGAAATTAGTCAGGCACAGTGGCAGGTGCCTGTAATCCCAGCTACTTGGGAGGCTGAGGCAGGAGGATCACTTGAGCCCAGGAGGAGGAGGTTGCAATGAGCTGAGATCACGCGACTGTACTCACAAAAACAGGGCAAGACTCTGTCTCAAAAAAAAAGTTATGGCTGGGCACGGTGGCTCACACCTGTAATCCCAGCACTTTGGGAGGCTGAGGTGGGCGGATCACGAGGTCAGGAGATCGAGACCATCCTGGCTAACACGGTTAAACCCCGTCTGTATTTTTAAAAAATGCAAAAAATTAGCCGGGTGTGGCGGTGGGCGCCTGTAGTCCCAGCTACTTGGGAGGCTGAGGCAGGAGAATGGCGTGAACCCGGGAGGCGGAGCTTGCAGTGAGCCGAGATCACGCCACTGCACTCCAGCCTGGGCAACTGAGCAAGATTCCGTCTCAAAAAAAAAAAAAAAGTTATAAAATCTTGATCCTGATCCTCCTACTTTATTAAAGCCTGATTATAGCTGGGTTTTTTTTTTACTTCCTCATTTTTTTGTACTAGAGGATAGCTTGTGAGCTACAGAGTACACTGCCAATTAAAGTGGTGGTTTGTTTTCATTTAAAAATGTGTTTTGGGCCGGGCGCGGTGGCTCAAGCCTGTAATCCCAGCACTTTGGGAGGCCGAGATGGGTGGATCACGAGGTCAGGAGATCGAGACCATCCTGGCTAACACAGTGAAACCCCGTCTCTACTAAAAAATACAAAAAACTAGCCGGGCGAGGTGGCGGGCGCCTGTAGTCCCAGCTACTCGGGAGGCTGAGGCAGGAGAATGGCGTAAACCCGGGAGGCGGAGCTTGCAGTGAGCTGAGATCCGGCCACTGCACTCCAGCCTGGGGGGCAGAGCGAGACTCCGTCTCAAAAAAAAAAAAAAAAAAAAAAGTTTTGGGCCGGGTGCAGTGGCTAATGCCTATAATCTCGGCACTTTAGGAGGCCAAGGTGGGCGGATCACCTGAGTTTAAGAATTGGAGACCAGCCTGACCAACATGGTGACACCCAGTCTCAACCAAAAATAGAAAATTAGCTGGGCATGGTGGCGCATGCCTGTAGTCCCAGCTCCTTGGGAGGTGGAGGCAGGAGAATTGCATGAACCCAGGAAGGGGAAGTTGTGGTGAGGTGAGATCACACCATTGCACTCCTGCCTGGGCCACAAGAGTGAAACTGTGTCTCAGAAAAAAAAAGGAAAAAATGTGTTTTGGTTTTTTGCATTGTGGCATATTCCTATATTAAAGATGTGATAGTTTAAAAAAAATAATGAGTTCGTTTTACTGATTATAAAAAGCCAAGTAGGGGCTGGGCACAGTGGGTCACACCTGTAATCCCAACACTTTGGGAGACGAAGCCAGGCCGATCATGAGGTCAGGAGATGGAGACCATCCTGACTAACACTGTGAAACCTCATCTCTACTAAAAATACAAAAAATTAGCCAGGTGTGGTGGTGGACGCCTGTAGTCCCAGCTACTCGGGAGGCTGAGGCAGGAGAATCACTTGAACCTGGGAGGGGGAGGTTGCAGTGAGCAGAGATCACGCCACTGCACTCCAGCCTGGGTGACAGAGCGAGACTCTGTCTCAAAATAAATAAATAAATAAGTCAAGTAGAAAGGGTTTGGAAGTTAGAAAATATCCATTTTGTTATCATGACATATATTGAAGACATCTTAGCAGTATTCGCCAAAATGAAGTTGACATCATTACGAAGAAGTTGTTTGATGGCTGATACTGTTTCACATAGTTCCAGGAATGAAGAAGTGGGTGCTAAATGGAGATGAGGAAACAACTCAAGCAGTGAGAGAGATTTGCAGGGCATCTCCTGGGGCTCGTAGAAAACGAGGAACTTACCCAACTGGGTGTGCTGAAAGCATCCTGCGACAGGCTTATGCCACTTACTAGAGGTTCTGGAATTTGAAGCAAGTCCTAATAAGATGTTTCATCTTTCTTAACATTTTGCTCTCGCTCAGCTGAGAAGCAGCACCAGATATTAGGCATGCTGGCTCAGCGGTCTTGGTGCTTGGAATTTCATGCACACACACGCTCAGGACCTGGCGGCAACACATTTATAGAAAAAGAACATTCATTGTTAACCAAACGGCGCAAATGTATGAATGTTTCAGTGGGAAAAGGTTTATCTTTGCTCCATCCACTTCGTGTCAATAGGTGTTCGTGATCAGACGCCGTGGCCGTCATTCCTGGCGGTGTGGCCCATGCGCCTCTGCTCTCTGCGTGTCAGTACTGGCTGTTTTCTGCTCAGAGGCCAACCTCCCCTTCATATGCTGTCAAGCTCTATTCTACAGACTTACTACATTCACATAGAAAGAAAACAGCATCTTCAGGCTGGGCAGGGCGGCTCACAGGGAGGCCAAGGCGGGAGGACATTTGAGGTTAGGAGTTTGAGACCAGACCATGGCCAACATGGTAAGACCCTATCTCTAGTAAAAATACAAAAATTAACCAAGCATAGTGGCGCATGCCTGTAATCCCAGCTACTCGGGAGCTGAGGCAGGAGAATCACTTGAACCTAGGAGGCGGAGGTTGCAGTGAGCCAAGATCACACCACTGTACTCCAGCCTGGGCAACAGAGTGAGATTCTCAAAAAAAAAAAAAAAAAAGAAAGGAAACAGCGTCTTCATACTTGCATATGGTTAAAAAAAAAAAAATCCATTCTTGGCAGCAGACCTTCCTGAGTCAGAAGCGCTGCTCTCTGGAGCCGCAGGCACTGCCTGGCTCTGTCTGGCTGCCCCTGAACAGAGCACTGAAGGCTCCGGGAAGGCGCTTTAGTCAGACACAGACCCTAAGCCTTTGGGTGACCGTTCCCTTTCCTGCTGGAATTTTTTTTTTTTGGGAGACACAGTCTTGCTTTGTCACCCAGGGTAGATGGAGCGCGTGTTGTGATCACAGCGCACAGCAGCCTTGACCTCCTGAGCTCAAGTGATCCTCCTACCTCAGCCCCCTGCGTAGCTGGGACTACAGGCGTGTGCCACCACATTCAGCGAATTTTTTTTTTTTTTTGAGACGGAGTCTCACTCTGTTGCCCAGGCTGGAGTTCAGTGGCGTAATCTCGGCTCACTGCAAGCTCCACCTCCCGGGTTCACGCCATTCTCCTGCCTCAGCCTCCCGAGTAGCTGGGACTACAGGCGCCCGCCACCACGCCAGACTAATTTTTTGTATTTTTAGTAGAGACAGGGTTTAACCGTGTTAGCCAGGATGGTCTCAATCTCCTGACCTCGTGATCCACCCGTCTCGGCCTCCCAAAGTGCTGGGATTACAGGCGTGAGCCACCGCGCCCAGCCTCAGCTAATTTTTATATATTTTTCTGTAGAGATGGGGTTTCACCATGTTGCCCAGGCTGGTCTTGAACTCCTAAGCTCAAGTGATCTGTCCGCCTCAGGCTCCCAAAGTGCTGGGATTATAGGTGTGAGCCACTGTGCCCGGTCCTGCTAGAATCTTTGACTTAAAATTCCATGTGGCTTGAGGCTGGAGTTGGAACGTATCTCTTAGGCAGAGCTTTTCTGGGTCCCTTCTCTCTAAATTCACAGGGGGCCCTCCCTTTAGATCTCTGTCTACTCTATTCAGACAGGCGGCCCTTTCTCAGATGGGACCTAGAGGGATGATCTTTTGAAATAAGTGAGATTTTTAAGATTACAATAATATGAAGAATATCTTTCTGGCCAGGTGACGTGGCTCATGTCTATAATCCCAGCACTTTGGGAGGCTGAGGTGAGAGGATCGCTTGAACCCAAGAGTTCAAGACCAGCCTGGGCAACATGGCGAGACCCTGTCCTCTAAGAAAACACAAAAATTAGCTGCATGTGGTGGCGCATGCCTGTAGTCCCAGGTACTCAGGAGGCTGAGGCAAGAGGATCCTTTGAGCCCAGGAGGTCGAGGCTGCAGTGAGCCGTGATCACACCACTGCGCTGCAGCCTGGGCAACAGCATGAGAGCCTGTCTCAGAATAAAAACACGTTTCTTTCTCAGAAGACAGAGTACAGACTGCGTTTGTTTTTGTTTTTTCTCTCTCTGTGCTACAGGGGAAGGTGTGGCTCATTGATTTTAATCCATTTGGCGAAGTCACAGATTCACTGCTGTTCACCTGGGAAGAACTGATATCTGAGAACAACTTAAACGGCGATTTTAGTGAAGTAGATGCTCAAGAGCAGGTAAGACATTTTTAAGATAGATACAACATAAACCTTTTCAGTCTACTGACTGACCGCTTGTTCTGCAGACGCACAGGTAGGCGGAATGGCCAGGACCCTTGGGAAGCGCAGAGTGTAACACAGCTTTCCTGGTAGCTAACTTCCCCGTGGTGGTGGTCAAAGAGGCGGGTACCACTTAACTTTATTACAGAAGTCAGGATCATCTGATCCGTTTTTTCAGTTCCTTTTCTGAGCTGCTTCTGTCACACCCAACCTGGAGGAATCTTGGTCCCAGATCAGCTCATGCATCTGTTCCTTGTGACCTCAGTGCCAGCTGCTGAGGCTGACGGAGAAGTTACATATGTGCAGACCAGCGGGTTCCTGTCAGCTTTCTCCTCCATTTCCACGGTGACTGGTTCACGCCTTGATGCTTCTCAGTCTCCCATCAGTCCTTCCTTCCTCTCAGTGGATGATTTAACATCCTCTTTCCAGGAAAAGGGAACCCACTGATGAGAGAATTCCCTCAGTTGATTTCTCAGCACACCTACAAGCTCGTCCATCCCTTCCTGAGTCTGATCTCCCACTCAGGACACTGTGTCCTCCTCTCTCTCCAGCTGCCCTCTGCTCTTTTTCCAATTCTTCCTCTCCACCAACTCTGTCCGTCCAGATTTAGTCATGTTCAGATACCTCCCATCCGAAAAAAGCAAAACATTGTTCAACCCGGTTTCTTCACCCAGCCACTCTCTCCTTTCCTGTCAGCTTCACAGCCAAACTTTAATCTTTAAACAACTTTGTAGTGCTGTTTTCTGCCCATAAAAGTAACATGCTCATTCTCAAAGAAAATTTTAAAATCACCTATGACTCTACCACCTTGAGAACCAGTGTTTATATTTTGCTATATAATGTGCATTTAAACATATATATAGACCTTTGTAAATAAATGAGATCATACTATATACACAATTACATGTCCTGAGATTTTCACAGTGTTCTCTTGTGAGCATTTTATATCTTTTAAAAAATAGTTTTGGGCCAGACGTAGTGGCTCACACCTATAATTCCAGTACTTTGGGAGGCCGAGACTGGTGGATCACCTGAGGTCGGGAGTTCGAGACCAGCCTGGCCAACATGGTGAAACTCCGTCTCTACTAAAAATACAAAAAATTAGCCGGGCCTGGTGGCGGGTGCCTGTAATCCCAGCTACTTGGGAGGCTGAGGCAGGAGAGTTACTTGAACCTGGAAGGTAGAGGTTGCAGCAGTGAGCCGAGATCACACCATTGCACTCCAGCCTGGGTGACAGAGCGAGACTCCATCTCAAAAAAAAAAAAAAAAAAAAAACCGGCCGTGTGCAGTGGCTCACACCTGTAATCCCAGCCCTTTGGGAGGCCGAGGCAGGTGGATCACCTGAGGTTGTGAGTTCGAGACCATCCTGACCAACATGGAAAAACCCGTCTCTACTAAAAATACAAAAAGTAGCCGGGCGTGGTGGCGCATGCCTGTAATCCCAGCTACTCGGGAGGCTGAGGCAGGAGAAACGCTTGAGCCCAGGAGGCACAGGTTGTGGTGAGCCAAGATCACTCCATTGCACTCCAGCCTGGGCAACAAGAGTGAAACTTCGTCTAAAAAAAAAAATTAGTTTTGGCAGCTAGGCATGGTGGTTCATGCCTGTAATCCTAGCACTTTGGGAGACTGAGGCAGGCAGATCACCTGAGGTCAGGAGTTTGAGACCAGCCTGGCCAACATAGTGAAATCCCCATCTCTACTAAAAATACAAAAATTGGCCGGACGTGGTGACGCATCCCTGTAGTCCCAGCTACTCAGGAAGCTAGAGTGGGAGAATCGCTTAAACCCGGGAGGCAGAGGTTGCAGTGAGCAACAGAGACCTGGGTAACAGAGATCGTGCCCCAGCACTGCACTCCAGCCTGAGAGCAGAGCGAGACTTTGCCTCAAAAAAAAAAAAAAAAAAAAAAGAGAAAAAGAAAATAGTTTGGGCTGGGTGCAGCAGCCCACCGAGCCTGTAATCTTAACACTTTGGGAGGCCAAGGCAGGAGGATTGCTTCAGCTCAGGAGATCAAGACCAGCCTGGGCAACATACTGAGACCTTGTCTGTACTAAAATTTTAAAAACTCAGCTAGGTGTGGTGGCGCATGCCTATAGTCTCAGCTACTTGGGAGGCTGAAGTGCGAGGTTCACCTGAGCCCAGGAGGTCGAGGCTGCGGTGAGCCACTGTACTCCAGCTGGAATTACAGACGTGAGCCACCGTGCCCAGCTCATTTTAACTTTAGAATCTTCCTTTCTCCTTACCAGGTACAGAAGAAAACATGGAGTTGAAATTGTTCTGCTAGGTTCTTTTTTAGTTCAGAGAATAGACCTAAAAATAAATGACTGACGTTCTTTCTCCTTTTTCTTCTTTGTACAGGATTCCCCAGCTTTCCGTTGCACCAACAGTGAAGTGACAGTCCAGCCCAGCCCCTATTTGAGTTACCGGCTGCCCAAGGACTTTGTAGACCTGTCTACAGGGGAGGACGCTCACAAGCTAATAGACTTCCTTAAGCTGGTAAAGTCTATGTGCATTTAGTATGCTGGCCGTCTTTTCAAATAGACCTTCAAATTGGCTTTTATATAATATTTCACTGGAATCCTGTATCACCTAGACTTTGATGCTTATGAATGGAGCCGAGTTAGTGAGTTAGGTCATTTTCTAATTAAATATAAAATAGGAGCTGAAGGCATAATTTATTGATTAGAGTGACAGAAAATGTTTTTATGCTGTATATGCCTTTTGAACATTTTTCAAAATACTTGTAACTGTGAAGAAAGTGTGTATATTGTTAGAGGGCTGCACGGAGAGCAAGTCTCTGCTCTGGTGGTGATTTTACTCAAGAGGGAATGTGAATATTTATACTTCTGTGTGGATTTCTGTGTAGGAGTTTCTGTATGTATGGAAGAAAGAGAAGAAAATACTCAAGTACCTGAGGATAATTTGCTCAGGAGTCAAAGTGATAAACTAGTTTAATGAATTAAAGCATGGTTTTCCATGACAATTTTTAATCACATCTTTGCCAAGACCTCTAGAAAATTACACCTGCTGAGCAGATATCCCAAGGAGCATGTGCTATTTTAATGTCCCCTTGGTTTTCTTTGGCAGAAGAGAAATCAGCAAGAGGACGACTGATGAGCGTGCTGGAGCTGGAGAAGAGGAGGCCCTGCCCCGCCGCTCGGGAGCTGCTTATCAGCCGCAGCTTCCTGCCAACCCTGATGCGGGCGGGCCAGGCAGTGTGGACATCAGCCGCTTTTTATATTCATGTACATCACCTGGGGAAAAAAACAGAGGGACTTTGCTACTTGTAAAAATAACATAATAAATAGATCTTAAGCATAGGAAATCATACTGTTCTGATAATAAAATGCTTTCTATGAAATACGTTGCTTTTCTACCTGGTCGCTTTATTTATTTATTTTTATTTTTATTTTTATTTTTTGAGACAGTCTCGCTGTGTCGCCCAGGATGGAGTGCACTGGTTCAATCTCAGCTCACTGCAACCTCTACCTCCTGGTTCAAGCGATTCTGCTGCCTCAGCCTCCCGAGTAGCTGGGATTACAGGTGCGCACCACCACACCCAGCTGATTTTTGTATTTTTAGTAGAGGCAGGGCTTCACCGTGTTGGCCAGGCTGGTCTGGAACTCCTGATCCTCAAGTGATCTGCCCACCTCAGCCTCCCAAAGTGGTGGGATTATAGGTGTGAGCCACCACGCCCAGCCTGTTTTATTTAGGGACGGAGTCTTGCTCTGTTGCCCAGGCTGGAGTGCAGTGGCACAATCACAGCGCACTGCAGCCTCAATCTCCTGGACTCAGGCAATCCTGCCTCAGCCCCCTGAGTAACTGGGACTACTGGTGCACACCACCACGCCCAGCTGATTTTTATATTTTTTTTGTAGAGATGGGGTTTTGCCACGTGGCCTTTTTAAAAGGCCACCATGTTTAAGTGACGATATCAATTGTGCCTGATTTACCGAGGCTTTATGATGTGCCAGACATTCTACTAAGAGCTCTTTCTGTATTAGTTGACATCACCAAGCAATTTGAAGGATACAGACATGACAGTTTCCCAGGGTAACTGCCCGACGTGGTATCCAGTGGTAATCTTCGTCCTCAGTACTTTATCTCTGTATTCAGTACGTCAGATGCCCTTTCTTTTTTCTTTTTTTTAAGTAGTAGAGATGGGGTTTCCCTGTGTTGCCCAGACTGATCTCAAACTCCTGGCCTTAAGTGATCCTCCTGCCTCAGCCTTCCAAACTGCTGGGATTATAGGTGTTGTTTAATGTACAGGTGCTTCAAAAATACTTTTGTTTTTTAAAACTGCTTATAGGTGCCTACCCACCTATGATGGATTTAGTATCAAGGATTGATTTTAAGTTTAGCTCTGGAAGCTGGCTTTGTCAAGATGGCATTTTACCAAGCCAAAGAAAATGTAAATACATTTGATACCAATTGAAAACATTCAGACTAGGCTGGGTGCAGTGGCTCACGCCTGTAATCCCAGCACTTTGGGAGCCTGAGATGGGCGGATCACCTAAGGTCAGGAGTTCAAGACCAGCCTGACCAATATGGTGAAATGCCGTCTCTACTAAAAATACAAAAATTAGCCGGGCGTGGTGGTGGGTGCCTGTAGTCCCAGCTACTTGGGAGGCTGAGGCAGGAGAATCGCTTGAACCTGGGAGGCGGAGGTTGCAGTGAGCTGAGACCGCACCACTGCATTCCAGCCTGGGCGAGAGAGCGAGCCTCTATCCTCCACCAAAAAAGAAAACTATATTCAGACTATATAAAAGACCCAGCAAAATTTGGCAGAGAGTTCATAAACTGTACAATTCTCATTACTTTTTTTACACATTTTCCTGGAGAAACTGGACTTGAACTCTCAGGTCATTTTCTGAAACGTGATTTTTGTACATTGTTTACTTAGTGTATTTAATTTTAGTTGATTTTCCTGATGTTAATATCAAATGTAGGATACTATGAAGGAAATATCCTAAAGCCCAATATAATTGACGCCTGCCTAAAAATTAACTTCTGTTTTGTTTTAAGACAGAGTCTCACTCTGTCTCCCAGGCTGGAGTACAGTGGCACGATCTTGGCTCACTGCAGCCTCCGCCTCTTGGGTTCAAGTGATTCTCCTGCCTCAGCCTCCTGGGTAGCTGAGATTACAGGTGTGCACCACCACACCTGGCTAATTTTTGTATTTTTAGTAGAGATGGGGTTTCACTATGTAAGTCAGGCTGATCTGAAACTCCTGGCCTCAAGAGATCCACCCATCTCGGCCTCCCAAATTGCTAGGATTACAGGCATGAGCCACAGCGCCCAGCTCTTAAGTTTTGAATTGTCCTTTTATTTTACTGGCATTTGTTCTTTCTTTGAGGTACCTCAGGCTTGCGCTTGAATTCAGCAAATGGAAACCTGTGTGCTTCCTCAGCGTGTCCCTGCAGTCCTCCCTTCTGAAGGAAGACACTGCCGCTGTTGCCTTTGAAGGGCTGGAATAAATACGTGCTTTGTCCTGCAGGCAGTGTCATGTCCCGTGGGCCTCCTGGAGACAGCTTTGCCAGTTTTGTTTTCGCGAGTCTCATTTGATTTGCATTTTCTGAGTTCGTAAGGTTTTCTCTTCTCAGCCTTTTCTCTTTTTGATGATTGAGGATCATCAAAAAACAAACAGGAACCTTATGTGACAGCTTTTTGACTAAGTTTGTTTCCTGCAAAGTGCAAGAGGAGCTTTCTGCAGTCTGTTAAGTGAGATAACTCATAAACCTGTAGTGTAGTGCACATCGCAGGCCACAGGCAAATGGTAGCTATTGTCACTCTGCATGGCAGACCTCTGTACAGTATATAAAGGCACATTCTTTTTAACAGAGTCAAGAAAAAAATATATATATTTATATATATATTTATATATTTATATATATATATATATATATATTTTTTTTTTTTCCCTTTTTTCAGGAGAGACGGGGTTTCGCCATGTTGGCCATGGCTGGTCTCGAACTCCTAACCTCAGGTTATCCATCCACCTTGGCCTCCCAAAGTGCTGGGATTACAGGCGTGAGCCACCACGCCCAGTCCCTTCTTTTCCTTTTTACCAGATGACAAAACTGCTCCCCAAAGATGTTGACTTTTCCAAAACCTTCACTGTAGCAGGATCTAAACATTGTTTTATTCACATGTTGTCCTTGGCTCATGCTAAGGAAAGAATAAATCACAGTAAACTTACCACTCACACACAGTGCAGGTATGTATACACCTTAGAAAGATACGGTCGAGCACGGCGGCTCACGCCTGTAATCCCAGCACTTGGAGAGGCGAAGGCAGGCGGATCACAAGGTCAGGAGATCGAGACCATCCTGGCCAACATGGCAAAACCCTGTCTCTACTGAAATACAAAAAACTAACCGGGCACGGTGGTGCATGTGTGTAGTCCCAGCTACTCGGGAGGCTGAGGCAGGCGAATTGCTTGAACCCAGGAGACAGAGGTTGCAGTGAGCTGAGATGACACCACTGTGCCCAGCCTGGCGACAGACCGAGACTCTGTCTCAAAAAAAAAAAGGTGCTTCAGGACTAGGCCGTGCGTGGTGGCTCATGCCTGTAATCCCAGCACTGTGGGAGACCGTGGTGGGTAGTACATTGCTTGAGGTCAGGAGTTCAAGACCAGCCTGGCGAACATGGTGAAACCCCATCTCTACCAAAAATACAAAAAATTAGCCAGCTGTGGTGGTGCGCACCTGTAATCCCCACTATTTGGGAGGCTGAGGCAGGAGAATCACTTGAACCTGGGAGGCAGAGGTTACAGTGAGTCAAGATTGTGCCCCTGAACTGAAAGAGCAAGATTCCGTCTCAATAAAAAAAAAAAAAAAAAAGATGATTGAGGAACAGAAATCTAAGACATTGTAACAAAAATGTAGTGAAAAAATAGCTAAAAGTTATGGGGTTAGGCAATAAGCCTGGCATAAGTGACCTAAAGAGAGAACGCATTCAGGTGTGTCTTTTGTTTTTTTTTTTTTAACCAAGAAAACCAAAATAAAATGATACTGGCAACATAGTAAGACCCTGTCTCTAAAAAACGTTCTTTTTCAAAAGACAAATTAGCCAGATGTGGTGGTGGACGCCTGTAGCCCTAACCACACAGGAGGCTGAGGCAGGAGGATCACTTGAGCCCAGGGGTTCAAGGCTGCAGGGAGCTATGATCTCACCACTGCACCCCTGACCTCCAAAAAATAAATAAATAAAAAGGAAAGAAAGGAAGAGGCCTGGTGCGGTGGTTCACGCCTATAATCCCAGCACTTTGGGAGGCCAAGGTGGGTGGATCACCTGAGGTCAGGAGTTTGAGACTAGCCTGGCCAACATGGTGAAACTCTGCCTCTACTAAAAATACAAAAAATTAGCCAGGCATGTTGGTGCACGCCTGTAATCCCAGCTACTCAGGTGACTGAGGCAGGAGAATTGCTTGAACTTGCGGGATAGAGGTTGCAGTGAGCTGAGCTCACGCCACTGCACTCCAGCCTGGGCAACAGGCGCACAGCCAGGCTGAAGCCCCAGTGTTCTCCAAACTGTCACCCCAGACTCACAATATGTACTAGATAAATTGCAGGTCGCCTTTTTTTCTTCCTTCCAGCTGAGTTCATTCCCCCACTCTCCCTGCGTTTTCTTCTCCTAAGAAGTCATTTTGTTCAGCCACAGTTTATAAGCAGGGCTCATTGTTTAGGTCTGAGGAACAGAACAGGGTTGTACTAAGCGCTTAGGCAATGATTCTTATCTGGGAAGGGCTGACAGCTTATTCTTTAATGTCTACAAATTGCTTTGAAGATGAAAAGGGCTACAAAAATGTCAAGTGATGTTATTGCTTTTAGGAACATTTGTTTTCCATCTTGTAAAAGGCATATATCTCAGGCCAATGAAAGCCCAAGCTTCCAAACCAGACTGAGTTCCTCTCACTTACAAAAGAAGCATAACCTCTGCATGTATTGGTAATGCTGAGAGCATTGGGGTTCTTAGTTCTTTACCAAAAAAAAAAAAAAAGTCACCAAAGAAAGAAGATACCGGGAGGCCGGGCACAGTGACTCACACCTGTTATCCCAGCACTTTGGGAAGCCAAGGCAAGTGGATCATGAGGTCAGGAGATCAAGACCATCCTGGCCAACATGATGAAACCTCATCTCTACTAAAAATACAAAAATTAGCTGGGCGTGGTGGTGCATGCCTGTAATCCCAGCTACTTGGGACCCTGAGGTAGGAGAATCACTTGAAACAGGGAGTCGGAGGTTGCAGTGAGCCCAGATCGGACCACTGCATTCCAGCCTGGCGACAGAGTGAAATTCCGTCTAAAAAAAGAAAGAGGACACCAGGAGCTGGGCACAATGGCTCAACCCTGTAATCCCAGCCCTTTGGGAGGCCGAGGCGGGAGGATCACTTGAGGTCAGGAGTTCGAGACCAGCCTGACCAACATGGCAAAACCCCCATCTCTACTAAAAATACAAAAATTAGCCGACCATGGTGCTGGGCTCCTGTAATCCCAACTACTCGGGAGGCTGAGGCAGGAGAATCACTTGAACTTAGGAGGCAGAGGTTGCAGTGAGCCGAGATCACGCCACTTCAGCCTGGGCAACAGAGTGAGACTACCATCTCAAAAAAAAACTCCAGGTAGGGACATAGGAAAGAAGGAATGGAGAGGAAGGAATACTCTCAAATACTTTTTTTTTTTTTTTTTTTTTTTGGAGACTGGGTCATGTTCTATTGCCCAGGCTGAAGTAAAATGGCATGATGATTAGCCCGCTGCAGCCTCCAACAGCTGCCCTCAAGCGATCTTCCCACCTCAGCCTCGGATGTGGCTGGGACTACAGGCACACACCACCATGCCTGGCTGATTTTACTTTCCTTTTTTTATTTCCCAGGCTGGTTTGGAACCCCTAGACTCAAGTGAACCTCCCGTCTCAGCCTCCCAAAGTGCTGGGATTACAGGCATGAGCCACCATGCCTGGCCACTCTCAGATCCTCACGGGGGAATAAATGGAGTATAAATGGATACAACACTGTAAACAGACAAGAGACAGTCCAGTGCAGAGAGAGCACAGGTGCTTCTCAATGAGTTTATAAGTGTGAGGACTGAAAAGGACATCAGATGGCCACCTCTCATCACCCTTGGTGGCTACAGACTTGTCTTTTTTGAAATCAAAATGAGAATGTCCAAATGAGTCTTTTTTGGGGGTGGTGGGGGTTAGAGGGGGATGGAGTCTTGCTCTTGTAGTCCAGGCTAGGGTGCAATGGCACAATCTCAGCTCACTGCAATCTCCGCCTCCCGCGTTCAAGAAAGTATCCTGTCTCAGCCTCCCTGGTAGCTGGGATTACCGGCGCCCGCCACCACGCCCGGTTAATTTTGTAGTTTTAGTGGAGACGGGGTTTCGCCTCCCAAAGTGTTGGGATTGTAGGCGTGAGCCACGGTGCTAGGCCCGAATGAGTCTTAAGAAAGGAGAGACAAAGATCCCAGGATATGATTTGCTCACTTCTGGATTTTGAATGCAAAATAATGCTCCCCCAAAACTCGAATAATGGGAAGAAGTATGTCCAACCAGTTAAGAAGTTTTGGTTGCAAACAACACAAACTAACTCTGGTTAACGAAAGCATGTACTGGAAGGATGTGAGGTGCCTCAGGAAATTAGCGCAACCCGTGGAAGCTCCACAGAGAGAACAGAGACTGGAAAAACTTTGGAGATGCAAAAGACACTATCCCAGGACTTAGCTACTAGAGAGACTCCGGCTTCTGTCCTGATGACACCGGGCTCAAGATTCAGTATCTGGGCCGGGCGCGGTGGCTCAAGCCTGTAATCCCAGCACTTTGGGAGGCCGAGACGGGCGGATCACGAGGTCAGGAGATCGAGACCATCCTGGCTAACACGGTGAAACCCCGTCTCTACTAAAAAATACAAAAACTAGCCGGGCGAGGTGGCGGGTGCCTGTAGTCCCAGCTACTCGGGAGGCTGAGGCAGGAGAATGGTCTAAACCCGGGAGGCGGAGCTTGCAGTGAGCTGAGATCCGGCCACAGCACCCCAGCCTGGGCAACAGAGCAAGACTCTGTCTCAAAAAAAAAAAAAAAAAGATTCAGTATCTGGCTGGGTGCCATGGCTCATGCTTATAATTCCAGCACTTTGGGAGGCCAAGGCAGGTGGATCACCTGAGGTCAGGAGTTTGAGACCAGCCTGGCCATCACGGTGAAACCCCATCTCTACTAAAAATACGAAAATTAGCCAGGCATGGTGACGGGTGCCTGTAGTCCCAGCTACTCAGGAGGCTGAGGCAGGAGAATTGCTTGAACCTGGGAGGCAGAAGTTGCAGTGAGCTGAGATTGCCCCATTGCACTCCAGCCTGGGCAACAGAGCAAAACTCCATCTCAAAAAAAAAAAAAAATCAAAATTATTTTTTTGTCTCCCAGGCTAGAATGCAGTTGCATGATTACCACTCACTGCAGTATCCATTTCCCAGGCTCAAGCTATCTTCCCACCTCAGCCTCCTGAACAGCTGGGACCATGGGAATACACCACCACATCTGGCTAATTTATTTTTATTTTTTGCAGAAACAAGGTCTTGCCATGTTTCCCAGGCTGGTCTCGAACTCCTGAGCTCCAGCAGATCCTCCTGCCTCAGCCTCCCAAAGTGCTGGGATTACAGGCGTGATCCACAACGCCGGGCCCCTTCCCAATGTTCTCTATGATCCTTTCTGCATCTCCATCCAGTACCCTCAGGACCTCACACCTGTCTGTAGTAACCAACCAGTTGGGCTTGCCAACCTGCTTTCTATCTTCCTTCCGCCTTTCTTGTTGGATGTAGATTCCATACGCCCCACGTAATTTCACTCTGACCTGTGTAAACTTATTTCCAACGACCCTTAAAACATCCTCAGCTCCCAGCAAGTCTGCCTTCTCCGTGTTCTTTCAATATCCTGTGGCATTCCTGCTGGCTGCCTCCCCTAGAAGCTTCCTGCTCACCTGGAATATGAATGCCCTCCTTAAGCACATCCGTCCGTTTAGGCCAGCGATTCTGTCTTAGTCAGATATTCTTTTCTTTTTTTTTTTTTTTAAACATAGAGACAGGTATGTGTGTGGAGGGGAGCAGGGTGCGGGGGAATCTTGCTGTGTTGCCCAGGCTGGTCTCAAACTCCCGGCCTAAGGATCCTCCCACGTTGGCCTCTCAAAGTGCTGAGATTATAGGCATGAGCCACTGTACCCGGCCCCTAGTTGTGTATTCTAATTACCTGGAGAGTATTTTTTTCTTAATCAATGGAAAATACTCACCCAGACCAATTAAACTGAAATCTCTGGGGCCCAGTAGTTTGTTCTTGTTTTTGTTTTTCTTTTTTGTTTCTGAGAGGGAGTCTCCCCTCTGTTGCCCAGGCTGGAGTATAGCGGCGCAATCTCTGCTCACTGCAACCTCCGCCTCCCTGGTTCAAGCAATTCTCGTGCCTCAGCCTCCTGAGTATCTGGGATTACGGGTGCCTGCCACCACACCCGGCTAATTTTTGTATTTTTAGTAGAGATGGAGTTTCACCATGTTGACCATGGTTGGCCAGGCTGGTCTCGAACTCCTGACCTCAGGTGATCCGCCTGCGTTGGCCTCCCAAAGTGCTGGGATTACAGGCGTGAGCCACCAGCTGGGCCCAGTAGTTTGTTGTTTATGTTTGTTTGTTTTGAGACGGAGTTTCACTCTTGTTGCCCAGGCTAGAGTGCAATGGCACAATCTCAGCTCATCACAACCTCTGCCTCCTGGGTTCAAGCGATTCTCCTGCCTCAGCCTCCCGAGTAGCTAAGATTACAGACATGAGCCACCATGCCTGGCTAAATTTTGTATTTTTTAGTAGAGACAGCATTTCCCCAGGTTAGTCAGGCTGGTGTCCAAATCCTGACCTCAGGTGATCCACTTGCTTTGGCCTCCCAAAGTCCTGGAATTACAGGCGTGAGCCACCACGTCCGGCCAAGGGCCCAGTAGTTTTAAACATCTCCCAAATAATTCTGATGTACTGCTAAGGTTTAGAACCTCTATTTAAATATTAGGCCTTATGTGAGCATCTGTTAACCCCTCATGCTCCTGAGGCCCTCCCAGACCAATGTAGCCACTATACCTTTGTCTTCCTTCTTCTTTGAGCTTCCAGAGAGCTACAGTCCACATTATCAAACCAGCAGCTAGTTACCTGCTTTATTGTATTAAACCTAGTTGTCTAGGTGTTTGGTTTATATGAAGCTCCTGAGGCAGGAACGAAATGCTTAGAAGATTAATAAGCTTTTCCAGATAATGAAATATAATACAAAATAGATGGAGACACCCTCAAGAGTATTCCAAGTCACTGTGAGTGGGCAGGAGAGAGGAAATTATCCCTACAAAGTTCACATGTTGAAGTCCTGTAAACTTTATACCTGAGAATGTGACTGTGTTTGGAGATAGGCCCTTTACAGAGGTGATGAAGCTAAAATGAGGCCTTTGAAGTGGGTCCTAATCCAGTATGAGGGTGTTCTTATAAGAAGAGGAAATCTGGACACTAAGACACCAGGGATGCCCAAGCGCAGAGGAAAGGCCACATCCAGCACACAGCAAGAGGGTGGCCAGCTGCACACTGTGGAGAGAGACCTCAGAAACACACCCTGCCGACACCCTGATCTTGGACTTCCAGCCTCCAGAACTGTGAGACAATCACGTGTTTAAGCCACCCTTAAAATCCTGTCTGTTGTATTTGGTTATGACAGCCCCAGCAAACTAACACATGAAGTAAAGGTGTGGGCAAATTAAAATTATAAGTTTAGGGAAAGTAATCAAAATCATACTTAAGCTCTGAGCTAGCAGATGCCATTCGTTAACAGAATCAGAAACCACTGTAAATTGCCCTCCCAGGCAATACTAGCCTGATGCACTGCTAAATGCCAAACGCATCTTTACAAAGGATATTAGAAACACACAAACACATGGCCGTGCATAGAGCACAGCAGAGGAACACCTACACCTGGCAGACTAGGGTTTTTGGTTTTTTTTGAGACGGAGTGTTGCCCTGTCGCCAGGCTGAAGTGCAGTGGCACGATCTTGGCTCACTGCACTCTCTGTTTCCTGGGTTCAAGTGATTCTTGTGCCTCAGCCTCCCGAGTAGCTGGGACTACAGGTGCGCACCACCACAGTCAGCTAATTTTTGTATTTTTAGCAGAGATGGGGTTTCATCACGTTGGCCAGGCTGATCTAGAACCCCTGACCTCAGGCAATCTGCCTGGCTTGGCCTCCCAAGGTGCTGGGATTACAGGTGTGAGCCACCGTGCCCTTAAAACTGTGGTTTTAAGAGGGCATTTCGCATTGTGAGAGCTGTAGATGCCACCAAACCTGAATCTGTCCTGCAAGATAAAGGCACAAAATGATCAGGTGGATGGCACTGCTGCTCTTTATAAACAGATTTTTAAAATTTCAATCTGATTGGGATATAGGAGCTTTTCTAGAATGTACAGTATGATAATAAACTTGTGGCAGACACCTCAAGGTGACTACCAGTGAGCCCTTGTATAACCTCTTACCTGGAGTGCAGGTGAAAAGTATGACTTGATTCTAATCAGCAGATGATGCTTAGAATCCTTGAAGGCTTGACCTCCTGGGATCATATCCTCTTGCCTCGGCCTCCCAAAGTGCTGGGATTACAGGTGTGAGCCACCATACCCGGCCACTACATGACCTTTGATCTCACTGTTCTCCAGCCCTCCAGCCACATCCTGCCTCCATGTCTCACCTGATTCATGCTGCTGTCTGAGGCTTCTCTGTCCCATCTTTTTTATTTATTTTTTTGAAACAGTCTCACTCTGTTGCTTAGGCTGCTGGAGTGCAGTGGCACAATCTTGGCTCACTGCAGCCTCCGCCTCCCGGGTTCAAGCAATTCTCCCACCTCAGTCTCCTGAGTAGCTGGGACTACAGCTACAAACATCCAAACTCTATTAGATGGTTATGAGGTGTCACAATAAACTCTCAGGAAAATAATGGGGGCGCCTGAAACTGACTTTGAGTCTCAGGAAGGTTTCTGACCTCAACTCTCTGGAAGGCAGGTGTGCGCATAGCTCAAAAGATGGGACAGGCTGGGAGCAGTGGTTCACACCTAATCCTAGTACTTTGGAAGGCAAAGGTGGGCAGATCACTTGAGGTCAGGAGTTCGAGACCAGCGTGTCCAACATAGTGAAACCCCGTCTGCTAATTTTTCGTGTTTAGTAGAGACAGGGTTTCACCATGTTGGTCAGGCTGGTCTTGAACTCTTGATCTCAAGTGATCGACCCGCCTCAGCCTCCCAAAGTGCTGGGATTACAGGCATGAGCCACTGTGCCTGGCCAGTTCATTAAATCTTAATCTGAATAAAAGAACTCAAGAGTTTGAGCAGCCAGGCACGGTGGCTCACGCCTATAATCCCAGTATTTTGGGAGGCAGAGGTGGGCAGATTGCCTGAGGTCAGGAGTTCGAGACCAGCCTGGCTAACGTGGTGAACACACAAAAAAACACACACAAAAAATTAGCCAGGCGTGATGGTGCGCGCCTGTAGTCCCAGATACTCCGGAGGCTGAGCCAGGAGAATCGCTTGAACCCGGGAGGCGGAGGTTGCAGTGAGCCAAGATTGCACCACTGCACTCCAGCCTGGGCGACAGAGCAAGACTCTGTCAAAAAAAAAAAAAAAAAAAAAAAAAAGAGTTTGAGCAGGAGAGAATTCTGACTTAATTGAAAAAAAAAAAAAAAAAGATCAAGCAGGTATTTGTTCAAGGGCCACTATGTCCCAGGCCTTGAGTACTTCTAGCACTGTGATGAGATCAGCCAACCACACAAGACCATTCACTGAGCATCTTCTGTAAACTCGACACTGTGGTATCACCATCAAAAAAGAGAAGAGTGAAAAAAAGAGAGAAGGGTGTTTGAAGCTTTAGGGGGCTGTGGTGTTTCACAGGTACCGGTGGATTTGAGGATCCATTTGCTGTAAGACTGTAAAGACACCCAGTGGCTTGGAACTCCAGTGCCACTCCCCACCACTACCCAGCCACAGACCCCCGCTTTGATTTCATAACCTCACAACACACAGACTTCACACCACTCTTAAGCAGTGTGATTTACTCTCTAAACTGAACACTAAGATCTACAGATACGACTGGGGGCCTGAAAACAAGGACACCTTTGTCTCAGCCCTGGTTCTGCAGGTACAGTCAATTGGGTGACCTTTTTCCTAAGTAAATGGGACAGCTGCATCGTTTGCATGTAAGATTCATGCAGACAGCCTGGTTAGTTCTTTCTCAACATGAAAACAGTTAATAGACAAACCCAGACCTCAGGTTCGTTTCAGGTTGTCTGTCTGAAGCCAATCTATCCATGACCTTGTCTGGAAAAATTATCTTCCCTTTAAACCATTCAGACATGAGCTGGTACAACATAGTCTATGGCTTGAATCTCTGGATGAAGGTTTTTTTCCTCAAAGAAAGAAAAGTTGTTTTTATTTTATTTATTTATTTATTTATTTATTTATTGAGACAGGGTCTAGCTCAGTCACCCAGGCTAGAATGCAATGGCACAATCTCAGCTCACTGCAACCTCCACTCCTGGATTCAAGCGATTCTCCTGCCTTAGCCTCCTGAGTAGCTGGGACCAAGAGGTCCACCACCACGTCTGGCTAATTTTTGTATTTTTAGTAGAAATGGGGTTCCACCATGTTGGCCAGGCTGGTCTCCAACTCCTGACCTCAAATGATCAGCCATCTTGGCCTCCCAAAGTGCTGGAATTACAGGCATAAACCACCGTGCCCGTCCATCATTCTCATTTTAAAAAACTTTTTATTTTTTATTTTTGCAGAACTGTCAAACTCCTTCCTCAAATTTTCTTCCTATTTTATGATTGCTGACTTTGGGGTGGGGGAAGTCGCAGTGAATATTTATTAACTCTTAGATCCAGTGGAACATGTGTCATGGACTCTTTTTCAAGTAAGAAGTGGAAGCTGAAGCTGTCTTTTTTGATTTGAAAATTTCACCTTTATGTTAGATTCGGAAGTACACGTGCAGGTTTGTGACAAGGGTATATTGTGTGATGCTGAGGTTTAGGGTATGATTGACACCCTCATCCAGGCGGTAAGCACAGTACCCAACAGGTCGTTTTTCATGCCTTCCCCTCTCCCTCCCTCTCCCCGCTGGGAGTCCCCAGTGTCTTGTTCCCCTCCTTCTGCCCATCTGTACCCTATGTTTGGCTGCCACTTAATAAGTAAGAATATGTGGTATTTGATTTTCCGTTTCTGCGTTAATTTGCTAAGCATAATGCTGTTTCCTTTTTTTCTTTTAGACAGAGTTTTGCTCTTGTGTCCAGGCTGTAGTGCAGTGCTGCGATCTCGGCTCACTGCAACCTCCACCTCCCGGGTTCAAGTGATTCTCCTGTCTCAGCCTCCCGACTAGCTGGGATTACAGATGCCTGCCACCACGCCCAGCTAATTTTTGTATTTTTAGTTGAGACGGGGGTTTCCTTATTGATCAGGCTGGTCTCGAACTCCTGACCTCAGGCGATCCACCCGCCTCGGCCTCCCAAAGTGCTGGGATTACAGGCGTGAGCCACCGCGCCTGGCCATGCTGTTTTCCTAAACGAATCAAAAATAGTCTCAATACTGTACTTCACAAAATTTGTAAGGCGGGAAGAATCGGCCTGTGGCTGCTTCCAGCCTGGGAAAGGGATGCGCCACAAGATGGCGCCGCGCGTGCGGCGGTGAAGGCCGAGGCCGGCCGTGCCGGGAGGATGTCCGCCTTCCCCCAGGCCCTCAGGCTACGAGCAGGGGCGGGGGCACGGCTCACAACGCCATTTACACGGAGACAATAGCCTGAATTGCTCCCTGTGCTTTTAGTGACCTAGGCCTTCCTCTCGTGTTCTCTATCACCAAGTCTTTCTAGAAATGCGCCGTGGAGACATCCCCAAGCCAGCAGTTCCTCCCTCATTCTGAGAAGGTGGTTTGGTGCAGCTGGTCTCTGAAGGCGCTGGGTGTTTTCCCCTCAGCTCCGGAGGGACGGCGTGGGAGGGTGGTGCTCTGGGCCTGCTCTCTACTGTGCGTTGTTGTTGCTGATGCGTTTAAGCGCCAAACACTGGGTTTCTTCAACGTACCTGTGGGAAGATCAGCGCAGAACTAGCACAGGCTGTGGCCCGGCGCGGTGGCTAGCGCCTGTCATCCCAGCTACTGGGGAAGCTGAGGCAGGAGAATCGCTTGAGCACTCCAGCCTGGGTGACAGAGCGAGACTCCATCTCAAAAAAAAAAAAGGAAGGAAGGAAGGGAGGAAGGGAGGGAGGAAGGGAAGGAAGGAAGGAAGGAAGGAAGGAAGGAAGGAAGGAAGGAAGGAAGGAAGGAAGGAAGGAAGGAAGGGCGGGCTGTGTTGCTTATGATACTTACTCCTGACAAGGGAAGGATGAACCTGAAAAGAAAGGAAGGAAGGAAGGGAGGGAGGGAGGGAGGGAGGGAGGGAGGGACGGACAGACGGACTAGCAACAAGCAAAGGCTGTGGTGCTGATGATACTTACTCCTGACAAGGGAAGGATGAACCTGAACTCTTAACTCTAAGGTGTTACCGGAAACAGGTCCCGATCCAGACCCCAAGAGACCCTCGTACAAGAAGGAATCCAGGGTGAGTCCACAGAGTAAAGTGAAAGCAAGTTTATTAAGAAAGTAGAGAAAAGAATGGCTACTCCATAGACAGAGCAGCCCTGGGGGCTGCCGGTTGTCCATTTTTATGGTTATTTCTGGACGATATGCTAAACAAGCGGTGGATTATTCATGCCTCCCCTTTTTAGACCATATAGGGTAATTCCTGATGTGGCCTTGGCATTTGTAAACTGTCATGGCGCTGGTGGGAGTTTAGCAGTGAGGACCACCAGAGGTTACTTGCATCGCCATGTTGATTTTGGCCGGCCAGCTTCTTTACTGCGACCTGTTTTATCAGCAAGGTCTTTATGACCTGTGTTTTATGCCGATCTCCTATCTCATCCTGTGACTGAGAATGCCTTAACCCTCTGGGAATGCAGCCCAGTAGGTCTCAGCCTTATTTTACCCAGCTCCTATTCAAGATGGAGTTGCTCTGGTTCAAACGCCTCTGACAGAGGGACAGTCATTTCACCTCACACATGAAAGCAAACCTAAAATTTTCTCCATTGGAAGTTCAATCTTGGCTAAGGGCATGATTTAGAAATCAAAGGAGTCTGACCTTCACATGGTTTTGAACACTTGGAAAGGTAGCCATGGGAAGGGACGTAGCCTTTGTAACGTAAGAGGAGAGAATGGGGTGTGGGATGTGTGGCCCTGAAATGACACAGAACTCTGACAGCACTGCCCGGTTGCCATGTAGCTAGGTAAATATTTGCAAAGCACCTACTGCTTCTCTGGATTCGGGGCAAGTGTCTACTGGGCATGAAAGCATCTCCGTGGGGAAGTGAGCCTGACCCAGTTCTTATCTCCCTCTTGAGGCCAAGTTCACAGACTATGACACAACTTCCAGAGGAAAGGGGGGCCTGCCCTTATCTTTCTCTCTCAGCTGGCAGTGGGACATTTTAGTGGCCAAGACCGATGTGTTATCTGTAGGAGCCCTGGAGACAAGAGGTGGGCCCAGAGGCTCTTTTTTTTTTTGAGATGGACTCTCGCTCTGTTGCCAGGCTGGAGTGTGGTGCGATCTCGGCTCACTGCAAGCTCCGACTCCCTGGTTCAAGCGATTCTCCTGCCTCAGCCTCCTGAGGAGCTGGAATTACAGGCGCACGCACCACCATGCCTAGCTAATTTTTGTATTTTTAGTAGAGATGGGGTTTCACTATGTTGACCAGGATGGTCTCGCTCTCCTGACCTTGTGATCCGCCTGCCTCGGTCTCCCAAAGTGCTGGGATTACAGGTGTGAGCCACCGCGCCCCACCAAGGCTCATCTTCTGGATATGAATTCCCAGAGTTGTTGTTTCCTGAGAGCTCATGATCAAGATGCATTGAGAGTTAGACCAGGGGTGCCAATCTGTAAGGAACGCTACAGTGTCATGGAGCTGCAATGAGATGGAAAATCATATTTCTCAGAGCTCTTCTCAGGTAGACTATTCTTTTTTAAAATTTTCAAATAAAATTTAAAAACAAGTGCATGTTTTAAAATGTCATTTATCGGCTGGGCACGGTGGCTCACACCTGTAATCCCAGCACTTTGGGAGGCCGAGGTGGGCGGATCACGAGGTCAGGAGATCAAGACCATCCTGGCTAACACTGTGAAACCCCGTCTCTACTAAAAATACAAAAAATTAGCCGGGCATGGTGGCGGATGCCTGTAGTCCCAGCTACTCGGGAGGCTGAGACAGGAGAATGGCGTGAACCTGGGAGGCGGAGCTTGCAGTGAGCCGAGATCATGCCACTGCACTCCAGCTTGGGCGACAAAAAAAAAAAAAAAAAAAAAAAAGAAAAAAAATGTCATTTATCAAATCAAAAGCCAAACTCATAGAAAGAAAAAATTTTGTAACAAATATGCCAGATCAAAGCTTAATATAGTTAACATGTAAATAAGAGGACTTCAAAATTTAAAAAAAAATAAGATTGGGTTAAGGATGTTATACATGCAATTCATAAAGGAAAAAACACAAATATACAATAAATATATAAAAAGATGCTGAAGACAATAAAAAATGCATATTACACTGTTGTAAAATAATATTTTTATGTAACCAAGTGAGAAATATTTTTAAATGACAATCATAATTGGTGTAGAAATGTAATTCTATATAATTCTGCAATATATATGTTCAAAAGGCTTTTTTTTTCTTTGTAGGAAAGGGCTCTATTACAGATTTGATTAAAAAAGATAAATATAGCCGGGCACAGTGACTCACGCCTGTAATCCCACCACTTTGGGAGGCTGAGGTGGGCGGATCACAAGGTCAGGAGATCAAGACCATCCTGGCTAACATGGTGAAACCCCGTCTCAACTAAAAATACAAAAAAATTAGCCGAGCGTGGTGGCGGGTGCCTGTAGTCCCAGCTCCTTGGGTGGCTGAGGCAGGAGAATGGTATGAACCCGGGAGGTGGAGCCTGCAGTAAGCCAAGATCACGCCACTGCACTCCAGCCTGGGCGACAGAGTGATACTCTGTCTCAAATAAATAAATAAATATAGAACCATTTAGATTTTCTATTTTTGTGTATCTGTTTTGTCTTTTTTTTTTTGAGACGGAGTCTCACTCTGTCACCAGGCTGGAGTGCAGTGGCACAATGTTGGCTCACTGCAACCTCTGCCACCCAGGTTCAAGTGAGTCTCCTGCCTCAGCATCCTGAGTAACTGGGACTACAGGCACCCGCCACCATGCCCAGCTAATTTTTGGATTTTTAGTAGAGACGAGGTTTCACCATGTTAGCCAGGATGGCCTCAATCTCTTGACCTCGTGATCCGCCTGCCTAAGCCTCCCAAAGTGCTGGGATTATGGGTATGAGCCACCATACCCAGCCTTTTTTGTTGTTGTTGTTAGACTGTGTCTCACTCACTCTGTTGCTCAGGCTGGAGTGAAGTGGCATGATGTCAGCTCACTTACAACCTCTGCCTCCCAGGTTCAAACAATTCCCCTGCCTGAGCCTCCCAAGTAACTGCGATTACAGGCATGCACCACCACGCCTGGCTAATTTTGTATTTTTAGCAGAGATGGAGTTTCACCATGTTGGCCAGGCTGGTCTCTAACTCCTGACCTCAGGTGATCTGCTGGCCTCGGCCTCCCAAAGTGCTGGGATTATAGGCATGAGCCACGGCGCTTGGCCTGTTTTGCAAGTTTTTTTAATTAAATGTGTATTTTCAAAAACTCACATCCAAAAGATTGGTCTCTTGGGTCTCTCCTCCTTTTCCAGCAATTGTGGATATATGAATTACCCTGACCTGATCACTGTACATTATATGTATTGCAACATCACTGTCTACCCCGTAAATATGTACAGTTATTATTTGTCAATTAAAATGTGTGTGTCTGTGTGTGTGTTTTTAAATCAGTTAGACTAGGCTGGACATGGTGGCTCATGCCTGTAAGCCCAACACTTTGGGAGGCTGAGGTGGGAGGCTCATTTCAGGCCAGGAATTCAAGACCAGCCTGGACAACGTAGTGAGCCCCTGTCTATACAAAAAATATGTGTATATACATATATATATGTGTGTGTATATATATATGTTAAAAATTAAAAAATGAAAAATCAGATAGACTGTTCCAAGGGGTAGGAAGAAATACTTTGATAAGTGACTTAAGATGGAGGTAAGACACCCCACTCCCCACCCACCCTACTTGCGAGGACATGCCAGAGTGACAACTCCAAGCTGCTCAGCTGCCTTCCATCTGAAGAACTGGTTCGCTAAGTGGAGCACACAGTGTGGAGTTGGAGTTAAATTGTTAGGGACAAAAAAGGCTGAGTTATCAGACCTGTGCCCCATCTGTCTCAGGCTCTCATCTGCAGAATCAGCGAAAAATCCCTAAAGACTATGGGTTTCAGGGAGTGCCCAGTTGTGAGCCTGTTACAGCACCGTGTGCCTTCACCCCGCCCAGGTGAGGGGGGCCCACAGGTGGGGGCTTCCGCTTTGTTGTCTCTGTCCCTGAGGTCCCTGAGGACAATCAAGGTAGCCATACACCCTGAATTTGCAAGGGCTGTCTGGTTTTAAAGTCTCTCCCTTTGATTCAGGAAACTCGATTCTTACTTGTCAGTCTCGTCTTGTGTCCTGACTTTTGGCTCAGAAAATCAGTCACCACAGTCTCAAAAACTTTGAACTCAGCACTTCTCTCTTCTCTGCAGTAGATGGACCCCTTTGGAAACTGCTAGGCCAGGGGCTGGAAATTGCAGGTGTCAACTCCCAGTAGAATCACCATTGTGGATACTTAGGTGACTCAGTACTGTGGAAGATGAGATAGATCAGAGACCAGGATCAAGGGAGATAAATATTTTCTAAGAGTTATTCAAGAAAGGACCCCTCAAATGGACAGGTATGGACCCATAAAAACAGAAATTCAGTCTTCTGGCTTTAGAATTTTGCCGCTTGACAGAAAGCTCCAGACCGCCACCCCCTTCCCCACCCTCCTTCCCCCAGCCCCGCCCCCCATCCCCCACCCCCACCATTACATGCCACATCTTCTGGGTGAGACATGACAATCCTTCTTTTAAAAATTTAATTATTTATGTATTTTTTGAGACAGAGTCTCGCTCTGTCACCCAAGCTGGAGTGCATAATGTGATCTCGGCTCACTGCAACCTCTGCCTCCTGGGTTCAAGCAATTCTTCTGCCTCAGCCTTCTGAGTAGCTGGGATTATAGGTGCCCACCACCACACCCGGCTAATTTTTTGTATTTTTAGTAGAGACAGGGTTTTGCCATGTTGTCCAGGCTGGTCTCCAACTCCTGACCTCAGGTGATCCACCCACCTTGGCCTCCCAAAGTGCTGGGATTACAGGAGTGAATCACCGTGCCCGGCAAATCCTTCTTTTTTTATCCAATTTATTTCCCTTTCTTTAAGTCCTCTTTTGTTTTGCCAAAGTAGTTCCTGAGCAGCTTTTTCATGGTGAGTACTTGGGGAATAAATCTTCCAAGTTCTCATGCGCACATCTTAATAGTCTCTTGGATTGCTTCACATTTGATCGATAATCTGAGTGGGTAGGGAATGCTAAATTCAAAATAGTTTCCCAGCTGGGCATGGAGGCTCACACTTGTAAGTGTGGGAGGCTGAGGTAGGAGGATTGCTTGAGCCCAGGAGTTTGAGACCAGCCTGGGCAACATAGCAAGACCCTGTCTTTACCAAAAAATAAGAAAAAAAAATTAGCTGGATATGGTGGCACATGTTTGTAGTCCCAGCTACTCGGGAGGCTGAGGCAGGAGGATCATTTGAGCCTGGGATGTCAAGGCTGCAGTGAGATGTGATCGCGTCAGCCTGGGTGACAGAGCGAGATCCTATCTCAAAAAAAAAAGTTTCCCATAAAAATTTCGTATCTATTGTTTATCTTCTAGCAAAATTATTTTACCTTTGAAAACTTTAGGCCGGGCTCATGCCTGTAATCCCAGCATGTTGGAAGGCCAAGGTGGGTGGATCACCTGAGGTCAGGAGTTCAAGACGAGCCTGGCCAACATGGTGAAACCCCATCTCTACAAAAAATACAAAAAGTAGTTGGGTGTGGTGGTGGGCACCTGTCATCCAAGCTACTGAGGAGGCTGAGGCAGGAGAATCACTTGAACCTGGGAGGCAGAGGTTGCAGTGAGCCGAGATCGTGCCACTGCACTCCAACCTGGATGACAAGAGGGAAACTCCATCTCAAAGAAAAAAAGAAAAGAAAAGAAAAAGTAAACTTTAAGTAAGTGTTTTCAGCCATCAAGCCTTTCCACCCCCATCTCTACTTCTGCTTGTTAAGCAAAGCATTTCCTCATAACCAGGGTGGAGTAATCTGCTTTTGTTAGAACTCCCTATAAAAATGCAACCACCTCAAGAGGATCAAACACTTACAGTCATCTCTGGTGCCAGGGGCTGGAAGTTGGGCCCTACGTGGAATTTGTGACTCATCATCCAAGAGCCTAAAAGATTCACTTGTTCTGGCCGGGCTCCTAATTGCATGGGCTGAGCATCAGCTAGACGCGTGAAATGGAACACCTCGACACCTTTTAACTGACCTGGGAACATATTTCTGACTTGGTGCCAGGAAACAGAATACCTGTTTGGTAAACTGTCAACTTCTAGGTCTGAAAAAAAAATGCCCACAACTTCTGTTGAGACATCATTAAGAGACAGCGAGGACACGTGGATGCCAGGGCAAGATACAGGAATCATTCATTTTCTTAGCAAGAGGAGATATAGGTGATTATAGTTCCTTCCACATAAGCGATGATTGTGAATTAGGAAATAACCCAAGGGAGGCCGGGTGCAGTGGCTCACACCTGTAATCTCAGCACTTTGGGAGGCCGAGGCGGGTGGAACACCTGCGGTCAGGAGTTTGAGACCAGCCTGGCCAACACGGTAAAACCCCGTCTCTACTAAAAATACAAAAAATTAGCCAGGTGTTGTGCCACGTGCCTGTAGTCCCAGTTTCTCTGGAGGCTGAGGCAGGAGAATTGCTTGAATCCGAGAGGCCGAGCTTGCAGTGAACTGAGATCGCGCCATCGCACTCCAGGCTGGGCGACAGAGCGAGACTTGGTGTCAAAAAAAAAAAAATTAACCCAAGGGAGCACTTTCCAACAGTCAGAGCTGAGTAAAAGTAGAATGGACTGCCGTGGGAATCTGTGGGTTCCTCGCCCTAAGAGTTTTCTTGTTTGTTTGTTTGTTTGTTTTCTTGAGACCTAGTCTGTCCCTGTCGCCCAGGCTGGAGTGTAGTGGTGTGATCTTGGCTCACAGCAACCTCCACCTCCCGAGTTCAAGCAATTACTTGTGCTTCAGCCTCCTGAGTAGCTAGGACCACAGGTACATGCCACCACGCTCAGCTACTTTTTGTATTTTTTGTAGAGATGGCGTTTCACCATGTCAGCCTGGCTGGCCTTGAACTCCTGGCCTCAAGTGATCCACCCGCCTGGGCCTCCCAAAGTGCTGGGATTACAGGTGTGAGCCGCTGTGCCCGGCCGATGAGTTATTCTTGGTGAAGATATTGTAAATTGGATGCAACAACCTATGGACGGTTGGAATACATGATCTCTACATTCTTTTTCAACTATGAAAATGTATGTTTGCTATACCTGGTATGACACCTGGCACACAGTAGATGGTCAATTTGTACTAAATAACATGTCTGTGGACTTCATTATACCACAGCCACAGAGACAAATGTCATCAGTTTCTACTTGCTATAATTTACAGTAAGAAGGTTTTACTCACAACTACCATTAGTTACTCATATTGAGAAATTACCAGAATATTCTCTTCTGCAAACAGTGGCTGAGTTTGGATCGGGCAGGGACTCCGTCTTGGCAACAACCTCTTTACTGCTTCAAGTAATTGCACCCTCGCAAACTTGTTATCGCACACACGTAAGCAATATGTAGAGGGCAGGAAGCAGTTAAACTGCAAAGCTCCATTGAATCGTCTAGATTAGACACAGGTGGAAGGGCTTTGCAATAATCGGAGAGAGGGTTCCAGGCAACACCTGGCCTGGAAAACACAGCCTTCTTGTCTGTAAGGGTTGAAGGAGGCGTTCCAGAGCGTGGCCCATCTCCTTTGGCTCCTTCGCCTACCTGCTCATGCAGAGAAGAACAGAATCCATAAGGGTGAGAGCAATAGAAACACAGCTGCTGGTGTCCATTTTTGCAGGTAGAAAGCTTAAAAAGATGGGTCAGGCGTGGTGGCTCACGTCTGAAATCCCACTACTTTGGGAGACTGAGGCGGGTGGATCACTTGAGGTCAGGTGGTCAAGAACAGCCTGGCCAACATGGGGAAATCCCATCGCTACTAAAAATATAAAAATTAGCCAGGTGCAGTGGCGTGTGCCTGTAGTCCCACCTACTTGGGAAGCTGAGGCGGGAGAATCACTTGAACCTGGGAAGTGGAGGTTACAGTGAGTCAAAATCTCGCCACTGCACTCCAGCCTGGGTGACAGAGCTAGACCCCGTCTGTCTCCAGAAAAAAAAAAAAAAGGATGGGCGTGGTGGTAATCCCAGCACTTTGGGAGGTCAAGGTGGGAGGATTGCTTGAGGCCAGGAGTTTGAGATCAGCCTGGCCAACATAGCAAAACCTGTCTCTATTTTATTTGTAAAATAAAAATAATATAATTAATAAAAATACAAATAAGAATGCTTGGCCGGGCTTGGTGGCTCACGTCTGTAATCCCAGCACTTTGGGAGGCTGAGGCAGGTGGATCACAAGGTCAAGAGATCGAGACCATCCTGGCCAACATGGTGAAAACCCATCTCTACTGAAAATACAAAAATTAGGTGAATGTGGTAGCAGGAGCCTGTAGTCCCAGCTACTTAGGAGGCTGAGGCAGGAGAATCGCTTGAACCTGGGAAGTGGAGGTTGCAATGAGCCGAGATCTCACCACTGTACTCTAGCCTGGTGACAGAGTGAGACTCAGTCTCAACAAACAAACAAAAAAAGAAAAAAAAAAAAAAAAGAAAAGAAAAAGAAAGAAAAGAAAAGAAAAGAAAAGCTTGAAAAACTGGAATATTTTAGATAGGATTCAGAGGTACTCACAATAAGCGTAACAGTTAGTACCAAGAAGTGACTGCTCCTGGCCAGCTGAGCTGCAGCCAAGGACAGCAAACAAGGAAGGGACCTGGTGGCCCAGGCAAACTGTTCTAGCTGATCTTGATTTCTGAATCAAAAATTGGAACTCATGATCTTGAATTTATTTATTTTATTTTATTTTTTGAGGAAGTGTCTCATTCTATCACCCAGGCTGGCGTGCAGTGGCATGATCTTGGTTCACTGCACCCTCTACCTCCCAGGTTCAAGCAATTCTCCTGCCTCAGCCTGGGATTACAGGCGCCCGCCACCACACCTGGCTAATTTTTGTATTGTTAGTAGCGATGGGGTTTCACTCTGTTGCCCAGGCTGGTCTCGAACTCCTGGGCTCATGTGATCCACCCGCCTCGGCCTCCTAAAGTGCTGAGATTATAGCCGTGAGCCACTGTGCCTGGCTTTGAATTTATTTTTATGTATGAAATGACAAGTTTATGGACAATTACAATAGAAAAAAAATGTATCTATGACCTTATCACCCTGAACAACTCTGTGGCACTCGTTTGATGACTTCCAAGTTCTCTGTGGTCACATATAGCTATTAGAGATAGACTATTAGAATTATAGTGCAAATATGGCTTGATTTGTGCCAAAAGACTTTGAAAAGAATTATGCCGATTTATAATATGTAAATTATATATAATTATATATCACCTCCATCCATCTGTAATTTGGAATTGGACTTTTTTTTTCCTGTTTAACATATCATAGCGGCTGGGTGCACTTTGGGAGGCCGAGGTGGGTGGATCACCTGAGGTCAGGAGTTCGAGACCAGCCTGACCAACATGGTGAAACCCCGTCTCTGCTAAAAATACAAAATTAGCCGGGCGTGATTGTGCGCGCCTGTAGTTTCAGCTACTCGGGAGGC
This sequence comes from Macaca thibetana thibetana, assembly GCF_024542745.1. Taxonomy (NCBI): domain Eukaryota; kingdom Metazoa; phylum Chordata; class Mammalia; order Primates; family Cercopithecidae; genus Macaca; species Macaca thibetana. The sequence continues at coordinate 12,198,625 of NC_065586.1, forward strand.
TGAGGCAGGAAAATTGCTTGAACTCAGGAGGCGGAGGTTGTGGTGAACTGAGATTGCGCCATTGCAATCCAGCCTGGGCAACAAGAGCAAAACTCTGTCTCAAAAAAAAAAAATCAAAGTCTGACATGTACTATGTTCATTGTACGCTAAGTTGAGTGCTGTGGGAGCCCATGCATTAGCTCATTTAATCCTCACAACTTTAGGATGCAGGTGATAGCATAATCGTTTTCTCAGATGAGGAATTTCAGAGAGCGATTGGTAACACAGCCTGTGAGTGCCAGGGTGGGGCTTCTCGCCAGGTTTGATTCCAGGTTCTAATCTCATAACCAAGCTGCCTAATCAGTCTTTGTCTGTTTAGACATTGAAATTACTGCCTTTCTGTTGTTGTTTTTATTGTAACAAACCCTATAAGAAACATTACATTGTTACGCATAGGCCGTCTGTATTGTAATGTTGTTGACTCTGTAAACAAGTGAGTTCAAGAGTGTGAACATTTTGATGATTGTTGAGGTCTTGTGCCAAAATGACTTTGAAAAGAACTATGTCAATTTACAATATGTAAGTTATATTCTCCATTTATATGCTCTCCATCTATAAGATCCTTTCTTGCCAGTAATAGTTACATATATATGTATATGTATAGTTATATATATAAATCTATATAGTTATATAATAAATCTATATAGTTATATATAGATTTATATATATATTATATATAGTTATATAAATATATAATTATATATAGTTATATACAAATATATATAGTTATATATATATTTTTTGAGATGGATTCTCACTCTCTCACCCAGGCTGGAGTGCAGTGGTGTAATCTCGACTTACTACAACCTTTGCCTCCTGGGTTCCAGTGATTCTCCTGCCTCAGCCTCCTGGGTCGCTGGAACTACAGGCACAGGCCACCATGCCCAGCCAGTTTTGTATTTTTAGTAGAGACAAGGTTTCACCATGTTGGCCAGGCTGGTCTCAAACTCTTTTTTTTTTTTTTTTTGAGACAGTCTTGCTCTGTGGCTCAGGCTGGAGTGCAGTAGCGTGATCTCAGCTCACTGCAAGCTCCGCCCTCTGGGTTCAGGCCATTCTCCTGCCTCAGCCTCCCTAGTAACTAGGACTACAGGTGCCCGCCACCACGCCTGGCTAATTTTTTATATTTTTAGTAGAGACAGGGTTTCACCATGTTAGCCAGGATGGTCACGATCTCCTGACCTCATGATCCACCCTCCTCGGCCTCCCAAAGTGCTGGGATTACAGGCGTGAGCCACTGTGCCCAGTCTGGTCTCGAACTCTTGACCTCATGGGATCTGCCTGCCTTGGCCTCCCAAAGTGCTGGGATTACAGGCATGAGGCACTGTGCCTGGCTGTAATAGTTATATTAATTTAAAATTGTGTTTGATTAATTTAGTAGCAAAATGAAAATTTAATATTTTAACTTATTTTCTGATTAGAAAAATTGAGCCTTGACTGGACATGGTGACTCATGCCTGTAATCCCAGCAGTTTGGGAGGCCGAGGCAGACGGATCACAATGTCAGGAGTTCGAGAGCAGCCTAACCAATATGGTGAAACCCCGTCTCTACTAAAAATACAAAAATTAGCTGGGTGTGGTGGCGGGCGCCTGTAGTCCCAGCTACTCGGGAGGCTGAGGCAAGAGGATTGCTTGAACCTGGGAGGCGAAGGTTGCAGTGAGCTGAGATGGCGCTACTGCACTCCAGCCTGGGAGACAGAGCGAGACTCTGGCTCAAAAAAAAAAAAAAGAAAAGAAAAAGTGAGCCTTATTTCATGTATTTGTCTACTGGTTATAGTTCTTCGAATGATAGCTTTATGTCCTTTTCCCATTTTTTTCATTGGAGTCTTTTCCTTTTTTTTTTTTTGAGACAGGGTCTTGCACTGTAGCTCAGGCTGGGGTGCGGTGGTACAATTATGTCTCACTGCAGCCTTGACCTTCCAGGCTCAGTGGATCCTTCCACTGCAGCCTTCCCAGTAGATGGGACCACAGGCATATGCCATCATGCCCTGCTAAATTTGCTTTTTTTTTTTTTTTTTTTGACAGTCTCAACAGTCTCACTCTGTTGCCCAGGCTGTAGTGCAGTGGCGCGATCACAGCTTACTGCAACCTCCACTTCCTGGGTTCAAATGATTCTCGTGTGTCAGCTTCCCCAGTAGCTGGGATTATAGGAACATGCCACCATGCCAAGCTCATTTTTTTGTATTATTAGTAGAGACAGGGTTTTACCATGTTGGCCAGGCTGATCTTGAACTTCTGGCCTCAAATGATCCTACCACCTTGGCCTCCCAAAGTGCTGGGATTACAGGTGTGAGCCACAGTGCCTGACCCATTGGAGACTTTTTTTTTGAGACAGAATTTCGCTCTTGGCGTCCAGGCTGGAGTGCAATGGTGTGATCTTGGCTCACTGCAACCTCTGCCTCCCAGGTTCAAGCAATTCTCCTGCCTCAGCCTCTTGAGTAGCTGGGATTACAGGTGTGTGCCACCACACCCATCAAATTTTTGTACTTTTAGTAGAGATGGGTTTTCACCATGTTGGCCAGGCTGGTCTCAAACTTTTGACCTCAGGTGATTCACCCGACTTGGACTCCCAAAGTGATAGGATTACAGGCATGAGCCGCCATGCCTGGCCTGGAGACATTTTTTAAAAACCAATTAATGGATTTTTCTCATGTAATGAAGATATTAATGCTTTGGTCAGATTTGGTGCAAATATTTTTCCTGGTCAGTTTGCATTTTAATAGTTTGATTTTTTTATTTTTGACATTTTTAAAAGTTCATATAGTCAGATATACCACTTTTTTCTTTTTCTTTTTTTTTTTTTTTTTTTTTAGATGGAGTCTCACTCTGTCGCCCAGGCTGGAGTGCAGTGGCACAATCTTGGCTCACTGCAACCTCCGCCTCCTGAGTTCAAGCGATTCTCCTGCCTTAGCCTTCTGAGTAGCTGGGATTACAGGCATGTGCCACCACATCCGGCTAATTTTTGTATTTTTTTAGTAGAGATGGAGTTTCACCATTTGGCCAGGCTGATCTCAAACTCCTGACCCCAAGTGATCCACCCGCCTCGGTCTCCCAGAGTGCTGGGATTATAGACGTGAGCCACTGCTGCAATCACAGCTCACTGTAGCCTCGACCTCCTAGGCTCAAGTGATCCTCCCACCTCAGCCTCCCATAGCTGGAACTACAGGTGTGCACCACCACACCCGGCTGATTTTTCTATTTTGTATAGAGATGGGGTTTTGGCATGTTGCCCAGGCTGGTCTTGAACTCATGGCGTCCAGCGATCTGCCTGCCTTGACCTTCCAAAGTGCTAGGATTACAACTGTGAGCCTGTAATTACCGGCCCTAATTTTTTATTTTATTTTTTTTCCTGCCTGTGTCCCCCTACTCTTTCTCGTTAGTTAAAAAATACTACTGGAAGTGTATATTGATGTTTGCTATGGCGTCTATGCCGAACGTACTTAAGTCTGTTTCATAACCATCACAATCCATGTCTCACACTCTCGATTCTTTCACCATCTCCCCACCGCCCACTCACGCCTCCGCCAGCTCTAGTGTGGATTCCATCCCAGGTACACCAATAGAACAGCTCTTGCTCTCTCTTGACTCACTATTGGCCTTTCTGTTCTTCAATTCAGTGGATATTTCTCAAATGCATCTTTTTTTTTTTTTTTTTTTGAGATGGAGTTTCACTCTTGTTGCCTAGGCTGGAGTGCAGTGGTATGATCTTGACTATCTGTAACCTCCACCTTCCAGTTTCAAGTGATTTTCCTGCCTCAGACTCCCGAGTAGCTGGGAGTACATGCACCTGCCAACAGGTCCAGCTAATTTTTGTATTTTTAGTAGAGACCGGGTTTCACCATGTTGGTCAGGCTGGTCTCGAACTCCTGACCTCATGATCTGCCTGCCTCGGCCTCCCAAAGTGCAGGGATTACAGGGGTCAGCCACAGTACCTGGCCTAGAATGCATCTTAATTGAAGTATTGGAAGAGTTCAGGCCTTTTGTCAACATCTACCTTCCTATAAATCTCACCAAGACAGGATTTGCAGCTTAATGAGGAGCTTCTTGCAAAATACATACAAAGCTGGCTTTCTAGCTGGTTGAAGGGCTTGGTTAAATTGAGCTCAACACTAAGCCTAGGAGTGAAGAAAAGACATAAGCAATTCTTTCTACTCTTTTCCAGTACTTAAAAAAAAAAGAGGCATAATTTTTGTACAATAAAATGCACAGATGTCAAGTGTACAGTGGGATGAGTTTTGACATCTGTGTACACCTATGTAATCAACCACCTAATTCAGATAAAGAACATTCCCATCAACCCAAAAAGTTTCTTCATACCCATTTCTAGTGAATCTTTCCCAGCAGAGGCAACCACTGTTCTGAATTCTATCACAATATTTTAGTTTTGCCTATTTTCGAATATTATAGATGTAGAATCATTTAGTATTTACTTTTTGGTGTCTGTCATCTTTTTGCAACATAATATTTTTGAGATTTATGCATGTTATTGCTTGTATCAGTAATTTTTCTTTTTTATTGCTAAATAGTATTCTAATATATCAACTTTTTTTTTTTTCCTTTTTAGAGACAGTCTCCCTCTGTCACCCAGCCTGGAGTGCAGTGGCACCATCTTGGCTCACTGCAACCTCTGCTTCCCAGGTTCAAGTGATTCTCCTGCCTCAGCCTCCTGAGTAGCTGGGATTACAGCTATGCACCACCACACTCAGCAAAGTTTTGTATTTTTAGTAGAGATGGGGTTTCGCTGTATTGGCTAGGCTGGTCTTGAACCCCTGACCTCAGGTGGTCCACCGTCCTCAACTCCCAAAGGGTTGGGGTTATAGGTGTGAGCCACTATGCCCGGCCTCAACTTTCATTTAGTCAGGCACAGTGGCACAGGCACCTGTAGTCCCAACCACGCGGGAAGCTGAGGCAGGAGGATTACTTGACCGACCTGAAGAGTTTAAGGTCTGCCTGAGCAATGTAGTGAGACCCTGTTCTCTAAAAATAAAATAAATACATAAATTTTATCAATGAAAAACAATAAATCTTGTTCCATGCTAGTAACACAATGAGAGATTACCATATCTTAAAAAACGTATCTCCTTATCTGGCAATGGAAACTGGATTATCTCTACTTTTGGAATACGGTGCATAAAGCTGATACCTACATGATTGTACTTGTCTTTTTCAGGAAATATGCTTTCACTGTTCTTGGATACATTCCTAGGAATAGAATTGGTGGATCATATAGTCAGTGTGTGTTTAACTATAGTTATGAAATACCACTCAGCTGCTATCCAAAGTAATTGTACCCACTAACACTAAGTCCAGTGGCTCTATTTCCTTGCCGATGTTTAATATTGTCAACCTTTTAAATTTAGCCATTCATGGGTATGAAGTGGCATGTCACTCTGGTTTTAATTTGCTTTTGCCTAATGTCTAATTTTTTTTTTTTGAGCTGAAGTCTCACTCTGTTGCCCAGGCTGCAGTGCAGTGGCACAATCTTGGCTCACTGCAACTTCCACCTTCCAGTTCAAGCAATTTTCCTGCCTCAGCCTCTGGAGTAGCTGGGATTGAAGGTGCCTGCCACCATGCCTGGCTCATTTTTGTATATTTAGTAGAGATGGATTTTCACCGTGTTGGCCAGGCTGGTCTTTATCGCCTGACCTTGTGATCTGCCCACTTCGGCCTCCCAAAGTGCTGGGATTGTGTACAGGCGTGAGCCACCACGCCTGGCCATGTCTAATGATTTTAAACAGTTTTCCATGTGCTGATTCACTATTTGTATATCTTTTTTTTTTTTTTCCATTCAACAGACATTTAGCTAGTCCTCACATGAACTCTCTAGCAAAAGTCTTTGTTACTCTGACTTCATGTATGAGAAAAGAGGTGCCCAGAGAAGTTAGGAAGCTTTCTTAAAGCCACACAGCAGGCAGCAGAGCTTGCACTGGACCTCAGGTCTGTCTGAACCTCCAACCCCTCCAACTAATGAGACACCATTAGTCTCATGCTGCCCAATCTAACACACTAACAATGTGCCCAGACTTCTTGTTCAAAGGGAGAAAATTATGATCTATTCACCTTAAGGCTCTAAACAGGATGACTTTAGTCCTAGCTGTCCAGACATCCTTCTGGAAGTTCTCTGTGCCCTTGCTTTTGCACTGCAACAGCAGTTCCCAGAACACTTTTTATTTTGTAAGAGGCTTTTTTGTTTTTGTTTTTGTTTTTTTAATTTTCACAGGTTTTTGGGGAACAGGTGGTGTTTGGTTACATAAGTAAGTTCTTTAGTGGTGATTTGCGAGATTTTTGCACCCATCACCCAAGCAGTGTACCCTGAACCCAATTTGTAATGTTTTATCCCTCACCTCCATCCCACTCACTCCCCCTGAGTTCCCTAAGTCCATTGTGTCTTTTTTATGCTGTTGCATCCTCATAGCTTAGCTCCCTCTTATGAGTGAGAAATACGATGTTTGGTTTTCCATTCCTGAGTTACTTCACTTAGAATAATAGTCACCAATCTCATCCAGGTCACTGCAAAAATATATATATATATATGGATATGTACACCACAGTTTCTTTATCCACTCATTGATTGATGGACATTTGGGCCGGTTCCACATTTTTTTTTTTTTTTTTTTGAGATGGAGTTTTACTCTGTAGCCGAGGCTGGAGTATAGTGGCACGATCTCGGCTCACTGCAACCTCTGCCTCCCAGGTTCAAGTGATTCTTGTACCTCAGCCTTCCGGGTAGCTGGGATTACAGGCACACACCACCACGCCCAGCTAATTTTTGTATTTTTAGTAGAGATGAGGTTTCAAGATGTTGCTGAGGCTGCTCTCGAACTCCTGAGCTCGAGTGATCCGCCCGCCTTAGTCTCCCAAAGTGCTGAGATTACAGACGTGGGCCACCATGCTCAGCCTGGTTCCACATTTTTTAAATTGTGAATTGTGCTGCTAAAAACATGCATGTGCAAGTATGTTTTTTGTATAACGACTTCTTTTCTTCTGGGTAGGTACCCAGTAGTGGGATTGCTGGATCAAATGGTAGATCTACTTTTAATTCTTTAAGGAATCTCCAACAGTGTTTTCCATAGTGGTTGTACTAGTTTACATTCCCTCCAGCAGTGTAGAAGTGCTCCCTGTTCACTGCATCCACACCCACATCTATTATTTTTTGATTTTTTGATTATGGCCATTCTTGCAGAAGTCAGCTAGTACCGCACTGTGGTTTTGCTTTACATTTCCCTGATTATTAGTAATATTGGGCATTTTTTCTTTTTCTTTTTTTCTTTCTTTTTTTTTTGAGATGGAGTCTGGCTCTGTCTCCCAGGCTGGAGTGCAGTGGTGCGATCTCGGCTCGCTGCAAGCTCTGCCTCCCAGGCTCATGCCATTCTCCTGCCTCAGCCTTCTGAGTAGCTGGGACTGCAGGCGCCTGCCACCACGCCCAGCTAAATTTTTGTATTTTTAGTAGAGAAGGGGTTTCACCGTGTTAGCCAGGATGGTCTCTATCTCCTGACCTCGTGATCTGCCTGCCTTGGCCTCCCAAAGTGCTGAGATTACAGGTGTGAGCCACCACAGCCAGCCAATGTTGGGCATTTTTTCATATGTTTGTTGGCCATTTATATATCTTCTCTTGAGAATTATCTATTTACGTCCTTAGCCCATTTTTTGATGGGATTTTTTTTTTCTTGCTAATTTTTTTGAGTTCATTGTAGATTCTGGATATTAGTCCTTTGTCAGAGGTATACTATTTGTGTATCTTTTTTTTTTTTTTTTTTTTTTTTTTTGAGACAGAGTCTCGCTCTGTTGCCCAGGCTGGAGTGCAGTGGTGTGATCTCAGCTCACTGCAACCTCTGCCTCCTGGGTTCAAGCAATTCTATCTCAGCCTCCTGAGTATCTGGGACTATAGGCGCGCACCACCACATCTGGCTAATTTTCTGCTTTTTTAGTAGAGATGGAGTTTCCCCATGTTAGCCAGGTGGTCTCGATCTCCTGACCTCGTGATCTGCCTGCCTCAGTCTGCCTGCATCCCAAAGTGCTGGGATTCCAGGTGTGAGCCATTGCACCCAGCCCTCTTTTTTATTATTAAAAATTTTTGGCCAGGCATGGTGGCTTATACCTGTAATCCCAGTAGTTTGGGAGGTCGAGGCGGGTGGATCACCTGAGGTCAGGAGTCTAGCCAACATGTTGAAACCGTCTCTACTAAAATTACCAAAATTAGCTGGGTGTGGTGGCGCACACCTGTAATCCCACCTACTCAGGAGGCGGAGGCACAAGAATCGCTTGAACTCGGAGGGTGGAGGTTGCCATGACCCGAGATCGCACCACTGCACTCCAGCCTGGGTGACAGAGCAAGAGTCTGTCTCAGAAAATAATAATAATACTTTTTTTTTGTAGGGGTGGGGTCTTGCTCTGTTGACCAGCCTGGTCTTGAACTCTTGGGCTCAAGTGATCCTCCTGTCTCGGCCTCCCAAAGTGATGGGATTACAGGAAGAAGCCACCGTGCCTGACCATCGGTGGCATTTCTCTGGAGATATTTAGGCTGTTCTGAGAAGACAGTTGAGGCAAGAGCCATGTGGCCCAGGGGTCAGTGTGACTTTCTCTAGCCTTTTCCCCTCCAAACCAAGCTGCTCCTTTGTCCCCTCAGGTCAGAAGCACCTCAGGAAGGCTGTCTTACAACCACAGCGGCTCCTGTGTGGACGAAGGCTCGGTGTTTGGAGTTCCCAGGTAGGAGTTCAGGTTTGTCCCCTTTGTCTCTCATGAAGCTCCTGCCTGAATTTCTATTGGGCTGTGAAGGGTCACCCAACCTACAGGTGGGGCCTGGCCGGTGGTCCTGGGAGCAGTGTGGAAGGCTTGGGTGACATGGCCTGGAGCACACAGCACATACTATGTCTGGGACCACACCAGGTCCTATGGTCTTGTTTCCAAACACAGAAAAAGTGAAGGTGTTTTTCTAGCTGGAGGGACGATGGAGGATTTTTCCATCCAAAGCCAAATTCAGTGGAGCAATTGCAAACCTACGTGAATTAAGAAAAACAAAAGCAGGGGCTGGGCGTGGTGGCTCACGCCTGTAATCCCAGCTTATTAGGAGGCCAAGGCAAGCGGATCACCTGAGGTAGGGAGTTCAAGACCAGCCTGACCAATATGGAGAAATACCGTCTCTATTAAAAACAAAAAACAAAACAAAACAAAACAAAAAAAAAATTAGCCGGGCATGGTGGTGAATGCCTGTAATCCCAGTTACTTGGGAGGCTGAGGTAGAAGAATCGCTTGAACCTGGGAGGCGGAGGTTGCGGTGAGCCGAGATCGCACCATTGCACTCCAGCCTGGACAACAAGAGCGAAACTCTGTCTCAAAAAAAAAAAAAGAAAGACAAAAGCAGGAAAACTGGTTAATGGTTGGGGGTAAGAAAGAGTCTTTGTTTTAGACAGTTGAAAACCACAAGAGGTAAAGCAGGGAATGCAGGCTCGCCCAGAACAGGGAGGACATGCGCTCATGTGTTTATTGGTTTCCGGGGAATTACCATCTTTAAAACCTTGTTGACGAATTGTGCTAGTGTGTAGAACGTTGCCTTCATCAGGTCCCTCTGTTGCTCAAGACCTCACTCCCACCTGCCATGCGAAGACCGCCTTTTGCTCCAGCCTGAGGCCTGGGCTCTTTCCCAGGCTTTTCACCACCTTCCTTAATTTGGCGCAAACCCATCTTCCTAACCTCCTCTTTGAATTCCTACTGAAAAGAACCTAAGTAGGCCGGGCGCAGTGGCTCACCGCTTATAATCCCAGCACTTTGGAAGGCCAAGATGGGCGGATCATGAGGTTAGGAGATCGAGACCATCCTGGCTAACACGGTGAAACCCCATCTCTGCTAAAAATACAAAAAGTTAGCTGGGCGAGGTGGCAGGCGCCTGTAGTCCCAGCTACTCGGGAAGCTGAGGCAGGAGAATGGCGTGAACCCGGGAGGCGGAGCTTGCAGTGAGCGGAGATCGAGCCACTGCACTCCAGCCTGGGTGACAGAGTGACTCCGTCTTAAACAAAAAAAAAGGAACCTAAGCCTCTTCCAAGGCAGCATCCTCACCTCTCGTTACACACCTCATGTCTCTGCTTGGGCCGTTTGCCAACTTAAAGGGCCTTTCTTTTCCCCAAGAGAAACTGTCCGTCTATCATGACCCAGCACCCCTTCTTGATCATGTCAGTCCACACTGGACTCTATTTGCCTGACTCACCAGCATTTCCAGGCTCTACCACCAACTCAGTGCCTGAATATGCACTGTCTTACATTTTTCACTCATTGGTTCTCTGTCTCGCAGGTTAATTCTATGGGAGTAGGAAGCTTGAGATCAGCTTCCTTGGGATTCTCCATAAAAGCCTGCACAGGGCTGGCTGCAGGGAAAATCAAAACTATGCATTCATTATTTGGTCAAGAAGAGAGTTGGCGTGTTAGGCATTGATGAGCTGAATTCAAGGGGTTTGCAATGGTGTTCTAAGGAACCCTAGTTGGGCATGATGTTCATTGTTCTGTCTGCCATCCCTGATGACTTTTAACATCTCAGACTGTGGGCGTCCCACCCCGGGGGCAACAGCCTCATCTTGCTGAAGGTGACTAGCCCAAGTTCAAACAGGACAGGATAATGAAAGTGTGGTGCATGCAGGAGGGGAAATACGTTCTGTTTTGTTCTTAAAATTTCAACATTTGTCTATTTCAGGGAATATGTAGGGAAATGTGAAGGATAGGCTAATTAAAACCCACTGACTCACATCTGTAATCCCAGCACTTTGGGAGGCCAGGGTGGGCAGATCATGAGGTCAGGAGTTCGAGACCAGTCTGACCAACAGGGTGAAACCCCGTCTCTACTAAAAATTCAAAAATTACCCAGGCATGGTAGCATGAGCCTGTAATCCCAGCTACTCAGGAGGCTGAAGCAGGAGAATCGCTTGAACTCGGGAAGCGGAGATTGCAAGTAACCGAGATCATGCCACTGCACTCCAACCTGGGCAACAGAGTGAGACTCTGTCTCAAAAAAAAAGAAGGGGGCTGGGCGCAGTGACTCATGCCTGTAGTCCCAGCACTTTGGGAGGCCAAGGCAGGCAGATCACGTGAGGTCAGGAGTTCAAGACCGGCCTGGCCAACGTGCTAAAACTCCATCTCTACTAAAAATACAAAAATTAGCCAGGTGTGGGGGTGCACCCCTGTAATCCCAGCTACTCGGGAGGCTGAGGCAGGAGAATTGCTTGAACCCGGGAGGTGGAGATTGCAGTGAGCCAAGATCCCACCATTGCACTCCAGCCTGGGTGACAGAGTGAGACTCTGTCTCAAAAAAAAAAAAAAAACAAACCTGTGGAGAATTTTTCACTTTTATGAGAAGTGGCGTCTGGTATTTCCCCCAATACACAATGGCTGTACAATTTTAAAAGGTTCTCAGTGAACATCACATCTCTTAGACATTAATGAAGTTGCAATGAATAGATTTCACCCATGTCAAGGGGACAGGGGTAGGTGGATGAGACACAAATAGAAACTAGGCCCAGCCCAACATAAAAAAATCTGTGGGCCGGGCACGGTGGCTCACACTTGTAATCCCAGCACTTTGGGAGGCCAAGGCAAGAGGATCACTTGAGCCAAAGTGCTGGGATTACAGATGTGAGTCGGTTCAAGACCAGCCTGGGCAACATAGTTAGACCCCATCTCTACAAAAAAATAAAAAATTTAGCTGGACATGATGGTGTGTGCCTGTAGTCCCAGCTACTCATCAGGCTGAGGTGGAAGGATCATTTGAACCTAGGAGGTCGAGGCTGCAGTGAGCTATGATTGCACCACTGCACTCCTGCCAGGACAACAGAGTGAGACCCTGTCTCCAAAAAGAAAAAAATCTGTGTATCCCAGGAATGACTACTTTTTCTCTGCCACTATTTCCACATCCACACATATCCTTAAATCACCTTTGCTCAACAGAGACAAAAATGACAGCCACATCCATCATCCACGAAGGCTGGTCGTCTGGCCCCACTTTCTTTTTCATTGGCGATGTTCCTTTTCAAAACTCTATGACTTTTACTACGCAAGTAATATATGATAAATGCATAAATACTAGAAAATACAGGTAACAAGAAGAAAGCATTCACTTCAAATCACATCATCCAGACATAACTACTGTTACCATTTTGCCAATTACATTCTTGTTTCTTTTTTCCTGAGTGTATATACAGAAATATGTAAATCTGTAAGAGCAGTATCATAATAAACATACTGTTATAAAGTTTTTCACTCATCGGTATAATTTTGATCATATTTTCTTTTCTTTTCTTTCTTTTTTGATATGAAGTCTTGCTCTGTCACCCAGGCTGGAGTGCAGTGGTGTGATCTCAGCTCACTCCAACCTGTGCTTCCCGGGTTCAAATGATTCTCTGCCTCAGCCTCCTGAGTAGCTGGGATTACAGACACGTGCCACTATGCCCAGCTAATTTTTGTATTTTTAGTAGAGATGGGTGTCACCATGTGGGTCAGGCTGATCTCGAATTCCTGACCTTGTGATCTGCCCACCTCAGCCTCCCGAAGTGCTGAGATTACAGGCATGAGCCACTGTGCCCAGCTCTTTTTTTTTTTTTTTTTTTTGAGATGGAGTTTCGCTCTTGTTGCTCAGGCTGGAGTGCAATGGTGCCATCTTGGCTCACCGCAACCTCTACCTCCCGGGTTCAAGTGATTCTCCTGCTTCAGCCTCCCAAGTAGCTGGGTTTACAGGCATGCCCACCATGCCTGCCTAATTTTGTATTTTTAGTAGAGATGGGGTTTCTCCATGTTGGTCAGGCTGGTCTCGAACTCCTGACCTCAGGTGATCCGCCAGCGGCAGCCTCCCAAAGTGCTGGGATTACAGGAGTGAGCCACCATGCCCAGCCATGTTTTCGTATCAGTAATCATCTACATAATTTTTTTTTTTTTTGATGAGGTCTCGCTTTGTCACCCAGGCTGGGGTGTGGTAGCGCTATCTTGGCTCACTGCAACCTCCACCTCCCAGGTTCAAGCGATTCTCCTGTCTCAGCCTCCCAAGTAGCTGGGACTACAGGCACGTGCCACCACACCCGGCTAATTTCTGTAATTTTAGTAGATACAGGGTTTCACCATGTTGGCCAGGATGATCTCAATCTCCTGACCTTGTGGTCCGCCTGCCTCAGCCTCCCAAAATGTTGGGATTACAGGTGTGAGCCACCACGCCTGGCCTCATCTACATCATTGTTAATGGTTAACAATAATTCTTTTGTGTGGAGGTATCATTTTGTGTGTGTTTGTGTGTATGTATAACTGTGGTTATTGTTTTGTTTTGGTTAGGGACAGAGTTTTGTTCTGTTGCCCAGGCTGAAGTGCAGTAGCACTGTTATAGCTTACTGAAACCTCGAACTTCTGGACTCCATTGATCCTCCCACCTCAACCTCCCAAGTAGCTGGGATTACAGGTGTGTGTCTCTACACCTGGATTTTTTCTTGTTTAAATTTTTTTGTAGAGATAGAGATCTCATTTTGTTGCCCAGGTTGGTTGTGAACTCCTGGCCTCCCAAAGTGCTGGGATTGCAGGTGTGAGCCACCATGCCCAGCCTACCATAGTATTTTAACCATTTCCTATTGATAGATACTTAGGATTTAAAAATTTCTATAGACATATTTTTTACATATATCTTTGGCTACTTATTTGATCTTCTTAGGATAAATGTTTAGAAGACTTACTGGCTTGGTAAAATGGCCCATGCCTGTAATCCCAGCACTTGGGGAGGCCAAGGCAAGAGGATTGCATAAGGCCAGGAGTTTGAGGCTAGCTTGGGCAACACAGCAAGATCCCATCTCTATTTATTTAAAAAAAAAAAAAAAAAAAAAAAAAAGGAAGAGGCTTCACAAAGCCCTTTTCTTTTTCTTTTCTTTCTTTCTTTTTTTTTTTTTTTTTTAGACAGAGTCTTGCTCTGTCATCCAGGCTGGAGTGTAGTGGGGTGATCTGGGCTCACTGCAACCTCTGCCTTCCAAATTCAAGCAATTCTCTTGCCTTAGCCTCCCGAGTAGCTAGGTCTACAGGTGCGTGCCACCATGCCTGGCTAATTTTTTTTATCTTTAGTAGAGATGGGATTTCACCTTGTTGGCCAGGCTGGTTTTGAACTCCTGGCCTTAAGTGATCCACCCACTTTGGCCTCCCAAAATGTCATGATTACAGGCGTAAGCCACTGTACCTGGCCCAAAGTATATGCATTGTTTCAAGACTTCTCCAAATTGCCAAATTCTTTCTTTTAGTGTCTTTTCCTCAGATACTTGCCAACATTAGGCGCTAGTCTAATCTTGCCTTTTATCTGATACTTTTTCTGGTTTTGACATAAACTGGTGTTTTTACAGCACTAACAACTAGATCAATGTGTACAGAGTAAACTAGAATTAGTTTTCAGTTCCAGGAGAGAATGTAGCAAGAGCTCCTTCCCCCAGGAGATGCTGGCATAAAACAGAGAACTGCGGTGTGTATTCGTTTTAATTTCTCCTTCTGTGCGCTAAAGACAAGCTTCTTGATCGGATAGGGTCTGGGCATAACGAAGCCATCAGCCACATTTTATCCACATGCCGGCCTCTCGACTCTGCAGCTATCTGATTTCTTGCTGCCCACCTTTCCCTTGCTTTCTTCAGGCCCCAGCTCTCCTGTTGTTTATCCCTTCCTTCTTCCTCTCCAAACTGTCCTCAGGAAAAGATCTGGTATCAGCCATTCCCACCTTGACAGAAACTGGAATCAAAGAGTGCATTCTTCTAGTTGTTTGCATGTAGTTTTTTATTTTTGTTTATTTGTTTGAGATGGAGTCTCTCTGTTGCCCAGGCTGGAGTACAGTGGTGCGATCTTGGCTCCCTGCAACCTTTGCCTCCAGGGTTCAAGCGATTCTCCTGCCTCAGCCTCCCAAGTAGCGGAGATTATAGGTGTGCGCCACCATTCTTGGCTAGTTTTTTTTGTATTTTCAGTAGAGACAGGTTTTCACCATATTGGCCAGGCTGGTCTCAAACTCCTGACCTCAAGTGACCCACCCGCCTTGGCCTCCCAAAGTGTTGGGATTACAAGCTTGAGCCACTGTGGCCGGCCAAAAGCATTGTTCTTAATGAAAAAAATATATCAGCTGAAGGTTTTTTGTTGTTGTTGTTGTTTAAACAACCCTTATGTATTAAGCCTGGCTTCATAGCATTGAGATGCTCCTGACTACGTGGGGAAGCTCAGCTTTCCACATAGACCATGTTCGAAGTGGCACTGAGCAGAAGATAGGAGGGGTGTCCACGTGGAAAGGGTGTGTGATTCTCCTTGTCAAGGGTTTCAGCGTCATTCTTCAGTCTGCACCCATGGTGCTGAAACCAGCCTAAGAGTCCCAGAGACAGTTCTTTTTGGATAAACATAGAAACGGACCCTTCCACTGTTAAAGCTTGAAACTTGTTTTTTTTGTTGTTGTTGAGACGGAGTCTCGCTCTGTCGCCCAGGCTGGAGTGCAGTGGCCGGATCTCAGCTCACTGCAAGCCCCGCCTCCTGGGTTCAGGCCATTCTCCTGCCTTAGCCTCCCGAGTAGCTGGGACTACAGGCGCCCGCCACCTCGCCCGGCTAGTTTTTTTGTATTTTTTTTTAGTAGAGACGGGGTTTCACTCTGTTAGCCAGGATGGTCTGGATCTCCTGACCTCGTGATCCGCCCATCTCGGCCTCCCAAAGTGCTGGGATTACAGGCTTGAGCCACTGCGCCCGGCCAAAGCTTGAAACTTGTATTGTTATTATTATTTTTTATCTAAGTTCCTTCCTCGGGAAAACACTTTCAAGTCTCTAAAAAAAGTATCTGCAGGGTCTCTTGGCTCAGGCCTGTAATCCCAGCACTTTGGGAGGCTGAGCTGGGCAGATCACGAAGTCAGATAGAGACTATCCTGGATAACACGGTGAAACCCCATCTCTACTAAAAATACAACATATTAGCCGGGCATGGTGGCATGCATCTGTAGTCCCAGCTACCTGGGAGGCTGAGGTAGGAGAACTGCTTGAACCCAGGAGGTGGAGGTTGCAGTGAGCCGAGATCATGCCACTGCACTCCAGCCTGGGTGACAAAGCAAGACCTCATCTCAAAAAAAAAAAAAGTATTGGCCGGGCGCAGTGGCTCACGCCTGTAATCCAAGCACTTTGGGAGGCTGAGGCAGGCAGATCACAAGGTCAAGAGATCGAGGCCATTCTGGCCAACATGATGAAACCCCATCTCTACTAAAAATACAAAAATTAGCTGGGTGTGGTGGCGCACGCCTGTAGTCCCAGCTACTTGGGAGGCTGAGGCAGGAGAATCACTTGAACCTGGGAGGTAGAGCCAAGATCGAGATCACGCCACTGCACTCCAACCTGGTGACAGAGCCAGACTCGTCTAAAAAATTTTTTTAAAAAGTATCAAAGGACTGAAACTCACGGGCTCAGGGTAGCAGGTGCCTCCTTGGCACTCCCTAGTTCCTATTTTCTTACACATTGTTACATTTCTTCCCTGCTGTTTTTTTTTTTTTTTTTTTTTTTTTTTTTGAGACGGAGTCTCGCTCTGTCGCCCAGGCTGGAGTGCAGTGGCCGGATCTCAGCTCACTGCAAGCTCCGCCTCCCGGGTTTACGCCATCCTAGTCAGTCAGGGAGGTAGATTTGAAACTGAGCTCCCATCTCCTTGGTTGCAGCACCCAATTAAAGCCTTCTTCCTTGGCAATAGATGAAATCTCAGTGAATGGCTTTCTGTGCAGCAAGGAGCAGGACCTGGATGGAACCGTGGTTTCTCAGTAACAGTATGCTGGTCAACCAGTTCTCTGTGGGAAAAATAAGCCCACATTTGTATCATTTGCTGATATTCATGGTGTTAATACATGTGGCAGATTTCAGGCTACCAATAGTGTAACAACTGGCTCATAGTACTCCTGTTTACCAGGCAGGCACGATGGCTCACACCTGTAATCCAGCACTTTGGGAGGCCATGGCAGGAGGATCACTTGAGGTCAGGAGTTCGAGAGCAGCCTGGCCAACAAGGCAAAATCCTACTAAAAATAAAACATTAGCCAGGCATGGTGGCAGGCACCTGTCATCCCAGCTACTTGGGAGGCTGAGGCAGGAGAATCACTTGAACCCAGGAGGCAGAGGTTGCTGTGAGCCAAGATGGCACCATTGCACTCCAGCCTGGGCAACAGAGCGAGACTCCATCTGAAAACAAATAAATAAAAAAGTATTCCTGTTTACCAATCAGCTCTTTCATTGAGAAAGTTTTAGTGGTTTCTTTTACAATAGAATCTTCTGTAAAGATGGTATTCAGGGATCACACCCATCTCACCTGTTTATTCTAACAGACGTGACTAGAGGCATTGCTTCTCACTGTTACATATGTGTTAGGAGCCATATGAAATCTTTCTGTGATCATGGTGGCCAGTGGCTAACATGTCTCTGAAATTTAAGCCTACTTTTCTTCCTGAGACAGGGTCTTGCTTTGTAACCCAGGCTGGAATGCAGTGGCATGATCCTAGCTCACAGCAGCCTCGAACTCCTGGGCTCAAGCAATCTTCCTGCCTCAGTCTCCTGAGTAGCTTGGACTCCAGACACATGCCTCGTGCCTGGTTAATTTAAAAATTTTTCCTTTTTGCAGGGACAGGGTCCCCTTTGTTGCTCAGGCTCTCTCGTATACTGTATGGTGCATGATATTGGGCTATAATTAGATGCTCATTGAGGCAGGCTCATAATTCGTTGTCAAGAAGAATTTGGATCCTGCAACTTTGGGAATGGTGGCCTTTCTTTGAAAAAGAGAGTCTGGACCTGGTGCAGTGGCTCATGCTTGTAATCCCAACACTTTAGGAGGCCGAGGTGGGCAGATCACCTGAGGTCAGGAGTTCAAGACCAGCCTGGCCAACATGGTGAAACCCCATCTCTACTAAAAATGCAAAAATTAGCTGGGTGTAGTGGTGCAAGCCTGTAATTTCAGCTACTTGGGAGGCTGAGGCAGGAGAATCACTTGAACCCAGAAGGCAGAGGTTGCAGGGAGCCGAGACCGCACCATTGCACTCCAGCCTGTGTGGCAGAGTGAAACTGTCTCAAAAAAAAGTCTGTGTGAGACCCCTTAATTTTATAATAATCTGTCAATTCTAGCTAGTGTCAGATATCTAAAGCACAGGGAATTCTTTCTAACTGACAGTGCGGACAATAAAAAAGAAAATGCCAGCCGGGCGCAGTGGTTCGCGCCTGTAGTCCCAGCACTTTGGGAGGCCAAGGCAGATGAATCACTTGAAGTCTGGAGTTCGAGACCAGCCTGGCCACCATGGTAAAACATGATCTCCACTAAAAATATAAAAATTAGACAGGTGGCCGGGCGCGGTGGCTCAAGCCTGTAATCCCAGCACTGTGGGAGGCTGAGGAGAGGGCGGATCACAAGGTCAGGAGATCCAGACCATCCTGGCTAACGCGGTGAAACCCCATCTCTACTGAAAATACAAAACATTAGCCGGGCGTGGTGGCGGGCGCCTGTAGTCCCAGCTACTCGGGGGGCTGAGGCAGGAGAATGGCATGAACCCAGGAGGCGGACCTTGCAGTGAGCCGAGATGGTGCCACTGCACTCCAGCCTGGGGGACAGAGCCAGACTCCATCTCAAAAAAAAAAAAAAAAAAAAAAATTAGACAGGTGTGGCGGCACGCGCCTGTAGTCCCTGCTACTCAGGAGGCTGAGGCAGGAGAATTGCTTGAACCTGGGAGGTGGAGGTTGCAGTGAGCGGTGTTGCAGTGAGCTGGTATTGCGCCACTGCACTCTAGCCTGGGTGACAAAGGAAGACGCCATCTGAAAACAACAACAACAAAGTAATGCGTGTGGGGCCATACACAGTTATTCTTTTCTACGTCACAATGCCTTAAAGTTTAGTAGGCATCAGAATCACCAAGTTGGGACATGGATGCAGCTGGAAACCATAATTCTCAGCAAACTATCACAAGAACAGAAAACCAAACACCACACATTCTCACTCATAAGTGGGAGTTCAACAATGAGAACACATGGATGCGGAGAGGAGAACATCACACACACGGGGGCCTGTCGCGGGGTTGTGGGTTAGGGGAGGGGTAACATTAGGAGAAATACCTAATGTAGGTGATGGGTTGATGGGTGCAGCAAACCACCATGGCACATGTATACCTATGTAACAAACCTGCATGTTCTGCACATGTACCCCAGAACTTAAAGTATAATTTAAAAAAAAAAAGGAAAAAAAAATCACCAAGTTTCAAAAATATAGATTTATGTCCCCTCCTCTCAATATTCTGATTCAAAAGATCTGGGTTGGCTCTAGAATCTATATTTTATGAGCAATTCAGGTGAATCTGATGCAGAGGCACAGGGGACACTGAGAGGCTGGGGTCTAGATCTTCTGAGTCCCACCTTGTATGAAGATTGGTCATCAGACATGAATACATTCGGACCTGTAGAATCACCCTGACTCGGGTGCGGTGGCTCACGCCTGTAATCCCAGCTCTTTGGGAGGCCAAGGCAGGCGGATTACCTGAGGTCGGGAGTTCAAGACCAGCCTGGCCAACATGGTGAAACCCCGTCTCTACCAAAAATACAAAATTAGCTAGGTGTGGTGGCGTGCACCTGTAATCCCAGCTACTTGGGAGCCTGAAGCAGGAGAATTGCTTGAACCTGGGAGGCGGAGGTTGCTGTGAGCCGAGATCGCGCCATTGCACTCCAGCCTGGGCAACAAGAGCGAAACTCCATCTAAAAAAAAAAAAAAGAATCACCCTGGCTCAGCCGCAAGTCAGTATTCTCCCCTCCTGGCTTTTATCAAAGGCCAAAACAAGAAAGAGCCAGATAAGGAAATGTAGTGTTTTTACTCATTTTGATTTAATAATAAATTCCTTTTAGAATTTAATTTTATTGTGAAAAAGCTATTATCTGAAAAGAGAGTCATCACATTTTTTTTCCCGTTAGTCCCTACTAACGGATGCTCAAATACTAAAAAATGATGCTCAAAATGAGCTAAATTTAGTGTTCAATAAAAATCTTGTCCCACCCCTGGTTCTTGGTATAATTATGACTGCCTTTTTCTCCGTAGTTTCTGATGCCTCAGCTTTTATTTTAAAGTGCCTTAAATCCTTTTTGGAAATGCTCAATGTGTAACAAAGCAAAAAATAGATAAAACACAGAGAGCTGTGTGAGATATCATTATATTAACAAGGGACTATCTCTTGGTCCATCCAAGGCTGTGGACTAGTAGGACTCTTTAGAGTTTGACTGTACCATTTCTTCTGCCCTTTAATATCAAATTCCCCTATCTACTACCTTCATTAGCACAGGACTGACCAGACCATCAGTAAACCATAAGCAATGTTCTCAGCTCACTGCAACCTCTGCCTCCTGGCTTCAAGTGATTCTCCTGCCTCAGTCTCCCGACTAGCTGGGATTACAGGCACCTGCCATCACGCTTGGCTAATTTTTGTATTTTTAGTAGAGATGGGGTTTCACCATGTTGGCCAGGCTGGTCTTGAACTCCCGACCTCAAGTGATCTGCCCACCTTGGCCTCCCAAAGTGCTGGGATTACAAGTGTGAGCCACTGTGCCCTGGCCTAGTTTTTTGTTTTTGTGTTTGTTTTTTGAGATGGAATTTCACTCTTGTTGCCCAGGCTGGAGTGCAATGGCGCGATCTCGGCTCACCGCAACCTCCGCCTCCTGGGTTCAAGCAGTTCTCCTGCCTCAACCTCCCAAGTAGCTGGGATTACAGGCATGTGTCACCATGCCTGGCTAATTGTGTATTTTTACTAGAAACGGGGTTTCTCCATATTGGTCAGGCTGGTTCTGAACTCCCGACCTCAGGTGATCCGCCTGCCTCGGCCTCCCAAAGTGCTGGATTATAGGCATGAGCCACCGCTCCTGGCCTAGGTTTTGTTTTTCAACCACACTTATATTTTTTGTTTGTTTGTTTTAGAGGCAGGATCTTGCTCTAAAGGAGTTGACGCTGGAGTGCAGTGGCAAGATCCTAGCTCACTGCAGCCTTGGACTCCCGGGCTCAAGCGATCCTCCTGCTTTAGCCTTCTGAGCAGTTGGGACTATGGGTACGTGGTACCACAACTGGCTATTTTTATTTTTTGTTGAGAAAGGATGTTGCTATGTTGCTCAGGCTGGTCTCAAACTTCTGGGCTCAAGCAATCCTTTTACTTTGGCCTCCCAAAGTGCTGGGGTTACAAGGGTGAACCACCACCATCAACCTTTAATCACACTTTTAAGAAAGTCTCCGAAAGGTTAGGGAGGGAAGTTGGGGGGAAAGGAAGACATATCTTGAAAGTGAAGGCTTAAAAATAAGTAGGGATTGGCCGGGTGCAGTGGCTTACGCCTGTAATCCCAGTACTTTGGGAGGCTGAGGTGGGTGGATCACCTGAGGTCAGGAGTTTGAGACCAGCCTGGTCAACATAGCAAAACCCTGTCTCTATTAAAAATACAAAAATAAATTAGCCGGGTGTGGTGGCAAGTGCCTGTAAATCCCAGCTACTCAGGAGGCTGAGGCAGGAGAATCGCTTGAACCCAGGAGGCGGAGGTTGCAGTGAGCTGACATCGTGCCATTGCATTCCAGTCTGGGCAATAAGAGTGAAACTCTGTCTTAAAAACAAACAAAAAAGGCCGGGCGCGGTGGCTCACGCCTGTAATCCCAGCACTTTGGGAGGCCGAGGCGGGCGGATCACAAGGTCAGGAGATCGAGACCACGGTGAAACCCCGTCTCTACTAAAAATACAAAAAATTAGCCGGGCGCGGTTGTGGGCGCCTGTAGTCCCAGCTACTCGGGAGGCTGAGGCAGGAGAATGGCGTGAACCCGGGAGGCGGAGCTTGCAGTGAGCCGAGATCGCGCCACTGCACTCCAGCCTGGGCGACAGAGCGAGACTCCGTCTCAAAAAAAAAAAAAAAAAAAAAAGTAAGCAGGGGTGATATAGTCACGTAGGTGCAATTTATCACTCATACGGAGAGCACACCCCTCTCTCATTTGTATTGTCTCTCTTGGTCACTTTGTTCTTTCATCATTTTGACCCGTAGAACTATCTAGAAAATTAGACGAAACTAAGATGGCCAGATTGCCCTGGTTATTTTGGCCACTCCTTTTTTGGGAGACTAAGGGTTCCCTGCATTTTCTGCTGCAGTCCTCCAGGCATCTCAGATAGCTTAGAGTTCCCGATTCCTCCACTGCTCCAGACCCAAGGTTAATGGATGAGGGGAGAACTAATTCATTGATTTAGATGTTGGGTCAGAGCCAGGCTTTTGTTTGTGCTGAACTGCACTTAGGACTCAGAAGTTCTGCCAAAAAACCTGTGGCAATGCCATCCAATGTGAGACTGGGACCAGTAACTGGAAACAAAATAAGCTTTTTTTTTTTTTTTTTTTTTTTTTTTTTTTTTTTTTTTTAGGCAGAGTCTCTTTCTGCTGCCCAAGCTGGAGTGCAGTGGAGCAGTCTCGCTCACTGAAGCCTCCCAGGTTCAAGTGATTCTTGTGCCTCAGCTTCCTGAGTAGCTGGGACTACAGGCGCATGCCACCATGCCCGGCTAATTTTTGTATTTTTAGTAGAGATGGGGTTTCACCATGTTAGCCAGGCCGGTCTTGAACTCCTGACCTCAAGTGATCCGCCTGCCTCAACCTCCCAAAGTGCTAGGATTACAGGTATGAGCCACTGCGCCCGGCCAAGCAGCTTTTCTAGAATGTTTCTCAGCTCCATCCATGAGCATGACAGCAGGTCTTCCCCATTATTCAAACTGTAAACACTGAGTGTCTGATGAAAACTGGGCCCTGTGTGATTGTATTAGTCTGTTTTTACACTGCTGCTAAAGATACACCCGAGACTGGGTAATTTATAAAGAAAAAGAGGTTTGGCCGGGATTGGTGGCTCACGCCTGTAATCCCAGAACTTTGGGAAGCTAAGATGGGTGGATCAGAGGTCAGGAGATCGAGACCCTCCTGGACAACATGGTGAAACTCTGTCTCTACTAAAAATAGAAAAATTAGCTGGGTATGGTGGCACGTGCCTGTGATCCCAGCTACTTGGCAGGCTGAGGCAGGAGAACTGCTTGAACCTGGGAGTCAGAGGTCGCAGTGAGCCAAGATCGTGCCACTCCACTCCAGTCTGGCAACAGAGTGAGACTCTGTCTCAAAAAAAAAAAAAAAAAAAAAAAAAAAAAAGACGTTTAATGGACTCACAATTCCATGTGGCTGGGGAGGCCTCACAATCATGGTTGAAGGCAAGAAGCACGTCTTACATGGCGGCATGCGAGCAGAGAGTGAAAGCAAAGCAAAAGGGGTTTTCCCTTATAAAATCATCCGCTCTCATGAGACCATGACAGCAGTATGGGAGAAACGGCCCCCATGATTCAACCATCTCCTACCGGGTCCCGCCCACAACATGTGGGAGTTATGGGAGCGACAATTCAAGATGAGATTTGGGTGGGGACACAGCCAAACCATATCAGTAATAATAATCAATATTATAATGGCTATCATTTTATGCCATGTTTGACATTTTACAAGCCCTTCTATCTAAATCCTCTCATGTGGTCCTGACAAAAATCACTGGAGTCGGTCCTAGTATCCCCTTGTGAAGTTCAGAGTCAATGAGTATTTGCCTAAGAACTCATAGTTAGTCGTTCGTCTAAAGTTACAGAAGCAGTGACGGAGCCAGGATTTGAACACTGTGCTTTCAGCCACCCTGGAGAGGAGGTGGTGTGGTGGTTATGAATCCTGTAAGATGTAAGAAGAATTTTTCAGGCTGGGCGACGTGGCTCACGTCTGCAATCTCAGCTGTTTGGGAGGTCAAGGCGAGAAGATCACTTGAAGCCAGGAGTTTGAGACTAGCCTGGGCAACATAGCAAGACCCCATCTCTACCAAAAATACAAAAATTAGCTGGGTGTGGTGGTACACGCCTGTAGTCTCACCTACTTGGGAGGTTGAGGCAGATGATCCCTTGAGCCCAGGAGTTTGAGGCTGCAATCAAACTGTAATTGTGCCACTGCACTGCAGCCTGGCAACTGAGGAAGACCTTGTCGTTAGGAAAAGAAAAAAAGAAGAATTGCTTATGGAAGAGATCTACATATAAAACTACTTGAGTTTTGATTTCTTGTTTGACCTCGCGAATCCATTATGCTGGACCTTTCTCAGGGTTAGGGCCATATGAACTATAAACCTAGCATGGATGTGAATGTGGTCAAGACGGTAAGAACTGTGAGTATCTGTATAATTCACCAAGTGTCCAGCCATTGTCGTAGAATCAGGGCCCAGCGCAGACAGAGTGGTTTCCTTTGGTCCCAGTCTACAAAGTGCCAGCTATCTACTGAGAGGGCCTCCCAGGTTCCACAGTGTAAGGCCAGGGATGAGGACGATGGAGACAAGCTCTGGCCAGTGAAGTGGCTTAGTTAGCACAAGAAGCAGTTGGGTTTCCAGGCCCTTCTGTGATGGAGCTGGGCCATGTGGGTAAGAACGTCCCAAGGCAGTTTGAACTCTTAGTCTGCTGGGCAAGGAGCAGGTTGCAGGGACAAGGGGCACCAGTCCTGCTGATCACCAGAGACTTCCAATCTCTTCCTCTTCTGGCCTGGCACCCCTCTTTCCTGCCCAGTATGAAGAAGGAAGGCAGATTTCTTCTCCAAATCCTGCTTTTGTGAGACTGACCTGTGATTGGGTGACATGTGTCATGACTACGTACCTGTTTTCCCTTTTTTTTTTTTTTTTTTTTTTTTTTGAGATGGAGTCTCCCTCTGTCGCCCAGGTTGGAGTGCAGTGGCATGATCTCGGCTCACTGCAACTTCTACCTCCCAGGTTCAAACAATTCCCCTACCTCAGCCTCCCGAGTAGCTGGGATTACAGGCCTACACCACACCCGGCTAGTTTTTGTATCTTTAGTAGCGCTAGGGTTTCACCATGTTGGCCAGGCCGATCTCGATCTCCTGACCTTAAGTGATCTGTCCTCCTCGGCCTCCGAAAGTGCTGGGATTACAGGAGTGAGCCACCGTGCCCAGCCCAGCCATGTTTTCCCCTCTTTTTTTCTTTTTTTGAGACGGAGTCTTGCTCTGTTGCCCAGGCTGGAGTGCAGTGGCGCAATCTCGGCTTACTGCAAGTTCCATCTCCCGGGTTTGGGCCATTCTCCCACCTCAGCCTTCCAAGTAGCTGGGACTACGGGTGCCCGCCACCACACCTGGCTAATTTTGTTTTTGTATTTTTAGTAGAGACAGGGTTTCACCATGTTAACTAGGATGGTCTTGATCTTCTGACCTCGTGATCTGCCCACCTCAGCCTCCCAAACTGCTGGGATTACAGGCGTGAGCCACCGCGCCTGGCTCCCGTTTGTAATGGATGGGTAATGCGCCCTCAGCACGACATACACAAGAGCTTTCCGATCTACCAGCACCTTCCCTCTTACCCTCATCTCACAATATACCCCAGTGTGCATTATTCCTGGGTACAGTGGGTGCCTGAGCTTCTCCCCAGTGCCATGCTCTCTCATCTGTTCTTTTTTCCTGGTGTTCCCCCTGCCTGGCATGTTGCAATTCCAACCCTGCAGCTATAGAGTTCTCACACACCTATGAAGCCCCTTTCAGAAGATCGCCACGGCCAGGCTCAGTGGCTCATGCCTGTAATCTCAGCACTTTGGAAAGCTGAGGTGGGAGGATGGCTTGAGGCCAGGAGCTTACGACGAGTCCTGGCAACATAGTGAGACCATATCGCTACCAAAAAAATAAAAATAAAAAATTAGCTGGGCATGGCAGTGTGCACCTGTGGTCACAGCTATTCAGGAGGCTGAGGCGGGAGGATCGTTTGAGCCCAGGTGGAGGCTGCAGTGAGCTATGATTGTGGCACTGCACTCCAGCCTTGGTGACAGTGAAACAGTCTCAAAATAAATCAAAAGAAAAAATAAAGACGGTAATCACTTGCTCCCATGCATTCCCATTGAGCTCGGGATACACACGTATTATAGAACCTATCAAAATTTCACTTTATTTTCCCATCAGCCTCCCCATTCCTAATCAGGGGCTCTGCATCTTTCAGCTTCCTAGCACACTTCTTGCATACAGTAGGTGCCTCTTATTAGCTATAAGGAATTGACAATATGCAACTTACAGCTTCAAATGAAAGCCCCCACGGGAGGAAGTATAAGATAGGCAGACTAAGGAATGCACTGTGACTTAATTCCAACGTCTCCAAGCAGGACATGTCTTTCACTGTCCATGAAGAATAGTAAATAGTCGTCTGGGCGCGGTGACTCACGCCTGTAATCCCAGCGCTTTGAGAGGTCGAGGAGGGCGGATCACCTGAGGTCAGGAGTTCGAGACCAGCCTGGCCAACATGGTGAAACCCTGTCTTTACTTAAAGTACAAGAAATTAGCCGGGCGTGGTGGTACGTGCCTGTAATCCCAGCTACTTGGTAAGCTGAGGGAGGAGAATTGCTTGAATCCGAGAGGTGGAGCTTGCAGTGAGCCAAGATTGCGCTGCTGCACTCCAGCCTGGGCGACAGAGTGAGACTCCGTCTCAAAAAAAAAAAAGTAAATAGTGTCTTTTAGAGAAGTCCTCATGAATACAACGTGCTCTAGAATGTGCCTGTGCTAACATACTGAAGGACTGAGAGGACCACAGCTGTAGGCACCAGGAAGAATGTGCACCAGGGTGGCCCACTATTCCCACCCCAATACCTCCTTCCAGACATTTCTGCGCTCCTGAGGGAACAGAGCTTATTTCCTATTCGAAAGGCCCCAATCTGTAGCATCTTAAATTTGGTCTGCATCAGACTTCCTTTATTTTTATTATTTATTTATTTTGAGATGGAGTCTCGCTCTGTCGCCCGGGCTGGAGTGCAGTGGCGCAATCTCAGCTCACTGCAAGCTCTGCCTCCTGGGTTCATGCCATTCTCCTGCCTCAGCCTCCCTAGTAGCTGGGACTACAGGCGCCTGCCACCACGCCTGGCTAATTTTTTGTATTTTTAGTAGAGACGGGGTTTCACTGTGTTAGCCAGGACAGTCTCGATCTCCTGACCTTGTGATCTGCTCGCCTCGGCCTCCCAAAGTGCTGGGATTACAGGCGTGAGCCACCGTGCCCGGCCCTGCATCAGACTTCCTTTAAGTGGCACTAGGATTTTGGAGAAGGTTTTCATTGAGTGGAAACACCAGGAGGACAGTAAGAGCTTTGGAAAGGTAGACATGGAACCAGCTCTTTGCAGTATGAAGGACTTCTAAGAAGGCTGGGGGAAGCTGGTAAGAAAGGAAACCATCTGGCCAGGTGTGGTGGCTCACGCCTGTAATCCCAGCACTTTGGGAGGCCCAGGTGGGCAGATAATGAGGTCAAGAGATCGAGACCGTCCTGGCCAACATGGTGAAACCCCATCTCTACTCCAAACAACAACAACAACAAAAAATTAGCTGGGCGTGGTGGTGGGCACCTGTAGTCCCAGCTATTCGGGAGGCTGAAGCAGGAGAATTGCTTGAACCCAGAGGCAGAGGTTGCAGTGAGCTGAGATCTCGCCACTGCACTCCAGCCTGGGCGACAGAATGAGACTCTGTCTCAAAAAAAAAAAAAAAAAAAAAAAAACCATCTCACCTCTCACCTCACCCCAGTCTCATCTCAGACTCCTGGGCATCTTTCAGATCCATAGCTGACTCTCGGGAGTGGAGAAGAGAAGCTGTTCCAACACTATTCTAGGTATTTCCATGATCACCTCCAACCCCACGACAAACAAGGCCGGCAAAACCCACCCATGGAAACGAGCCATTGGGCTGACTTGTCTCCTGTGAAATCTCCAACGCTCAGCATAGTGCCCAGCCCATCACAGTGCCCAGGAAATGTGAAGTAGATGAATGAATGAATGACAACCAAACAAAATGGCCAGTGGATCCATTTGGTCAAACGACTTTAAGGATCAAATCAATTATAATTTTAAGCCAAATAAGCCTCCTGCTGGTTTTATTATGAAGACTAAATCAAGATTTGATTAGGTCATGTGCTATTTTACCATATTCATTGGAATAGTTTGGGTCCCAAGCACAGAATTTAGATCCTTGAGGGCAAGGATTACACCTTATTTTGCCCTCCTCTTCATCCAAATGCCATAGCTGATGATACTATGAGGTGATTAGATAGAGTAATCTTGAGATGTCAAATATTTAAATCCAATTTTTCTCTAGTAAATGATCTTTCTCCATTAATTATATTTAACTTAGAGTATTTTGCCAATAGAAATAATCCCAAGTGGACTGAGTGCATAGTTGACGTGACCTTTTCAACGGAAAAAAAGGGCTTCTGTTAGTATTATACACAGAACTTTCAGTGCACTTACGCCTGCAAAACCAATTGTAGTTTTTGTAAAATGCATCTAAGAGTGAGAATTTCTCATTGTAAAGGAAAAAAATCGGCCAGGCACAGTGGCTCACACCTGTAATCCCAGTACTTTGGGAGGCCGAGGTGGGTGGATCACTGGGTCAGGAGTTTGAGACCAGCCTGACCAACGTGGTGAAACTCTGTCTCTACTAAAATTACAAAAATTAGCTGGGCGTAGTGGTGGGTGCCTGTAATCCCCACTACACAAGAGGCTGAGGCTGGAAAATCACTTGAACAGGGAGGCAGAGGTTGCAGTGAGCTGAGATCGTACCATTGCACATTGTGCTCCAGCCAGGGAGATAATAGCGAAAGTCCGTCTCAAAACAAAAACAAAAAAACAGAAAACAAAAAACAAACAAACAAAAAAAAAAAAAAAAAAAAAAAAGGAAAAAAATCATGCAAGAAAGAGGTAGAGGTTTCCTTGTAGGACATAGTAATCTGCCTGGAGAAATTCTCTAGTTTGTGAGGGTGAGTTCTGGTTGGATGCCAGGGGATTCCCCTGACAAATGCTCTTACAATATTCAGGAGGAAAAAGTTTCCTGACTTGACTTTAATTTGATTCTCAAGGATTTAAAGTTGTTTTCTTTGCAACCATGGCAAAGTACAAAACTGGAAACTATGAAAAGGCAAAAGGAAGCCATGAGAAGGAGAGTCATATATTCATGAAGAGCAAAATAATATATTTTTGTCCAAATTTGAGTCACTTCTGGTTGGGTGTGGTGGCTCACGCCTGTAATCCCAGCACTTTGGGAGGTTGAGGAGGGCGGATCACTTGAGGTCAGGGGTTCTAGACCAGCCTGGTCAACATGAAGAAACCTTGTCTCTACTAAAGATACAAAAATTGGCCAGGTGCGGTGGCTCACGCCTGTAATCCCAGCACTTTGGGAGGCCAAAGTGGGCGGATCATGAGGTCAGGAGAATGAGACCATCCTGGCCAACATGGTGAAACCCCATCTCTACTAAAAATACAAAAACTAGCTGGGCGTGGTGGCACGTGCCTGTAATCCCAGGTACTCGGGAGACTGAGACAGGAAAATCGCTTGAACCCCGGAGGCAGAGGTTGCAGTGAGCTGGGATCATGTCACTGCATTCCAGCCTGGTGATATAGCAAGACTCCGTCTCCGGAAAAAAAAAAAAAAAAACATACAAAAATTAGCCAAGTGTGGTGGCACATGCCTGTAATCCCAGCTACTCAGGAGGCGGAGGCAGGAGAATCGCTTGAACCTGGGAGACAGAGGTTACAGTGAGCCGAGATCACCTTCCTGCACTCTAACCTGGGCGACAGAGGGAGACTCTGTCTTTAAAAAAAAAAAAAAAAATTGAGTCATTTCAGATTCTGTAGTTTTGCCACCTCCACCCCCAGAACAAAGTCTTGGACTTCGGGCAACCTTGACTGGAGGGGACAGCTCTGTGCCTCTCAGCAGAGCTTGAGTTTAGCTGTCTCAGATGAGTCATTCTACCCAGTGAAGTAGATTCCACCTCTGTCCCAGAATGAAAATGTTTCAGTCAATTGCAGTGTTTACAGCCATGTTCTGGGTCCTTAGTAAATGTTCAATAAATATTTGCTCACTTAGGTAAACCAGATGTCTTGCATGAGACCCAAGAGCTAGGATTTCTGCTTTCTGGACGTTTTGGTCTTCAGTTATTGATGCATTTAGTCCTCAATAATTGGCTGCTTCACTGCCTTTATCCCCATCATCTTCTGTCATCACCTAGAGTCATGCTTTTTTTTTTTTTTTTTTTTTTTTTTTTTTTTGAGACGGAGTCTTGCTCTTGTTGCCCAGGCTGGAGTGCAATGGCATGATCTCAGCTCACCACAGCCTCCGCCTCCTGGGTTCAAGCGATTCTCCTGCCTCAACCTCCCGAGTAGCTGGGATTACAGGCATGCGCCACCTCGCCAGGCTAATTTTGAATTTTTTGTTGTTGTTGTTGAGACGGAGTCTCGCTCTGTCACCCAGGCTGGAGTTGGAGTGCAGTGGCGCGATCTCGGCTCACTACAAGCTCCGCCTCCTGGGTTCAAGTGATTGTCCTGCCTCAGCCTCCTGAGTAGCTGCGACTACCGGCCCCAGCCACCATGCCTGGCTAATTTTTTTTTTTTTTTTTTTTTTTTTTGTATTTTTAGTAGAGACGGGGTTTCACCGTGTTAGCCAGGATGGTCTCGATCTCATGACCTCGTGATCCACTCACCTTGGCCTCCCAGAGTGCTGGGATTACAGGTATGAACTGAGCTTTTCTTGCTGACATCGAACCTCCTGGGAGAAGCTAAGGCTGGTGTTTCCACTTCCCTATGGATGGTGGGACTTTTCTCCACGCTCAGATAGTCTTGCCTATCTCTCCACCCCAACCCCATTCAACTTTGCTTGATTGAATTTTCCAGTCCTGACAGCTTAAAAGTCACAGGTTGGGCGCGGTAGCTCATGTCTGTAATTCTAGCACTTTTGGAGGATGAGGCGGGTGGATCACTTGAGGTCAGTAGTTTGAGACCAGTCTGGCCAACATGGTGAAACCCCATCTCTACTAAAAGTCCAAGAATTAGCTGGGCATGGTGGCAGGCTCCTGTGATTCCAGCTACTCGGGAGGCTGAGGCAGGAGAATCATTTGAACCCAGGAGGCGGAGGTTGCAGTGAGCCAAGATCATGTCACTATACTCCAGCCTAGGCGACAGAGCCAAACGCTGTCTCAAAAAATAATACAAGTCATGGTGAACACCCACAGGCACGCCTTTCCTCCTCTCTTTCCAGTATTCAACATTTACCAGGTTTTTTTTTTTTTTTTTTTTTTTTTTTTGAGATGGAGTCTCACTCTGTTACCCAGGCTGGAGTGCAATGACACGGTCTTGGCTCACTGCAACCTCTGCCTCCCAGATTCAAGCAATTCTCCTGCCTCAGCCTCCCGAGTAGCTGGGATTACAGGCGCCCGCCACCGCACCCGGCTAATTTTTGTATTTTTAGTAGAGACGGGGTTTCACCATGTTGGTCAGGCTGGTCTCGATCTCCTGACTTTGTGATCCACCCGCCTCAGCCTCCCATAGTGCTGGGGTTACAGGCGTGAGCCACCGTGCCTGGCCCTACCAGGCTTTCTCGTTGCCTCTTAGGATAGCAATAATTGATGACTAGTCCCCTGAAAATTTCCTGTGCAATGGAAGCTCCTTCCTTTCTGAATTGTCTTCATCAGTAGGTGCAGACACCAATTTTCACAAACACTAGAAACGCCAGTGCCAGCTTCCCGTCCTAGGGCACCCAGGTTAGCCCACCTATGCCCTCTTCGTAGCTTCCACTGCTTTGGGTATAGAAATGGATCCAGGAACTCATGAGATACATGGCAGTAGGCAGAGAATATTCTACTGAAGAAGAGGACAATTGAGGCTGCTTCATGGGAGATGTTGCCTAATTGCTCTAAGAGCTGGGATTTCGGCCGGGCGTGGTGACTCATGTGTATAATCCCAGCACTTTGGGAGGCCAAGGTGGGCAGATCACGACGTCAGGAGATTGAGAGCACCCTGGCCAACATGGTGAAACCCCGTCTCTACTAAACATACAAAAATTAGCTGGGCATGGTGGTGCATGCCTGTAGTACCAGCTACTTGGGAGGCTGAGGCAGGAGAATGGCGTGAACCCGGGAGATGGGGCCACTGCACTCCAGCCTGGGCAACAGAGTGAGACTCTGTCTCAATAAATAAATAAATAGGCCTGGCGCGGTGGCTCGCGCCTGTAATCCCAACACTTTGGGAGGCCGAGGCGGGTGGATCACCTGAGGTCAGGAGTTGGAGACTAGCCTGGCCAACATGGCGAAACCCCGTTTCTACTAAAAATACAAAAATTAGCAGGGCGTGTTGGCACACGGTAATCCCAGCTACTCGGGAGGTTGAGGCAGGAGAATCACTTGAATCTGGGAGGTGGAGATTGCAGTGGGCCAAGATCATGCCACTGCACTCCAGCCTGGGTGACAGAGCAAGGCTCCATCTCAAAAAATAAAAAAATAAAAAAAATAAATTACAATGTCCTTTTTGAGATCATTTAGATTTTCTTTTGGATTTTTTTTTTTTATGGTTTTGTTACTACATCTTACTCTTCATCCATCTTGAATTCATTTTGACGTAGTTTTTATCTCTGATGCTGAAGGTAAACATAACTTGAGACGTCTCTCAGATATTTCATATTCTCTTACCACCATTAATTAAATAATTCATCCCTTTAGCAATGGTTTGTAAAACGCCTTTATCATAAACTCTCATTACATGTTCTGCTTCATGGTTGTCCTCTGTGTTCTATTCATCTACGTTCTACTATTTTTACCACTAACACCCTGCTTTAATCACTGCAATCTTACATATACCTCTAGAACTTTTCATCATTTCAAAGATCTTTCATGCATGTACTTTTTTTTTCTTTTTTGAGACAGAGTCTCACTCTGTTTCCCAGGCTGGAATGCAGTAGTGCGATCTCAGCCCACTGCAACCTCAGGCTCCCAGGTTCAAGCCATTCTCATGCTTCAGCCTCCCAAGTATCTGGGATTACAGGCATGCACCATCACACTATATATATTATATATATGTTTTTAGAGATAGGGTTTCCCCATGTTGCCCAGGCTGGTCTCAAACTCCTAGCCTCAAGTAATCCACCCCTCTCAGCCTCCCAAAATGCTGGGATTACAGGCATAAGCCACTGCCTCTGGCCTCATGCATGTGCTGTTTTTTTTGTTTTGTTTTGTTTTTTGAGACGGAGCCTTACTCTGTTACCAGGCTGGAGTGCGATCTTGGCTCACTGCAATCTCTGCCTCCGGGTTCAAGCAATTCTGCCTCAGCCTCCCAAGCAGCTGGGACTACAGGCACGCACCACCATGCCTGGCTAATTTTTGTATTTTTAGTAGAGACGGGGTTTCACCATGTTGGCCAGGATGGTCTCGATCTCTTGACCTCATGATCCACTCGCCTTGGCCTCCCAAAGTGCTGGGATTACAGGCGTAAGCCATGGCGCCCAGCCTGACATGTACTTTTATTTATTATTCCATGTAAAAAATAAAGATCATTCATTTTTCTCATTTCTTTTGTTCTACTTATTACTCATGTAAAAGCAAATGTTCTGAGAAACATATGTCTGGACTAAATCTAAGAAAAGGATTTTGCAATTCTGGGCCTCTTCTTGGGTGAAAAAAACAAAACAAACAAAATAAAAAGCATGATCTGGTTTTCAAAATGAAACACTACTAAACTGAAGAAACCAAAACAAAACAGTAGTGAAATCTGAGCATAAGCTTGTTTCATTTATTTTTTTTTAATTGAGAAAGGGTGTGTTAATTTTTTTTTTTTTTTTTTTTAGACGGAGTCTCACTCTGTTGCCTAGGCTGGAGTGCAGTGGTGCTATCTCAGCTCGCTGCAAGCTTCGCCTCCCGGGTTCATGCCATTCTCCTGCCTCAGCCTCCTGAGTAGCTAGGACTACAGGCGCCTGCCACTGCACCCAGCTAATTTTTTGTGTTTTTAGTAGAGACAGGGTTTCACTGTGCTCTCGATCTCCTGACCTTGTGATCTACCCACCTCGGCCTCCCAAAGTGATGGAATTACAGTTGTGAGCCACCGCGCCCAGCCAGGTGTGTTAATTTCAAGGTAAACCTGAATCTGTAAAGGAAGCCAACGTTATGATCATCTGAGATTTACGTTCCTAAACAGAAACCTTTCCAAATGAGCACAGACTCCATAGAAGTGGAAATAATTTCACTTACTCTATTCTTTTTCTTTCTTTCTTTTCTTTTTTTTTTTTTTTACATGGAGTCTCACTCTGTTGCCCAGACTGGAGTGCAGTGGTATGATCTCGGCTCACTGCAACCTCCACCTCCTGGGTTCAAGCAATTCTCCTGCCTCAGCCTCTTGAGTAGCTGGGACTACAGATGCCTGCCACCACGCCCAGCTAATTTTTGTGTTTTTAGTAGAGACAGGGTTTCGCTATGTTGGCCAGGCTAGTCTCAAACTCCTGACCTCGTGATCCACCTGCCTCGGCCTCCCAAAGTGCTAGCATTACAGGCATGAGCCACGACACCCAGCCCACTTACTCTATTCTTTAGGAGTGACACATGAATCATTGATGGAGTCTACACTGAATGTCATCTACTGGGGCTCACGTTCCCAGAAAGAGGGTCTGTAGTGGTAGGTACCTAACACCTATGCAGTTCCCTCAGTATGGGGTCAACTGTCAAGGACTTAGGGAAGAGAGCTTCATCCAAGTATAAAACTTTGCAAATCAGCTTGACTTGGAACCTTTGTCATCATCACAAGCCACATCACAGCTGAGTCCAACAATCTAACTGATGAGAACATGGCGGCCAGGCGGCCTGGGTCGTTGACTGTCCCTCTACTCTAACAGTCTTCCTTATACCCCTTACTCAACTATCCTTGGGAAATGAGTATCCTGGTTCACAAGCAATCTCTAGGCAAGCTGTGCATCAGGAAAACCCACCACCATCTCTAGAAAGCAACTAGAAGTGTTCATCCTCTTAGGAAGAGGCAAGTCAGTCCGCCTTACCACCTGTGAATGGCACATGACCGTCAATCCGCACATGCTTGTTGAATGAATGCGTGCATGAATGAATGACACTGGTCTAGGCTGTCCTTCACATGTCTTCATTCTTGTCAAAAACAGCCTAGACCACTACCCGAGGCTAAATAATAGTCAATATCAGGTCATGATCTTAGCAGTTTGGAAATTTTTACATGGCCTGAACATGTGTATAATTTCTTTTCTTTTTTTTGAGATGGAGTCTCGTTTTGTCGCCCAGGCTGGAGTGCAGTGGCACAATCTCAGCTCACTGCAGCCTCTGACTGCCTGGTTCAAGCAATTCTCCTGCCTCAGCCTCTTGAGTAGCTGGGATTACAGGTGCCCGCCATCATGCCCGGCTGATTTTTGTATTTTTAGTAGAGATGGGGTTTTGCCATGTTGGCCTAAAACTCCTGACCTCAGGCAATCCCCCCACCTCGGCCTCCCAAAGTGCTGGGATTACAGACGTGAGCCACTGTGCCTGGCCTGTAATTTATTTTCCCTATCTTGAACAACTCAAAAGAATATTAAAAAATATATATATATATATGTGCCAAGCAAGCCGCATCACGTCCACGTGTTCCTGGAGCTAGAGAGGCAGCTTTGTGTGTTTTTCTGCAGATGGGTAAATAAGAATGAGATGAAGGAGAGAGAGGGGCCTGTTTATGGGAACAAGTGTCAGATGCCCCCATTAAAAACAAGCGCTGGTGACCGGGCATGGTGGCTCACACCTGTAATCCCAGCACTTCGGAGGTTGAGGCGGGGGGATCATGAGGTCAGGAGATCGAGGCCATCCTGGCCAACATGGTGAAACCCCATCTCTACTAAAAATACAAAAATTAGACAGGTGTGGTGGCGCGCGCCTATAATCCCAGCTACTCGGGAGGCTGACACAGGAGAATCACTTGAACCCAGGAGGCAGAGGTTGCAGTGAGCCGAGGTCGCAAGACTGCACTCCAGCCTGACGACGGAGTGAGACTCCGTCTCAAAAAAAAAAAAAAAAAAAAAAAAAAAAGCGCTGGCCCAGGAAGGCACGCAGGCATCTGATTTCCTCTGCATTTTCTTTGGACTGTGTTTTCACGGAAATTGATGTTTCTGAAGAATATCTTGCCCAGGGCAGCTCATCTTTTCCAGAAATGGCCATGAGAAAAAAAAGGGGGTCCTGAGCAAGGGAACCCACAATTTGTGTTGCAATTAGTTGGGGTTTTTTCGGTTCACAGTGACATCCTCCCTTCTCTCTATACACACAATAAATACGTGTGTCCCACTGTGGCAAGCCAGGTGTCAGCCGCTGCTAAAGTGTGGCAGGTTTAGGCATGAAACAAATCAAACCTCATTAAATCAGAAGGAAGACTGATCATAACTGGAGAAAATCTTAATCTCAGCATTTTAAAAAGGAGGATGACAATCTGGCCTAACAGAAAGCTGCCTCATAGAGGCGTCCATGGGGACCACATTAATAAACTGGGAATAAGACACATACTTAATAGGGATTGTTGTCTGGAAAGAAGTGCATGTGACCAAGGCACTGAAAATTCCCTCAAAACAGTACAGTCTCCAACATCTTTGTTTACCTTGTTCATTTGTATGATCTTTTTTTTTGGTGGTGGGGTGGGAGATGGGGGGTGCGGACAGAGTCTTGCTCTGCTGCCCAGGCTGGAGTGCAATGGCTCGGTCTTGGCTCACTGAAACCTCGACCTCCCGGGTTCAAGTGATTATCCTGCCTCAGCCTCCTGAGTACCATGGACTACAGGCGCACGCCGCCATGCCCGGCTAATTTTTGAATTTTTAATAGAGATGGGGTTACACCATATTGGGCAGGCTGGTCTTGAACTCCTGACCTTATGATCTGCCTGCCTCGGCCTCCTAAAGTGCTGGGATTATAGGCATGAGCTACCACACCCAGCGAAAAGAATATATATATATATATACACACACACACACACACACACACACATATATTTATGTTTTTTTGTTTTTGTTTTTTTTGCTAAGTAAATGCAGAAAGGCTTCAAATCAGCCACTGCTTGGTCGCTGTGAATTTTAAATTAGAAGTGTCTGAACTCAATGAACCTGCATCACAGACTGAAATTCATCATTTCATCATCTACCATAAAACCTGCACACATGGCCAAGCCTCGGTTACCCACTTCTATAACCACTACTTTGTTGGTGCAATGAGGCTTATTTCTAACCTCCGTCTGACTTCTTCCTTGATTCCCTCTCCCAGCTTCCATACCTTGAGCTACTGTAAGCTCACAAAATGCAAATTAATGTCAATATTAACCTAAATAGAACAAGGTAAGTCTCATCAATAATGGATTCCAGAGGCAAACAGGGATTTTTTTTTTTTTGAAGCAGAATTTTGCTTTGTCGCCCAGGCTGGAGTGCAGTGGCACGATCTCAGCTCACTGCAACCTCTGCCTCCCCGGTTCAAGCGATTCTCCTGTCTCACCCTCCCAAGCAGCTGAGACTACAGGTGCACGCCACCATGCCTGGCTAACTTTTGTATTTTTAGTAGAGACAGAGTTTCACCGTGTTAGCCAGGATGGTCTCGATCTCCTGACCTTGTGATCCACCTGCCTCAGCCTCCCAAAGTGCTGGGATTACAGGCGTGAGCCACTGCGCCCGGCCTCAAACAGGGATTTTTCAAAGTCACAACCATTTGGACTAGCCCCACGTGCACCCTCTTGATCCCCACGGAGGACCGCAGGCAGCTGGAGGCAGGAGAGTCTGGTGGTGAGGAAAACAGCCTTTGACACTAGACAGAACTAGGGTTCAACCGCAGCTCCACCTAGCACGTAAGTCCTCTGAGCCTCCGTTTCCTCATCTGTGAAATTGATGAGACTGGACATAAAGACCTGAGCACACTGCTGAGGACAAAGAACAGAACCAAGAAACCACAGCTATTATCATCAGTGGCAAAAAAGAATTACTTCTAAGGAGGCACCAACCTCCCCACTTCTAAATAAGGGACTAGGCAGGGCACAGTGGCTCACGCTTGTAATCTCAGCACTTTGGGAGGCCATGGTGGGAAGATCGCCTGAGCCCAGGAGTTTGAGACCAGCCTGGGCAACATGGTGAGACCCTGTCTCTAATTAAATAAAAATAAACATAAAAATTTTAAATTTAAATAAAAATAAACATTAAAATTCAAAATTAAATAAGAGGCAGGGCACACCTGTCATCCCGGAACTTTGGGAGGCCAAGGTGGGCAGATCACTTGAGCACAGGAGTTTGAGACCAGCGTGGCCAACATGGTGAAACCTTGTCTCTACTAAAAACACAAAAATGAGCTGGGCATGGTGGTGTGCTCCTGTGTTCCCAGCTACTCAGGACAGGAGAACTGCTTGAACCTGGGAGACAGAGGTTGCCGTGAGCCAAGATCATGCCACTGCACTCCAGTCTGGGGGACAGAGTGAGACTCCGTTAAAAAAAAAAAAATTGCAGGGTGAATGGCTCACACCTGTAATCCTAGCACTTTGAGAGGCTGAGGTGGGCAGATCATGAGGTCAGCAGTTCAAGACAAGTTTGGCCAACATAGTGAAACCCCATCTCTACTAAAAGATACAAAAATTAACTGGGCATGATGGCAGGCACCTGTAGTCCCAGCTACTTGGGAGGCTGAGGCAGGAGAATCACTTGAACCTGGGAGGCAGAGGTTGCAGTGAGCTGAGACCATGCCATTGCACTCCAGCCTGGGTGATAGAGCAAGACTCCATCTCAAAAAAAAAAAAAAAAAAAAAAAAAAATTTAAGTAAATAAACAAGGGACAGAAAAGATGAAATCATTCTTCCATCTCCCTGCAGCTAAGGTGTGAAGGGACATGGAAAATGGAAAATGCTTTCATGCAAGTGACAAGTCATAGTGACAGTGAGAGGTGAAGCCAGTTGGGCTTCTGGGCCAGATGGGGACTTGGAGAACCTTTCTGTCTAGCTAGAGGATTGTAAACAGACCAATCAGCACTCTGTGTCTAGCTAAAGGATTGTAAATGCACTAATCAGCACTGTATGTCTAGCTAAAGGACTGTAAATGTGAGTGGCCTTCATAAGCAGGATGTTTATCAGTAACTTCCATGTTAAGAACAGCAGTTTGGGAGGCCGAGGCAGCTGGATTGCTGGAGTCAAGGAGTTTGAGACCAGCCTGGGCAACATGGTGAAACCCCATCTCTAAAAAAAAAAATTAGGCCGGGTCATGCCTGTAATCCCAGCACTTTGGGAGGCTGAGGTGGGTGTATCACGAGGTCAGGAGATTGAGACCATCCTGGCTAACACGGTGAAACCCTGTCTCTACTAAAAATACATAAAAAAATTAGCCAGACATGGTGGCGGGCGCCTGTAGTCCCAGCTACTTGGGAGGCTGAGGCAGGAGAATGGTGTGAACCCGAGAGGTGGAGCTTGCAGTGAGCCGAGATCATGCTGCTGCACTCCAGCCTGGGCAACAGAACAAGACTCCGTCTCAAAAAAAAAAAAAAAAAATTAGCTGGGTGTTGGGGTGCACAACTGTGGTCCCAGCTCCCAGGGAGGCTGAGATGGGATGATCACTTGAGCCCAGGAGTTTGGGGCTGCAGTGAGCCATGAGTACACCATAGCAATCCAGCTTGGGTGATAGAGCAAGACCTTGTCTCAAAAAAAGAAGAAAAAAAGGCCAAAACATCTGCACCAACAGCCTTCACACACCACAAGAGAGAAAGGCTGAAAACATGAGCCTCGCGAGATCATCCTTGTCTCATTTTGACTCCCCGAGAAATTCCAACTTTTTTTTTTTTTTTTTTTTTTGAGACGGAGACTCGGCCTGTTGCCAGGCTGGAGTGCAGTGGCACAATCTCAGCTGACAGCAACCTCCTCCTCCTGGGTTCGAGTGATCCTCCTGCCTCAGCCTCCGTGTAGCTGGGACTACAGGCGTGAACCACCATGCCCTACTAATTTTTGTATTTTTAGTAGAGACAGGGTTTCGCCATGTTGGTCAGGCTGGTCTCCAACTCCTGACCTCAGGTGATCCACCCGCCTCGGCCTCCCAAAGTGTTGGGATTACAGGCGTGAGGCACTGCGCCAGGCCTATTTATTTATTTATTGAGACAGAGTCTCACTCTGTTGCCCAGGCTGGAGTGCAGTGGCCCCATCGCTGCTCACTGCGACCTCCGCCTCCTGGGTTTGAGCAATTCTCATGCTAATTTTTGTATTTTTAGTAGAGATGGGTTTCGAAATGTTGGTCAGGCTGGTCTCAAACTCTTGACCTCAAGCCATCTCTCCGTTTCGGCCTCCCAAAGTGTGAGATTATAGTCACAGGCCACAATGCCTGGCCTATGAGGACATTGTAATTTTAAAAAATGGAAGTAATTAAAAAGGGGAAGACCCTTTAAAAATGTTTTAAAAATGTTTTTAAAATTTAAAAATTAAAGACCCTTAAAAATGTTTTTAAAACATTTTTTGGTCAAAATATCATAAGAAAAATTAAAACACATATTACAACAAATACCAGTGAAATATATTAAGAGCTTTAAAAATATAGGGGCCAGGCGCGGTGGCTCAAGCCTGTAATCCCAGCACTTTGGGAGGCCGAGACGGGCGGATCACGAGGTCAGGAGATCGAGACCATCCTGGCTAACATGGTGAAACCCCGTCTCTACTAAACATACAAAAAACTAGCCGGTTGCGGTGGCGGCCGCCTGTAATCCCAGCTACTCGGGAGGCTGAGGCAGGAGAATGGCGTGAACCCGGGAGGCGGAGCTTGCAGTGAGCTAAGATCCGGCCACTGCACTCCAGCCTGGGCCACAGAGCGAAACTCCGTCTCAAAAAAAAAATAAATAAATAAATAAATAAATAAATAAATAAAACGGGCTGGCGCAGTGGTCACATTTGTAATCCCAGTGCTTTGGGAGGCCCAGGTGCGGGGATTGCTTGAGCCCAGGAGTTTGAGACCAGCCTGGGAAACATAGCAACATCCTGTCTCCACAAAAAATGAAAAATTAATCAGGTGTGGTGAAGCATGCCTCTAGTCCTAGCTACTTGTGGGAGAATCACTTCAGCCCAGGAGTTCCAGGATGCGATGAGCTGTGATTGCACCACTGTACTCCAGCCTGGGCAACAGGGTAAAACCCTGTCTCTAAAAAAGAAAAACAAAAAAAATTTTTATCTACATATATATGTAATGAGTGCTTTGCACCAAGAGAAAAGTAAAAGTAGGCAAAAATATAATTTATAGAAATACACATTAATGAAAAATATATTTTAGAAAATTCAAACACAAGGAACAAAATGATTATTTAAATGCAATTCTGTGATTCTAGTTTTCCCTTATCAAATTAGTAAAGATAAGAAGAATATTTAATTCTCGGGTACATTGGCAGGAAAACAAGCCCTTTCATGTACACTTGATGAAGGTGTAAATGGCTAAAATCTTTTTCGAAAACGATTTGTCAATACGCATTAACAGTCCTAAAAATATTTATGCCCTTTGCTCCAGTAATTTCATATCACAAAGTCATTGGAGAGATGCAGACCAATATTTATATCCTGAGATTTCATTGCAGCATTATTTGTAATAATGAACAATTGGAAGCAACTCAAATATTCAACAGAGAGCAATTATAAATAACATATGATACATCAAGAAAATGGAAGATTATATGGCTGGTAAACATCTTGTGCTATGGTTTGTATGTGGTTTGTCTCTGCCAGAACTCATGTTGAAATTTGATACCCAGTGTAGCTGTTTTGGGAGGTAGGGCCTAGTGGGAGGTGTTTGGGAGGGGGACAGATCCCTCATTAATAGATTAGTGCTCTTCTGCTGCCGGGCGTGGTGGCTCACACTTGTAATCACAGCACTTTGGGAGGCCGAGGTGGGTGGATCACAAGGTCAGGAGATCGAGACTATCCTGGCTAACACGGTGAAACCCTGTCTCTACTAAAAATACAAAAAATTAGCCAGGCATGGTGGTGGGCGCCTGTAGTCCCAGCTACTCAGGAGGCTGAGGCAGGAGAATGGCATGAACCCGGGAGGCAGAGCTTGCGGTGAGCCGAGATGGCGCCACTGCACTCCAGCCTGGGTGACAAAGCAAGACTCCAACTCGATAAATAAATAAACAAACAAACAAACAATACATTAGTACTTTTCTGCAAGGGTAAATGAGTTCTCCCTCTGGCAGGAATAGATTAGTTCCCTCGAGAGCAGACTGAGATTGTTAAAAAGAAAAAAAAGGCCGGGCGCGGTGGCTCACACCTGTAATCCCAGCACTTTGGGAGGCTGAGGCAGGCGGATTACGAGGTCAGGAAATTGAGACCATCCTGGCTAACATGGTGAAACCCCATCTCTACTAAATATACAAAAAATTAGCCGGGCGAGGTGGCGGGCGCCTGTAGTCCCAGCTACTCAGGAGGCTGAGGCAGGAGAATGGCCTGAACCGGGAGTCGGAGCTTGCAGTGAGCCGAGATCACGCCCCTGCACTCTAGCCTGGGCGACAGAGCGAGACTCCATCTCAAAAAAAAAAAAAAAAAAAGGCTGGCTGGACACAGGGCTCACACCTGCAATCCCAGCACTTTGGAGGCTGAGGCAAGAGGATGGCTTGAGTCCAGGAGTTTGAGACCAGCTTGAGCAACATAGCGAGACCTCATCTCTGCAAAAATAAAAATTAAAAAATTAGTCAGGCATGGTGGCATGCGCCTGTAGTTCCAGCTACTCAGGAGGCTAAGGCATAAGTATTGCTTAAGCCTAGGGGTTGGAGGCTGCAGTGAGCCGTGATCATGCCACGGCACTCCAACATGGGTGACAGTGTGAAACCCTGAAAAAAAAGTCTGGCTTCCCCAGTTTT
Source organism: Macaca thibetana thibetana (assembly GCF_024542745.1). Classification (NCBI taxonomy): domain Eukaryota; kingdom Metazoa; phylum Chordata; class Mammalia; order Primates; family Cercopithecidae; genus Macaca; species Macaca thibetana. Next base: position 12,241,322 of record NC_065586.1, read on the forward strand.
TCTTTTTTGCTTCCTTTCTTGCCATGTGATCTTTGCACACCTCCGCTTCCCTCCTGTTTTCTGCCTGGAGTGGAGGCCCTCACCTGATGCCCTTGCCCAGTCTTGGACTTTCCAGCCACCAGCATCATGAGCCAAATACATTTATTTTCTTGATAAATCACCCAGCTTCAGGTCTTCTGTAACAGCAACACAAAACTGACCAAGACATTTTGTTTTCAAAGAATATTTCATGTCACGGAGAAAGTCTCATAATATGGTGTTATGTGAAAATAGATACACTGGTTCTATTTTGAAATAAGTACATATTTAAAATGAAACAGGAAGAAAATATGCCAAAATGTTAACTGGTTCCCTTCAGGAAGAAAATATGCCAAAATATTAACTGGTTCCCTTCCCTCCCTTCCCTTCCCTTCTCCTCTCCTTTCCTTTCCTTTTTGAGAAAGGATCTTGCTCTGTAACCTCTGATAGAATGCAGTGGTGCGGTCATTGCTCACTGTAGCCTCAAACTCCTGGGCTCAAGCGATCCTCCCATCTCAAGAAGTTGAGACTACAGGTGTGTGCCACCACATCCGGCTAATTAAAAATATACATATATTTTATATATTGATATTGATATTCATAGAGACAGGGTCTCACTGTGTTGCCCAGACTGGTCTTGAATTCCTGGACTCAAGTGATCCTCCTGCCTTGGCCTCCCAAAGCGTTGGGATTACAGGCATAAGCCACTGCACCCAGCCCAGATTTCTACCATAAGCCTGGATTGTATAATGCAGAGCACAAATAATAATCAAATAGGAATAGGTAGCAAAGTTTATTTTCACTAAACTGAAAAGCACTGCCTAAGTGCAATTTTATTATATTTATTGTTTTCTGATACAGACTCTAAGCCCATTATCAATCAATCCAAAGGCCTGTTATCTAGTTAATTCTAGACAATCCAAAGCCCTTCATCTAAAATTGAAGTTCCTTAGAGATCAGTCCCTGGCTACTTTCCTATTCCTGTTATTTACCATAACAGGCCGGCCTCCTCCTGGTCCCCTAAACACTTCTGAGTCTCCTCTGCTCCTTTTTTGTTTTTGTTTTTGAGATGGAGTCTTGTTTTTGTCAACCCGGGCTGGGCTCCCTGCAACCTCCACCTCCCCAGTTTGAGTGATTCTCCTGCCTCAGCCTCCCAAATAGCTGGGATTACAGGCATGTGCCACCATGCCTGGCTAATTTTTGTATTTTTAGGAGAGATGAGGTTTCGCCATTTTGGGTAGGCTGGTCTCAAACTCCTGACCTCAGGTGTCCTGCCTGCCTCAGCCTCCCAAAATGCTGGGATTACAGGCATGAGCCCGGCCCCTCTGCCCCTTTGCATGTGCTATTCTCTCCATCTGGAATTTTCTCAGTCCTTCTCCCTGCCCATCCAGGTCCCCAGGGGTTCAAGTCAAGTCCTTTCTACTCTGGGAACATCTTTCCGCTCAAGCCTCTGAATTCCTACAAGCCTTTGTTATATTAAATAATTATCCATTATCTTTCTCTGAAGGCATCTGTTTCTGCAACTGGATTGCAAACACCTTGTGGTGTCTAGTGTGATCCTTAGTATATAAGAGCAGTGTTAGTACACTGCAGATGCTCAATAAATTACTGCAGATTATCCCCCCCCTTTTTTTTTGAGATGGAGTCTCACTCTGTTGCCCAGGCTGGAGTGCAATGGCATGATCTTGGCTCACTGCAACCTCCGCCTCCCAGGTTCAAGCAATTTTCTGCCTCAGCCTCCCAAATAGCTGGGATTGCAGGCGCCCGCCACCATGCCCGTCTAATTTTTTCGTATTTTTAGTAGAGATGGGGTTTCACCGTGTTGGCCAGGATGGTCTTGAACTCCTGACCTCACGATCCACCCACCTTTGTCTCCCAAAGTGCTGGGATTACAGACGTGAGCCACTGTGCCTGGCCAGATTAGCCCATTTCTAAGCTACTTGTGGCAACATGGTCCTTTATGCATTTAGGAAACTTTTTTTTTCCTTTGCATATTTCCCCTCACCTTCCCCAAACAAAGCCATTTGGAGACCAATGGACCAGACCCTGCATAATCTCAATGAGCCTGTGGGCATCCCCGACTGAACAGAAATTCAGCTGTAGACCTAGCAGATGTTTATTATCCTCCTTCCTTCTTTTGTTGCTTTTCACACACCTATGTGCTGGAAAAGAGCCACCTGGTATATGAACTCTACACAGATGCTTGGACTCTTTTGTCCTTTTAACCTAGCAAAGGAAGGAGTTGTAAAGCATAAAGACTTCTTTTTATTACCTTTTAAAATAAATGAAATCGGCCGGGCATGGTGGCTCACATCTGCAATTCCAGCACTTTGGGAGGCCAAAGCAGGCGGTTCACTTGCGGTTAGGAGTTCACGACCAGCTGGACCAACGTGGTGAAATCTCTTCTCTACTAAAAATACAAAAATTAGCCAGGCGTGGTGGCATGTGCCTGTAGTCCCAGATACTTAGGAGGCTGAGGCAGGAGAATTGTTTGAACCCGGGAGGTGGCAGTTGCAGTGAGCCAAGATCGCGCCATTGCACTCCAGCCTGGACGACAGAGCAAGACTCTGTCTACGTAAATAAATAAAAATAAAATGGAATCATCTTTCATTTTAGTTATGGAGTTTAAGGAAGGGTGAGGCCTTCCTTACAGAGCTGGGGTCAGCTGTGTTTATAGTGAACATCAGGGCCGGTGCCTAAGAATGGTGACGGGTGTGGGTGGCCACAAGGTTTTGGCAAGAGGTCACAGACTCAGACACCTGCATGGCCAGACATGGGCGTGCAAACTGGGCGGGTGTGAAACAGTAGCCGTGGGTGGGACCAGGGGTGGAAGTACATGATATTTAAGTTTCCTGAGCCCTTACTTGCTCAGGTCTCTGGAGGGACCCTAGTAATTCTGTATTTATAATTTCAATTTATTTTACTTAGAGAAGTCACTCCAACTAATATAAACTTCAGGCCCGATAAAAGCTATCTTTGCCCTTCATGGAACTCTGGTACCCAAAGTGCCCTGGCCTAAATAAGTTGGATCATTCGGCGTCAAGTAATGACAGCTAATTGAAAGTGTTTCTAGGGCTTTTGGTTTTTCCAGAGCAGGAAGAATCCAGACTTTCGTATGAAATCTCTGACATTTTAAATGTTGGTAACTTACAGCCAGGCACAGTGGCTCACACTATAATCCCAGCACTTTGGGAGGCTGAGGCAGGTGGATCATTTGAGGTCTGGAGTTCAGGACCAGCCTGGGCAACATGGTGAAACCCCATCTTTACTACAAATACAAAAATTAGCTGGGCGTGGTGGCATGTTCCTGTAATCCCAGTTACTTGGGAGGCTGAGGCAGGGGAATCACTTGAACCCAGGAGGTGGAGATTGCCGTGAGCTGAGATCATGCCACTGCACTCCAGCCTGTGTGACAGAGTGAGGCTCTGTCTCAGAAAAAAAAAAAATTGGGAACTTACAACAAAACAGAAAACCACTGTGACCAAACAAGTTGTGTGTATATATAGCGGGGAGGGAACTTGTGGGCTTCCAATCTGTGGCTTCTGGTTATTTGAGTTCAGAGGAATTACAGAATTGCCAACTTCTGTCATTTGGCTCCACGGCAGGATCTACCTGCCCTCTGTCCTCTGCCCATTAGAACAGGTTTGGATAGGTCTGTGCCAGGGAGCTTTGATCTTTTCTGTGGCTGTGGCCAACAGCCACACATCCTCTAAATGTCAGCCACTAGTCACAAGGACAGAAAGTCGACTGAGGGTGCGGGTAGACAAATTGGTGTAAATTCATTTCCACAATCGGCAAAGCCAACCAAAGCACGTGGTCCACTGACAGTGATGTGGCAGCAAAGTCACTTGAACATGTGAAGACAACGGGGAGGGGGGTGGCTATTGTTCTTCCCGGGTACTAGTCGTGTAGGTGGGTAACTGTGTGGTGCTCCTCTGGAGGGCTGCAACCAGTGAGTTCAGGGGAGATTTATATAACGGCTCAAACGGAGAGGAAGTCACTTGCCTCTAGCCCCCAAATTCACTTGAGGCCACACACCCAGCCTTTCATAACGACAGGCTTTCCACCATGTGAACACTGCAAAGGCCTCCAATTAAAGGAGTGACTTCTGCATGTCATTTCATGTATAGAACATGGTGGTTCTCCTAAAGCTCCCGGGATGACAGAGGACATCAGATGGGGCCACAGGCTGGTATTTGGGGCAGAATGCAACTGTCAAGGATGTTGGGGAGAGAGACGAGGCTGATAAGAACAAGGGATTGCGAGTGACAGCCTGTGGGCATCCTTCTGTTGTCAGCTCAGATCCGCCATAAAGCTGCTTTGAGTGACTGTGTTTCAGTCACTAATTAGCATGGGAGCTGCTTTGCCATGGAGAGGTTTCAGGGCCTGCTGCATGGCTTATTTATTTTTTTTTTTTGAGATGGAGAGTCACTCTGTCACCCAGGCTGGAGTGCAGTGGCCCAATCTCGGCTCATTGCAACCTCCCGGGTTCAAGCAGTTCTCCTGCTTCAGCCTCCTGAGTAGCTGGGATTACAGGTGCGCGACCCCACGCCTGGCTAGTTTTTGTATTTTTAGTAGAGACGGGGTTTCACCATGTTGGCCAGGCTGGTCTCCAACTCCTGAACTAAAATGATCCGCCGGCCTAGGCCTCCCAAAGTGCTGGGATTACAGGCATGAGCCCCGATGCCCAGCCTGCTGCTTGGCTTTTAAGTAACTACCAGGATCCGCGGTGGTGGTGAAGCGTGCTTTGCATGAGGCCAGAGCCTAGGGATCTGTTGTATAAATTCCACTTCTGCTTCTCATTGCGGGGGCACAACTGCAGAACATTTAAGGGAGCCTCCCCTCTCCCACCCCCTGATGCATGGGCTTCTTCCGGAAAGGGCCTATCAAAACCACCCCCTCCACCAGGGGGGCTATTTATTTATTTATTTAGAGACGGAGTCTCGCTCTGCTGCCCTGGCTGGAGTGCAGTGGCACAATGTCAGCTCACTGCAACCTCCGCCTCTCAGGTTCGAGCGATTCTCCTGCCTCAGCCTCCTTAGTAGCTGGGATTACAGGCACACGCCACCACGCCTGGCTATCTTTTTTTTGTGTGTATTTTTAGTAGAGAGGGGGTCTCACCGTGTTAGCCAGGATGGCCTCGATCTCCTGACCTCATGATCCGCCCACCTTGGCCTTCTCCCAAAGTGCTGGGATTACAGGCGAGAGCCACTGCACCCAGCCAATTTATTTGTTTTTTTGAGACGGAGTATCGCCCTTGCATCCAGGCTGGAGTGCAGTGGCACCATCTCAGCTCACCGCAACCTCCACCTCCCAGATTCAAGCGATTCTCCTGCCTCAGCCTCCCAAGTAGCTGGGACTACAGGCACCCACCACCACGCCTGGCTAATTTTTGTATTTTTTAGTAGAGACTGGGTTTCGCCGTGTTGGCCAGGCTGGTCTCGAACTCCTGACCTCAGGTGATGCACCTGCCTTAATCTCCCAGTGTTCTGGGATTATAGGTGTGAGCCACTGCACGTGGCCAAAAAAATCTATGTAGTTTTAGAAAAAGCTGGCCGGGTGCGGTGGCTCAAGCCTGTAATCCCAGCACTTTGGGAGGCCGAGACAGGCGAATCACGAGGTCAGGAGATCGAGACCATCCTGGCTAACACGGTGAAACCCCGTCTCTACTAAAAAATACAAAAAACTAGCTGGGCGTGGTGGCGGGCACCTGTAGTCCCAGCTACTCGGGAGGCTGAGGCAGGAGAATGGCATGAACCTGGGAGGCGGAGCTTGCAGTGAGCTGAGATCCGGCCACTGCACTCCAGCCTGGGCAACAGAGCGAGACTCCGTCTTAAAAAAAAAAAAAAAAAAAAAAAGAAAAGAAAAAGCTGCAGGCTGAGCTGGGTATGGTGGCGCACACCTGTAGTCCTGGCTACTTAGGAGGCTGAAGCAGGAGGATTACTTGAACCTAGGAGTTAAAGGCCAGCCTGGGCAATATAGCTAGACCCCATCTCTTAAAAAAAATACAGAAGTTAGCCAGGCATGGTGGTGGGTGCCTGTAGACCCAGCTACTTGGGAGGCTGAAGTGTGAGGGTCCCTTGATCTCAGGAGGTCAAGGTGCAGTGAGCTGTGATCATGCCACTGCACTCCAACCTGGGCGATAGAGTGAGACCCAGTCTCTAAAAAAGAAAAATAAGAAAGAAAGAAACTGCGGTAGATAATGTATAATGGGAGACGATAAAAGAAGGAGGCTGAAGCGTTTTTCCCCAGGGAGTTAGACTGTCGGTCTGTCTGTCTGAAACCTTCCCAGTAAGTCAGTCTTTCTGGTGTGTGCCTGGTGGAGTTGCCTTGCTTTGTCGTCTAATTCTTTCAGTCACAAAATAATGTATGAATTCCGATTATAATCCAGGCCCTCGTTCCAATGCTAGGCACATGCGATGAGTGAAACATAGTCCCTGTGATTTGGGGCACCCATAAGGAACAGTATAAAAACTAAACGTCGGCCGGGCGCAGTGGCTCATGCCTCTCATCCCAGCACTTCGGGAGGCCAAGGCAGGTGGATCACCTGAGCTCAGGAGTTCGAGACCAGCCTGGCCAACATGGTGAAACCCTGTCTCTACTACTAATAAAAAAATAAATAAAAAATTAGCCAGCCGGGCACTGTGGCTCTCGCCTGTAATCCCAGCACTTTGGGAGGCCAAGGAGGGCCAATCACCTGAGGTCGGGAGTTCAAGACCAGTCTGACCAACATGGAGAAAACCTCATCTCTACTAAAAAAATACAAAACTAGCTGGGCGTGGTGGCGCACGCCTGTAATCCCAGCTACTCAGGAGGCTGAAACAGGAGAATCGCTTGAACCCAGGAGGAGGAGGATGCAGTGAGCCGAGATCGTGCCATTGCATTCCAGCCTGGGCAAAAAGAGCAAAACTCCGTCTCAAAAAAAAAAAAGAAAAAGAAAAACATTAGCCCGGCATGGTGACATGTGCCTGTAATCCCAGCTACGTGGGAGGCTGAGGCAGGAGAATTGCTGGAATCCGGGAGGTGGCGGTTGCAGTGAGCCGAGATTGCACCACTGCACTCCAGCCTGGTGACAGAACGACACTCTGCCTCAAAAAAAAAAAAAAAAAAAAAAAAAAAGAAAAAGAAAAAGAAATGTCCTAGATTCTCATGAAGAACGATGATATAGTTTGGGTTATCTTGGACTTTTTTTTTGTTTTTTATTTTATTTATTTATTTTTTTGAGATGGAGTGTTGCTGTGTCGCCAGGCTAGAGTGCAGTGGCATGATCTTGGCTCACTGCAACCTCCACCCCCCAGGTTCAAGCGATTCTCCTGTGTCAGCCTCCCAAGTATTTGGGACTACAGGTATGTGCCACCATGCCTGGCTAATTTTTGTATTTTTAGTAGAGACGGGGATTCACCATGCTAGCCAGGATGGTCTCCATCTCCTGACCTTGTGATCCGCCCAGCTCGGACTGCCAAAGTGTTGGGATTACAGGCGTGAGCCACAGCCCCCGGCCTGTCTTCAGTTTTTTACATCGTATCTAAGTGTGGACTTTTACAAATTGATGTTGCTTGGGATTTGCTGGGCCCTTAAAACTGTGAGTTGATGTCTGCCACAAGCTCTGGAGCATTCCTGGCTATTATTTCTCCAGATACTGGCTTTGCTCCAATATCTCATTCTTCTTTCTTTCTGTATGTCAATTAAATGTAGGTTAGATCTTTTTAACACACTCTTCTTTTCATATTTTCCTTCATTTTTTTTTTTCTTTTCAAGCTGAATCCTGGATAGTTTTATCTGACCTGTCTTCCGGTTCACGAATTCTCACTTCAGCTGAGATGACCTGCTGTGAAGTCAGCCGTTGGCTTTTTAACTTCAATGACTGTATTTTTCAGTTTGAGAATTTCTAGTTGGCCTTTTAAAAAATCTTTTATGTCATTTTCTGTAGTTTCCAGTTGCCATAATTGTCAAGCGCGGCTTTTATGTTTCTGAAGGCAGTAAACAGAATTGTTTTATGGCTTGTGTCTGAGAAGTCTCATTTCTAAAGTCTCTGCAAGTTCGTTTGCTCTCTTGGCTGTTCCTGCCATCCTAGCTCTTAATGTCTTGTTTTCTTTTCTTTCTTTTTTTTTTTTTTTGTGATGGAGTCTTACTCTTTCATCCAGGCTGGAGCGCAGTAGCGTGATTTCTGCTCACTGCAACCTCCACCTGCCCGGTTCAAGCGATTCTCCTACCTTAGCCTCCTGAGTAGCTGGGATTACAGGTGTGTGCCACTACACCCGGCTAATTTTTGTATTTTTAGTGGAGGCGGGGTTTCGCCATGTGGGCCAGGGTGGTCTTGAACTCCTGGCCACAAGTGATCCACCTGCCTCAGCCTCCCAAAATGCTGGGATTACAGGCTTGAGCTACCACGCTGGCCTGTAACGTCCTGCTTTCTTGAGTGCCTGAATTCTCTTAGATGGTATTGGCCATTGCATATGTACGAATATATATATATATCTACGAATAATGGTGGAGTCTTCCAGAGAGGTTTTTAGCTGTGTCTGCCAGGCCTTGGGGCACCACCCATCTGGAATCACCTTAATCCAAGTTCAAAGTTTGAGACTCCCGGACCGCCCGGATAATCTGAATTTGTCTATTAGCCTGAGGGCTGCATACTTGCCCTTCTCCCCGACCCTGAGGACCTTGCTTGACATGGGGAGTGGTGTATCTGGATCCCCAACCTTGGCAGGCCCTGGGCTCTGAATTGTGTTCAAAGCCTGTGAGACTATGGAAAGAACAGCTCATTTGCAAAGCTGTTTTTTTTTTTTTTTTTTCCAGATTGACAAATGCCTTAGAATAAAAGCTCTGTGGGCTGGGCGAACTCCTTCTGGATTTGTCCTGGCCTTGATTTTGGCAGATGTTTCTTCACTACCTTATTATCATTTGGATGCTCTTAAGAAAATTAAACAAATCTTTCAGCCAGCTTTTTAAGTTGTCTTTCGTAGGAGGGTTGATCTAAATTACTTAACCTGCTATTGGCAAGGGAGAAGTACCAGGTGACCTAGGTTCAAATCCTAGGTGTGTCTATCACTTCCAGCTGGCTGATGTCAGCCAAGTTTATTTTGTCATCCATCTGATGCCCACAGTAAACCCCACCTACTTGACTGTGTGGCTGTAAAATTTAAGAGTGAACATTGTTTTTTGTAAAGGGGTATAGTCACAGGTTTGCTTATTGTTTGTGTCCCACACTAGAACGTCAACTCCAAAAGAATAGCACTTCACTGTTATCTCCCCAACAATGCCTGATACGTAGGAGATACTCCATCAACATGGACCACAGGAAGGGTTAACCAAGTACTTACCCAGGCTACATGCTTATAGGCTGGTACAGTCGCTCACGCCTGTATTCCTAGTATTTTGGGAGGCTGTTGTAGGATCACTTGAGGCCAGGAGTCTGAGACCAGACAGGCAACATAGTGAGACCCCATCTCTACAAAAAGAATTTTTTTTTTTTTTTGAGATGGAGTCTTGCTCTGTCACCCGGGCTGGAGTGCAGTGGCCGGATCTCACCTCACTGCAAGCTCCGCCTCCCGGGTTTACGCCATTCTCCTGCCTCAGCCTCCCGAGTAGCTGGGACTACAGGTGCCTGCCACCTCGCCCGGCTAGTTTTTTGTACTTTTTTTTTAGTAGAGACGGGGTTTCACCGTGTTAGCCAGGATGGTCTCGATCTCCTGACCTTGTGACCCGCCCGTCTTGGCCTCCCAAAGTGCTGGGATTACAGGTGTGAGCCACCGGGCCCAGTCTGAAACTTTTTTTTTTTTTGACAGACCCTGCACTGTTGCCCAGGCTGGAGTTCAGTTGTGCGATCTCAGCTCACTGCAAGCTCTGCCTCCTGGGTTCACGCTATTCTCCTGCCTCAGCTTCCTGAGTAGCTGGGACTACAGGCGCCCGCCACCACACCTGGCAATTTTTTTTGTATTTTTAGTAGAGGCGGGGTTTCACCGTGATAGCCAGGATGGTCTCGATCTCCTGACCTTGTGATCCGCCCACCTTGGCCTCCTAAAGTGCTGGGATTACAGGCATGACCGGGCCTAATTTTTTTTTTTTAGAGATGGGGTTTCACCATGTTGCCCAGGCTGGTCTCAAACTCCTTGACTCCAGCAATCCAGCTGCCTCGGCCTCCCAAAGTGCTGGGATTACAGGCGTGAGTCACCGTGCCTGGCCGAAACTTTTTTTTTAAACCAAGCTTTGAACTTGGATTAAGGTGGTTCCAGAATGGTGGTGCCCCAAAGCTTGGTAGACACAGCTAAAAAACAAACAAACAAACAAACAAAAAAACAAAAAAACCCAAAAAACAAAAATAAAAAAAAATTCCCTCATGTATTTAAAGATAAAACCATTGGCCGGGCGCGGTGGCTCAAAATCCCAGCACTTTGGGAGGCCGAGATGGGCGGATCACGAGGTCAGGAGATCGAACCATCCTGGCTAACAGTGAAAACCCCGTCTCTACTAAAAAAATACAAAAAACTAGCCGGACGAGGTGGCGGGCGCCTGTAGTTCCAGCTACTCGGGAGGCTGAGGCAGGAGAATGGCGTAAACCCGGGAGGCATCAGTGAGCTGAGATCCGGCACTGCACTCCAGCCTGGGCGACAGGTGATCAAAAAAAAAAAAAAAAAAAAAAAAAAAAAAGATAAAACCATATCAGAAAATTGCATTCTTGGGGATCAAGATCAAATCTTCATATCAACATCTACTGTGTAGAAGATCCTGTTCCCCTTTGTTAGTTTCTCAACCTGGTTCTTAGATTAATACAGTCATTGTTACTTCATTTTAATATTTTATTTGATATGATTTTTTTATTTTGTTTTGAGACAGAGTCTTGCTCTGCTGCCCAGGCTGGAGTGCAGTGGCATAATTTCGGCTCCCTACATCCTCCATCTCCCAGGTTCAAGCAATTCTTCCACCTCAGCGTCCTGATTAGCTGGAATTACAGGCACGTGCCACCACACCCAGCTAATTTTTGTATATTTTAGTAGAGACGAGGTTTTGTCATGTTGGCGAGGCTGGTCTTGAACTCCCGACCTCAGGTGATCTGCCTGCCCAGGTCTCCGAAAGTGCTGGGATTACAGGCGAGAGCCACCGCGCCTGGCCCCTTGATATGATTTTGAACAGGATCTTTATCTTCAGTGAAAGGCTGATATTCCATTTCTTTGTGGAAACAGTCTTGACTGGTTGGGCACTTGGGCTGTTTCCAGTTTTGGGCTATTAGAGATAATGCCAGCTTCATTGTCTGCTGACGACAGTGTAAATGGTGAAATGTGACTATTGTCAAACTTTGACACTGTGTTCAGGCTCATTTCGGAAGTATCTTTCGGTGCTTGAAGTTTGGCATCCTCTATAGTATAAACAAGATTAACAAAAATTGATTCCTTTGCCTCCCAAGGGAAAAACTCAGGCTATTTCCAAAGGAAAGCAAAGAAGAAGGATGTTCAATAGGGAATTCAGAGTCACTGTGAAATCTTAATGATAAACTTTGGTATTTCCTTTGACCAAAATTATTTTAATAAATGGTCTAGCAATCATCGCCACTGGTACATATATATATATATATATAGTTAACCAAGGAGTGATTTAGAAATGGTAAGGTGATTTACCTTAAGCCATAGAAGCTGGGGTGCTGACTGACTCATTCTGTATTCTTCTGCAGCTTTTAAGGTAAAGAATTACCATAAATTTTTTTTTTCTTTTTTTCTGTCACCCAGAGATGCAGTGGCTAATGGCTCACTGCAGCTTGACTGTCACAATCCTCCCAGCCTCCCCAGTAGCTAGGACCAAGGCACATACCCTCAGTGAGACAGTGGCACCAGGCTAAATGGCTCACGGCTGCAAGCCCGCCTCCCGGGTTCACGACTCCTGCCTCAGCCTCCCGAGCTGGGACAAGCAGCTAATCATTTTTAGTAGACCTAAGCCTTTCCCGTAACTAGGACCAGGAGGGTCATCTCCTGACCTCGTGATCCCTCACACTCGGCCTCCCAAAGTGCTGGGATTTTTTTATTTTTTTTTTTTTTTTTTGAGACGGAGTCTCGCTCTGCCGCCCAGGCTGGAGTGCAGTGGCCGGATCTTAGCTCACTGCAAGCTCCGCCTCCCGGGTTTACGCCATTCTCCTGCCTCAGCCTCCCGAGTAGCTGGAACTACAGGCGCCCGCCACCTCGCCCGGCTAGTTTTTTGTATTTTTTAGTAGAGACGGGGTTTCACCGTGTTAGCCAGGATGGTCTCAATCTCCTGACCTCGTGATCCGCCCGTCTCGGCCTCCCAAAGTGCTGGGATTACAGGCTTGAGCCACCGCGCCCGGCCTCAGCTATTTTTTTTTTTTGCAGTTTTGGTAGAGACGGGGTTTTGTCATGTTGCCCAGGCTGGTATCACTCCTGGCCTCAAGCAATCCTCCCACCTTAACCTCCAAAAGTGCTGGAATTACAGGTGTGAACCACCATGCCTGGCCAAGAATTACCATAATTTTATAATCAGAACAACTAAGTAACCGAAATATGCTTTTATTTCATGCTCAAATAAAGCTGATCAAGTGATCTTATTATTCAAGTGAAAATTCATGACAACAATAGTAGCTACTATTTATTGACTGCCTTTGGTTTAGGTGTTTTATAGTCACCCACCATCTAATGTTCTTAAAACAACCTGGCAAAGTAGATACAGATGCTCCCTGACTTATATGATTGGGCTCTGTGCTGACAAACCGTTGTAAGTTGAAAATTCTGTTAAGTTGAAAATGCTTTTAATTAATTAATTAATTAATTAATTAATTATTTGAGACAGAGGCTCTCTCTGTCGCCCAGCTGGAGTGCATCTGCTCACTGCAACCTCTAGCTCCCGGGTTCAAGTGATTGTCCTACTTCAACCTCCTGAGTAGTTGGGATTACAGGTGTGTGTCATTACGCCTGGCTCTGGGCTGGAGTACAATGGTGCTGTCTTGGCTCACTGCAATCTCTGCCTCCCAGGTTCAAGTGATTCTCCTGCCTCAGCCTCCTGAGTAGCTGGGATTACAGGCAAGTGCCACCACCCCCAGCTAATTTTTGTATTTTTAGTAAAGACGGGGTTTCACCATGTTGGCTAGGCTGGCCTCAAACTCCTGACCTCAGGTGATCTGCCCGCCTCAGCCTCCCAAAATGCTGGGATTACATGTGTGAGCTACTGTGCGCAACCAATTTTTTTAGTTTTAGTAGAGACAGGGTTTCACCATGTTGACCAAGCTGGTCTCAAACTCCTGACCTCAAATGATCTGCCCACCCTGGCATCCCAAAGTGCTGGGATTATTAGGCGTGAGCCACCATGCCCGGCTGAAAATGCATTTAGTATAACTAATCCACCCAACATCACATCTTAGTCTGGCCTACAGTACACATGCTCAGAACACTTACATTAGCCTACACTTGGGCAAAATCATCTCACCCAAAGCTTATTTTAAAATAAAGTATTGATTTGGGAGGCCGAGGTGGGTGGATCATCTGAGGTCAGGAGTTCAAGACCATCCTGGCCAACACGGTGAAACCCCATCTCTACTAAAAATACAAAAAATTAGCTGGGCATGGTGGCACACACCTGTAATCCCAGCTACTCGGGAGGCTGAGGCAGGAGAATTGCTTGAACCCGGGAGGCAGAGGTTGCAGTGAGCTGAGATCGTGCCATTTCACTCAAGCCTGGGCAACAGAGCAAGACTCCCTCTCAAAAAATAAATAGGCCTGGCACAGTGGCTCATGCCTGTAATCCCAGCACTTTGGGAGGCCAAGATGGGCAGATCATGAGGTTAAGAATTTGAGACTAGCCTGACCAATATGGTGAAACCCCGTCTCTACTAAAAATACAAATATTAGCTGGGTGTGGTGGTGCACGCCTGTAGTCCTGGCTGCTCAGGAGGCTGAGGCGGGAGAATCCCTTGAACCAAGGAGGTGAAGATTGCAGCGAGCCGAGATCGCACCACTGCACTCCAGCTTGGGCAAAAAGAGCGAAACTCTGTCTCAAGAAGGAAAGAAAGAAAGGAAAGAAAAAAAAGGAAAAGAAAGGAAGGAAGGAAGGAAGGAAGAAAGGAAGGAAGGAAGGAAGGAAGGAAGGAAGGAAGGAAGGAAGGAAGGAAGGAAGGAAGGAAGGAAGGAAGGAAGGAAGGAAGGAGGGAAGGAGGGGAGGGAGGGAGGGAGGGGGAAAGAGAGAGAGAGAGAAAGAAAGAAAGTGTTGAGTGTCTCATGGAATGTATTGAACACTGTACTGAAAATGAATAGCAAACATTTGTGTAGGTACTTGAAGTATAGTTTCTTTTTTTTTTTTTCCTTTCTTTTCTTTCTTTCTTTCTTTTTTTCTCTCTCTTTTTTTTTGGGACAGGATTTCACTCTGTTGCCCAGGCTAGAGTTCAGTGGTGCAATCACGGCTCATTGCAACCTCTGCCTCCCAGGCTCAAATGATTCTCCTGCCTCAGCCTCCTGAGTAGCTGGGACTACAAGCGCTCACCAACATGTCTGACTAAGTTTTGTATTTTTAGTAGAGACAGTGTTTTGCCATGTTACCCAGGCTGGTCTTGAACTCCTGGGCTCAATCGATCTGCCTGCGTTGGCCTCTCAAAGTGCTGTGATTACAGGCATGAGCCACCACACCCGGCCTAAAGGTAGTTTCTACTAAATGCACATTACTTTCACATCATCATAAAGCTGAAAAATTATAAGTTAGGCCGGGCGCGGTGGCTCATGTCTGTAATCCCAGCACTTTGGGAGGCCGAGGTGGGCGGGTCACCTGAGGGCAGGAGTTCATGACCAGCCTGGCCAAAGTGGTGAAACCCTGTCTCTACTAAAAATGCAGAAATTAGCTGGGCATGGTGGCATGCATCTGTAATCCCAGCTACTCAGGAGGCTGAGGCAGGAGAGGAGGCTGAGGCATACAGAGGAGACTTTAGCTCAGCTTTTATATCTATAAAATAGAGTTTTACGGCTGGGCGTGGTGGCTCTTGTCTGTAATCACAGCATTTTGGGAGGCTGAGGTGGGTGGATCTGAGTTCAGGAGTTTGAAACTAGCCTGCCCAACATGGCAAAACCCCATCTGTACTAAAAAGTACAAAAATTAACTGGATGGAGTCTGCAGTGAGCTGAGATCGCGCATTGCACTCCGGCCTGAAGGACAGAATGAGACATTATCTCAAAAAAAAAAAAAAAATTGAGATAAAATCTCCCCTATATGTAAGGATATCAATTGAAATTAGCAACCAAAACCAAAATTGGTATATTTTGTTTTTCTGAGTGTACACAAATAGGTGTATTTTTATGGGTATATTAGCAACCAAAGCCAAAATTGGTGTATTTTGTTTTTCTGAGTGTACAAAACGTGGGTTGGAAAATAAAAGATGTGAAACTACCCTTGGCTAGCATCCATCTGCCCCTTCTCTCAACCATGCGTCATTTGTCACTTGCAGGGAAGGTGGAGGGAAGGACGAGACGGCAGATGGAGGAAGACAGGACTCAGAAACCCTCGTTTCTTCTGGTTTGCTTCTGACTTGAACTGAAGCTCGTGCCTCCGTGAACCTGGGAACCTTTTGATTTCTGGAAGGAGCTGCGTGCAGAAGGTCTGACTGCATCAAATTAAAACTTTGGGTTTTAGGTAGGCACAGCCACAAAAAAGTTGAAGCTGGCATGTCTTGTCCAAGGCTACCTATCATGACAGAAATAGAAGTGGATCTCTGGCCTGGCCGTCTGGGACTGCGATGTCTCACTGTGGGGCCTGCCTGGAACTGAAGGTTTCCCATGAGTCATAGACTTCCCTGGTGCAGGGCAGCAACCCAGGGGCTTGGTAACTGGGTTGAGGGAAAGAGAGAAGTTTTTGTTTATGATCTCATTCCAATCAGAATGTGTCCAGACGCCCAAATATTTGATTTGAGCCTGGTTGCTAAGAGACCTCCCACTGGGACCCAGCTGCCTGCGGGCAGGAGGGCGGTATTGGCATCATTTCAGATTTCTGCCAATTTATTTTGAAACCAGAAAACCTAGAACCTCGGCCTCCTCAAGGCAACCAGGGGGAGAGGAGAGATCTGAGTCAGCCGAACTACAGGGAGAAAACCCCCGCTAACCTTCTGCCAGGGAGTTGTAGGAAGGTTCGGGATAGAACAGAATGATGACATTGTGCTTGTTTACTTCATGGGAAATAGGCTGGTAGGGTAATGAAGAAGAAATTGGAGCTCTGTGCTTAGAAATGCAAGTGTCATCTTGAAGAAACCTCAGGGATTCCAGAACAATGCTGGATTTCCGGGTAATAATTGGGCGTCATGAAGGCTGCCCTGATCGGATCTACACACCCAGCGTCTTGGGTTTTAATTGCCTGGTGACTTAAATGCCTTGGGGAAATGGCATGAGTAACATGGTCCTAGGTAAGCGTGTGCGGGGTCGGTGCACACGGGAGAGGTGGGGAAACCTGCTTCTGGCTTCTCTCCTTTCTCAGCAGAAGGCAGACAGCTAAGGGAAAAGGCTTCGCATCTGTACTGGTATCAAGGAATCCTGGGCGTTCCCACGCTAGTAGCAGCAGAACAGAACCTCTAGATGTGATCTCTGTCCCCAGTGCCATTCTCAGGACCAAGCAGTGATAAATACAGACCTAGAAATTTTACAAGGTTTTTTTTTTTTTTTTTTGTCGTTGCCCAGGTTGGAGTGCAGTGGTGCGATCTTGCCTCACTGCAACCTCCAACTCCCGGATTCAAGTGATTCTCGTGCCTCAGCCTCCTATGTAGCTGGGACTGCAGGTGCGTGCCACCACACCTGGCTAGTTTTTGTATTTTTAGTAGACGGGGTTTCACCATGTTGGCCAGGCTGGTCTCGAACTCCTGACCTCAGGGCAGGAGAAATTGGATGTCCCAGCTCAAACAATCAGGCAGGAAGGGGAAAAGGAGCAAATTCCTTTTTCCTCCATCTGTTCGCTCTATTCAGGCCCTCAGTGGATTGGTCAATGCCCTCCCACACTGGGGAGGGTTTTCTACTTCACCGGGACCCCGTGGTGCCGTCAGGTTGACACATGAAATGAACCATCACAGTCTTCATCTCAGTGACATTCTCTGAAGAAGGACAGCACAGTGGGTTTTGCTTTCAGATGGAAACTTACTGCAGGATCCACTATTTTCTGATGAGCCATGTGATCTTGGGCAAGTTCTGATGCCTCAGTTTCCCCATCTGTCAAAAGCTATCTTGATACAGATTGTTAGACCATACAGACATATGCACTCATATGTTCATTGCAGCACTATTCACAAAAGCAAAGACATGGAATCAACCTAGATGCCCATCAATGGCGGATTGGATAAAGAAAATCTGGAACATACACACCATGGAATATCATGCAGCCTTAAAAAGAACAAAATCATGTCCTTCGCGCAACATGAATAGAGCTGGAGGCCATTATTCTAAGTTAATAACACAGCAACAGAAAACCAAATCCTGATCGGGCACGGTGGCTCACGCCTGTAATCCCAACATTTTGGGAGGCTGAGGTAGGTGGATCATTTGAAGTCAGGAGTTCAAGACCAGCCTGGCCAACATAGCAAAACCCCATCTCTACTAAAAATATAAAAATTAGTCGGGTTTAGTGGTGCACACCTGTAATACCAGCTACTCAGGAGGCTGAGGCAGGAGGATTGCTTGAACCTGCGAAGTGGAAGTTGCAGTAAGCTGAGATGTCACCACTGCACTCTAGCCTGAGCCACAGAGTGAGACTCTGTCTCAAAAAAAAAAAAAAAAAAAAAAAAAAGTACTGTATGTTCTCACTCATAAGTGGGAGCTAAACATTGAGTACAGATGGATATAAAGAGAACAACAGACAGCAGGGCCCACTGGAGGGTGGAGGGTAGGCAGAGGGTGAAGATTAAAAAACTACCTATCAGGCCGGCATGGTGGTTCACACCTATAATCCCAGCACATTGGGAGGCCAAGGTGGGAGGATCATTTGAGGCCAGGGATTCGAGACCAGCCTGGCCAACATGGCAAAACTCTATCTCTACTAAAAAAAAAATACAAAAATTAGGCCGGGCATGGTGGCTCATGCTTGTAATCTCAGCACTTTGGGAATCCGAGGTGGGCAGATCACAAGGTCAGGAGTTTGAGACCAGCCTGACCAACATGGTGAAACCCTGTCTGTACTAAAAATATAAAAATGAGCGGGGTGTGGTGGCGGGTGCCTATAATCTCAGCTACTTAGGAGGCTGAGGCAGGAGAATCGCTTGAACCCAGGAGTCAGAGGTTGCAGTGAGACGAGATTGCACCACTGCACTCCAGCCTGAGTGACAGAATGAGACTCCATCTAAAAAAAAAAAAAGTTAGCTGGGCATGGTGTTGCATGCCTGTAATCCCAGCTACTTGGGAGGCCGAGGCAGGAGAATTGCTTGAACCTGGGAGGCAGAGGTTGCAGTGAGCTGAGATCGTGCCACCGCACTCCAGCCTGGGTGCCAGAATGAGACTCTGTCTCAACCAACAACAACAGCAACTAAAAAAAACTACCTATCAGTTATTATGCTGATTGCCTGGGTGACAAAATTATCTGTACACCAAACCCCTAGAACATGCAACTTAGCCATGTGACACACCTGCACATGTACCACCTGAGCCTAAAAGTTGGAAAGAAAAAGTCCAAGCTATCCTGAAAGAAGTATTTGTTGTGTTTGAAAAGGATGGGTAGTAGTTTGGCGCTTGGGAAAAAAAAAAAATCAATGGAGAACTGGAGGGAGTTTTAAATTAAATATGGAAATAGGAGACAGAGGGACAGGGCCTGGGTCCAGCACCATGTGGGCCACACAGGAACTAGTTTGTAAATCCCTCTGGAATGACTTTATTTGTTTGTTGTTGTTGTTGTTGTTTGTTTGAGAGGGAGTCTTGCTCTGTTGCCCAGGCTGGAGTGCAGTGGCGTGACCTTGGCTCACTGCAACCAACCTCTGCTTCCTGTTGTCCAAGCACTTCTCCTGTCTCAGTCTATCAAGTAGCTGGGATTACAGGCGCATGTCACCATGCCTGGCTAATTTTTTTGTATTTTTAGCAGAGACGGGGTTTCACCATATTGTTCAGGCTGGTCTCGAACTCCTGACCTCAGGTGATCCACCTGCCTTGGCCTCCCAAAGTGCTGGGATTACAGGCATGAGCCACCGCGTCTGGCCTGGATTGACTTTGAAGGCCTCAAATCAAGTTTGCTTGACTGGAAAAGAAGACGAGAAAGGAGATGCATGCACAGTTCCATGAGCAGGGAAGTCTGGAAGCCTTCCCATTCAAAATGAAGAGTTTGAATGTAATACGGAAGGTAATGGAGATTCACCAATGCAGCGCCCAGCTGAGTCTCGTGGTTCCGGAGAGAACCATGCTCTATCAACAGGCTCTATCATTTCCATCTTGCAGACCGGCGAAAGATACCCTCAACAAGTAGAATATACTTACATCCAGGGAGAATGCCCTTCAATAAATAAGCTTTTGTTGGTGAAGTCTGTGTGCCAAGAAACTCTGCAAGACATATTTAAATTTGTTACCCAGTCTTTGGTTAAATAGACTATGTCATCCAAGGTACCAATGACTTGCTTCCACCAAGAAAGCTATGATGTCAGTGGTGTGGCATGATGATGTCATCATGGGATGCCTTAGACTCCAGACCAGACCAAGAGAGAGAGTCTGTTGTCGTGAATGCAGATATCCTTGCTAATGAGGAACGTTGGCAGGGAGGAGAAGGCCACTCCAAATAAGATGAATTGCGGCAGACGGAGGGCCAAATTCTGCATGGAGATCTTGAATATTCCGCAGGCTGTTCAGCCAAAATCTGTCTCTTAGTTTTTCAGTAATGATAGATGACAAAGCCTGGGGTAAAAATAAATCCACTTGCATGTTAGTCGTTTCTGGCTGGTTCAGCGGGAAACAGCATCGTTAACCTTCAGCGGACTGGGGGATGCTGGAGGTCTGGAAGCTGGGGCCTCTTTAGGGGGAATGGCTGGGGAAGGCCGAGGGGCTACAGAGTCACCCTGGGCTAAGTTCCTCCTCACTGTTTTCTTAGTTACTGTGTAAACGTAATTCGGAGAAAGGCTTTTGTCCAGGCTGGTAATTGAAGCAGCTTTCTTAAATCTGTCAGTTTAAGGCCAGCGATCGCGTTAGGTCGGGTCCCTACATCTCATTTCCAGTGCAGTTGTCATCCAGGCACCCCACAGACTGGTTTATGTCCATCTGAGGCGTGAGCAGTGGAAAAAGGAGTTGGACCTGGAATGCTGAGGGGCCCTTAGCTTTTGCCCTGTAACATTTTGGATGGGTATTTTCCCTTTACCCCTCCTCCTTTTTCAGAAACACTTGGAGAAGTAGAAAACCCACAGTGGCCCACTAGTGGCAATATCTTAAAAAAAAAAATTAGGCCGGGCGCGGTGGCTCAAGCCTGTAATCCCAGCACTTTGGGAGGCCGAGACGGGCAAATCATGAGGTCAGGAGATCGAGACCATCCTGGTTAACACGGTGAAACCTCGTCTCTACTAAAAATACAAAAAAAAAAACTAGCCGGGCGAGGTGGCGGGCGCCTGTAGTCCTAGCTACTCGGGAGACTGAGGCAGGAGAATGGCGTAAACCTGGGAGGCGGAGCTTGCAGTGAGCTGAGATCCGGCCACTGTACTCCAACCTGGGCGGCAGAGCGAGACTCCGTCTCAAAAAAAAAAAAAAAAAAAAAAAAAAAAAAAAAAAAAAAAAAAAATTAAAGAGCTACAAGTCATTCACCTTTATAAAATATTGGTCTTTACTTATAGGTCTATAATTTATGTTCTTCTTATTATTTTTTGAGACAGGGTCTCACTCTGTCACCCAGGCTGGAATGCACTGGTGCGATCTGTCAGCTCACTGCAACCTCTGTTTCCTGGGTTCAAGCAATTCTCCTGCCTCAGCCTCCTAAGTAGCTGGGACTACAGGCACCCGCCACCATGCCCGGCTAATTTTTGTATTTTTAGTAGAGTTGGAGTTTTGCCATGTTGGCCAGGCTGGTCTCAAACTCCTGACCTCAGGTGATCCACGCACCACAGTCTCTCAAAGTGCTGGGATTACAGGTGTGAGCCATTGTGCCCGGCCGGGTCAATAGTTTAAATAAGAAAACTGCTATATGTTTCTGGTGTTAAAGTCCAAAAGTTTGGGTTTAGAAGAGTTAATGTCTACAGTTCCAAGGCATTCATAGGGAATAACATATTGGCAGCATCTTGCTAATTAATAGATTTTCTTCAGCTGGAAAACCCCTGCCAGAAACAAGAATCTTATGATAGTCCAAGATTATTTACATCTCATATAAAATGTGCCCATCTAGTGGAAGTGTTGTGGGTGGATGTGTTTTTAGTAGGATATTTTTTCCTTTGAAACCATTCATTTTATAATCCAGGCAAAGAACAAAGAGCCAGATGTGACAGCTATTTAAAAAAAAAAAAAAGCATCCTATTAATACCTTATGTTGATCTGCTGTCTTTCTTCTAAGAAGTCCAAAGTGCTTTGCAGATGCTATCTCATCCCTCTCTGATGTTATCACCATCTGAAGAAAGGGCTGGAAAATGCCTGAAGTCAGGGAGTATGTTAGACGTCAGATGAGACCTTGGTTCTTTCATTCTGCACAATGCCTTGCTCTAGTTTGTACTCTATATACAGTGCACCATAGCATCTTGGGACATAGCAAGATGCCTTTCACCTAAGTCATGCTAAAAAAAAAAAAAAAAAAAAAACAAAGAAAAAACAAGAAAACAGAAAATCCCTCTTTTGCACCCACTTAGTTGTTTCACCATAGCCCTAAGGCAAAAGCCTGAACAAGCAAACAGCTCTCACCAGACTGATTGAGGAAGCCAAATACTTGTTGGTCTGTTTTCTGCATGAGGCTGTCTGCAAAGTCCTTCTGCATGGTGTACCTGCCCACTCACCAGTAACGTGATTCCAGGAAAATTAGATTCCGTGATTCCACGGCTCTACTGAACTGGAGTTAAGATTGGTGAACTCACCCTGACTATCCCTGAGACTAATGCTGGGAGGAATGCCCCCATAGTAGATTGCATTTCAGAATCTTGGCTGATTAGACCATCTTTGGCAAATCCTTTGGACTTGAAGATTTCTTAATGACTAAGGATTGAAATCCATTACTAACATCCGAAGTAGGAAGGGAGGCAACTCTGCAATTTTCTCTTGAGCTATGGGGCTGAATTCCTTCACAGGTTTGCAGAGTTCTACTGTGGCTAAGGCTGTGCCCCGTGGGGATTAGAAAATCAATCCACTACAAGCTGATATGTTTCCTATAGGCAACAGAGCCATTGCTGAAATGGAGGGCAGGGTGTTGCTATGTTTTCAACCCTGATTATTACACTCACTGAAGCACTTAACAATAATTTTGGTCCAAAGGAAGGACACCCGAGGCCTTTCACCAATAGATCCTTCCCGTTTTCTCCAACTCCATTGGCTGCTGCCCCTCCAGGCTCACTGCACTGTAACCCTGGTACACGCACCACCACCTCCTGAACACAGAGTTTTAGGTGACGTATTTGTGGGAGTCGTTAGTGCTGTTTGCCAAAGATTTCTGGCTTTCCACCTTCTGGGTATGTGATGGGATTGCACTTCCGTGCCCCTTTGAGTGCAGCTGGCCAACAACTTGTGAGAGGACGTGATGGATATTACTTCCGGAACAGGGCCAGTTCAAGTCCTGGATCGAGTTCCTGCCATAGCGACTAGCAGAATTCAAGAGGGCGGCTGCTCTGCCTGCATCTGCCCAACCCATTTTTGATGGCAGTGAGAAACAAATCTTTGGTAGTATAAGCGACTAAGATTTGGTGATTGGAACCAAACCTAGACTATGGTGATGGGTGGACCTTTCTTTGATCTTTATGTCTTTGCACTTGCTTTTTCTTGTGTTTGAAATCCACACCCTCCCTTCTGTGCTTGGCAAATGCTTACTGATCCTTCCAATTTACAAGTAATTTTTTTTTTTTTTTTCTGTGAAGCCTCTTCTGACACCTCCAGGAAGTCGGCCATCTCTAATCTGTGCTTCCCCAAGAATCTCCGTGCAAACCTCCATCATTACCTTAATCGCATTTTATTCTTGCTGTCTACTTACAGGTCTATGTTCCTTTTTCAGATGTTAACATCTTGGGGGCAGATGTTAACATCTTGTGCTTCATTCATTTTTCTGTCCACAGTGTCTACTTCAAGTACAAGCGAAAAAAAGCCTGAGAGAGAAATCAAGGCACTCCAGCAGTTTGGGGGATGCAGGTAAGGTCAGCCCACAGAGTTAGAATTCATAGTCTCAATGACCTCGGATATACCAGCTCGGTAATTTACCACATATTTGAAGATATTTGTTAAAAGATTGGTTTCTCTCCTTGCTATAGCATTATCTGTCTATAGTTCAAATAGTTCAAACTAAACTAAGAACATCTTACAATCAGCCTCCCCTCTCCTAACAATGGCACCTTTTTATAGAAAAAAATTAAAAAAAGAGAGATCTCGGATTTTGGAGAAAACATTCCTGGGCAGTTTTCTTGGGGCCACCTGGTCGTTTAGGTCTGGCTCTGCTTATGTGAGGAAGCACACTTGTTGATTTAATGCCCCAGGTTTTTATAAATGCACTTACACACATCATGACATGCACCTCCCTCAGTTGTTTGAAATATACTATTAAGATGCGATGTAAATTGATAAGATTCTGTTTCAATGTCTGCTGTAGATAAAGTAAAATTCAGTTCAGGGTAGAAAATTAGGGGAGATCCTATTTTTGTTTAGGGCCCATTCCTCACATAAGAGGCAGCATATTTACTGTTGTAGTGTCCTGAATTTTATAAATGCATCTGTGCATATCATGAAATTTGTCTCATTGAGTTGTTAAGAATAGACTCTTAATTCTAATATGAACTGACAAGATTGTGTTTCAATGCGAGTAGTAAAATGTAGGTCTAGGAGAAAGTCTGAACTATTTTCAGGCCTAACGTAGACAGATAGAGGTTAATGTCTTCCACTTAAATATCCAATGGGGTGTGTTCATTTAAAAGTTCCGTGAGGTCTGAGAAAATGAAATGAGAAAAATGATTTGGTTAAGAAAAATATATACATTTGGGGATTTTTTTAAAGAAGTCATTTGATTCTCTTATTTTGGTTTTGAACAACACTCCTCTTTCTTCATTAAAAATGATTTGTACGGTCAAGCATGGTGGCTCATGCCTGTAATCCCAGCACTTTGGGAGCTCGAGGTGAGTGGATCGCATGAGATTAGGAGTTCGAGACCAGCCTGGCCAACATGGTGAAAACCCGTCTCTACTAAAAATATAAAAAATTAGCTGGGCGTGGTGGCAGGCGCCTGTAATCCCAGCTACTTGGGAGGCTGAGGCAGGAAGAATCGCTTGAACCCAGTAGGAGGAGGTTGCGGGGACCCAGGCTGGGCCAGGCTGCTTGGGTTTTAATTACTCATGCAGAGTAACCTAGGGTATATTACTTAACTTTTCCAAATCCCACTATAAATGGGACCGATGATATTATCTACCTCATAGGATTAATGTAACGATTAGTAAGTAAAAATGGGCTGGGTGAGGTGGCTCACATCTGTAATCGTAGCACTTTGGGAGGCTGAGGCAGGAGGATTGCTTGAGGCCAGGAGTTTGAAGTTACAGTGAGCTATGATTATGCCACTGATTTTTTTTCACCAATATATGTGACTCATTTTTTTTTTCCCTGAGAAAACGGAAGGATTATTTCTTTGGAGATAAGTAGTTTTACTAGGACATGTCTTGATATTAACCATCCATGTATTTGCTGATACATAATGTGTCTCTTCAGTCTGTGGATTTAAGCCTTTATTTCTGGAAGGTTTTCTTGAATAACATCTTTAAATACGTTTTTATTGCATTATTTCAGTTTCTTCATAAGGGATCCCATTTGTGGATAAATTGAGCTTCCTATGTGTTTCATATAATTTTCTAGTTAATCTTGCTCATTCCCATCTTATTTTCACCTCATTCTTGATTTGTGTTCTCTATCCCTTTTGAGTTTTTTTTTTTCAGCAATTCTCCTTTTGCCCTTTTGCCATTTCCAATGTAGTGTTTATATCTATAGTATTTTATTTCTTGCCACTTTTTTTTTTTACTTGCTCTCTCACTGAGGCTGGAGTGTAGTGGCATGTTCATAGCTCACTGCAGCCTTGACTTTCTGGGCTCAAGCAAGCCTCCCAGCTCAGCCTCCCAAGTAGCTGGGACCACAGGCATGTGTCACCACATTTGGCTAATTTTTAAAACGTTTTGTAGGGATGGGGTCTTACTATGTTACCCAGGCTAGTCTTGAACTCTTGGGCTCAAGCAATCTTCCCATCTTGGTCTCTCAAAGTGCTAGGATGACAGGCATGAATGAGCCACTGCACCTGGCTCCTTCTCCTCCTCCTTCTCCTTCTCCTTCTCCTCCTTCTCCTTCTTCTTCTTCTCCTTCTTCTCCTTCTCCTCCTCCTCCTCCTCCTCCTTCTCCTCCTTCTCCTCCTTCTCCTCCTTCTCTTCTCCTTCTTCTCCTTTCTTCCTCCTCCTCCTCCTCCTCCCTCCTCCTTCTTCTTCTTCTTCTTCTTCTTCTTCTTCTTCTTCTTCTTCTTCTTCTTCTTCCTCTTCCTCCTCCTCCTCTCTTCTTCTTCTTGTTCTTC
Organism: Macaca thibetana thibetana; assembly: GCF_024542745.1. Lineage (NCBI taxonomy): Eukaryota > Metazoa > Chordata > Mammalia > Primates > Cercopithecidae > Macaca > Macaca thibetana. The sequence goes on from NC_065586.1 coordinate 12,266,966, forward strand.
TTCTTCTTCTTCTTCCTCCTCCTCCTCTTCTTCTTCTTGTTCTTCTTCTTCTTCTTCCTCTTCCTCCTCCTCCTCTTCTTCTTCTTCTTGTTTCTTCTTCTTCCTCTTCCTCCTCCTCCTCTTCTTCTTCTTCTTCTTCTTGTTCTTCTTCTTCTTCTTCCTCTTCCTCCTCCTCCTCTTCTTCTTCTTCTTGTTCTTCTTCTTCTTCTTCTTCTCTTCCTCCTCCTCCTCCTCTTCTTCTTCTTGTTCTTCTTCTTCTTCTTTCTCTTCCTCCTCCTCCTCTTCTTCTTCTTCTTCTTCTTCTTGTTCTTCTTTTTTTTTTTTTGAGATTGTCACTCTGTCTGTCACTCCATTGCCTAGGCTGGAATGCAGTGGCATGATCTTGGCTCACTGCAACCTCCACCTCTTGGGATCAAGCGATTCTCCTGCCTCAGCCTCCCTAGTAACTGGGATTACAGGCGTCTGCCACACGCCCTGCTAACTTTTGTATTTTTAGTAGAGACACGGTTTTACCATGTTGGCCAGGCTGGTCTCGAACTCCTGACCTCAGGCCATCTGCCCGCCTCGGACTCCCAAAGTGCTGGGAATACAGGCATGAGCCACCATGCCCGGCCCTTGCTTCTTTCTTGAGCAACTCCAGCTCATGTTCGAATTCTTTCTATTGCTTTGCCCTATCTTCCCTGAGCAACTGCATCTTTGCTTTAAATTCAGTATTTTAAGTTAAAATAAATTATCACATGTTTGAACACAAATTTTATCTATTCTCTAGCGAAGTTTTTCTTGTGTTGATTCTCCACTGCTATTTGTTTTTTTTTGTTTGTTTTTTTTTTTTACAAGGCCTGCATTGCCAGAGCTCCCCCGCCCTTTTTTTTTTTTTTTTTTTTTTTTTTTTAATTCCTCAATTGGAGGAATTTCATAAAGATTGTGTGCTGGTCCCTCCTTGATTTTTCATCATCTTTGAACTAGATGCGCTCTTGCATGAACAGCTACTTTGAAGAGGTTCATGCTAGGGAGCGGGCCCTGGACATCTAGGCTGGCTGGAATTCTGCTTGGGTCATGCTCAGTTTTCTTATCACCCAGGTCAGAAGATTCCTTTAGTCTTTACCTCTTCCAAAAGAAATCTGAAAACTACAATGCTGAGTTCTTTGTCTTCCTGTTGCCTCATGGACAGACTGCTTTTTGCAAAGGTGGCAGTTTTGTGTGATTCCTTATTTAGTTTTGTGTTTCCTTGGTGTAGATTCTAGTGCACACCATCAACAACTTACATTAACCAGCAGTATATAAGAAATGAGCTCCAGTCACTCTCTACTATTTCTAGGAACTAAGGACACAATTTAAGATGCTAACAGTTTTTACAGCATTTGTGAGAAGAGCCCCACCCACCTCTAACTTAAGAGTGTTGTCAAACAATATACTTAATGGAGAGGATAATGCCCAACTTTTTATTTTATTTTATTTTATTTTATTTTATTTTATTTTATTTTATGAGACGGAGTCTCCCTCTGTCGTCCAGGCTGGAGTGCAGTGGCGTGATCTTGGCTTACTGCAACCTCCACCTCCCAGGTTTAGGTGATTCTCGTGCCTCAGCCTCCCGAGTAGCTGGGACTACAGGCATATGCCACCATGCCCGGCTAATTTATTTATTTATTTTTTTGAGATGGAGTCTCACTCTGTCACCAGGTTGGAGTGCAGTGGCGCCATCTCGGCTCATTGCAATCTCTGCCTCCTGGGTTCAAGCGATTCTCCTGCCTTAGCCTCCTGAGTAGCTGGGACTACAGGTGCGTGCCACCACGCCCAGCTCTTTTGTTTTTGAGATGGAGTCTCTCGCTCTGTTGCCCAGGCTGGAGTGCAGTGGCGCGATCTCAGCTCACTGCCAGTTCTGCCTTCTAGGTTCACACCATTCTCCTGTCTCAGCCTCCTGAGTAGCTGGGACTACAGGTGCGGGCCACCATGTCTGGCTAACTTTTTTGTATTATTATTATTATTTTTTAATAGAGACGGGGTTTCACAATGTTAGCCAGGTTGGTCTCGATGTTCTGACCTCATGATCTGCCTGCCTCGGCCTCCCAAAGTGCTGGGATTACAGGCATGAGCCATCGCACCTGGCCATTTTTTTTTTTGTATTTTTAGTAGAGACGGGTTTCACCATGTTGGCCAGGCTGGTCTCGAATTCTTGAGTAGCTGGGATTACGTCTCTACTAAAAACACAAAAAATTAGCCGGGCGTAGTGGCACGCGCCCATAGTCCCAGCTACTCAGGAGGCAGAGGCAGGAGAATTGCTTGAACCCAGGAGGCTGAGGTTGTAGTGAGCCGAGATTGTGCCACTGCACTCCAGCCCGGGTGACAGAGTGATACTCCGTCTGGACAAAAAAAAAAGTTTGTGTCTTGGCCAGGTGCAGTGTCTCACCCCTGTAATCCCAGCACTTTAGGAAGTCGAGGTGGGCAGATCACTTGAGGTCGGAAGTTTGAGACCAGCCTGGCCAAAATGGAGAAACCTCACCTCTACTAAAAGTAGAAAAATCAGCCAGTTGTGGTGGTACGTGCCTGTAGTCCCAGCTACTTGGGAGGCTGAGGCAGGAGAATTGCTTGAACCTGGGTGGTGGAGGTTACAGTGAGCTGAGATCGCGCCACTGCACTCCACCCTGGCGACAGAGCAAGACTTTGTCTCAAAAAAAAAAAAAAAAAAAAAAAAAAAACAAAAAACAAAAAACAAAAAAGAAAGAAAAAAAAGAAGTGTGCTTTTTCTTGAGGACCTCATCCAACTTAGAATAGCTTGATAATGCCAAATGAACATCATTACAGAAAGTTTGGAAAAGAAATAAAGCGCCCTACAGCAGTTCCACCAGTACAACAAATACCAAACAGCAGTCTTAACTAGATTTCATTTCTCTTTTCTTTTTTTGAACAGAGTCTCACTCTGTTGCCCGGGCTGGCGTGTAGTGGCATGATCTTGGCTCACTGCAACCTCCGCCTACTGGGTTCAAGTGATTCTCCTGCCTCAGCCTCCTGAGTACCTGGGATTACAGGGGTGCACCACCACGCCCGGCTAATTTTTGTAGTTTTAGTAAAGACAGGGTTTCACCATGTTGGCCTGGCTGGTCTCAAACTCCTGACCTTAGGTGATCCGTCTGCCTCTGCCTCTCAAAGTGCTGGGATTACAGGTGTGAGCCGCCGTGTCCAGCCTCAATTTCATTTCTTTACCCATTCGACACACATTTTCAGATCAGTCAGTATGGGTGCTGGGAAACAGTGGTGAGAAAGTTAATAGGTGCCTTCCTCTCAAGGAGCTTATAGCCTGCTAAGAAAAATCACGGCCCCAGAGCCACGTGGAACTTCTCCTTTGCTTTCCCTTCATCTTTACTGTTACTGTAAAATTGCCTTCTTTTTTTCTAATGATTATTTTTATGGATTTAGGGGTACAAGTGCAGTTTTGTTACATGGATATATTGCGTAGTGGTGAGGTCTGGGCTTTTAGCTTAACTATCACCGGAATAGGGTACATCGTACCCATTAGTTAATTTCTTATCCCATCCCCTACCCCACTCCTACCCTTCCTAGTCTCCAATGTCATCATTCCACACTGTCTGTCCACATGTACACATTATTTAGCTCCCACTTCTTTCTTTTTTTTTTGAGATGGAGTCTTGCTCTGTCTCCAGGCTGGAGTGCAATGGTGCAATCTTGGCTCACTGCAACCTTCTAGGTTACAGCGATTCTGCTGCCTCAGCCTCCCAAGTAGCTGGGATGACAGGCATGTGCCACCATGCCCAGCTAATTTTTGTTTTTAGCAGTTTCACCATGTTGGCCAGACTGGTCTTGAACTCCTGACCTCAGGTGATCCACTGGCCTAGGCCTCCCAAAGTGCTGGGATTACAGGCGTGAGCCACCACCCCTGGCCTTAGCTCTCACTTCTAAGTGAGAACATGTGGTATTTGACTTTCTGAGTTATTTCACCTAAGATAATGGCCTTCAGTTCCAACCACGTTGCTGCAAAAGACATGATTTCATTCTTTTTTATGGCCAAGTAGCAGAGAATCAGCGCTTCTTTAGCTGTGGGGATAAAAGCTGAGGAGAATTGTTTCCATGAGCTCTGGAGGCTGTTCCTGAGGCCAGGGAGCAAGGGCAACACAGGAGAGAACCAGATAGGAAAGGAGGAGAAGGAAACAGAGTGGGAGGAAGGGAAGGAGAAAGAAAGGACAAGAAGATGCTGATGGTGGAGCATGGGATAAGTGTCAACTGGGATCTTAGTTGACTTATGCCCTGGTTCCCATTGTATGTATTATCTAACCTTTGGTACAAGTAAAATACACGATAGTTTTTCAAATATATTTTTTATTGAAGGGGATGCTGTTTGCCTTGGACCTTGGTAATGTGCCTCAAGTATAAGAGAGGTTCCTTAGTAATTATTCTCACCCATCCCTCTTGGAAATTGGGTTTGTGGATTTATTCTATATCTAACCCGCAAGTAAATCCTCTATTTGCTCTTCTCAGTTTGGAGAACCTTAAGCTAACCGTCTTTGAAAGACGGAAACCAGCATTGAGGTCCTAGGAATGGGGATGCCAGGGTGTCGTCTGACCTCTTTAGGGTCAGGGTAGGGGCTGAGGGAGAGCAGCTGGGCTGCCTCCACTCCAGCCAAAGTCAGAACTAGGGAGAAGGTGCTGGATGAAGTTTCCTATTTCGGGAGCATATATATATATTTTTTCCTTTTACAGTGAAATTGGAACAGTCCTGGGAAAATGGGACAGGTGTCCCCAATCAAGAGACAGAGCTGTTTACCCAACTACGAGGAGGGGCCCCGAGGGAGGGGAAGTGTTGCTATCTAAAATTTTCCGATCAAGAGGTCGCCCCTGCAGGTTGGGGACCAGGGAACTGGAGCACGTGGGCTGCCCTCTGACAGGTGGACACCAGAAGTGGGGTGGGCAGGCCAAAGTACAGCGGGAGATGGGAGTCCGGAGGGAATTCTCTGGGTTAGTTTTGGCAGTCCGTAGGAAAGCAGGTGCCTGCCCCACCACCCGGACACCCTACTAAGCCAGCCGCGGGTGGGCCCCTCCTTTGAGGGGACTGTGGGGCAGACGATCACTTCTTCCCACTGAGTCTCTAGGAGGAGAGGGAGATGCCAGAAGGGGCCAAGCGTGAGCCAGGGCAGCCAGGCCGGCCGGGCCTGCCGGCCGCTCCAGCCCAGCACCAGGGCGCCCGCACGGCCGCCAAACACTCCCGGGAGTTTTGCTAGCAAAGGGACCACGAGGCAGCTGCTGGCGCGTCCTGCGCGTGCCCGCCCAGAGGCTCCCCGGCTTGATCCTCGCGGGTCCGTCCCGAAACTGACGTGAAACCGATTTGGTGCAATGCGAATGAGCTCCCGCCCGCTGCCGCCTCCATCCCAGCCGCCGCCGCCGCCCGTCGCCATAACAACCGGCCCCCACCCGCCCCGCGTCGCGCCCCTCGGGTCCCCCGGGCCACCGGCCACAGCGCGGGAAGGCGCCCCGCCCTCGGCGCCCCGCATCCGGCCGCCGCGCACCCCCGCCCGCCTGGCGCTTCCGAGCCACGCAGAGGCGCCCCCTCCCGCCGGAGACGGGAAAGCCCCGGCGCCCCCAGACTTGACTCGGTTTCCAGCTCCCCGAGGGGCTGGGGCTCTCCCGCGTGCGCCCCGCACCTGCCGGGGGCCCGCACTCGCCCTCGCCGGGGCTCCAGGGGGCACGACGGCCGCGGCCCGGCGCTCCTGGGAGGGGAGCGGGACATCCCCGAAGGCGGCGCGCTGGAGGCGGGGAGCGGCCGGGGCGCACGGGGAGGGCGGGGAGCCCGCGGGAGGGGGAGGAGGGGGAGGAGGGGGAGGAGGCGCGAGGTGGGGGGGAGCGCGGCTGGCGGCAGGGAGGGAGCGGGAGGGAGGCAAGAAAGTAGCAGAAAGTGAGGCTGGCAGGCGGCGGCAAAGGAGCCGGCGCGCGGCGGCGGCAGGAAGTCTGTGCCCGAGAACAGCAGAAATAAGAGCCAGGGAGGGACCGCGGCGGCGGCGGCGAGAGCGAAAGAGGAAACTGCAGAGGAGGAAGCTGCGCCGCAGCCCGAGCCGCCCGGCATCCCCGCCGCCCCTGCGCCCGCGCCGCGCCCCCGGCGCCCCCTCCCCAGCGCGCCCCCGGCCGCTCCTCCGCGCCGCGCTCGTCGGCCATGGCCCGGGAGAACGGCGAGAGCAGCTCCTCCTGGAAAAAGCAAGCTGAAGATATCAAGAAGATCTTCGAGTTCAAGGAGACCCTCGGAACGTAAGTGGGGACCGGGGAGGCGAGGGTGGAGGTGGCCGCGGCGGGGGCTGCACGGGCAGCTCCAGCTGCCGCCGCCGCCGCCACCACCGCGGCAGGAACCCAGCCTGTCACCGCGTCCTCATTGTCCCGATCTCCGCGCTGCAGAGCCCCCCGAGCGCACCCGACGCGTGGGCCTGCGACCCCCGGGTGGGCGCCGTTCCCGGGAGGGGGAGGGGGCAGCGCCGGGCTGTCAGGGAGCAGCCCACGCGGGCGCGCGACTTCCCACTTCCCCTGCTACCGCCGCCCTCTCCGCTGCCTTCTCCCCACGCGTGACTGTGGGCTGAGCATGGTGGGGATGGCTGTTTACCGGCTGTGTGCGTTTACTCGCCGTGTGCATGGGCGCACCGCGTTGGCGAGACGTGGTCACGAGAAGATCAGCCTCCAGTCATTCCCATTTCTGTCCTTACATCATGTATTCCTATGGAACTGGCATCTGCACGTACGAGGTGTAGGCAAGACTTTGGGTGGCCACGGGAGGATGGAAGGGAAGGGCTTCGCAGTGCTCAGGGTCACACGTGGGCAGAGCCTCACCTGAGGGTCTGTGCATTTCACGCGGGCTCGGCCGCACGCGCCGGGGAGCGCGTCTCCAAGGGAGGGTCTGTGCGCGTCGCTGCGCGGGCGGTGCTCTCCGGGCTGCATCGAGTCCCATGCTGATGGCTGCGTCTCAAGAAAGCAGAAATAATCCGAAGTCGATGGCAGGAACGCTCCAAGCGTGTGCTGCTCAGCTCAGCTGCTGTTCCCTTTCTGCCCAGGAGTTGGGTCTTGTTTGTTTTGTTTTGGAGTGGCTCAGAATAGGTGGGGAGGCTGATAGTGAAAGAGAATCAGGATCTGCCGAATGAGTCTGAAGTTAAAGTTATTTTCTTCCCTCATACGATCAGTATTTGTTGTGCATCAGTATCGGCCAGTGTATGTGTATTCACGCACAAGTGTGCAGTCTGAAGTGCACATTTTGCAGGGGTTCATGGAGGTGTTGATTAGGCTGGGAAGAGAAAGGAGCTATTTCCTGGGATAAATCAGTGCGTTGTCGGGTGCTCTTTCTTTCCTTCCTCCTTTTTTTTCCGTGTGCTTGTTTTTGTGCTTGGTTTTTTTCCAGCACCACATTACCCAGATTGTCTTCACCTCCAGGCTCGGGGTCTGCTGCTGTTCAGTCATTTCCCCCCATCCCCACGCAGATCTGCAGGAGGTCCCCTGGAGTGAAGTTGTGAGGGTGGCGTTCCCAGCCCTGCTTCTGATTCCCAGGAAGGCGCACGCTGAGGATTAGAGCGGGGTCTCCCTGCTGTGGTTGTTGCCTTTCAGGGAGGGCACCTATTTGCTACCTTTGTTGGAATGAAAACAGAAAAAGATGTAGCTTTTTAATAAATAGGGGTTTGGGGTTGCCTCTCAGTGCAGCCAGGTAAGGGGTTAGTTTGGGTCAAAACTTTTGAAAATTGCCACTGAGGT